>NC_090944.1:94371737-94996737 GCF_040807025.1 Struthio camelus
GACTGTTTCAGAACCAGAAGCATACTCTTGTGCCTGTGTCCAGAGCTCAGAGCGCTCAGATGGGATGCAGAAGTTTTGTGTCCAGGACTACAGACTGGGAGAGTTAGGACCAAATTCCCTTTCTGCCTAATTGTACCTTACTACTCCACTCACCCAGATGTCACGTCTGCCGGCAAGGCAGTGTTTTATCTTCCGGTTTCCTTCACTGTAGAAAATACTGAAGAATTTCGTAACTGAATCATATAACTTGGCTCAAACCATTTTTTTTGCCTCAATTCAGTGACCGTTAAAAAGAAAGAATTTGATTTTTCTTCAATAAAAGAACAGACTTGCTGATGGAGAAAATAAATATCACTCATCTACACATTTCTATCTGTGAGAGTTGCTTACTTCCTAGGTGAGGCTTTCTCCCCAGCAGAGAGGTAATTTTTCCCCCTGTCACAGAGGTCTGCTCCACCTGTGCTGGAGACTCTTATGTGTTTCTCCTTGCTCAGTCTGGCTTGTCCATGTGAGGTCTGGGTCCTGCCGGGGGCACCAAGCACCCTCAGCTGCCCAGCTTCGGTGGGAGCAGGGAGAGCCAGCCTCCTGGAAAGTCTGCATGGTAAAAATGGAAACATAATGGTAAGCACCACGGTATCACATGGAAAGACCATGGTAAAAAATGCCTGGCAGAGTCAGCTGGAGGTGGCAGGCTGCAGCCACGAACGGTTGGGCAATAACACAAAAAAATCTTCTCTTGTTCCTGCAGGCAACTCCAGAAACGTTAAATCACTTTTTGTGAGGGGCCCTGCTGGTGTGAGATCTGAAGCCATGACAGCTCTGCTCATGGTCTGTGATTACAGAGCCAGCAACCCGGTTTATACCGCCTGGCTTGTACTGAAGTACTGTGGTGATGGAGTAAGGCTTGTCTGCCTGCTATCCCCTTGTGACTATGGCAAACATTGCTCACAGTGAAAAAACGAAACAAGAAATAAATGCGTCCAAGTGAGTCAGTAATTTTCTTTGCAGGGAAATAATACCCAATGCGGGTAAACAGGCTGGAGTTTAATCTCCATCTTAGCATTCTTTCTTATTTGGTCTCTTATCTGTAATAATGCTTTAAAAATATCCCAGGAGGACCTGTGCTATGTGAGCAGACATCACAACTCCAGATCCAAGAGGGGCTCTTAGGTTACGTAGTTTATTCTGCTGATAGGCAGCAACAATATAATCCCATTCACAGTATTTGAAAGCCACCGATATTCTTTGTTCTAATTATTCCTACCAGAAGACCGAGGCAGAACCTCACTCTTCTGATGAATAGAAGTCTTCTGATTTTCCTCCTCAGTTTATTCATGGATAATTTATTCACATTTGTTCTTGTGCCAGTATTGTTCAGCTCCCAGCTCTTTCCCCTTCTGTTTACTTGCTTATAGAAAGCAATCATATCACTCTCAGACTTAATTTAGCAAAGCAAACAAGCAAAGTTCTTCTGGTTCTCTTTCTACAAGATGAGACTTTCATTTCTCTGCTCATCCTAGTAACCCTTCTCCGCACATGTTTCTGTTTGAACCTGCACGGTGTCAACCCCCGTTACCAGAATACCGCCGATATTCCAGATAAGGAACTGTGAACATCTCACAAAGTGGCATTCACGTTTTCCCAGCTGCGTTGGAAATATTTCACTTGCAGGCATGTCCAATCAAATTTAACTTTTTTATCTCTTCATTATGACGGTCTCTCTTGTTATCATTCTCAACTGACGAACCTCTGTTTCAGCACAGAAATTCTTGTTATTAAACTCTAGTACCTTGTGCAAGTGAATTTCAGCCTATGTTATTATTCTTGTTCTGAAAGGCATCTAATTCTCCCTGTATGATTTCTGGATCCTCCACCACACTTGCAAGGCCCTTAGTTTTGGCTCACCAGTGAACTGCATCAGTATTTGCTTTGTATTACACCAATGTCATCCATGAAAATATTCCGTCAGACTAGTCTAGTCCCTCAGAAGAATAGCAAAGTGGGAAAGGAACTGCTTAAGCCTGTTTTTCTACCCCTTGCAAAATCTTTGCCAACTCCTAACATTCCTTTTTAATGGGTCGTTAGTCCAGTTAAGTTCAGACCTCTTTCCTAGTATTTTTTTCCCTCCTTTGCAAATTTTGTAGCCGTTATGAAGTCCTGGTTGAACGAAACACTGAACTTTGCTAACTCACTCCCACATGCTTCTCACAGTTTGCACTAAAAAAAAAAATCCAAACATGCCTTCATTTCTCTTCCATTTAACTAGTATGTCATGACTAGTTGCTCCACAGTTATTTTCTAAGAGAAGCTCTTCTTCACCAATTATCAAAATCATATATAAAATGTCATCATTTTCTCCTAATTACATTTTTGGTGCTGAAAGTTTTTGGTTATTACTCTAGGAATAACTGGACTTCAAATAATTAATTCTGCAACCTGTAGCCGGAAAGATAACATTTCTGTAATGACGGAGCGCGTGGCAGTAGTTCTCGCTTTAACGGTGCAGAGATTTCTATTCATATTCCAACCCAAAGCTCAGAGGTCAGGTGTGGGTGTGGAACAATGCCCTACAAAGCCTCTTCGGCTGTTTTTTCTCCGCATAACTTTACCAAAGCAGGTTCATTTTATCCATGCCTTTATTTTTCATGTTTTCCAGTTTATGACACTGTTGACACACATTGCTTGCTAGCCCACCATCCACTTCTTTCTTCCGACTTTTCTGGACAATGCATTCTTGTATTTAATTTCTCTTTTATCATACTAATATATTTGGGGAAAAAACAAAGCACTCTCAATGACTGGGAGAAATACAAGCAGCAAGAATGCTAAAGCAGCCTAAAGGAAATCCTGGATTATACTCAGTTATTTACAAGTTTGCAAGGCAAAGGTCTGCAGAAAAGGCCACTGTGGTTTTAGCCTGTGCTAGCAAAAGCCTCAGGTCCCCAGCAAGGGAGGCTGCCTTTTCTGTGTAACTGCCCCTGCAGCTCCCTGCATTTAGTCCCTGGCACTACGAAAAGAAAAACACAGTGGTGAGTGGAAACATTTCTGACAAGGCAGGAATATTTGAGACTGGGAGTAGCTATTGGTGCCTTGTTTAGCAGGGCATTTAGGCTCAGGAGTCCAACTGATTTTGAATGTAGACCTGGCTTGCCTAATGTTTTGCAGGTGCTGAGTTATCTTACTAAACCAGAACCCTAATGGGAATAAAATAATACGTATAAATACGTATAGCTCAGCTACATGTTTCCTAAATAAGGTATAAATAAAGAATAATAAGAAAAAATACATCTAGCTTGGCTACATGTTCCCTAAATTAACCACGTAACAGTCTACAGATATTTTACAGGCAATGAATCCTGATTTAGAAGTATTTATTGTGATGCTTAAGGCCTCAATTAAGAGTACAGGAGGAAAAGAAAAAAGGGAAAATGTAGTCTGCAGGTCAAGAGTTTGTATACTTTCAATTTTGGTAAGCCAAGAGCAAGCAGACTCTTTGGACTTTGTGTGTACGTGACCCAGGCAGGATATGTTCAGGAGATCTAATTTTTCAAAGGGCGTTTTTTGGGGAAATTCTGTAGGTCAGGCTTTCATTGAAGTGTTTCCAGTTAGCACCCTGACAGCTTAACTGGTTTGCAAAAGCCATATTATAGCCGCATGGAGTCTTCTGCAGCGAAGACATACCTCTGCATCTCACTTCCATGATCTTTAAGAAGACTTGGGGTGGGGTGGAAGTAAAATCCTGAGAGAATAAAGTTGTCAGCTTTTCTTAATGATTCTTTTTGCTCACTTCAATCAGCCAGTAAAGGTCAAATGTCATCTATCGTTATCATAAGCTACTAAATATTTAGAGGCTTGGCTGCAAGTAATGGGCCAAATCCTGTATTTCCAACGCAGTCAATACTCAGTGAAATCTGTAGACATTTTGCCTAAGAAAAGCCTGCAGGATTTGACCTGTAAGAAATAACTATAATCATGAAGAGAAAGTTTGTTAAATGTTTAATCAAATTTACTAAGTAACATCGTGCTTTTCAGATCCATTAGAGTCAGTCCGAGGGAAAAACGAGGATCTCAGCCTTGGGAATGCATGCTTTTGTGTGACCGAACTATCGTTGCAATGTCTGGAAATGAGAAAGCTGACTGACTTGAGAGTTTGATGCTGTCAGGAAAGAGCTAGTTGTAGGGATGTGTTTTTTGTTTTTTTAAACATCACAGCAAAACAGCTTAGTCTTCAAAGAGCAGCAAGTATGTTAGTGTACAATTGCAAATCCCCTGCCACCCCTGCTCCAAGCACATGTTATCTCACTGGGATTACTGAGAAACTTGAAAGATGCACTTCTGTCTTCCGAAAACTGACAAGTGAGCTGAAGCAAAACATTTGCTCCAAGTGTGGGCTTAATGAGGTCTGATGTTATCTGTGACACCAAATGCCCAAGTGTTTCTAAACTGGTGTGTGGACTTCAGTGCCTGCGGTCTTTCCCTGATAGTAAGCACTTAGAAGTAAACAAGGAAGCTCTCTGGGAGCAGTAAAGTGAGGCTCTTTGGGCCCCTGGAAAAAGTCCGTGGAAAAAAAGAAGTGTTTGAGGATGCTCTAGTTAGCATCAGGTTCCAGGTGACACCAGGACACCATCCATGTCCTATCCCTTTGCAAAACTGTCCCTTTCTAGTCGATTTTGGGCTGAGATGCGTTTTGCCCACCAAAAGCATAGTCCTAACAATCACAGAGGAGTGAGCTTTTCATCATCTCTGTGTTTCTGCTCAACGCTCTTCACTATAACATCATCTTTCCCTATCTCAACTGGGGCCAGCCAGCTCCTAACATTAGTCGGTGGATATGGTGATGTTCCTGCAGAGCAGCTGAGCTGACAGAGGAAGGCATCATGCTCCAAGCCCTGGTGGTCTCATTCTGGAAGCAGGATAAGAAGTGAGAAAAACATGTCACTGTCAGTTAGCTGATGTTTGTACAAGGAATGGTTGAGCCCCGTCGAGTTTTGTTAACCTCGTGGCCTCTTCGCAGAACCTGCCTGAGTTCATGAACCTATTCCCATCTTGTAATTTAAACCAAGGCATTCTCTTTTGGGGTGGGGTTAATCAAAATATGTTTCTAGTTAAGGAGAGCACAATGCTGTTTACTAGGGTAGAATACGTCTCAATTTAGGCAGGCAGACCTCTTGGCAGTCCATGGGCTGTACATGCACTTGCATTTGTTTTTCCCTTCCTTTTCTCCTTCACTTTCACAGCCACTTGGAATTTGTTTTTCTCCTTGCTGCATTTTCTCACTTGATTCCTTTGCAGGAATTCCTCTTTCCGGCAGTGTCTGCAAGGTAACAAGACTCTGCTAACTTACCAAGTCTAATTTCTGGACCACGTTCAAGTAGGCTTTGAAAACAGGCCGAATGCATTCCCTACTCTTCTGAAAACAGCCTTCTATAAACAAAAAGTATCATATGCCACCAGTATTTTCTGCCTCTAGCAGAAAAGAGGGACGTGGGGATTCCCTTCAAACTGAAAGAGTGACCGTGGTTCATTGTGTCTTCCTCACTGCCTATGGTGCTCAATGCCTTTGTCCTGTTGAGTATTCCTCTGGGCTGCAGGCCCTTTATCTACTCAAGACTTTATTTCTCCTTTGTGTTAGATTTTGAGAAAGAATACCTAAAGATCGGACAAAATTTAGTACATTCAAAGGCATGATTCGGTTTGATCCAAGTCCAAATCATTCCATTCTCCTCCATTAATAATGTCAAGACAATATTTCAGTATGTATCAGCTAAAACAACATCACTATCTAAACCTCTCACAGCAAATTCAGTGCTCTCAGGCAGGCCAACAGCTCTGATTGAGATTAGTGTCTATCCACAGTTAGAAACCGGTTTCCAGAATACGGCACATTATTTTCCCTACACTTTTTAGAGGGTTGGTTTGGGGTTTTTTTTTTGCAACGGTATTTATGATACCTAAGAGTATAACAACAGGACTTCAGCTTATGTAATACATTCATATTTCATTGGAAAGCATTCCAAAGTTTTGAATTTAATTACAGGTATAATTTGAAATTGTAATGTTTAAATGTTTTACTATAACAATATGAACTTGGACCCATGCTATTAATCTATAAATCGTGCTAGCTAATGCCAATAAAATGAATAAAGCTCTCCAATTTACATCAGAGACTTGACCCCTTATGTTTTCTAACAGAGGGAGAGTATAGAAGGAGTCGTGTTTAAAATCAGAGTATAAAAGGAGTCATTTTAAAAATAACCTATTTCAGCACTTCATTTTTTAGAGGATTTATTCTTCACTCATCTAATCCTATCAGACAAGGTAAATTTATATACATGGACACAATCTAGTAAGCTTTTTTGATTTATTGATGTGCTTGCTGGTTTATATGCCAATGCTGATTTGCCATGAAAAGAGTTTGGAGAAAATGCATTCAATTACACGATGAAATTTGTTCAGAAAATGCTCTATTTTTACTGGCTTGGTTCATTGGATTCAGTATCCCTGTGACATTTCATTTAGTCCCCTGCTCATGCAACATTTCTCTGCCATCACCATTCTGCAAAAAGAGACGCGTTTTACAGTTTTCAATGTCTAGAGCAGAATTCCTTCCTCTTTTCCACTCAGATTTTGTATTATGTTCATACGGCTTGATTTTCTTTCACATTAAGTCTGCTTTCTATGGCAAAAGTAAAGGAACATATTGGGGTCCAGACTCGAAACAGAAAGTTTCTTCATTTACTTCTGGTCACGTGGGCTGTATCATCAACTGTATCGTCATTAACTGTGAGCAGGACTAGCCTTTGGTACTTGTTGCATATGGCAGAGATGTGAGTAAAGCTAAGTCAGCAACCAGGCTTCTAGCGAACTGCATCTGGCAAACAAACTTTGCCACCTCTATTTGGCATTATTTTTGGCATGAGGCAGGTATCAAGCACTTTAAATTGATTGCTCTAGGCAATTTTGAACAGCCCTGCAGAAGAGACCCTTTCCTGTTCTGCTCAGCAGGAAGGTTCAAAAACTGGCAAACACTACCTTCGCCTATTAAACTCCTTAGGACTTTGCGCTGAACAGCTGAGTGAACGTGGAGCCACATCTGCCCTCCAATTCCTCCAGGTAGCTCAATGACAAAGCCGCAGGAAGAGAAGTTGTGCGTCAGAGCTGCTCCTCTTGTGCTAGTTCAGAGGATAAAAGAAATAACGACTCTCAACTGCTTTCACAAAGTTTCATGTAGATACCCCCACTGAATCCAAAGAGCTTGCTCAGCAGAGACTGTCACACAGGACTAAAACCTGGGACAGCTGTTTTTAGCCCCTTGTTCCAAACAGAGCCACAAGCGCTCTGCAGGAGCACATCCCCCAGCACTGGGCCCTCCTGCGGGACAGGCAGGGTCAATAAAGGCAGCCTCCATTGGCTATGAAAATTGAGACACAAAACATGTATGTGGCTTATTTTTTTGTGGAGTAACCTCTTTCCCTCCTCCTTTCCCTCCTCCACAATTTTTTCTCATAAATGAGGGTATAGGCTTTATATGTATTCAAAATCTATGCAGTTTGGAGCTTCAGTCACAAGCTGCCGTCATTAGGCACAAACAGGCTCCTCGCATGGAAATATGGTACACAGGTGGGTTGGGGGAATTATCCTGCTGGTGCCAGCAAGTCACAAAGTCCGCTTATTGATGCTTTTACCCTTGTGGCACTGAAAATGCCCATAAAGTATTGCTAGCTACTTCAGGTTTTGTAAAAGCCCTTAAAAAAAAAAAAAAAGCTGGGAGCTAAATGGCTCAGCTACAACCCTTTAATGCCTTCAGCTTGTAATTCTATTTGGGGAATGGTTTTCATGTACAAGGGAAGAAAAGATAATTTCAAGAAGCATAACACAACTAATGATAAAAGGTAATAAAACTGCACTGCACTTGCTCCTATAATTCCTCAGCTGCTTGCTTGCAATGCGGAGGGAGAAAAATGAAAGATAACAAAGTGTAGTGTGGAGCAGTCTAATCAGTAATTTGGATGTCTCAACATAAGCTTAGTGTTGAACAATACTGAAGTCTATAATTTCACTGGTTGCTTTACCGACTTTTACAGGTAAGAGCATCAACTAGATCATAACAGGATATAACTTTTCATAGACCACACTTTGTTTTACAGAGTGAAAAGTCATCCTTTTACCTATGCTTCTCAAGTCATTCCCTGTGGAAACAAATTATTGAGTTTTTAACTTTCTCTTATAATTCTTCGGATTTAAAACCATGTATAAGGTATCCTGATTAAATGGGACACAAAAACACCCATCTCCATTATGCAGAGAGCCTGTTTATACCTCAGTGCCCGCTCTTGGCTTCTGCTGCTTCCCATAATACAGTCAAAGGGCAATTTGCACTGTCTCACTCAGTTTTCTGCATAAACCTCTACCTTGAAGCCCTCTGTAATACCTAGGTAGTGCTAGGCAAAATATAATCAAGCCGTAAATTACTCAAAGGAAGTCATTTAAGTATTTAATGGAGTTTTACTACTACTAAAGGCTGCGATGTGAAGACAAAGTACAGTTGCTTATCAGCTTGCAGCACCAACTGAACTGTGGTAACTCCTGAGAGACTTTCAAGTTAAATTGCCTTTAATGACATTTGGAGCAGCAGAGGATGTACAAACAGGCCAGTATATGGAAGGTCCTGAAACTGCCACAGCTCCATCAGGAGTGTGAGCACCGAGTGGAAAATCTTAAACACCCATTCTAGAAGGCTTTGGTTCTCAAAAGCAAATGAAGTTTATACATTGTAAGGCACGAGCTTCTCTTCTTTCAACTGAAAGGGACAGGACTAAAAGGAGCCACGTGGTCACTGACAAACACCCAGTGGGTCTAGATTTTTTCTCATACCTGGCAATGCCTATTAAATCATACTTAATTCAAAGGTGAATTGAAAGGGAAGCCTGAACAGGTCAGTCTAACCACTGTATCTCTCCAGCAGCTATGACAGCTTCCTGCTTTGTGTTCCAGTTCATTCCCTCGTCCCTGGCTTCTCTGGGGAGCATCCTTCCCCTGAAAGGGAGGCGATCTGCAGGTCTGACCAAAACCACCTTCTCCCTGCAGGCCTGCTTTACAATCATTATCTTGAGCTTCAGATCAACCCCTTCTGCCATGCTTGGCTCCAGCTTGGAAAAAGAGTTATTTCCCTATCAGAGAAATAACTAGTGGTGGAATTCTTTTCTTGGAAAATGTGACTCATTAGAACATGATGGGAAAGGGTTTTTTCCCATCTTCTGAGAGTTTTTGAGACTGTAAATGTTTTTCTTCTCCTGAACAAGGATGAAAAGTCTAGAGCTCAGGGAAAGACAGCCAACTAAAAATCCCTGAAGTTATTTCATGCTGGATTATTTTGTTTTGATAAATTTCAAAATAGTTTGTTAAGATTTGGTGCTTTCATTTTGCATATTCACTGCACTGCGAATTAATTAGATCTTTAAATAAAATCTGACTTCCAAACACAAATATTTCATTAGAATTACAACCCACACCAGAAAAATGGGATGTTTTGACAGCTTCGAAACTTTTCTCCATCTTCCTCCCACTCCTCCAATTTATTTTAAAATAGTGACAATATCTGAAGTTACACTTTTCCCTCAATATATCCACATTCAACAAACTGGCACTTCATAAAGAAAAAAAACTTCATTAAAAAAATTCTCCATGCATTAATTATCTGATTCAGTTTTCTTTCCTTTTGGCAGCAAACGCTAGCATGAGGCTTAATTACTTGTAAACACCAGCATCCAGAAGCCCTGGCTGGGCATCCGCTTTGGGCGTCTGCCTCTCTCTCATAGGCATCAAGTCTGGAGAAGTTAATAAAATCTGTCCACAAACAGGAAAAAATCAAAATCTAAGAGAGCCCTCCCCTGGAATTTACAGCTTCTTGCATGTCACATGTATGCCTATTAATTATTACTAGGCTGCTTTATTTCCTCTACAGATGGCACTGACATGCCATTACAGCAATGAGTCCCACAGCCTAATTCGCAGAGGTGCCCCTCTACGAGTCACAAGACTAAGATGCTCCGGGGGGATCAGCCCCATGCCAGCTGGCTCATGGTGCTTTGCCAGGGAAGGAGAGCTTTGCCCTGTGAGCTTGCTCCATAAATGCTTGGCTGGTGAAAGCCTAGGCTGGGCATATATCCTGGATGAAAGCCTCTCTCAGCCACTCTTTGCTAAGGCTTCTCTTTGGCTACACCGTGAAACTGGTGGAAAACCAAGGACACGGGTATTATTATATCCTGGAGTCAGCAGGGAATTAATTCTTTGAAAATAGATTTGATGGCATAATAAAAATTCAAGTCTCTTACATTCACCACAGGTTTGCACGATATTTTGCAGTAGAACTATGATTCCTTCTCATTATTGTTATTTGTGTTACTTTGCTTTACTGCCACAGAGCTAGTCACCATGCAGCATAGTCCTTACTCCTAATGATTTGAGATAGTTCAGTGTGAAATGATAATTTATTTTCACTGTAAACAAGATTAACAGAAAAGGGTCTACGGCTTTGGAGGGGCAGGGGAAGATAGGAAGAGATTTGGGGTGTTCAGGCTTTATAGGACACTATTTTTCTTACATATAAAAGAAAGCATAAAAAAGAAAACTGATTTACACGAGGAATACATGAACAAGACACAGACAGGAGCATTTTAGTCTTTGATGGAGAAAAGCTAAAGGAACACTCACCTCCATCTCTATACCAGACATTAAACATCTGAAAGAAATAACTGGTGTGAATTCGAGTCTCCCAGGAGACGAAGTATGTCATCCTCCCTTTACCCAGGACGCACCTCTACACTGAAAGCAGCATGAAGTGGACCTTACCACTTTACCAGCGTCCATCCACTATGACCCAATGGAGTCTGTTAGGCCTCAATGTCTATTCAGTGCTGACTTTTCTGCTGAACTTATCAGCCAAGCATGGCAATTATAGCAGCAGTTTTAAAAATAAGAGTATCTGTTTACTGACAGCTGGGCCAAGATCCTACAACCTCAGAGACCACCGAGAACCCTCAAATGGTCATGATTCTTATTCACACTCTCTCTAGACTGAGCTCAAGCCAGTTGTCTAAAAGCAGAAATACTAAAACAGAGTCTAAGCACTCTTTCACAGATCCAGTTTAACTGAAAACCGCAATGGGCTACTATGCCAGTGGGGGCATCTCTGGATCTCCTCTCACCAGGCTGCTGGGTTTCCTTAGTGTTATCTCATAAGGCTAACTGGGAAGCTTCTAGGTCAACATTAACTGTAAACTGCATAGCAACAAAGACAATTGCTTAGTACCCGAAAACAATTAAGCAGAGTCAGGCAAAAGGATTTAAAGTTTTTTTCTATAAAGTAAACAGTCAAACACTTGGCTGCCTTACCTCCCGCTGAGAAAGTTCTCTGACAGAGGAGTGAAGGGCTGTTTGCAGCATTTCAGTCAGACTGAGAAAAGCTATACCTGTTAAAAAAAAAAAAAAAAAAACCAACAGCGTGCTGCAGAATGGACTTCTTCCCTACTGGGAGCTAATTACTCTCTCAAAGGAAGAAGGGCTTAGTCTGTGGCTTTGAAAGAGCTAGGGATACAGGCATGTGGGATGAGGTCAGGACTGTCCTGGCTGTGTATAGAGGGCAGTCTGGATGAGAAAAATACAGGGGCCTACCTTTTGCGTGCAAAACATTTGCCACACGTAAAATGAACATTATTTTGGCCCACCTGGCCCAGATCTGATATGAAAATGAGAGCCTAAGATATTTTACTTGAATTACATCACTGTGAGAGCAGAGCCAAGCTCATCTTCTCAAAAGGAGTTTTTTGGAGGGAAAATAGTACCTGAAATCCTGGCATTTTCAATATTTTACTATCCAGCTATTTTAAAGCACATGATTTTTTGTTTGTTTGTTTTAACAGGAAATTTTTGAGGAGGGTTTTTTATACTGTGCCAGCTCACTGACCCACATGCACATTGCTGCAGATACTCACTGTTTCTGACATTTTCGTACGGAAGGTATGTCAGGTTAGTTTCGGCCAGGGTAGTCAGTAGCATGGCCCCTGGTCTAGGGAATGCCCAAGTGCAAGCTTCAGCTTTAATTGGCACAGGCTATAGGAAACACACAAAGGCTATAAATCTGGAGAAACTCTCAGTCTTGGGGATGTCAAGGAAGGAGGCTTTCTCTTATCAGAAGTGATAAATTTGGGGCTGATACACAGAAGGAGAAAAATGCAGCTGTTTCTCCATTTGTTGTGGGAGAGAAAAATCATTTTTCACCCAGCTGCATGGAGAGCATGCCCATCAGGAAGTACGACACGGTCTCATGTTAGAAGACGAATATGATGCCACTGGAGCCCAAATGACATGTGAGGAACATCACGTGCTTGAAATAGTGACCGACATAAATGTGGTCCTGGCGTCACAAGCTTGTGTAGTCCATGAACAAAGAGCAGATCCACACAGCAAATAAACAAGCAGGAGTCATTAATTACATATCAATGTGATTGCAGCTGCAAGATCAAGAAAAGGAAAGGAAAGAGCATGAGCAGGAGAGAAGACAGAGAGAAAAGAAAGACTAGGGATGAAGAGAAGTGGAGTTACCTGCCTTGCGCCATCAGAACAAGCTTAGCACGCCCTTCTCCTTCTGCTCTTCCTCCTACCCACGTCATTGGACCTCCACTATCTTGATCCTTACACAAGGTGACTGGGAAATATGACTCTGCTGCTTTGGTAGCTCTGCACACTTTCATTGCACAGGCTCATAACTTCAGTCCCCTCCTAATGTCTTACTCTGTCAGAAGGCCGTCAGAGCCACTCCAGGTCAGGTAAAAGCCCGCTTCGCTCACAACTGAGTGTACCCACTGCATCAGGAGAAGGCACAAAAGCAAGAAAATTATACTTGAACTGAGTACAACTAGCGGTCTTTCAGGTCTTTCAACCTTATTCTTTCTCCTCCCATCTTTAGCCCTTTAAATTCTTTGAAAATCAGCTGCCCTTTTCCATGTCACATAGGGCACCATATACTGTTCATGGTTAACAGGGAAATTAAACCATCAGGGAGTAATAAATCATTACATTATAAAGGAGCATCAGAAATCTCACATGAGGACTAGTTTTTACCTTTGCGACATCCCTCGATTGCAAATCCAGAGAAGACACAGCAAACTAACGCAGAGAAAGTGTCTACGGGTATTTGAGAATACAATGTTTCTCTCAAGCTGTACAAATAGTAATTTAAACTCCTCAACAATAGGACATTACTTTTTCTCTGAGCAAAGCTAGTGAAAAGCTAGTTTCCTTATTTCCAGTCTAGGATTGTGGGATTCCTCTCTAGGAAGAAGGAGGTTTTCTGACCATGGCATGGGCATTTCAAGTTCAACTGTTGGCCTGGAATATAGCATATGCTTGATTGCACTGAGTTCTTACGTTGATATCACATTTTCTGTTTCTTTAAGACGCTCTTTAACAGATGCTCAGAGGAATCCAGCAAATATACATGCTCAAGGCCACAGGGTGAGGAAGGAGAAGCACTGCTGTTAGAGCATCCTCACTTTTCTCTGCTGACCTCACAGAAATTTCACTGACTTTTAATTCATATATGGACAATAAAAGCCAGCTCAGTGATGGCTGCCGTCCATAGCATGTCTTTTGCACTTGTAGACTCACAAGTCTTTTATAAACATTTTACATGTATATAGATGAGATCAACATAATCAGCATTTCCACTAGGGAGAACGCTGTGGTCAGCAGAGAAGATGGGCTGGCAAAGTGGTGCAGGAGACGGAAGAGAGCAGGAGTTGTGCAAATTTTAATGCAGCTTGCCACATATCTTCACATTTATCATAAACATCAGGCATTTATGGCCTGAAGTGGAATGCCTCACGTTAGCTCCACGAAGAGATGTGAGCCTAAACTCTGCCCTATGCCATTCAGAAATATTCCAAGGAAAAACTGAATACAGATTTTTTTTTCCTGCTCCGCACTGGGAGAAATACAACATTGAAGCAAAACTTCATCCCCTGCTAAACCAGTATTGTAACCAATATTGCACAGTCTACGGGCAGCATTACTACTAACAAAACAATCCATTCAGCTCAGATACATTTCGGCTCAGCGTCCATACTTGTCAACTGAGAAAATGATGCCATTTGTGTCAGCAGTGCTGTTTTTTCATATCAGTTGTGCATGACACCTACAATGATTGTCTGGGTTTTTTTCATCCCAGTTTTCAAGATGCCAGGAATTGGAATAACAAGAACCTGACAGCTTCCACAGGAAGGAGAGCTGTTTTGTTGTAATAAAGAGCTCTACTAGCTAGTTACGTAAGAGACCTTGAAAGGTTCAGCTTACAAAGCAGTTTAAGCCAATTTTTGCAAGCACAGTTATGTAAACCACTGAACAGGGATTTGGAATAGTAATGCTGAGGGTTGTTTAACTTCAGCAGTGCTAGCAGGGATGTGATGTAGTGGGGCAGAGGTAGGGGGAAATGGGTGAATGGGATGCTCCTCGGCTATGCTGGCCAACCAGACACATGCCTGCAGCAGCTAAAGTTCATATCCAGGCAGGATCATTTCCATGTTTGTAGGATGAAGCCAGAAAGTGTATTTTATCACCCGTGAATCTTTTTCAAGTGAGACATTAAACACTCTGCTCTTGTTTGGATTGTATGGACGCTCATTCTCCCTTAGCACCCGCCCTAAGCAAAACATTTACCCATCTGTCTTGAGCTAAATGTCTTTACTGTTGTAAAGCATGATAAATATTTAGCACTTGCTCTTGTCCACCCTGCACTGTGGCTACACCATGTAATGAGAAGATAGATAGTCTTTGGGATGAAAAGTAATGTACCAATATCCTGTCATGAAATACGAATTGAAATTATAATATTGTTTTGGATAGAAAGATTCTCAGGGCAATGGTATTTTTACTATAGATGTCTGTATTGGCTAACACAGTGGGACCATTCCCCAGCCTCTAGCTCTCTAGGGGCACCATAACCTGAACACTGAACACAAATATAATAGAGATGTTTTTCTGTTATTAGCACTGCTCCAAGAGATGCAGTACGATATTATGTTACTGCATAGACACATGGAACCCTAGACAATTAGGCTAACTTCCAAAATCAGGGCACTGCATTACAGGGACCTAAAATCCGCTTTCAACTTTCTATAAAATTTCCCCTAAGTCACGCCATGAAGCCTCCAATATGTCAGCTGAGGTTTCAGGGGGACGCAATAATCTGTGCTCTGTTACCAAAACAGCTATTGCACATTAAGTCACTGATATTTTCCTATCTGTACATCATCACTTCCATTGCACATCAGCACTTAGATCCCTAGAGTCAGCTTTGCCCCTGAATCAATTCCTAGGATAATGTGATTATCAGTGTTGAACTACCTTAGCCTATTTCCCTGTATCAATAAAGCTCAATCACATTCTGTGGAGTAACTCTGGGTTTACACAGCCTGAGTGTGAGAGAAAAGCACTAGATCTGCTCTTTTGAGGAAAGTGGTGAGGAGGGCAATTCTTTTCAGCCCAGTGAACACATTGACCTCATGAAAGAAATTCCTCCACAACCACACAATTCCCTGAAAAAAGAAAGAAAGACGGAACATGTGAGCAGATAGCTAGAGTTGCCCCTTGCCTCTCCTCTCACGATAAAACATTGTCCCTGTGTAACTCATTAGACCTTTTAATCTGCTCTTAATGAAATATTTTTCTCTTTTTCACAGGGCATTTAGGGTAACTCAGCTGCTAGGATCAGACACCTGTATCCTCCCCAAGCAGTGTCTTGCTGTGGAGCGAGGGGCAGAAAGGTTGGGAATGTCTGGACTGAGCCTCGTTTTCCCTTCGCATTTCAATGGCACTTCAGAAGCATGAAACAGGAGGGGGCCAAAATTGAACTCTGTTGTTGTGGCAAAGGATTACGTATGGCTTTTATTACACCCTGAAATGAGGACCCCAAGGAGAGGATATTAGAGAGCAAGGCTGGTATTACAGCCAGCTACCAGTTTAGTCAAAGCAAGCCTCAAAAAAACCCAAGGTGGTGGTTCAAGACAAAGATCCCACTGCAAATAAGTCAGACGAAAAACCTGACAGTTTTTCTGTATGTGCAGGATACACTGGCGGCCTCCGTGTGGCTTAGGCAGGACGACAGAAAGCCTTCAAACAGGACAACATCAGCAACAGCTGTTCGGCTGCTGCTTCAATATTGCCTGGCTGCCGTCAGTTTGCCATTAATTCCCTTCAGACGCACCGAGTTTGCCTCACTGCTTTCCAAAGGGAGGGCTCGGGCTGTACGCTGCACTGCGCCGGGCTATCACTCACTGCATCAGACATTTCATGACTGCATCGTGCTAGAGATTGGCGGTGACAGACATTAATGGGGGCACTATTACCAGCATTATTAATGTACGTTTGCTTTTCTGCTTTCCCCCACCGCTGCCTGCTCAGCTGTTCAATTGTTTGCAGTGACATGACCCAATGCAAAATCATACGGGAAAGAGAAAATGTAGTAATACCATTTCCTGAGTGCATAAAATCCTGCATAATACTGGGCTGTATTGACATGCATTATATCCTCTTCACATATGCAAGAGAAGACGCTATTGAATGACTTGAATATGGAAAAAACGCTACTTTAGGTTGCTGGTTCTTTTCTTAAGGTACAATAGTGGGAAACTGCAGGGAAGGACAATATTGTGTTGTGCTATTGTGGTTTTCAGGACAGTAATGCTTTCAGCCTCAGAGCCCCTCCGCATCCATTCCTACTCTGAGTCGCATAAGGGGTCTCTTTAAAATCTCTAGGGCAAGTTCATCCCAGGAGTGCTGCCAGACAACAAAGTGATACTTGAAGTAGATGTGCCTTGTTTTTCCTCACAGTTATGCTGCGATGCAATTCAGCAAATGACCGGAGCTCCTTTTACCTTCACAGTGTGCAGAGGTTGCTCATTTAGAAAACTCTCGTGAATATGGCACTATAACATGTAACATCTTTCAAGAAAAAGGATGATATTTTGATATGATTTGTTTTGATTATTATCCATGGTGCTTCACATGCATGTAATAAATCAGATGCTCGTCCTGAAAAAGAGCCAAACTATATTTAGGAATAGCCTGTGCAGACAGGCTAATGCTGATACAGTCAGTGCATAATGTTTTTCAGCACAAGTCTTCCAGTAACAGCTCCTGACTGTGGTGGATGAGGAACATTTCCTTTCTCATAGTAACAGCTAGCAGGAACTGGATTTGTTTTGCAGCTGCCTTGAATGGGCATACATGGGATTCCCAATAGCACTGATTCCTGGGAACAAAGTCTGCCTTTTTCGTGTTCAGATATTAATCTCCTGCAACAGGTGCCAACAAACTTAACCTCTTTCAGCAGAGGTGGGGCCTCTGCAGAGGGACCATCCTGGGAAGGAGAGGGGAAGGAAGGTTTGCCAAAAGAACCATAACTATTCTTTTCCTGGAAATTTTTCTGTCCAGGAACAAAGGGATAGAGCACTTAGAAATGTACAAATCTGGCCTTCAACTTTCCAATGAAAAGTCTTCTCTCGGTAACATTCCCTTTCTCTCCCTTGCTTATTTCTTAGTTTCAGCATTTGCTGCATGAAATACTGGTACTGAAACAGTATCTCACAAACAAAAATGCCCTCTGCTGTACCAATTCTCCTGAACTGTTCTCAGAGTTTAAAAGCAGTATCTTGTGCAAGTGGAGTCTCTGCTTAGGCATATGCCACAATCATCTCATTTGCAGAGGAGTAGGGAACAGGCATCATTCCTCATGCCCACACTAAACTCACACACTCTGTGGCCTATAGGATCTGACAGTTTTCCTCTTACCTTGGTGAGATGCTGATCTGCACTTGACCCTGCTCCTTGTCTGCTTTGGGTTTCAGGAGACCAAAACCCAGGGTGATGGCCAGCAGGAGACCACAGCAAGTTTCAGGAGGATTCATTCACCCTGACCGGGATGAGCAGGGGACGAGAAGTCCTGGGCGAGCCAAAGACACAGTCATTGCTCTGACTAGACACAGACTGAATGTCCTCATTAGCTGAGCAATCTGGAAAAGATGATCCCAGCGAAGTAGGGGACTGGGAGAAATGCAAGTTACAGGCAGATGAAAGGTGCTGTGGAGAAGTTCCAGCCCTCCTAAGTCCTAGAGCGTTGTGTGATGCTGAGCTACTTCCTTCAGCTGAACTTTTCACGCATGCTCACTAACAGAGATAGTGAGTAATGCAACTTCTTTCATTTTATTTTAGCATTTGCTTAATGTCTTTAGATAAATAAATTCTCATTGAAATAAGAAGTAGTCTTTTAAAATAAAAAAATTAGCAACTAAATGATTTTCACATTCCAAATTAACAGCACAGCAAAACATATGCAAATTTGCCAAAAAATGTTGCCACGCCAAATCTGCATTTTTCAGCAAGAACACATTTGGAGTAGACCCTCCCCACAAAGAAAAGTCCTGCTCCAACACAGTTAGCGATTGTTCTCTCTTCATTCTCTGATTTCTACCTAAAAATCCTTCTGTTTGACTGGCAGAAGTGACGAACACTTAAAGCTGCAATTGTACTCCGTGCAAAATGTACTTTGACCTTAATCTCCTTTTGCCTCATATGTCTTATGTGTGAACAGGGGCCTAAAACTGCTTTTGCTTTGAGGAGTTATTGTGACAGGATATTTCCAGAAGTCTGTGAAGCAACTTGCACTCTGATTGTAAAGTCCATAGGAAGGCTCATGAAGAAATGAATGACTTTTCCTGTAGTAGTGCATGGTAAATAAGGCATGGGACCACACACTGAACAACACCAGGACAGCAATGTATTGCATAGCTTCTTATTAAGTGGGCACAATCCATTGTGTGCATGCACTTAGGCAGGGTGAGTACAAGATATTGTATGGGACTAGGGAGTTATGAACTGCCTCAGAATCTATCCTCTGAACAGGATGAGCTAGGCTGCATAGGTGATTTTAATCACGGCATCTGCTAGCATAAGTGCATGACTTTGCAATCTTAAAAATGTGTTTTAATATAAGAGGCTTGTACATGTTAAACATATGTGCAGAGCAAATGAAAATCCTTGCCTTAACAGGTTCTGTTATAGCACAATGGCACTTCTAAAGAAGTTATTTTCAAAAAAAAAAAAGGTTTAGGGCAAATCTGAGACAATTGTACAAAACTGTACAAAATTCTACCCCATCCCCTTGTGTGGCCTTTTCCCTATGTGCAAGTACTTCCTGTGTGTCTCTTTTTGGCCAACTAAACTAAAAAGCTAGGGCAAGTCACTTTACAAAGCCCATCTTACAAGGTTTTTAGGCTACAGTCATTTGGATAAATTTCAGATAAGCAGCCAAACTTGCTCATGCTTATCCAAAACAAACCTCTTATGATGCTTCCTCCCCACTATTAATCTCGTATCCTATTAGCAGGATTTCTGGTGACTTTTCAGGATGCCAGCACTGTGTTTTAGTTAGAACTGGGTGACCCGCTCAGGACGACCTAGGGATTAAAAGGTTAATTGACGATTCCAGAAATGTAATTCATCCTAAACGTTTATCTCTTCTATCTCCAGGGTGCATAATTACACTGCTGATAGCAGATCCTGATTTATATGAAGCAGAATAAGAAAACAAGAATAGGAAAACCCCTCTCCGGATCTGGAGGACACTTTCTGCTCCAGAGCCAAGGACCAGGCAGTCTCCTCTTCCACGGAAAGAAGCATTTTTCTGGGGCTGACTCTAATTGTGGGATTCTAAAGATTACATCTTTCATTTAAAGTGGTATGATCCATAGCTAACATGAATAGGGTATTCCCATTGACTCCAGCTCTAGGAAACACTCAGAAAAGAAAGAAACTCTGCCTGGGCACACATCGATGTGTGAACTCAGCCAGTCCTCAGAGCACAAGAGAGGTTCAAAATGTATATATCCTTATATCACAGCTGGGAGCTGGCACAGCTTTGCAGATAGGGAACTGAGATAGAGAATAAAAAACTTTCAGGGTACCCTGGATATGTGGGCCCAAGCAGGGCAGGGAATACAGGCCCCACATGGGCTAATTCTATCTTGGGTCTATTTCCCCACCCTTTCCTTTGGCACTACAGTGCAAAGGCCAGCAAGTGGCTCTGTGGCATCGGTAGATCCTCTTTGAACTGGTTCTGCCGTGTCTCTCAGTTTACGAAACCTTGGGGAGGGCAAAGCCGCCGGGCTTTAAATAGGAGATTGTTCCATTTGCCTGTGTGAGCGAACAACCTGCACCTTGCACACTCCTGGAGCAGTTTCTGTCTAGAAGCACACTCAACGTGAGGTGATCACAGTTAGTTCCTTGCACTCTAAAAAATGATTCCCCCCAAAATATAGAACCTGGCCTGTTTTCTGCTTAGGGCAATGGCACAACCATTGCCAGGCTGTGAAGATAACAGATCACTGGCTGAACAGACTTCAAGTGCCTACAGAGAGAACGTGCCCCTCTCCCTTCCTCACTTCCCTGCACCCTGTCACTCTTACTGTAGTTTGTGCAGCAGAGACAGACTGGTGAAAAAGTAGCTTAGGTTTGATATGTTTATCTCCTCTTCTCCTCCCACTTCATGTTCCCTCAGGCAAGTTGCCTGACTCTGAACTTTCACATGTTGAGATTTGTCTAGCACCCAAGTGAAGTAAGGTCAGCATGCCACAGCAAAACAGCTGATGTTGAAGAAAGGATAGTGAGTGGTTAGGAGCTATGTGTGATCAGCCTTGTGTAAAAGGCATTTCCTTTTGTTCCTCTTTAAAATCCAGAGGGAGGAGAGGCCACACTTTAAGTGACAGGTATTTTCCATAAGTTTATTCTGTAGTGCTTTAACATGAATGACATCAGCACAACACCCAGGACTGAACGCCGAGCAAGACAAAGCGTGGCCCTAAGGACTGGAAGCCATCTCTCACCTGTTGCAGCAGATATTTTGTCCCATTAGGTACAATTCAGCTAAACATTAGAAGGGCAGGAGCTGGGGAAAGTCAGAAATAACCTAATTCGTATTACTACCTTCTTCAGGGTTGTATGTTATTTGTTTTGTTTAATCAACTGTGAGACATCCAAGAAATTAACTTTTCAAAAGTGTGTGTTGGCACGCACTGTTACGTCCATAATTCATTAGGGTTTTAAGGCATTCAAGAAGATCCAACAGGGCTGAATTCATGGGACAAATCCCTAATCATTCTAAGTTTATCCTCTTACACTTGTCACCAATCTCCTCAACATTAAAGTACCCAAGATGTGGTAAAGCAAGAGAGAGCCCAAGGTCACTGTGCTGTGCTGTCTGGTCTTTTTCATTCTTTGATTGACTTTTGAAAAGATGAAACCTCTACGGGAAATACAAACCAGCAATACTTGAATGAGTAACTCCAGCTTCCAGAATTCTTTAATATTTCAGTAAGTTGGTCACCCCTACGGAGAAAATTTTGCCCAGGTACCTGTGCAAGTAGAGCCCAGTGGCACAAGTAGTGCCCTCCTCAGGCACAGCATTTGGGGCCTAGGTATGCTGAAACATACTGGCTTCACACTACTGAAGAACGCTAATCTCAGTCATGTGGCACAAACCTCATGCATCAGTTCCTCCCGGTTAATTTTGGAAGGGAAATACCCATAGAAAAGAAGTTGTACTAGAGGAAAGCTAATTTAATCAAGTACATTTATATAATCATTTTCACATGACCAGCAATTGCTGCGATGGTTTATAGAGACAGAGAGAGAATGAACACTGTAAGATGATATAACACTAGTGCTCAGGAATTTGCAGTCAAGGGGGAAATATGCCAGATATTCTGCAGTACTTAAAGCTAATGGGATGCCACATTAATCATTGTTTAAGGCACCCTTTCATGCTTAGGTATTGGAAATTGTTACCTTCCCTCTAAGTTGCACATCCCTGATTTCATCCTATCAAGAGTCAACTTGAGATTGAGATTTTTACCTCCTATAGGCCCAGGGATTTCCTTGGAGATTTGCTGCTAGCTCCTGACGGAGGTACAGAACAGGCTATGCCTCCTAAACTGTCGCAGTCCAAAGCTCTGCCAGGTATAGAAATTAGCTACCAGAGTAGTATGCTTAATTACACACCCAAATTACTTGAAACGGATATAGCTGGTGCCCAAGAAGACACTGAAGTGGTCCTGCTATGAGCTCCCAATAGCTCTCAAAACTAGTCTTTGTACCAAAGTAAATAGCTGAATTTGCCATACTGACCCAGAAAAAAGAAACCAACTGGAAATGACAACAGTAAACTTAGTCCTACCTATCCTTTACTGTGCCAGTCCGGCCAAAACAAGGAACAGAGACTGGACCAGAGTCAGCAGGCAAGGTGAGTATTTCGGTTACCAGTCTGGAAACGCTAACGTGTTCAATATGCTAAGTAACGGCTGGCTCTATTAGCCTATATCCTTCGAGAAGCAGCATTAATGTAAGATGTTAATCAAGAGTTGTCAGGTCTCAAAAACCAGTCCCACCTCTGCAGCACTTGGGTCCAAGTTACCTATTAGGTTAAGTCGTCTGAAAGACCACCAATAGATTTTCCAGAGCAATTTTCTGAAAATTGTTTTTTTGCAGTCTTTCAAGCAGTGGTTAAAGCCGAAATTTTGGGGAAAAATGAAGAGAAGGGATAAGATGCAAATGTCAAAGGAGGCAAGAACAGATAGTCACAGAAGAGGACCTTATACGGGAGACTCTTAGGATTGGAAAGGGAGGTAGATACGGTCTATCTGGAGGAAGATAATCTAAGAAAGTCCTGAGGATTATTGAAGACTTTAACTCTACAGATCAAGCTGGCAAAAATATGGTTGTAAATCTAATGCTTGCTAAGCTGTTTCTATTAAGCTCATGCCATAGTATGCACAGTGATTGAATTTTAGCGCATTAGTATTACATTACATCAGTTCTCTCTCGTGTTGACCAATGATTTTTGTGAGTTTTAGAAGCTGGGCAAATTTTATGGAAGGGGAAGAAGCTGTCCTAAGGAGATTTTAAAACTCGAAAGCATTTTCTAGGCCTTTCCCTTGCCACTTGGAAAGCCAGCAATGCATCCCCGCAGCAATTAGATTAGGCCCAGCAGAAGAAGCAATTGAAGAACTTAATTGAAGTCTTCACATAGCTGTATCCAGTGCACAGGCTGCACGAACAGACTAGCCTGTACCAGCTAACACAGTCAAAAGAGAGAGATAACAGGATGCTCTTGCCAGCTATTTTATGTGAAGGATTTTGAGAGCCTGATTGTTGTAATGAATGAGGGCACAGTATCCCCCCGAATGCTTGTGCTAGTCACAACACTGACCCACTTGTATGGAAACATCATCTGGCAAGGATATTAGCAAACATCCTCTGCCACTTCCGTTGCTTGCCAGAAATAGTTGTTTGTCAATCACGGAGAAAAAAGGAATGAAGTGTGCAACAGGGAACGGAACAAAGTGGTACAAGGAACCCAGGAGTGCAGGAAGATGTTAAAGTAAAGGAGGAACATCTGGGGAGAAATCTGGACCCTCCTGAAGTCTGTGGAAAAGTGTTTAATGGGCCCTTACAGGACCCAGATTTCAGCCCCGATGAAGAAGGGTTCTCAGGAGCAGTATGAAAAGCACGTCTGTGCGGAGGAAGTGACTAGACTGTCTGAAGCTCTAGGATAGTTTTAGCTGAGAAATCTTTTATCCCGCATTTGTCTGCAGAAATAGATTGAACACGCTCAAAGACTTTTGTATCATTTGAAGCACTCTGGGTATTGAGATGTATAGAAAGACTAGCTACAGCCATTAAAACTCTGTAGGATGGACCTATCTCTTAATGACACATAAATATAAGCTGTGGATAACTCCTGCAAGGGAGCTTCTCCTGCTTTCCCTAAACTCTGTTACTTGGGCAGATCCAGCAGCAATAATTAGAGAAGAGCAAACCTTGTCACTAAGGGTGGAGACATAGACACGAGGATGTCTTGAAGGGTCTTAACTCTAACAGCAAATGAAAATTTGCTTGAACGAATTACTGATAAAATAGCAATAGACTGATGAAAGATAGCCTTCTTAAGGTACTGCAGGAGCACCAGTAATATTAGGGGAGCAGAAGAGATGTGTAAATGAGAGCAGAATTTGGCATATAAGTCTGAAAACACCTCAATGAAATAGCATCTATTCTGGAGCGGGGCCAGCTGGAGAGCCCACTGCGCGCCAGGGTGGCACATTGCTCGGGCCAGACAGCCTGCGTGGGTAAGGCCCAGCACAGTCTGCCTCAGCATGTCCCACCAGTGATCTGTGAGAGTCACCCATTTTCTCCAATGCCACCCATGCGATGAAATTAGAAGGAACTTTTTAAAGGAAAGAGCCAGGTGATCTTGCTGAGTGAATGATCTGAAAGATGGCAGAACAGTTGCTTATGCGAAGAAATAAAGGCTCTACATCTGAGGCATCTACATCTGTGTAGAAAATACAGTGTGGAGAATATTTTTGTTTTGAAGTTGTGTGTTAATTAATTGCATAGGGAATTTTGGAAATCTCACTCATTATTTGTCATGACAAACTTCCCTCCTGCCTTGGAAATAAACTTTCCTCTTGGTTACAGCAGTATAAATCAGGAATAAATCCATTAAAGGCAACACATTAAACCAGTACAAAAGGTAAACCAGGCCTTCGAACATCAATAGCCTGTTACACTTCCCCCAGATTAGTCAATGATTAGTCTTGGACTAAATTTTTAAATCAAATTGACAAATTTACCTCCCACGTACTTTAGCTGTGAGCAGAATTTGGCTGGTTTCGTTCCAGAAAGGCTAACTTCTCATCGCCCTGGCAGTACAAAGGGCATTAAAGCTAGTAGTTAATTATACTTCCATGTAATGTAGGTGGCTGTAGCTTAAGTGGTAATCCATCTTGGAGTCTGTACTTTCTATACGGCAAGTATGTCAAGCTCAAGAAATTACCATTATTTAGAGACTGACGAAAGAACATGTTTGGGAAAGGTAGGAATAACTGCAAAAGAAGAAATTACAATAGAAATTTAAATTAATAGTCAGCTGTCTGTGATCACTATTAAAATAACACTGTATAATATAGTAGATAGATAAGAAATTATTTAAAATTAGGACCTACGAGCTTTGATTATAGCCACAGATCTCTTGAAAGAACAACAGAATTAAGTTTATAAGCAAGAGCAGCTAACTATAAAATACCTATAATTTTTCTGTAAATTCTGACCAGGTTGTGCATTTTATTTCTGCGCCCTTCAGGATTTAGCTAATATTTCTGCAGTTAAAAAGGAAAAATCCTTTAAAGAGGTTATTTTGAACTCTACTGACCACTGATTGCACATCACAATTGTAAAATTAGAGGGTATATAAATCTACCTTTCATTACCTGAGGCTTTTCAAACACTGTAAAAATCTTAATGCTTCTATAAAATCCATCCCAGAAGCAGTGGTGTAAAATCTGATGTGATAAAAAGCATATATCTCAATATGTGCATTCGTTAGTCCATGCAAAAACACGAGTGAAAATATGTTTACTCGCCGTCTCAAACGTCAGCTTGGACCAGTTAGTGGTTTTTACAAGAGAGAGCACTGCATACAAGAGCATGAAGTCAGATGAACTGTGGGTAGCTTCACTGAACGTCTAATTTGCTGATCAACACAGCTGAATGAAGAGATGAGAAGAAACATCAAGAGAGTGAGTGATTCCAGGAAGAAAACAATTATGGGATCACTTAGGCTGGGCTGATGGCATGCAAGAGCTCTGCCGCTAGAGAGGGGCAGCTGGAACAGGAAGCTCCAAGGCCAGTTTGTTATTTTGCTATGGGTCACTTTGCTGTGGGCTGCTGGATTTTTGCATTCACTGCATTTTGGTGTTGCATTGTGCGTTTTGGATGCTGCATTTTGCGTCACTCAGCTGCTCCCCTAGGACATGATGTCCTGTAGCATTGGGGGTTTCAGCTACTTTGCTGCTTACAGCTAGACTCTTACAAGCAGAGTTCATGTCAGTGTCCTGCAACATATGGGGGATTTTACTCTACCCGAGAGGTGAAGATTATTACTGCTGTTTTCGAGGTGGAGAGCAGAAACAAAAAGATTAAATGAACCACCAAGGACAGGCAGAAAAGGGCCGTGGCACTACAGGATGCAGATCACCTGCTCCAGTGCCTCAGCTGTTGGCCGGCTCCCACGCCAAGGAGGGAAGCGTTAGCCCAGTAAGCTCAGGCCTGCATGAAGGAAACAGAGGAGAGGAGGGTGAATACATGATCAGGTTTAGTTAAAGCCACTTTATAAATGTTATTTTAAAAAAATGGCTGAAGACAAGGATGATGAGATAAATGAAGACACTGAAGACTGAAGGGAGGGGAGCTCTCAGGTCACTCTTCCCCTCTAATGCAGGCCTGTCATTTTGCTCATGGACCAGCAAGGCAAAGGCAAGGAAAGACTCACAAACTGCACAGCAGCAAAGTTTTTTTTCTGATAACTGGTACACAGAAAAAGGTGGCAGTCTTGGAAAGGCGATCCTGGAAAGGCACCATTGGAGAAAGCACTCATATACCATAGCTTGGGAGGAAAAAACAGAAGTTATGACCTCATCCTGTTAGTAATATAAAATTATCTCATAGCTTGTATGGGACTCGTATGGATGGGCAATGCAAATGAATTCTTTATGAAACCTTTGCTATTTCCAGCTACATAACACGGTGGAAAAATTCTACCTTAGAAAAACAGGGGTATATGAGGCTAGGATTAAGTTAGCCTTAGGTATTTTTGTCTGGGAATATTTTAATTTTTTGCTGAGCTGAAAAAGGGACCACACACACTGTGAGTTTTCTGGGGACTGGCCATCTTTTGAGTACTGGCTGTGCTAGTCTAATTTGATGAGAGACAAGAGAAATCAGGTGTTTCTTATCCCAAACACAGATGGGGGCGTGCTCAGGGCCTAAGGGAGCAGCAATAAAAACCTTTGGAAATGAGATGAATTATACATTCTGTGGGTTAATTTCTGCTTCACTGCATCACAGCCTCTTCCAATTACTATCTCAACGCAATCAGCTGCTCTTAAATAAAAATTAGGATTCCATGACCTTTGAGCCATAAGCAAGGTTATAGTCATAGTTACTTCTTTTTCAGCTTCTCTTCATCTACAGAGAAACACTGAGGCCACAGACAAACCTATTGTGAGGGCTGCAGAAATCCACTGCAGCTGCTCACGGCCATCGCTCCAAGAGTTTTTTTGGCACTTTCCTAGATGCAACGTTGGCCCTTGGAAGCCCTTTGGGATAGTTTTCATGCTGTGCTCTGCTAACTGATTGCAGTCCTGAGCCAGCTCTACAAACCTTACACTAAAATAAAATGCAAACACCCAACACTTGAGAGAGGGGAAGCAAGGAAGGCTGGACTGTGAAATCTCAGATACGCCTCTTTCTGTTTGTGACTTTCATCTGCTCCCTGGTAAGCCATAAAATAAATGAGAATACATGGAAGTGGAAAGGAGCAATCTAGATGGTTCACCTGGTAAAGCTGTATGGAGGACAAGTTCTGCTCTTGGGCCCGTGGAGAATTACCTGAGATACCACCTCCCAGGGCTCATCTGAGGGAGGTGACTGGGGCACAGCTTGTCCCTCTTCCTCTCTACTCCTCCCCTCTCCACCTTTCTCCCCATCACTGTGGGAAGGTCACTCAAATCACATTGCATGAAATATGCCTCCCCAAACATGATCTCTATTTAGGAAACTACCTCCAGGCAAGATGTATCTTCATGAGACTTCATATTCACACGTGAAACCGTGTAATGGCTCTCTGGTTCTGGCAGCCCCATTCGCCCCTAGCACAGCTCCTGTTATGAAAGGCTGCCCTGGCCTTGTAATAGTGCCCAGGCTTTGGCACAAATATGGTTACTGTGGTAACGTCTTCCTAGGTGCCATTCCACTTCCTTTAAGGTCCGAACTCCATGGGGAGCTACAAGGAGAACTGGCCCCAGCACAGTGGCTGGTCCTCCACCCCTTCCCCCTTCCCACTCATAAATGCCTGCAGTGCACTGCCTGTGTCTCTTGTTTTTAGCAGCCTGGTTCTTGCTACGCACAGGTAACTTCTTTTTTGTAGTTACCCTTAAAGCATTTGTCAAGGACACATTTGCTGTGAAACTTTAAAAGGCTAGTGGCTCTTTGCTTCAGCATTTTTTTGATGCAGTAATCTCCAGTAAAGACACACTTTTAAATTCTCTGTAAGTCCCAGCGTCATTGCAAATTATTGTTTTTTAGGCTACAGTCGCTTTTCAAATTGATGATGCCAGAGAGAGATCCTGACGGAAAAAACTTTTTGTAAATAAGTATTTTTTTAAAGCTGCTACTATTAAAAAAGAAAAAGAAAGAAACTGACAGTTAGGAAATGTACTGAGCAGCATTTAATGCACTTTGCTTGTAAAATAGGAAGTGCCCAGCGTTTTAGAATATCATTCGACTCATATAGCAGTCCATTAGGTGAACAATGCAGGGTAGGGTAAACACTGCCCTGACTTTTAGAGTTAGCTAGAAGATTTCATTCTGACAAAGCGTTTCACAGGAAAAAAATGTGTTCTCAGAAAACTTCCTTTGGGAAGGTTTTGTAGGCTGGACTGAAGAGAAGCAAAGGAAATAGCTAAAAGTTTTGGGTTATGACTTTGGCTACAGGAGACTTCTCAAGTAAAACTTTGCTCTTTCTGACTGTAACTAGCTGCTGCAAAGCACACATAAGATGCATTTCAAATGCCAGCTACCAGGCGTCAAAAATATGAGGCAAACTTTTTTCTTCTGCACAGTGAAGCGTATTTTCAAAGCCTTTATGAAGCCTCCATTTTTCCCCATCAGCCATACACACCCAAATGCACTTGGCTATTGCAATAATTACCAGGAGAATACACTAACGCCAATCTGAAAAAAAATGCATGTCTTTCTCTCATTCTTTCCATCTCTTCTCATCTAAAATAATATCTTCTCTTATTCCCCAGTAAAAGCAATAGAAAGTTTTTCATGTGTACTTCCTCTGTAGCCAGTTGTGGGTGGGCATAAAGTAAGTTATTGTGCTGCCATATAGGCCTCTTGAGGGAGGAATTAAGCCAGTTTTGCAACCCAGGCAAGGTAAAGAAAAGGAAAATGTAGCACCTGTACATTAACTAGAAGTCCATGCTGACCTTTCAAATGCCTGAGTAGGACGTCAAACACCAACCGCACTTTACAGAAACAAACTCATGTGCTTAAGCACCATTCAGTAGAGCTTCAGAGTGGGATTTTTCATTTCCATTTCTTTTCACCTCACTGTGCAATGCAGTATGTACTCCTATACCCTCACAGCTAGCTGTTGTCAAAATCTGTAATTCAAGATTAGTCAATAAACGGCTGTTGGAGAGGAAAATCGTCACGGCCAAATAGCTGCTCTGTTTCAACATGCATACATGGGCAATCAGTCTAAAGAGGAAGGGTGTGAGTGATCAAAGCAGATTAAACTCACAAATTAATCAAAAGCTGGGCATTAGGATGCAAGCTTTCTGATTTAAAGTGCTCCCTTACAAAGGGCCTAAGCAAGCTCCCTGAATGTGAACCATCTCAAATTCTTACAGAGACCATTTGAAAGTTTGACCCTATCATTACCTTTCTGGCCCCTGCCAAACTAAAAAGCCTTTTTTTGTTGCCTCTGCATTTCAGTGTAGCTAGAAAGACAGATTCTCTGTAGCCTCTCCAGGGCCCACAGTTAGTCACACATGCAGCCCCTTGCTCTGGAAACTAGCTGTCTGCAATCTCTGCACTCGCTGCTCCTTTCTCAACACGGGAAGCTGCTAAGGAAACTTCCAGTAGCTAAAACACGGAGTTTAATCATTGCAAATTCTGTTCCCAATATATTAGTGACCGCTGTGTGACAAGTTACTTAATATCTCCAGGCCTTATTCTGCAGTGTCTTCCATTGTACAGAGACATCCTCTGAGCTGGTGAAATATACCCAAACCACTATGCCTTTGATTCAGCAGTATTTTGTACCCATTTTGTACTATCATAACTGGTATTTCAAGGTGCTGAATAAAGGAGACTCAGGACCTACTGTATGGACATAGTGATGTTTTGATCCTGTTCAGCTTCAGTTGCTTACACAACATGTAATCCTGCTGTCTTCCATGCCACGCCACCCTCATGTGTTCGAATTAAAAGGCAAAAAAATGTTACTTCGTGCCTGACCATATGTTTCATCATGACATTGTCCAGGGTGGATATTAGCTCTTCCCTGGTTTTTTTCTTTTCCTTACAAAAATATAATCCTTTGTGCTCTGTCGGATTAGTACACAGTTAGCTGGATCAATAGTGCTGCCCAGCCTTCTTAATTTCTACCTTTTAAAGAGTTGCTTTCAGATAGAGTAGAACAGAAGACTTTACTTTAAATACTAAATTTGATTAGAAACAGAAAAGGAATGCAAAACAATCACCTTGTCATCTGACAACTTGAATTGATTCTTGTCTTGCTGGCAAAAGGCATATTGTTTCTGATTGTGTGTGTGTGCGCGTGTGTGTCTGTGTGTGTGTGCGCGTGTGTATAAAGCAGGTAATTCTGCTTTTTAAGGACAGAGGGGGAGAATATGCTGTTTTTACTAATGGGGCTATCATCTGTCACTTACATACGGTCTCAGGTGAGCTCTGTAAGGCCCTTGTGCCAAAACAATTTACTCTTTTCTTGACAGTAAACAGGTTTCACTTCTGCGTTCAGCAGAGCTTGAGACAAATGTAATCTTTGACATCATTAAAGCACCCATAGAACAAAACCTGAATACCCTACAGGATATTTCTGCATGTATATCTTATAACGCTATTTCCATAAACATCAAGCCCATAAAACTAACTCTATAAAAACACACTTTGAAGGAGAACCATTTTCTCAGACGCCGAATCAGGTGAACATGATTTTATGCTGCGTATAAAATAGATCTCTTTGTCAGGAAAGGGCTTGAGCTGCTTAGCCCAGATCCAGGTTGGCATCCAAACAGTCCAAAGTCCAAAGTAGCTTGGTGCTTGGCTTTGGTCCAAGCTCAAGTCCCTTCCTCATATTTCCCGGGAGTCTGAGTCACTCACTTCCCCTTTGCCTTGGCATTGGCAGTTCAGGCTCCCACAGACTGTCCCCTTTCTTGGAGCATTTAGCTCTGCCATGTGTTTCGTGTGTGTGACTGCAAATAGCTGCGTAGTACTTCTTGCTCCATCTGAAACTTGCAAGTAAAGGGTGCTCATTTCACTATGACAGCTGCTGTTCAGCCCCAGCAGAAAGGTTGCCTACACCTAATTTCCCCATCATAACTTGTTGTAATCGAGTCCGTTATCCTCTGGGAACTGGCTGCAGAGAGGATCTGGGTCAGGCTACTGGGGAACCCCGTAGGATTTCTCCTTTGGTCCAACTGGTGGAAACCAATGAGTCTCAGGAGCTAATGAGCTCAAGTCCCAGTTTCTAGGACTGTATAATTTAACTGATGATCACATTTTCTGTGACAGGACCTTTGGTTACTCCCTCCACTGCCCAAGAAGTGTTCATGTTTCATTTACTTGGCATGGTAACACAAACAAGCAGTGTTAGCTGAAAAAAATGATGCCAAATCCATGGCTGAGCAGCAGGGAAGGCAAAGCTCCCTTCTGATTGTCTAGGTGATTGACAGATGGTGTAAGAAACTCTCTTTAGCTCGTGCTTTGCTCATTAGAGGCTTCACTGCCCTGCAGATACCTGATGGCTGATTTTGAGAGAGTGAACTGAGTTGTCCTGATGGAGGAATAACACACCAAATTCTTAATAGCAGCACTAGGTATGTCCTACCTAATCCATAGTTTTGGCATGCACCACCCTTAGCTCATGCTTGGCAGCCCCTGCAGCTAGCCATGCTACCGCTGCATGCAAGGGTAAAACCTAGTAAAATAGGAATTGCCTCAATTCTACCACAACATGATGAATGTGGTGTTACAGCTGAGGCCAATAGCAATACATGTGCATTTTACGGACATTTCCCCTGCATAGCAATGATTTCCTTCCTCCCCTTTCACCCCCACTCTTGAACATCACGTTTAATTCCCAGCACTATCGGTACCATTATTTGATGAAGACTCTCCCCTTGTATGCACCTACAAGTCTCTTCTGCATATTTTCCCAGTCATTTACTAGTGATCTCCTTCACTCAGCAAGGCTTTTAAAGAGGTAGGAAACTAGACTTTCTGCTCTGGCCAACAAGGGCAGAGTCCAGCAACAAGCCACTCCTGCTCTGTCAGCAGTCTGCAGAGTATCGGCAATGCAGTTAACTACCTTAGTGCCAAAAAAGATGATCAGCCCAGCCCTTGCCTGTTCCACCCATGTTTTGCTCCCAATGAAGTGCCATGGTGTTGATTGCTATGTAGTGCACTGAACCTTCATTTAATCCTCATTCGTAGCTGAGATGCTTCACCACATGCAGTTGTCTTTCTGTCATCTTTTTGGACCCACAGTCAAAGTTAACTATACAAACAACTAACAGTGTCTGGGGTAAGCTGCATGATGCAGCTGATATGTAGGCCTTACTTTCAACTGGCATCTCATGTCATGATTACAACCTCCTTTTCAGCAGTCCATCAGCTAGCTCTCCTTGCCCAGTATCCTTCAGCCTCCTTTTCATAAGGGTTTCTTTCCTTCTATGCAAACACCTCCAAAACACAGAAATCAACAAGAATAGCAGTCCTACTAACTACGGGCCTGGGTGCCACACTTCCAGCACACTCACAGGAAGGCAATCCACAGCAGCAGCAAAGGCCATTTGGCAGCCAAATTTCTCTGATCCAGTTCAAGAAGCCCCTTTTTCCTCCTGCTTCTTCTCTCCCATCTGTCATGCTTCACTAAGGAGCATTTCCAAGCATTTGCATCGCTTTGCAGGATTCACTAGCTGGTGGAATGCAAGGTTATGTGCACACACTACATGACTTTATCTTTTTCCCTACCTGGCCCCAAATCCTATAAAGGCGGCATGGAATCAACACCTTTTTACAAAAAAGAAGGGTGTTCTGTATTGCTTCAACCTTTGAAAAAGCAGAAGACCTGGGTTTTCCTTCCTGGTGGAAGCTTACAAAGACTAAATGCACACGGGTATTTCAATTTCAAGTGCCTTGCACAAGTGCCAGCCTAGCTGAGAGAAATATATGGAGACTCCATCTAAAAGAAAATTGAAGTAAATCCAATAAGAACATTTTAAAAGCATTCCACAAACGTCCTTTTCAGCAACAGCTACACGCTTCTGAAGTGACGGTTCAGGAGGGAACGAGCAACTACAAAGCCTAGAGGAAAAACTTCTGATCCCTGGGTTTTTTTTTTAAGCGAAAGTTTAGGCACCTTTTGGTTTTCACTTGTCAGCAATAAGGAGATAAGCTCCCTGAATAGAATAAAATAATTATCAAGCCACTAGAGAAATTGCAAGTATATTATATTGTGAATAAATGCACATACACAACACCGATATGGGAAATTCATACTTATTTTCAATAAATTACGCCTTTGTACAGAACATACCAGGAGTTCCCAGTACAGATAATGTTAATTCTTACCACTGGAAATCGTCTTCCTATACCTAAACTGATCATTTTTCTACTGATATAAGAATAGCTCTGTAGAATGGTAGAAGGATTCCGAGCGCACAGCCCCTATAGAGTATAGAGAAGGCCTATTTGAGTTTCATAATTTCAAATACAATTGAATAGAGCTGTGTTTTTCAGACAACTTGCTAGACCAAAAAATGAAGCAATACATTTTACCTCCTGGAAAAATTAAAGTAAATTTAAGTAAATTTCAGAACAAAGCACCTTTGCAAACTGGAAAGTAGAAACATTTCAAGAATGTGGAAAATAAATATTTAGACTTCATTTTAAAAAAAATCTTTTTCTTCTTTTGCTAAAATGAGCATCATCATTTAACATGTTTTAGTATCCAGTTTTGGTCACACTGCATCTGGCTATTTTTCTCTCTAAGAAGCTAATTTTTATTTTTTGGTTCTTGATTTGTTTTTGTAGGTTTTTTGCCGACACCCATTCTGATTAAGATGTACAAAGTATTTGATTCCTCCAAACCCTTCTGAGAATGTAGATATTTTTGTCCTTGATTTCGGAGCAAGAAAGAATATGAGACCACAGAGTTAGGGTTTAAAGCCAGCATCCCCTTCCTTTGTTCACTCCTCTAGGTAAAATTTTCCTAGTTCTAGAATGTGGCTCCCCTCTAGCAACATATTATTCTTAATATATTCAGCTGGAAAAAAAGGAACTCTTCTACTATACATCTGGAGCCTGAAAATGACCAGAGCAACTGTCAGTGCCCTCTGGACCCTAAACTTCCCTAACAACGACTCAGTCTTGTTAGGGAGTCTGAATAAAGACAGCCATCCTTGCAAACAGACGACATACTTTGAAACTGCATGTCTTTGCCTAGAAGAAAAAAAATATGAATTATTCTGTATAATCATACTCCTGGAATATGGCTCCTGTCAGCTTATATTATATGTGAATAACAAACCAATCTCAGTCCCACCAATTTTAAAAGAGAACAAAACCCCGTGAAGTATATAACATTAGCTGAATAGAACCAAAATAATAATCCATCTAGCAAGGAGAAAAAAACACTTTTTGAGGGAAAAAGACTGCATTCTGCTCGAACCAGAGAATAAAAATATGTTATGTATAATACCAAATAAAAGCAACACTATCGCCAGTGCAGAGAGTAAGAAGACAGCATTTCAGAGTAAATCTTGAAGGATAAAAAAGTCACTCAAGAACTCATGCAAACATGAGTCCCTGCTAGCATTTTTTCTGTTTCTTCTATTTTTGACATCTATTTTATGTTTCTGTGGTTGCATCTTATACTGTATACTATATATTAACGCTCCTTAAAACTTCCTCTGGCATATTCTGATGCAAGAGTTTAAGACAGTGCGAAGTCCAGCTATCTGTCTACCACTTCTGCTGCATTTACCACCCCAGCGGCAGATGCGTCCTCATTCCCAGGTTTCCATGCCCTGTGGGGTATATAATGGTGTGTAATGATGCTATTGCCCACACAATGAGTGCTCTAAGCCGTCACAAGCCAGCTTTGCCTCCGAGAGATTGGGAAACTGATCTGGCTGGAAACTTCTTCCCCCCGAGTCAGTCTTTGGGTGGATCAGCCCTCCAGGCAGATCACTGTGCAGCCACGCAAAGAGATGTACAGGCAGAGGGAAGGGATGGTGCAGAAGGGGATGAGCAGCCCAGCTCCGCAAAGCAGGGAAACTCTTTATATTTACCTCTTCAAGGCCACATAGTAAGTTGAATTGAAGAGCACACAGCCTTTGCAAAGGTCTCTAACATAAACATTCTTTACGTGATATAAGAGTAAACAAGGCTAAGATCAGAACAATAAAGCATCCTGATGCTGTCTCCTGCCCTAGTCTCCTCATCACTCTGAGCTATACTTTAAGCTTAGGTCAGATCTTTTAAAAAGTCTACCATGTTCCCTTCCCTGCTGCATGTGGCTGCCCTCTTCTATATTTACCCATAGTCTTTCCTCCTTTTCTTTTTCTCTATCGATCAAAAGTGGTTTGTGAGACTTTTCTCCATTGTTGTCTCCTTTTCCCATTGATGCTTCCATGAGCCTCAAAAGCTAATAGTAGCCCTGGTGATGCGAACGTGACTTTAGAGATAATAATTCCGTGACCAAAATATCCCCAAAAATTACAATCAGTCTTTTATTCCATTCAAAATTATTTTGCCTTCAATTTTCCTGTGCAGCAACCGAATAACCCCCTCTTCCATTTTGCCCATTCCCTCCCTCCAGCTGCTTACCCTGCTCTAGCAGCATCACTCTTGGTGGTCTTCCTTCTATAGTTTCTAGCCCTACTTAAGTGCCAAAGACAAGAGCTTTCTGGTTGTTAATTGTAGTGTTAAATGGCTATATCTTGTCTTGATCACTAATGCATTGATCGCTGTGTATGCACAGCTTCACTCAGCAAAGTAGAATGGGACAGAGGCAGGTGTTTGTGACTTTGTCCAGTTTGATGGCTGCCCAAAAAAGGAAAGATAATCCCCATTAATTGATGTCCTCTTAGCCTAAAGTGCAGAAAAGTGCAGAACCTTTGTTTATGTAGCAGATGGAATAGGCATTGTCTGGCAGGTGTCAGAGGCACACATTTTAACTTGTGATTCTCACATCTGAGGTTGCAGTGTCTGGACCCAGCAGTGCTGCCGTTATCTACAGAACCACTAGGACCCACTAGCAAAGCTCATCTCCAGTCCAATTTAGAGAGGTGAAAATGTCACCATCTAAGTGAAAGTTGAAAGAAGTTGCTATATGCCTGCCAGTATTGACAATGGGAATGAAAATATTTCTGAAAGTTTTATTCAGAATGTTTATGTAATCTTAAGTCTTACATGCAGGTACATACAGGCTGTGGATGGAGAAATATAGGCTTAGAAACTTTGCAGGGTAACAGCACTGTCTTGATATTAGACCACATCTCTTTGTTTCCTGCCGCTGCCATTTCAATAGTTTATCATTTAAAAAAAGCAGTGAAAAGGTAAAATGTAGCAAAGAGGATGTTTTTTCCCCCATAACCACTCTGGTTTACAAAGAAAGGGAAAAGTTGAAGGTTCAATTGCTTAAATACAACTCTCCAATAAAGATTCAAGCACAATAGAAATAAGTGACTTAAAAATAGACCACTGTCATTACTGGACTCTTTGACCTGAATGAAGGGGCCTATTTTTGCAGATAATTAAACAATTTACTTCAATTGCTGAGCATCAGTGAGTGTCTTGGAGGTCCAGGGAAGAAGAGGACATTTTTCAATGAAGCTGAAGTCCTTGCAACATTACATCTTCATTCAGTGCAAAAAGGAGGAGTGATCCAAAACCATGACCATTCTTGGCAATCAACTTTCTGTGAAAGTGCTGTCAACGTGTAATACAAGATCTTATCTAAAGAACTTACTTCATCCCCTCATCCCCTGCCTGCCGTTTCTCTCCTACCAGTTTGCTAACAGGCTTTCATCCATTCATCTTGAAGGCACCACAGGTATTGGAGGTATTTTCAAGGTGCGCATGGAGCCGTGGTTGAGCGCAGAGGGAACAGGTGGCAGCAAGCTAGGAGAAACCCCGCAGGAGCACACACAGAGCTTGGTTCCGTAATTTAGCCAAAGTTTCCCAGCCAGAGCAGCCTTCTCATCAGTCCAGAGCAAGATGCGCTGATGTAGTCTGAGAAGGACTTGGTCTTTTGTTTCTTGGGAAATGAAAAAAAAAAAAAAAAAGCCATGGTCAGCCCTAAGCTCTTTAACTGGAATTTCGCACTGCCCTGGCTCTTTGCCAGGTTTACCTTTGTTATCACAGAGTCAAGTCTCAGCAGACAACAACAGAAAGGTTTTTGTTTTTCCACTGCTTTCAAGCCTTCTGTGAACTCCAAATAGCTCAGCAATAATCAAGGTACTGCAGCATTTTCCCACCTGAAGATGCTGGTTGAGGTTTACTTGCAAGCCGCAATGCTACCATTGCAGTAATCAAGCTGACTTACGACATGCATATGCTCTGCTATAAAGGGCGAGCTGGGGCCCACACTCCATCTAAGCTAAATTGATGTTTGATTTACTATTAATAGTCCTTTGGAAAAAAAAGGCGAATCCTGTATATTAGTCTCAGAAAGTTACACTTTTTCTTATACAATGTGCTGCAATATTTGTACAGCACACAGAAAAGACAGACGCAAGTCTATCTCTATATCCTCCTGTCTGCTTCAGCCAGGATAATACGACAGTTCATTAACTTGATCGAAAGCAGAAGTGCCTTTTCTCCCCTACCCATTAGAGAGATACAGATTCAAATTGGCAGAGAACCTGCTCTGTACCTGCTCAAATAGCCCCTGTAAATCACATCTTCCTCAGTGGCACTAAGCCATGAAGCTGGACTACAGCATCTATAAAATCAATTTGTTTTCCAGTAGTCACTAAACTCATCCTTCAGCCTCTTCGATGCCTTTGCTACAGAAGGCCCTATGACAGCTTCCACTGCAATGCTACCTAGGCATGCTTGTCAACAGGTCTTGCCCCCCCATAAGGGCCACTGTTGGAGTTTACAGCTAAGTGTGCTGAAGCCTGAAATGAATAGTGCCTAATCAATCTTTTAGAAAATCCCTGAACTGTTCCTTAGATCTTATGGGCAGATCTAGACAGTTTCTGTAAAACATGAAGAAACTGTCTAGATCTGCCCATAAGATCTAAGGCTAAAACACTGCATGGCTGAAATATTCCTCCTGAGCTGCCAGTAGCTCTTTGGTAATTCAAAGGTCCTTAACTGCTTCTGCCCGTCCAGCCCATCAGTCCGTGCTGGGATGGCTGGGCTACCCCAGGCAGCAGCACCCCATCCCTCTGTGCACTGCTGGCACACGGCACCCCTAGGCACGGCATGTGGGGAAACCTTGCAAGGGGAGAAAGTGCCCGAAGCACCAGGAACCTGCTGTGTCTCTCAAAAGGCATAGATGAGCTCTGCAAGGGCAAGGATGAAAAGCAGGGACTACTCATTGCTGTGCCGTGCAGACACCTGGCAACCAGGTGAGGAGGGAATGGACTCATTCAGGGACTGGGGACCTGCGAGCAAAGGCATCAAGGGGCTGAACAACAACCCTGCCATAGGCAAGGGGGACCAGTGGCCAGATCAGACTAGAAGGCGTCTGTCTGGTTGTGCCTCAAGCATGCTTGACTGAAGGGATATAGGAGGGGCCAGCCAAGACAGTCTTGTGTACCCCACTGCTGCAGTTGGGCAAAGGACTTTGCAGAACACCTGCCCACCTGCCCAAAGTGTCTTTGTTGTTACTGAAAAGCTTATATTACATGTTGACAACCAGGCGAGGTGGGAGCTCTATTTTTGTCCAGCTAGCCAAAGGGGTATAACCTTCCTGTGGGCTCTTTTATTTGTCATGGGCCCAGCCTGACGCAAAAAGTTGTTCCATTTTGTGAAGCTTTGTGTGTGCACAACAGAACACAAGCCACCTCTCTAGAAAACCACAGCAGGACATAAGTAATACTGTAAGTCATAGTGGCTACGACTGTAGTAGCAAACTAAAATGGGCCAGGGCATGGATCCAACTCCTGGCACATGAGTAACTGTACAGTTTAATTGTTGATGTGCTTAACAGCACAGTTTTGGCCCTTGCCAACTAGCGTTCTTGTAGACAATGCCAGGGTATGTTTTGGGGCATACATTTCATACATGTATGTCTGTATTTGCTTTTATGCTAAAAGTATCTGCCAAAGGCTAAATCAAGTAGTTTTTAAAATCTGTGATTCTCTGACTACACATATTTTATTTTATTGCCTCTCCGGCTCTGGAGGGTTGGCTGTTCCTGGTCAACAAGCCGCATTTGACATCAAAGCAATCGGCAGTAATCAAAGCTACTTCAGCTGAAAGTTCAATTTTGACTGTGATACTGATTATTAATTGCAGTGGTGCATGCTGACTGTGTATGAGCCTTTCCTCAGAAGGGATAAGTCCTCACTATGCCACACGGCACTGAACAAGATAGCATTGTTTGTTCTTCACAATATCTGCTCTGAAAAGTGGTTTTGTTGCCAGTGGAAATGCTGCCAGGGGCCACAAGAATTCCTTAAAATGTCAAAGTCATCATTACTCTCACTTCATCAAAGATTGCCTTTGGATAAATCACAGTGAAGTTCACCCCTTCCTGAAGATCTTTGCTGTCAGGAGACTCAATCCCATGGTCTTCTTACACCGCAGGCTCCTTTCCCATGGCAGGGTGCAAGGCTGCCTGGGCTTCACATGACACGTGTGTGATATGTCCCAACCCTGGGAGTCAGAGATGCAACATGAGGATGCGGAAATACTGACATAATGTTTTTCTTTCCTCTCCAAGTTGTTCCCTGAAAGAAATTCCCTATGAATGTCTGCAGAGTTTTTTAATCCCTATTTAAAAATCCCTCTTGCTGTGGTGCTTCCAAAAAAACACCAATAACGCAGTCATTGTAAAGGTTCAATGAGTTGAGAGAAGAGTTTGTCGAGTTATTGCGATCCCATCAGACACATGGTCCTTCCAAGGTCCTCCCTCAGGGCACGTTTCTGAGCGCCTGAAGTTAGGTTTTGAGAGTGTTATTCGGAAATAAACCCCCCCCCCCAACGGAAAGAGAGTCTGGGGAGGCCTGTCTCCCTTAGAGAGAGTTACTTTTAGAGTGTTCTGCACTTCTTCCCCCACCATTTCCTCTAACCTAACAGTAAGTACGTGAATTCCTTTGCAGGCTGTAAATAGAAATCAACAGGAAGGGCACACAAGGTTGATCAGCTTTGCACACAGCAGGAGGTGCTACTGCAGTCAAGAATTAGCACATGGAGTTTCAGCCTGGGGACAGAAAGACAGCAAAGATGTTAAACCACACATGAAAATACACAGAGAAAGTTTTAATTCAGCATCACTGAAAAGACTCCAAGAAGCAAGTCTCAGTAATAGATAGCATGATACCACTGCCTTCAGATTTGGGACTCTAGATTTACAGCAGTGCAGCCCTTTGCATCCCTTTTTCCAAAGGAAGCATTACAGGTTTGGATTAACAACTTCCATTAAGAGAAAAGACAGTCATATTAAAAGTTCACAATGATCTGCAAATCGTTTGGAAAAAAGGATCAACTTATGTAAAGTCAAGGCATAAATTCAACGTGTTAATTATTCTGTGCGATGATAACCAACTCATGCACTGGTTTGGGATATTCTGTGATAGCAGAAGCTGATTTTCTCATTTGTACTGACAACATTAAAATCCAGGGATCCTATTCATTGAGTAGCACATTTTCATTTATCCCAAGCAGCTGAATGACATAACTGAAAACAATGAAGCATAGCAGGGACACAACAAAGTAATTTTGAAGGTAGATTTTACGGACACGAGCACAGATAAAGGTTGTTGGGTTTTTTTAATTCCAAGCAGTGTACAAACCTGCCTCCATCAACAGTCTCCAAAGGAGAGCTCTTCGGGCTTGTGGTGGATGTCAGAACTGTAAGCTTAGCAAACACTTGTGTGGAAATCTGATGACTTATTTATAGAGGTCTTCTATGCAAATATTGATGAGCCACATGTTCAGCTAATTCACTCAGCATAGACATACTGTATCTGTGAACCAGAAACATAAGAAGCTTAGCCAGCAATGAAAGTCTCTGGATACAGAAAGCCACTCTATGAGGCCTACAAAGCCCGTAGCTGTAGCTCCCAAATAGGGGTGATATCAAAGCGTCAAGGCAGTTAATCTCAATGCTCAAGTCTTTGTTCCTTTACAAGTATATTTCAAAATTTTACAAAGATGGCTTACATTTGCAAGACTGAGTGCTCAAATTGGTTATTGTCGCCTTGAAATCTCGTCATTCACCTAGGCATCCAAGAATGCTCCTCTGAGGCTGAAAGCCACAGGTCCTTCGTTCTTTTTGGTCCAACTGTAAGCGGACCACAGTCTCATCTTTGTAGTTTTGTACCCAATGAATAGAAATGACACAGAAGCAGGACAAGCCTGTTGCCCAGGCAGGAGATGTGGTGCAAAGGACTCTTATTTTAATACTAGATCTTACATCACTACCAAATGAAGGAATGCAGTGAGAAAAAGAGGGAATTAATGGCCTAAAAAGGAAGCCGAAGAGCTAAAACTCTCTTCTCACAATGTATGACCCTAAGAGGAACTCAAGAAAACTGGATGAAAACATGCAAGGGTTACATTTGCTCTACCTGCATCTGAGAGACCATTATGATTTGCCTTTATACCCCAGAGACAGAGGGACCTAGAACTAGCAAGAAGCTAAAAACTCTGCATCAGATTGATCTGGATTTTCTTGGTCCATATACATGCATAGTCTGAAAGGACTGGAAAATCTTTAATTTAAATGCAGACTGCATCTGGAGCTCCATTTTCTTACTGACTGAAAAGCGAGGTTGTTCAGGCTGTAGTTTTACATGGCTGGTAGCAATTCTATCAAGTTGGAGTGAAGATGATGGAGTTGTATTAGTAGCCCCAAGAGGGGAAGAATTAAGATGTAGCATCAGATAACTTAGGAAGGGATTTTGTTTTGAAACCTAATTACAACCAGGTGGGTGGAGGATGGGGGAAGCAGAGCTGTTGGAGTTTCCTGGTTCTCCATAACCAGTATGTTCAGCAGAGATAATAGCGTTTTTATGAAGTTTTGGCAAAACCCAACTATGGGTTCAATAGAAATATGCCTTTCTTGCAAATTCTCTTACCTGGCTCCTGGCCAGCCCACCTCTTCTACTGTTTCAAAGATAGAGACCCCAGGATCTGATGCAACCTCCAGCACAGATTTCTTTCCTCTCCAAGGCAGAATCATTGTCTTCTCCTTTCTGATTCCTCCCTTCCTCCCTCCTTTCCTCCTTCCTTCCTTCCTTCCTCCCCTTCCTTCTTTTCCTTCCTTTGCAAAACACTGCTCTAGGACTTAGACCAGATATGCCTGTACTGGTATTATGTTTCCTGCCTTCTTTGTTCATGAAAATGCAAAAGCAAGACACTTTGTCTTCTTCTTAGGAGTGCCACCAACTTTCCACAGTATTCTCACCAGTGTGTTGCAATAAGGTGAAGTCCTTTGATTTAGAAACGGGCATCTTGCCCTAGTTTCATAATGGCTTGATGTTAGGACCTAACAAGAACTACCTGAACGCCTCAAACACTTTTCCTTTCTCTTTTCTCTCTTCCTTCCCTTACCAGCTAGCCTGAGCTTTGCAATGCCAGTAACAACATTTTTATGAATCCTTTACATTCCTTTTGTGGTCCTTTTCCTTCCACACAGGAAGGCTTTTCTGCAGGTTACAACATTTTGTGGTTGTTATCTTGCCTAACAAGCTATTTACCAAAGGTATTATCTACGTACATCTAATTGGACTGGTTAGCTTCATTGTTAGCTATTTAGTGACATTGCATAACATACTGTGTGGCAGACCAGGCATTTACTTTGCTTTTTTTCTGAATTATCTTCCTTCTTCATCTAAATTGATTTTGGAGGATGCAGTGATCACACACCAGCTTGTTCTCCCTTTTCCTTTCATATGCACATAACAGACCACTTTTTTCCTTCTCTTTAACCCTTATGTGCTCAGACCGCTAGTCTCCATTTATACCTGCTGCCCTGTTGCATTTATTCTATGAGGCAGCTACTTCCTATTAGCTTCACCTGGGATACTGTGGACCTACTCAACAAACTATTTGGGAGCATGTACAGGACTTCTACCCTCAGACTGTGCAACAGTACGCTGGACAATTCTCCCTTGCATTATTATAATCAGCCTCTTTAACAAAACTGCACTAAAGCTACTGTGGCAACTTTTGTTCAGAGGTTCAGGAAATGCATTTCATTTCCTTCAGTGGAGACTTTGGCTTATCACAACATCAAATCCTCTGGGTTTCTTTGCATTAGTGCTGCTAGTCAGAGCTGAGCATTAAAACCCCAAACAAATAACAGTTTAATACATTACACAACAAGCACGCCAGCACTGCCAAATCTAAAAGGCAGAACATTTGCAACTTTATTACTGAGAAACAGTTTCTCTCTCTTCTTTACAACTGAATTCTGAAGATTGCTCCATTAAAATACGATAGCCAGCCAGACCAAAGGGTGTCTTTCTTCTGAAATAGAAGATTAAATGGAAGTGCTGAATGGCAGATCCTTAAAACATGGAGATGAGATTGTCAAAAGACTTAGTAGCTGTTGTATTTTCACTTGATCTAGGTTTGAGAGGAAGCAAGTCCCTTATCAGGCAAATGAATGTAAAATATCCTACTGATTGAATGTTTAAAGTCACCTTTGTCTCACTAATTTTAATAGTTTAACTATCTTTTTCTGATTGCGAATTCACTTCTCCGTTTGTTCTCATTTGCCAACATTTTCTGCTGACAAGTGTAATATACCTTGGTATATTATAGCAATCTCAGCAAAGAAAGGTGAGCATGTATACAAATAACCAAAGGCTTCACGGATTCCAAAACTGGGGCTTAAACCACAACACAGGTAAAATGAATTACGCTACTGTTAAAATAAATGTATTAGATCTCAATAATTAGTATATTCCTGTCCTTGCTTGTATAAGGCAGTAAAAAAACTAAGACTGTGTTTTCACTGGAAAAAAACATATTTTTAATAGGAAGTAATTAGTAATTCACATCTACATTGCTTTAAAATCCCTACTAGGGTCAAGGTGGCTGTAGATTTTACTATTAGGCAGGTAAATAAAGTAAGCACTGTGTCCCAAATTATTGGGTAAGCACACCTAGTTGATCTTGGAAAACTTTTGTGAGTTAATCTACAGTAAAATTAACACCTTTTTGGCAGTGGAAACAAAACCTAAGCACAATAGTACTATGCAGCAGTAATAGGATAGCAAAGTCTCAGCTTTGCCTGGGGAACCTCTCTGAATTCACCTCTGCTGACACAAGCAGATTTACACAGATTGCAAAGAAAGTTTTATTTTCCATTCTCCCTTGAGCTGTTCCAGAGCTGTCCTCCCATCTTGACGAGGTCCGCTGCAAGGTCCTGCCCTTGGCTGGTTCCTTAGACCTCCTAAGAGTAGCGTTTCCGTCTTCCACATCCGTGGGCAGAGGGCAGTGCTGGAAGAATGCTGCAAGAATCTTATCAGTATATAAAGGTCAAACTAAACAGAGGGTCTTTTTTTCTTAATAGTGTATAATGTTTCAGTAAAGGTGTTAAACTGTATAGATTTCATTCCTATCATGGCAAACCACTTCCATGCAGATAAAAAAAAAGTCTGCCTTCCATCTGGAAAAATTAAATGTGGATAGTTCAATAGATTAGATTATACTGGCCTTCGGATAATAGCCTCATTTCCTCTTGGTGCTTTCCAATACAGGGCACACACAGAGCCTGTGTATTATTAAACTATGTGTGGCAGGTTGGTGAGCAAGCTGGTCAGATACCAGGAGAAATCCTGGTATCTTTCTGTTTTGCCTCTTCTAAATTGAGACTGCTGCACTGTCATAAACAAGCACAAATATTTCCAGAAGGCTGCATTTTAACGGCTTTTCTTCCCCTCATACAAACAGCAATGAATTATTATTCAATTAATGGGCAAACAAGAGCACCCTCAACCGTTTGACCAAAACCGTTTCCTGCCATTATCACCCAGCACACGCTCGAGATGATGGCTTAGCTCTCTGTGATGTTCGCGCAGCCCCTGGAGAGCCAGCCCGCGTCTCCTGGCAGCCGAGCCGCTCCTCCAGAGGGTTACGACAGCGCGCACGGCCGCGGCCCCCTCTCCCGTGTCCCCTCCTAATCCCTCCTCCCGCTCAACCCTCCTCACCATGGGCGCTGCAGATTCGCAACTCACACGCAGCTTTCCGCTCAAAGCGAGGAACTGTTCCTTTGTCTAGAACCACAAAGCCAGGCTAATCTGAAACATGCTGCTGTTTCAAATGGTTTCTGGCACGATACTTTGGTAGCCGGGTAGCATCAAGCAGAGCTGCCCGGGTTACAGCAAAAAGAACCCAGACCGGGAGATGAAAAGCCTTTGCTCTGGAAATCAACAGCACAGAGACAATGTTGAAAAAAAAAAAAAAATGATACCACTGAGCCTGCAGCCTCCCCTCCTAAAGATAAGTCAGAAGGACAGTGTGTATCTCTTTCCTGAAGCCCTGTAAATCTAAGCAGTTTTGCTAGCTCTGAGATTTACAGGGAGGGAGGATTAGCAAATTCTTTTGAATCGCCTCTGTGCCAGAAATTTCCCTAGAAGCGTAAGATTTTGTCACACCCTCAGCTTTATGGCTGATTAAAACAAAAACAAAAAAAAACCTGACAAGCACAATCAAATCCATCTGCAGTGAAAGCAGATATAGAGAAACTATTTTATAGATGCAGATTAACATGTATTTTTCAGTGCACTGCAATGCCCAAAAGCTTTAGCGTTTTGTTAGAAGGGAAGAAAATTAACTGCAGAGAAGCAACACTGTTACGGACTGACAGTAGTCAACACCATTCCAGTCTGTCTTAATGCTCAGTTTTTAGCAAGGCAACTTTCCTTCCTCTCAGAAGGACAGGATAACAGAGCACTCATAGCTTCAAAATAAAGAGCAGAGCCTGCCTTGCCTCTGACAGGAATTTCTTCAGCAGCACGGAGAGCCTCATTAGAATTTTTCCCATGACACACCACAAAAGATGGCTGGAGAAAACAAAGTGAGATGCTGGAGCTCAGTATATTTCTTTGTCCTTGAGAATCCTGGCCTTGCTGAATCTCACGGGCTAATGCATGCATAATTTGGGGCAGCTGATTAAGTTTATTGTGTTCTTGCCTAAAACGAGAGGAGTGAGGGAGGGAGTAGGGTGGGGGGAAGAAACAAAGTTGGCTTTAATTAAAGCTCTGCAATTGTCTTTAATATTTACATAATGTGCTATCATAATTGCCCCTGATTGGAGACTTAAGACGAGCAGAAGGAAATGATACACTGGAACTCCCCAGCTGAGGAAACAAAAAATAAGACAACCCCTTCCCTCCCCCACCATCGTTTGTAAGCCAAATCAAAAGCAGTAGAAGAGGAATTGCACAGGGGCAGTTTTAAACTCAAGAGCTCCGCAATGGACTTAAACCAGCAAACCTTTTACCACGCATTGTTAGGCTGTAAATGGATCGCTGTTAGCAAACCTCATAGCATATCTTGACTTCACACACGTGGTCAGGTATGTGGTGGTCCTCTGGTGTACAGCTGGACACTGGGCAGCTGGCTGGAGAGAGCTGTTAAAATTGCTGTGTGCCTTTGGTGTTAATTTTCAGATTCAACAGAGATGTTCCAAGGAAGGAAGAGAATATGAGCTACACGGGAGAAGGAAGCAATGCTGGCTAGAAAGAGGGTAATCCTTTCTTAGGATCCATTCAACAGATGTTAACTATAACGAGTTTTCCGGATATGAAGTGAACATGTGATTGTATTGGGAATTGATAGGACTGTAATTTGTTTCTTAAATTTAGAAAAAAAGAACAAGAACTTGAGATCCGAACCAAAGATGGGAGCATCCTCCTGGCTGGGGCTGAACTCTGATCTGGGTGCGAGTGCTATGGATCAGAGCCATGTCTATAGCATCCCTGGGCTGCAATCACAGACCTGCAGATGTTTCAGTTCAACTACTTGTACATGCAGCCTAGCTGGCTCTCAAAGAGATGCTTTTAGTGCTTGTATGATGTTCCATTTGATTTGAGACTGCAGATATTTTGTTTGTAATTACACACAAAGGCAGGTATCATTTTCTACTCAGTGTTGCTGCAGCCTGCTAAGGAGAAAAAATATTCATTTCTCACGGAAAACTCTCTTCTGTTTTCTCATTGACTTTCCTGAGAGAAAACAATAAGTAAATAAAATATATGTTCTTTTTGTGAATAGAAGTATATCAAGATTGCTGATGACAAAAATAATTTCATCAAGCAGGGACAAAAATAAAGTTCCCATGACAATGGTACCCCTCCACTTTGTAACAGGCCACAGTATTTTGTGAAAATAAGGTTCTGTCTCTCCACATTTTTCTCAGGCGTTTAAGATCTGTGTCTAAGAGAGAGTCACAATCAGATCAACGTGTTCTCTGTAGATTGTGCGGGTCCAACCTGGATCTACGATGTCTTTCACAGGTTCAACTAATGAGAAAAAAGATTATTTGTTTTCATTATTTAGTCTTAAATATGTTGTCACTGAAAGTTTTGCTACTGCTTTTTTCATAACAGTGGTGGAAAAATCATGATTTCTTAGGTAAACGAGGTGCCACAATTCATATTTAATGGCCACAGAAGCCAGTGCTGTAAATCTGTCTTCTTGCGAGAACTGCGTATCTGAAGTGGAAGGACACTGAATTTGTCTGTAGTAACACTCAAGCCACTGCACAGTTTTGCTTTAGCACCTGCTTGCAGCTGAGCTGCTCCTAAATAGCTAGCATTATCCTCCAACCATCAGGTTGGAGAGCAATAGAAGAGACAAAGACATTCAGCAAACTTAGTTTGCAAAGAAAAGGGGACACTTGCATACTCCTTTCAGCTTGCACGTCAGCTCTCTTGATGGCCAGTCACGCCACCTAGGCCAAACCGATCGGCTCTACTCCCCACAGCAAGCTTCTTGGGTCTCTGCATTAGCAGTCTTTGGTCATCCTGCACTGAACCAAGGTTTGGAGGCACACAAAAAGGTGGCCCCATCACTTATGCACCTTTGTTTTCCATAAAGTAGAAAATAAAGAGATATTTTCCTCCCTCAAGGCAAATTTACAACAATCAGCATTTGCAAAGAAGAGAGAGCAGAGCACGTACAAATACCCCTTTCCAGAAGCTGCGTGAAGGAGAAGAGACAGGGTATGATGCAGTGGCCCATATATTCCCAGCTTGTTCACTGCCCTCATTACAAGCAGCTGTTCTCCATTTCTCCTGCAGCAAGAGACTGAGGGAGACCAGAAGATTTCTATTTTAGTCCTCAAGGCAGAATGCCAGTTACAGCATCTTACATCTAACTGCACCTTTTGCACTAGTGATCCTGCTGAGAAATGTCTACTTGTACCGTAGAGAGTCTAGGCAATGCCTTTTGGTTGGACTGCTGTTCATAGTGATTTTTTTATGATTGGCATGATCAAGCAGCAGCAATGAAGCAGCTGGGATGTGAGAACTACATCTGCTACTCCTAGCCACTGCTGGAGTAGCAGCTATCTTGGAGTATGAGGATTAAACTACAGTAATTTAATTTACTTTTCAGCACTGACTTACTTTTTCATATGGGCATCAGCATATCAGTTTACCAGACTTCAACTTCACATTTTTCATTGTTTTGCTTTAACTTTTGAGGCACTGCAGTACATACAAGCCAAAAAAGAGTTGCTGTCCCTTCTTTCAGAGCAAAGCTATGACTCATAAAGTTTGTACATTCACTTGGAAATATGGCGCAGTATCATTCCCACTATATAACAGCAATAATATACAGAAACTGCTGTGATGCTCTAGGCAGCAAATAACCTAACTATATAGTGACAGGAAGGGCCTATACATGCACTGCTACTCTGACTAGCTGCTGACTCAGAATACAGCAGGGACCACTAACAGAGTTGGGAACGACTTAGTTTAGTACCCCGGCCCAATCCATTATATATTCTTTTGTCTTCAGTATAAAAATCACAATGCTGGAAGTGCATTACCATCATTAGATATACAATACACTAAAAATGCCTGTGAGACCAGTTACAACGCCTCTCTAGATTCTGCCCGGTGGTCACCATGACAGTATCCAAAATAGTGCAGTTGCAGGAACTTTCTGCCAGTAATCAGAGGCCTATGATTCTCACAGAAAAAGAGAGGATTTAATAGATGCTAATATCCCTGAAATTCAAGAGCCAAATATTACTGTTCTCCTTCAAGTTACTCTATTTCAAACAGTCAGGCTTCTCTGCATGAGGTCATCCTTTTGGCCTACGATATAATCCAAGCATGAAGCTAACTGAGGAGGAACACGAGCAAGTTTGCAAGAGAGAAGTCAAGTGGGACATAAAGAACAAAGTATGGGAAGAGTATTTCTATCCTAACCTACACTACTAATTTCAGAAATCAAAGCTGGAAAAGTTCAAGCTTCAGCATGGGCTGATGCTTTATGCCAGGCCTAGCCATTCACTCACTTCTGCAAAGAAAAAAGTATAACACAGGCTGGTAACTGTACTGCAGGTAACAGCCAAATTGTGAATGGAAGTGGATGTTTTTTCCTTCTTTTGGTGACAAGTAGTCTGTTTTATCCTAGCTGTTTGTGCTTGGATTACGTTTTCAGACATGTAAAAGTTACATGGGGATAAGGTAGCTGAACAGGTGTTCCTTTTTAAAACTCTTTTTCTATTTAGATGGTATTTCAAAGTGGAGACGAACATGGAGCACTGGTTGGGGTGGAATCTCTGTAGCTCACCATCTGCCATTGCACAGTGCATTACAACATTTATTGGCTTTATTTAACTGTTAATGAAAAACTACCATCAACAGCTGCCATCACTCCCACTACAGATTGTAATAAATAATACTCTGTTGGATCACAGCCCTCATTCTCGCGCTCTAGAGAAATAGGAGCTAGGGAGTCTGTAAAGAATCAGTAAAATTAGGGAACAAGAAAAGATGGTTAGAACTCTATCATCAATTTGGATTTTATTGTAACTGTTTTGCCCAGCCTCAACCATTTAATAATGTATATATATATATATACACACACACATATGTATTTTTTTTAAAGGGGTAATTCAGAGGATATCAGCCCTGCTTTTCCCTGGAGTCTTTTGCATTGGCTGCAGTGAGAGCAGGGATAATCCACTAGCCTATTATACACAATCCACTGGTTTGTAATAAATGTAAGCATTTATACCTGGGTAGGCATTCAGTTTCAGACTGTGGAATTTTCCCTTGTTTTATGTTTGTTTAATAAATCACATTTGTTCTTCACCACTTCTAATTAAACTATGATTTTAGTTCTCTGCCTCATTATTCTGCGGTTCATTGGCTGGATTTTCAGAACTCTACTTCTCTTTGGGCACCTCAAAGAAGTTGCCAGGTTCTCAGAGGGTTCTCCAAAACCCCTACTGAAAATGTGTCTGATCCATCTTGGAGCAGGGGATTCAGCCTTTGAAAACCTGTCTCCAAACATTTGCTTGTAGCTGTTGTTTCCGATCCTAAACTAGAGTCCTTTGTTTTCATACTTAGAAAACCAGTATAGGTGAATCACTGTCAGCGTGATAAAACAATAGTGTTTAATTACATGTGAAGTGGTTGTAAAATTAGCAATACAGAGGCATTCAATGCTCAACATTTCCTCTAGGCAAAGAGAAAAGCTCCACCCATGTTCTTCATAGATCAATGAAATTATGAAAGATTGGATAACTGGAACAGCCAGCAGCTGTGCAATATCCTGTGTATAAGTGCAAATCCTAACAAAGATGTAGATACAGAAAGTGCAGCACTGACTAGTGCTCTGGAATAGGGGCAGACTGGGATTTATCCAATCTCCACTTACACCTCCTGTAACCGAGAAATGACTGAGAGAAGTACATCATGAGTTCATCCAGTAAACTACTGACCTAGGAATAGGTTTAGACATATGGGAAATGAGCTATTCTCAGAGCTATTCTAGAATAGCTGGCTATTTTCAGGCTCTTGTCTTGTTTCCATTACCTATCTAGTATATTTTCCTTTTCTACTTTGAGAAATCCACACCATGTGATTCTACACAATTAGCTATACTTGGAACTAGAAGAAAGAAATTTTCACTTTCATTTCCATGGTACTTGATGCTGTTCAAGAAGAAAGCAAAGGAGGAGTGAGCAGACAAACAATTCTATCAGAGTATGTGCAACTGGCAAGACTAGTGCTGGAATACTGAAGACAAATCTGTTATCTAAGTTTTGGAAAAGATACCAGAAAATTAGGAGAGAGGCTGAAAGGAGCCAGAAAAGTTTTCCATGGGTCAGAGAAAATGTGTTACAGTAAGAGAATCAAGAAGCTCAGCCTGCTTGGAATCCAAAAGTCAAGATAAAGGACAAAGAACAAGAAGTGACTTGACAGAATATATAAAAATGCTTTCCCCAGGGATAAACAAGGAGGTACCAAACCAGTAGGCTAAATGGCCAAAAGTTAAAGCTACAGTTTCAGAATTATAAACAAACCTCATTTCCTCTTACTTTGCTCATCTCCATCCCCTCCAGTAAGAGAGACTAATTCAAGGAATAAACTACCAGAGAAAATATTGAATCCTCCATCTCTGATATCCTCAATTCGGGATCGAATCTGCATCAGACAGGCAACAGGTGTTGACATCAGTCCACAGGTAGCTGGATGAAATTTAGTGGCCTATAACAGGAAGAAAGTCAAAACCAGGCAATTTCAAGGTCCTCATTGGCTTAAGAACAAAATACCCTATGAAACACAGCACCTATGGTTCCCCACAGTCAGCATATTTAAATATACAGTGCTTTCTTGACAATCTGAAACACAAAAAAGAAAATCAAATGCCATGGACACTGAATCCTCTGATAACTCAGACAACTCTAAGGAACAACTATGCCTTGTGCTACAGTGTTATTTATGATCACTTCTCCTCAAAATCGGACATTCTTTCTGCAGTTCCTTCTTTTGTCATAGACTAGACCTCCACTACTTCGCAGGGGAGCAAGTCAAGAGCCCAAGATTACAGCAGTCTCCAGCTCATTTGTCAACCTTTAACTGCTTTCCTGAACTTGGGACACCCCTGAACACAGACAATATAGGGACTCTATTTCCATATGTTATGTCACTCTGTTTGACTACCTCTGTCCTGGCTTTACAGTCCTCACATTTGTGAGAGCAGGGGAAAAGAATATTTGCTCATCTTTGCAATACACTTTGAGAAATTTAACTAAAGTATGATACCAAGTTGCTACATCTATTTCTTCTTTTAGTATCTGTCCATCCAACAAGAGAGGACAAATGTCAGTGCTAATATCTGAAGTACACTAAGCAGGAACGGATTTACTGGGAGAATTAATGCTCCCTTTCCCCAGAACAGACCCACTGATTGAATGCATGAACTACTTACTGTTCATGCTAAACAGTCCCAACTCCACACCCAGGCCACATCTACCCACGGCACTAAGGAAAATTTTATTTGTGTGAAGTTGCTCTGAGTGAAAGCACCTGCACATTTAATTTCAGCGCACTAGAGTTGAGGCTTTCCAGCAATGGCCCAGAAATGTAGCCACCTTCAGATTCGCGAGCGCTCCCCGGAGTCCTGGTAGACTCAGAGATCAGGTTTGTACACAGCTGGACACCAGGTTATCTAATATAAAATGAGCTCTTCCAAAGAATATCTTTGAGGTGCCTCTCATTGCTAAAAAGACTATTGAAAGCTGTCTTTCCTTGGTATTTCAGTCACAGATTAGACATCAGAATGTCAAAATATGTTGCAGTCACTCAGATGACTAATACGTTAAGGTATTTTTGTGGCAGAGGGCTGGAGTACTTCCCACATTCCCCCTTTTGTCTTTCCAATAGAGGTGGATTATCCCTTTCTTTGTCGTTCCCAGCTAAGCCCCCAAGATGTATGCTTCACGACACAGTGTCTGAGGAGGTTCGGAGCTACACAGCATATACGGCCTTCAGCTCTTCTGAGACTTCATCGGTGAGGATGCAGGGCTTACAGAAACTAGGCTTTGCAAGTTTGTTGCCCTAAGGCCAGCACTGTCTGGGTTCCTCAGCTGCAAAGTGGGAAGCTGAAGTCAGAAAGCTCTCAAAACTCGCAGGCTGGTATGTCCAGGATCCTGGTGTTTGTTCAGGGGCCCTTCAGGCTTCTAGTGCCCAGAAAAGGGAGCTTCTGAGTTTTATCCCCATTCCAGAAAAAAAATGTCCAGATTCTTATATACTATATCCATTTAATCTCATAATGGAGTAAAAACAGCTCCACCAAAAAAAAACCCAAAAACATACAATTCCTAGAGGACAATAAAGATGTTTATTTTTCACCCACATGAGAACCATGTTGCAAAGATATGACAGAATTCCTTAGGAAACTGAAATTCCAGTTCCAGCATTAGCCCTTACCTTTCTAAACAGTCATAGTCTCTCTCATCTCTTCCGCCTTGATTCAGGACTGACCTCTGAAGACAGGGCACGTTAAGTCTTCCCACAGCAGAAAAGCCATCTTGATGTAAAAGTCTGCACAACTCTTCATTTGGCATTAGCTGTACATGAAGCCCAAAAATCAATGATCATTTCAACTGTCAGAGGACTTGTCCCTATCTCTAAGGTGGTTCAGCAGCTAGGCCTCCTCTCAAGACCGACAGCTTGTGCTAAACCTACTAGCAGGTACCCTCCCTCTACTGCTGAGGGCTCAGCTGCCTCCCCTAGTCACAGGTGGGGAACGTAGCCCTTGTAAGCTACCCAGGTAGGATTGTGGTTTATAGGGTTTCCAAGAATGGAACTGAACCAACTAGTGTTATTTAAAATCAGTCTTTGTCTAGCTTTAGGGATCCCTGGAATACAAATTCTGTTCTTGCCTGTTGTTCTGTGGTTTTGCTCTGCTTCTTCTCCAACAGCTGTCTCTGAAGTACCTCCCAACAGTCATTGCCTCCCTCTCCTCAGCTTTCAACTGGGCATAACGTCACACTAATCTCTTGTGCTTTCTGTGTTGCATAATGAAGTCTACGATAGCTGAAAAGACCTTGGCACGCGTTACAAAATTTCTGTTTATTCAGTGTGACAACCCTTTCCAAGGATTTGGTACTCTGTGTGGACTTCATTGTTTGTGGTGATAGGACTATTTTTAATGTGCTTACTTCTGCATACCGAAGCCTCAGTCCCATAATAGCTTCTCCATTCACTCAGGTGAGTAATCCCATAGACTTTGCCTGTGTGTAAAGACAGTCGTATATACAAGCACGCCAGGGCTGTATACTCTTCTGATATATTTTGGGCACAGTGCTGATCTGCCTTTGATATAAATCTACAGTAAAACAGTTAAAATTAATATATTTTTATTTCTATGCAAAGACAACAGAAATAATAATTTGAATAATAAATAGCATAGCATTAACTAATGCTATTTAGCTAAAAAAAAACCTGACTGTGTAACACAGTGATCAATATTTTTATTAGTGCCAAACAGTAACTTCAAATATAAACATTCCCCCTCTACAGCGATCAACAGCTTCAGGGCCTTTTGATTATTATTATTTTGTATCCTCACTGTTTTAATTAAAACGTGCTTTGCAATTCTCTAGCAGTTTTCATCTGAAATCTTAAATGACTTTGCGAGCATGAATTCATTAAACCTTACAATGCCCCTCTGAGAAAGCTGTTTAATTAATATTCCCAAGTTATGGACCAGAAAATCCAGGTACCCACATATTAAGCAATTTGCCCAAGTCACAAAGTAAATCATCAAAAAGAATAGGAAGACAATTTAAGGGCCACATGCTGCTGGGTCACACAGATATGAACGTGGAGAAACACTGGTAAGGTTAAGGAAGAGCTTGCAGGCTCCCACTGACTAGCAACGAGCCCAGGGTACCCCCCCACACTGTCTACCAGACCATCCACCCCTTTTTCAGAGCTAATTGTTTCAACCAAACTGGGCTCCCAGGTGCGCTTAGTGTGGCACCATGGAGGCAGTGGCTTAGATCAAAGGAGAATATAGCCTCTGATTTTGTCTGTGTAGAAGGTTGATGTATTTGTGCAGTTCACCTGGGTACCTGAGTCAAGCGCTGGGGCAGCAGAGACTGAGTAGGTGCAGCAGCACTGGCCACAGCGAGAGTTTCTGCCCCCACCTCTGACCAGCCCCTGAAATGGACAACTGCATTGTACCCTAGATTGGAGAGCCCTCATCTCCCCTGAGCATCCCAGAAGTTCATTCCATCTCCTCTAACAGTCCTGTTGTGTAAAGGAGTACAGGGGACAGGGATGCAAAGCAGGTAGGCAGTGACAGCGGATCTGCCACTGCCAAAGCTTCTATCCCGCCGCTGGAAACACCACCAGTATTCTTCTCATACAGTGGCAAGTTTTTAGGGGGCTTCCCTTTTGCTCAGGGCTCTTTTCTTTTAAGGAATTGAAATCCCTAAACCAGGCAGCATTGAAGGGGGGGCTGAGCCCCTGCAGCTTCACACATGCTGCACATGCAGGCCCATGATGTTGGCACGTGGCTGACATCTTCTGCACCTGCAGCTCTGGTGGGAATCAGGGGATCCTAACGGTGCTGAATCTCTCTCTAGACTGGATCAACACTATCAGCTAACTGCTTCAGAAATAATTGCAGCCGTGTTAGCAAGGCAATAAGCACTTTCAAGGCTTCACCCATTCTGTTCCTTTTTTTGCATGCTATTCTGAATTGAAATCATCCATTTCCCCTGGTCCAACTCCGCCTTTTTCTGCTCCTCATTTTCCTCTTAAATGTTACAGAAATTGCTTTCCTGGGACATGAAAACTAATGTATGCAAATTGTTACACAGCATTACCACTGCCGTGGTGCTGCTATATTGCTGAGATAGTTAATTACCAGGATAATGCAGTTTGTCTGCTCTCTATCCCCTTGTGCTGCTCCTAAAAGGAAACAAAGGAAACGACATCAGAGAGACAAAGAGAAAGAGAATTCAGTCCCCTGTTAATAACTGCCATAAAGGAAATAAAGGATTAAAGGCCATTCGCAGCACACATGGTGCACGGCTTTGCATGGCACAGATGCTGAAGAAGGTCTTGGAACTGCGTCTGCACCTGGCCACATTATTCATCAAGAGATAAACCTTGAGACCCTTTCCTAATTTACACTGAATTACTTTTATGCTGAAAGGAATTTCACAGAAGTGAAACCTGAGTGAAACCAAGACCACTGGCAAGAGCACTGAACTTGGATTCCCATAACACCTCTAGTCTTGGCTCTGCCACTTACATGTCACTGGCATGATAGCAGGTGAGTTAAATTGCCATTGCCTTCCTTGTCTGTGAAAGGAGAGATAACTCCCAGAAAGTATTTTGGGACCTACCTTAGAGCTGAAACTCTACTTCCCTGGTGTCTCCCAAAAGAGCAATACCTTCTCAATAGCTGAAAGAAGCCAGTTTCTCACTAATGTTGTCATCACTAGGCTTTTCATGCTCAACGCAATCAATGGTGACTTTTCTGAAAGCCGATGACAGAGAGTAGTTCCTGAACAAAAATGACATGATTTGGTCATAGGAAGCATAAAGACACTTAAAAATGGAAAAAGCAAGAATTCCTATGGGTTCTAATAATTACATCCTTTTTACAGCTGTTCTGTGGGATTTAATAGCAATTTTAATAGGATGCTTTGAACTGCCCTATTGAATATGCTATTGTTTATTGCATTTGCACAGTTACTTATTTATTTTTAAAAACCACTTCAATTAATCTCATTTAATCTCTTTAGGATCACATTTGTTCTGTTCCTCCCAGGTTCGAAAAGATATTTTCAAAGAGGAGGGCTGTCCCAGTAAATGACACCCATTAAAAGGGTTAGTTGTTCTGAAAGAAAGGAAAAGAGACAGTGAGAAAATCCAGCACTCACCAAGCGGGTAGGCAATATCAGCCCACCTCCAGCTATCTCCAGCCAATAGCACTACATGGCAATGAGGTAATGCATGATTCAATACTCTATGGCAGTGCTTTGGTGGTTTATTAGTCTCCTTAAACCCGACAGAACTGGGAAGCTTCTCTCTCTGCAGTGCAAGTACAAATGAGCATCTGAATTCAAATCTTCACTGTTATAGGGGAAGTGTATAGGGGGAGAAAGCGTGCCGGAGCTCAAGCTTTTCTTCCCTCATTTGTAAGACATAAGCAAGGTTGAAGGGTTTTACTCACAGCAGTTAAAGGAAATCTGAACAGGTGCTTTGGTTCATGCTGCAAAAAACAACAGCAACAACAACAAAAACCAGGATAGACTGGTTCTGAAGGCTTCTAAGTAAATTTATGACTTTGTTTTCCTCGGCTGGTGTATTCTGCACGCCTTTCAATCACGCCTGTGTACTTTCTTTGACAGGAAGAACAGCTTCTCCTGTTGGGGCCAGCACTGCTACGGTAGGTAGGCAGGCAGTATACGGGACTGGCTCCCCTAACAACAGAGCATTGTCAAGTAAACCTTGAAAGCAGATTCCCAAAGCAATGCTTTGGGAGGGAGAGAATAATTCCCGTCTTAACTCTCAGGCCCCAGGCTACCTCTGCAAAGTTTTAACCTTCTTACTAACTGAATAAATTTGATGAGAAGAGACTGTAAAAAAAAGGAGTGCTTGCACACAACAGGTCTGACCCAGATGTCCTGATTGCACCCAGAGCAAAAGCCAGCCTGGTAGCATTTTTCAGTCACTCTTCTGAGTGCAAGAGCAATTTAAAATGGATTAACTGCCCTCTATACTTGTGCATCACCAGCCAGATAATTGTCCTCGGCTGGCCGAACATTTTTAAGTGCTTATTTTTCTGCTAGAAAAAGTATTTCTCCCTTCAATCAAGCACAATTACCTCAACCATCTTTTTTAATTGTTGCCTTTCCAAAAGACATATTCCTTAGGGGCTTTTGGCCAATATCAGTGGATGTTTTATTAAGGGATTGTACTGAGCTGCTGGAGCTGGTGGCCATCTTTCATCCGCGGCAAGCCAATGTTAAAACCTTATGGACACGGATACTCAGATTGCTTGTGGGCATAGAGGAGATGGGGCAGAAATGGAAACCTAGAAACACACACGTGAATAGCAGTTGTGCCTCTCGAATTAGAGCCAAAACTCCACAGATGCCCAGCTGGGAGAGTCCATATGGAGCCTCTGGGGCTGGGAGCCATGGAGATGTTACTTATTTTTGAGACGTCTTCCAATTTTAATTGCTGAAGTAGTCCCTTTTCTTTATCTCAACAGGAGTTACAGTGGGAGACCAGAGATACACAGCTTGGCTGTTATTCTAGTATAAATCCACCCTGACAAGGGCAGTGGGAAATCAAAATCCGCTGCCACTTTACACAGCTCTCGGCTCCAGTCCAATCAGAAAAAAACAAAAGGCGAAATAGGAGCACGTTCCATATTTGCAGCACATCTGCTTCAGTGCACCCAGATACATGGGTAAAAGTTCATTGAGAAGAATGAAGTGAACAGAAACTTAAAGAAATCCCACCCTAAGGGTACAGTCCAATGACCCTTCTGCTTAAAGGGAGGAGATATGCTGGCTTTCATTTTATAGAAGAGGGAGAAAAATCAAAGGCAAGAGACAAAAACCTTTATACAGCCAAAAAAGAAAAAAATGCTTCTTGCTCAGTTAAACTCAAAAAATGACTTAGACTCTGTCTTCACATGTGTATTTTAAATCAATTTTACATTATAATAAGTATTTTAATTTCTGTCTTGTCTCTATTCGGTAGCTGGCTTGGTTAAGTATGTCCTTGTTTGTACAGGGGGATTTCTTTTGCCTCTTCCTTTTTTCTCCTCACAGGAAAAAAAAAAAAAGGCATTTTGGACAGATTTCTGCACTCACCTTTGCTGTAGGAGTTTTGCAAGATAAATGTAGCATTATTCTTAGCAATGACAGGAACGCTTGCCCTAGCTCCTCTTCACCAGGCAATGCAGCACAGATGTGCAGAGCTATGATGGGGATGCTCCTCACGGTGTTTGTTTGATGTCTAAATACCATCACTGTACATTGGTGAAAATATTTCTTGATTTACTCCATGTTACCCTGTTATTTAAAGGGTATTTGTCTTTTCATGGATGCTGCATCCATAGGACACAGAGGTTGCCATTTGCTACCTCAAGGCTGCTCTAGCCTGTTCGAGTTGCAGCCTCTGATTAGATAACAACTAATGGAGAATACAGTCAAACAGCCACATCTCTCTTCCCTCCTGTTAAGTTACCACCTTACCTGATCCTTATTCCTAAACCCAGAGGAGGGATTAGTTTCTCCATGCTGCAGAAAGAGTGGAACAGAATGGGTGTGCAGCGCAAAGCTGGACCACCTCAAATTCTCCCTGCTTCCAGCTGCTTCAGAAAGAATGAACCTAGCCTCCAGAATTCAGAGCAGGTGACTGATTTTGATGCATCCAGGTTTGGAGTCCAAGGACTGGGTTCAGTTCATGATGGAGCTGGAACGACGTTCTGATCAGCTCAGAATTTGACCACCACTCAGTCTGTAGGGATGTTCAGTTGCAACACTTCATCTGGGACCATGTTCAGGTTAAATTGTGTATGTTCAAGAGTGTTTCCTCCTACAGGGGAATATTGTGAATAAGAGCAGAGGAACACAGTCTCATCCCTGGGACATTTACAGGTATTCAAAATTTTCACCTTGAAGAAACTATAAAAACTGTCCCTGTTGTGGGAAAAGGAGAGGAAATAAGACCCTCCTGCAAAAACCAGTCACTAGACTGTCCCTCATGACCAAGAGAGGAACATTTAGAAAGAGAAAGAGCCATATTGTTTGGCAAAGCAGTAAGACAAAGAGAACTATGTTAATGAGGCAGAGCATGGCAAAAGGTATGCAAGCGATCAGGAGAAAATGATGTTCAGGGGAAGAAGGATGATATGCACACATCTAGTTAGTATGACCAAGGAAAAACATACGGAGGGAGAAAAAGACTCTGCAAAAGAAGGTGGGAGATAAATGCAGCATGAAGGGAAGTCAGTTTTCTTAGCCAAGGGCAAAGCACATGCCTGATGATTTAGAGCACTTCCTTGATTTAGAGCACTTCCTTGTGGATGACCCTCTTGAGAGACCTCTTAGTGAAACCTGCTTTCCAGAAACCCATGAGTTCTCAGCCTCTCAAGGTCAGGGGCCCTCTAAAAAAGCAAGCAACAGCACTAGCGGTTTTGGCCTTCCCACTTAAAAGAAGCTAAACTGCCTTGCCACTGCTTGGACTGCCTTGTCCCAGAAGAGTTGCCTACAGCTGCTCCAATGCAGAGGGAAACTTGGAAATTTTGATCTAGGGGAGAGCATCATCATGCCTGAAGGAAAACAGAACTTAGGGCAGCATAGCAGACGTGTGCGTGCTCCTACAGGAAACTCCAGGCCTGTCAGCCTCACCTCCATCCCTGGAAAGGTGATGGAACAGCTCATTCTGGATGCCATCTCTAAGCATGTGGAGGAAAAGAAGGTGATCAGGAGAAGTTAGTTAGTAAAAGGGAAATCATGCTTAACCAATCTGATAGCCTTCCACAATGGAAGGACTGGCTGGGTGGATGAGGGGAGAGGAGTAGGTGCTGTCTACTTTGATTTCAGCAAGGCTTTTGACACTGTCTCCCATCACATTCTCACAGGGAAACCCAGGAAGTGTGGGCTAGATGAGTGGACAGTGAGGTGGATTGAGAACTGGCTGGATGGCAGAGCTCAGAGGGTTGTGATCAGCAGTGCAGTGTAGTTGGAGGTCTGTAGCTAGCAGTGTCCCCCAGGGGTCAGTCCTGGCTCCAGTCTTGTTCAATGTAGTCATCAATGACCTGCAGGAAGGCACAGAGTGCACCCTCAGCAAGTTTGCTGATGATACTAAACTGGGGGGGGAGAGGCTGATACACTGGAGGGCTGTGCTGCCATTCAGAGGGACCTGGACAGGCTGGAGAGCTGGGCAGAGAGGAACCTCATGAAGTTCCACAAAGGCAAGTGCAAGGTCCTGCACCTAGGGAGGAACAACCCCCTGCCCCAGTACAGGCTGGGGGTTGACCTGCTGGAAAGCAGCTCTGCAGAGAAAGACCTAGGAGTCCTGACAGATGACAAGTTATGCGTGAGCCAGCAGTGTGCCCTTGTGGCCAAGAAGGCCAATGGTATTCTGCGTTGCATGAGGAAGAGTGTTGCTAGCAGGTGGAGGGAGGTGATCCTGCCCCTCTACTCAGCCCTGGTGAGGCCTCACCTGGAGTACTGCGTCCAGTTCTGGGCTCCCCAGTACAAGAGAGACGTGGCACTACTGGAGAGGGTCCAGCGGAGGGCTACAAAGGTGATTCGGGGACTGGAGCACCTCTGCTATGAAGAAAGGCGGGGAGAGCTGGGCCTGTTTAGCCTGGAGAAGAGAAGACCGAGAGGCGATCTCATCAGTGCGTACAAGTATGTGAAGGGAGGGTGTCGAGAGGATGGGGCCAGGCTCTTCTCGGTGGTGCCCAGCAACAGGACAAGAGGCAACGGGCACAAACTGAGCCACAGGCAGTTCCGCCTGAACATGAGGAAAATGTCCTCCTCCTTTCCTGTGAGGGTGACTGAGCGCTGGAACAGGTTGCCCAGAGAGGTGGCGGAGTCTCCTGCCCTGGAGAGAGTCAAAACCCGCCTGGACGCGATCCTGGGCAATGTGCTCTAGAGGACCCTGCTTGAGCAGGGCGGTTGCACTAGATGATCTCCAGAGGTCCCTTCCAGCCTTGGCCATTCTGTGATGCTGTGATTCTGTTAAGTTGAAAATGAGAGACAGTACTGACATTCTGTTCCTCTACACACAGAGACGATATCATTCACCTTGTCTGATGAGCAGTATGCCACCAAAAGTGGTAACGAGTGGGAGTCAGTGGCACTGAATAATCTTCTAGTGCAAGCTGAACTAACAAGTAAGCTTCACCTGGTGATGAGTGAACATGCTCAGAAAGCACAGCAAAAGGATCCCATGATTGTTACATGAGAGGGGAAACAAACTGAATTGCATTTATTGAAAAGGACACAGACAAGGGGTCCTTCTAAATTCTTAAAATTATTGCCTCTGTTCATTATTTTTATGAGTCAGTCAGTGTAAGATTGAAACTGCAACCTGGTTCCCTACTACTACTGGTTCTCCTCTGCCCATGCAACATCCCTCCCTTTTTTTGGCTGTTGGGCGGTGCTAGCACTGATCACTTTGGGATCAGAGAAACACATCTTGCTTCACGCTTTTTCATGGGACATGTTTCAGTGGTGCGACCTACAGCCACAGAAATGTCAAAGCCTCAGAAAGATCCATGACTTATACGGAGAACAAGAACATCAAGTAAAAGAAGTGCTAATTCTCAGAAGTGATGTGAGAATTTTGGGAGATGAGTACTTCTGCAAGCTTCAGTGCACTGGTCAGCAATTAAATGTGGTGGCTAGGAGGAAGTCATCACCAGCAGCAATTATCCCCTAACTCCCTTACGTGGGGTGGGATTTTTTTTTTTGCACCTTTCTTTGATGTGTTTGGCTCTGGTCACTCTTGGATAAAATGTGCTGGACAGCAGAAGCCATGGCGCTGGCTAAATACAATTATGTTTATCGTCCTATTTACATAGTACTGAGCTAGGTATCTACAACACCTATCCTACCAAATCCTTGAAATATTTTGTAAGCTTTACGGACAAGACCCTCAAAAGGTACCATGCACCTCACTCCAGCGCAGTTTAAAGGGAGTTAGGAGCATACTTCCCATTCACGTCAATGGAAAAGGTTTTATTAGCTTCACTAGTATGGACAGGGTCCTAGCTGATTAAGCCTTGCTAGGCTATATGAGGCAGGTAATGACTGAAAGCACTGTAAGACAAGGCACAGTGCCAAGAAAGTGAAGGGGAACAAGCACATCAAATTGAAGCCACAGGGAAAAGTAACAAAATGCAATACCCAAGCTGCAAATTGGTCAGAAAGGTAGTAGCAACCATCCTGTAGGGAAAAAAGTGCTCTGCTCATATTCAGATTAGTTAGCAGTAAAAAGCATGTGTAATATAGTCTTATTTATCACAACTGTTTCATTCTTCCCTGTTCCACAGGAAAGAAATATAATAGTAACAGTAAATGATAATGTTTTACATTTTTGTGGCACTACTCATTTCAAATTGCAAAACAGTAATTTAAGCATTTTGGTACAAAGGCTAGTTTATATGTGGGTCACTGAACCACTGAAATGCAGCCTCTGAAAGAATAACAGGGCTTGCAGTAGCAGTGGGAAAAGGTGATTTTGGTGAAGAATGCTGAAAGAAATAGCTGTTCCAGGGAACAATGTCAGGAAAAGCTCATTGTTTGCACACTGCTGGGAGATTCTTGGTGCCTAAGCCAGAATCCAGAAGGCACCTGTGCTTTACACCACCTGGCACACTCGCTTCCTTAGGAAGAACGGAGGTTGAGTCACAAAACATGAAGTATATTTTGTTTTGAAAAATAGTTCCCTGTCTGCTGGTATGGCCCATGAGCACTAGAAGGAAACGAAGAGGAGACAGGGCTTAAAAGGTGCCCAAATATGGATTTGGGATTGTCGAGCCAGTATTGGTGGCCCTGCATTAGCCCCTTCGGGACCCTGGTGTCTAGCCAAGCCTTGGCGTGCTGCTCATCTACACAATATAAAGACAGTGATTGCCTCCTTCTTAACAATCATTGTGTTACACATTTGAGAAATGAACGTCACCTTCAGGAAAAGAACAAAAAAGCCGTAATCTCCCCACTCCTCAGCATTGGTGTTGCCTGCAAAAGATTTAGTTCCAGAAGTGAAATTACTGAACCGCTCCCCAACACCTCTGGGTCAGTATTTCCACAGAGAGCAAAGGACGTGTGGATAGGGAGGGTGCCTATTTTCTGGCTTGTCTCAGGTCTAGGTAGCACTACAGTTTTACAGCCTCTCTGCTCCCCTATGGTATACTTTAGAAGAGAGTATTTTAGAAAAGAAGAGGAAGCAGGACTACGTGGAGACTGTGAGAAGTGGGTGAAGGGGTTTGACTTCTCCAGGATGTCTTTGAAGGACAAAGCAGGGAACAGGAAGAATGGCTTCAAAGTAGAGAACGAATTCCTAACATCATTTAAATGAAACAGGTTTCTTCTCATTTATGCTGTCAGGATATTAATGGCTTTCAAAATAGGTTAATCCAAGAAGTAACCAAGTAGAAAGAGAAGACTATTGTTGCTGATGCTCCTTTTATTTTCCTATTTCTGCATCTCTGACTGCAAGCCATTTCCTCCCAGCTAGGGCAGAAATGCCAGCTGATGCTGGCCCGTGATTCACGAGGACTCTGCCTGCAATGTGCTAGGCAGGACCTTGGTGGCCTCAGAGGCCAAGTTAGAGATCTTGCATCACAGGAGAGGAAAAATGCTGGAAGATATCCCTGACTAAGGAACCACTCCACCCTTGCCCTGCCTGAAATACCCCAGGAGCCAAACACTGGGGAGAAATCCCATAGCATAAGACTCTCCTTTGGATTGCTCATCACAGGGAATGGGGCTTGCCTACATGGATAGCAGGTGCTGAAAAAGAGACGAGGCAGAGGGGGCATGCAAGGCCCACACAGCTCCTTCCCACTCTCTGAGGGGCTCTTCCCAGGCGTCACTTTCTTGCAGTGTCAGCAAGTCCCACAGAAGCGTCTGGCTGTGAGAAGTACCATGCAGACCTGGAGGCAGTCGTCACAGGCCAGTCAGCAAGCAAGTGCGAGGAGTTTGCCATAAACAGGGTTGATCACAGCAGCCATGCAGTGTCCTACTCTTAGAGGGAGAACTAGGAGGTCTTTTGCAAAAGTCTCTCAGCTTTAAGAACTTGACTTGGGAATAATAAAAACCCACAACTTTAAAATCAAAATCTTAATCAGATTGGGTTAATCCTTAAAGGGGTGAGGTGCGGGGCAAGCTATTTTGTCTGTGTACAACATATAAATATTTTATATATGCCTCATGAGGGGGACTGGGCAGTCACCTGCCTGATGATGTTGCCCAGGCAGAAAACCAGTTGTTCTCCAGCACTGTAGGCCCATCCCCAACAGGGATGTCCAAGCCCCTTTTTTTCTGCCAGAGTCCCTCAGCCTCAGATGATGTTAAAATAGAGGGCTTTAAAAAAACAGCACACTACTAAAGCAGAATTTACACACATGTAAATGTGCCAGCTATCAATTTTTGCTTCATTTTCTCCCACTTTCTTTCAGAAATGAAACCTCTGGGAAAAGTGGCAACTTTTACATGAAATCTGGGTTTAAAAAAAAAAAGGCAACACATTCAACTATGATTTTGATAATAGGATGATTATGGTGTGACTCACTCACATAAGCACAACAACTGAGAGTTCATCAAGTATGCACTTGGGTTCTGGGCTGCCCACCTACACTCAATTTCCTCTGACTGTGGAATGTCCTTTGGCAGCTTTGCAGCTAATGAATACCCAGGAGTCTGAGGAAAACACTACAACTTGTACAGTATTATTGGTCTAAATGCTGTGGCTTGTATTTCAGCCAGCCAGCACAAGGTTAGTTGTAAAACACAACCACACCTTGTGAGAGAGGAGAATTCATAGGGTCCTGCCTGGGAATCCTGTGCTCAGATAGTACTGAGGTGCATGTGTTATTAAAACTGCTATATAGATATTATACTGAAAGGCATCTACAAATTTTTCCTTTTTGCAACAACCTTTTGGTTCACAAGCCAAGCAGTGTGCTAGTTAAAGAGGAGCCTGAATGGCTACATGCCTGTACGTAATGATGTATGAGTGCTGATGGAAATACGGCCCCTTAACTCAGCTACCCATCCACATTACTCGAGTGCCATGCCTAGTGTGCGTTCCTCACTCCTATACCGTGCTCCCTAGTGGAGCTGTGACTGCCCTCTGTAGAAATCCCTTGCTCGGCATTCAATATGCTTCTGCTGCACATTAAGCTTCCTGTAAGAGTGACAGGAGGCTGCTGTAACAGGTTTTTTCCTTCACTTCTGGCATCCTTCTTTAGCCAATGGTGCATATACTATCCCAGGGAAGGACCTTCTGTTCAGCTTGCTTTAGGCCCCCCGGGGATCAGAAGTGGCCCTTATAGTTATTCAAAATATACCTGTATACACTTCTCCATGTCTTTTTGCATTCATTAAGCTTAGCTCATTACCCTTTAAGCACTTCAGTCCCTCTTCTACATGTGCCTTTTCCTCAGAATTGGACCCTCTTGTAAGCAAACTGAGCCTCTCCTCTCTGTAGGCAAAGACATCCATTCTCCCTGTCCTCCTGGTCAGATGCTCTCCTTACCCATCTCAGTCAGAGCACAGACATCAGTCCTAAAAGCTTCTGCCTGTTTTTTCACTTCTTCTCAATGGGGAAGGGGAAGATGTTCTGCTTGACTCACTGCATAGTGAAGCATTTCGGGAGAAACTGCTCCACATTCATTATTCAGAAGTCTAAGAAATCATAGCAGTTCCCCAGATTGTGACACTGGTCCCCTGAGTTTGTCAGCACTGTGGACCTGTGGACCCACCAAATGAGAAATAGTCTTTTTACTTCAGTGGCTGCTGGACAGCCCTGAACTCAGCAGAATCTAGTAAAATCCTAAGCAATATTATCTCAGAAAGGACACACAAAAATATCAGGATAAGAAATTCTGAACTAAAATATCTCAAACCCAGAACAATGGACTTACTTGTAGAAAGGTACTGGAGCAGAGTACTTGAGCACCAGAGAGTTTGGAGTAGCAGTTCTGTAAAACCCATCTGGCACACTCAGTTGTTTATTTGACTTTAAGGAAAAACAAAGGTTCACTTCTGATTATGGATGCATTAAAGCGCCAACTGATTCCACATTTAGTCAGTAGCTGACTCCGAAGCAGTCCTCATTCAACAAGACAGACTGTTCCCTCCTGGGCTCCAGTTTCCAGAGGACCATGTAACAACCACCTCCTCGGTACAAATTCCTTTGCTGAAATAAACTCAAAACTAGTATGTGTAAATAAACACTGGGCTGCTGGCTCCACCCATTCACTTCACTGTGTATTACTATTTGTAACATAGTTGCGGCCACAACACGCTCGTATTTTCTGAACCCGAAAGGGAAACTAATGCTTTTCCCAAGCAGTCAGAGTCTTAGGGCACAGCACAGAATCCATTAAAAGTAACAGGTAAGGGCCAGATATATAAGTCAGCAACACAAACAATCAGATCAGTCTGATCCCAAATCCTCTGAAATTATTGGAAAGACTTGGCTAACTTAAAAGATCCTACCTGAATAGAAGAGAAGCAAAGTGAAACCTTAGGGGGCATTTTATCTACCTTAGTTAATTTTCTTTACAGAACTGACTTGTACCTTTTTCACACAAGCCAGCAAACCTTCCCACAGCCCTGCCTTTTTTTCCTTGCCTTTTCCCTCCCAGCTTTGAAAAAAGGCTGATACCACCAGATTATTTTTCAGCACTGTCACTAACTTGGTCATGACTGCTGCTTGCTCCAGCAAAGCAAACCAGAATCCTCCTCTCTCCTGCGGCCCTCTTTGACAGTTAACAGAGGAAAGGAGGAGGCTGCTAATTGCAGAGTGAGGGAGGTGTGATCCTGGCACTCCACATTTACCTCCTCACCTGCTCTGCCAGCATGGAAATGGCTGGCCTCCTGGGAGGCACAAGAGCAGCCCTGCTTATGGGGAGATGGCTCTCCTGTCCCTCAGTATCTACACATACCTTGTGTTACTTTGCTTTTGCACGAAAATCAGGCTTTCTGCCTAGGTTTTTAACAATGCTTTTTATTTTAGGACTGCAAAACCACATATCAGGACACTACACACAATTTTACTTTCTTTGAGAAGCGAACAATTCCAGAGCTTTCACTTTTCAGCTTAATTTCTTAGCTCTCAGGATAGGTTGTCACTTCTCTTCTTCAGAACCCAAATCACTTAGGACTTGACTAATCCAGGGATGGCCTTGACCTCTGTGCCTAGACATAGAGTTGTAGCTATAGCGCTCAGCACCGAAGGCTAGGAGCTGAACAGATCACCTTCTTCTATCCCAGTCTCCATCTGGGCAGTGAGTTCAGAGACAGTCAATAGACTGTTCATTATCTCCTGTGTTTCAGCCAATGCTAAGCACAATGTTAATGCTTTAAAATATCGAAAGCAGCAAGAGTAGACTATCATAGCAGTGCCCTGCTTCAGTGGAGCTAAAGAGTCTTGTAGCAGAACAAGCAACGTAATTTTTCAGGGGGATTATTTTACATGAGGACATTAAATCCTGGGGGGAGAAAACCCCAAACCCTGAAACATCAACAAAAAGAACCACTCTTTTTATCTAGGAGTGGCTTTCCCAATTCACATTAAAAAAAAAAAAAAGCAATGTATTTTTATCTCTTTCAAAAAGATGACAGCACCAAGCAATTAACTCATGCATGTGTTTGCACATGTGCATATACCACCTGCATTCACAGCATATGCCCCCAAGATCACATGCCAGCTAACCCCACAGTAGGACAGGTGTGCAAGCTGTGACAAAGCCTGCAATGTGGAGAGCAGCCTGTCTGACTGGAAGTGATGTGACTCTCCCGGAACTGTAAATAAAACAACAGCTTTGAAAAGGCACCTTCTCTTTTTAAACATCAAGGGCAGGAGGCAGAGGGAACCCAAACCCTCTCTCTATCCAGCGCTGCTATTAACCTGCTCCCTCGCTCTGCCAGAGTGGCTGAACCTGAAGATGCCTCTTTGCTGAGAGTCCTGACATATCAAGTGTAATACAGGTTTCTGCTGAAGAAACAGAAAGGCCTCTTGAGAGCCGCACTAATTCACACATGGATCTGTTTGGCTTTGGATTTGGTAACACCTCCCAGCCCATCTCAACTAGCCAGACCTCAATGAAGTCAATTGCTAGGGTACTTGAGGTTGCTAATAACTTCCTTAGCTCTGAGATACCTTTAGTAAATACCTCTTCTGTCTCAAATCATACTTCTTTGCTGAGCTCAACAAATGAGCTAACACAGAACAAACAAAACATCTTATTTTCATCTCTGCAGGAGATTAAAATAGTCATATCCTAAGAAAAGGCAGTCACTAGAGAGTATCATCACCCTCTTTCCACACAACTGGAGCTACTTAGCATAAACCAGTTAAGTTTGGAAAAGGAGTTTGTTTCAGTAAATAGTAAAATACATATTTCTTTGATGTCTTTAGAAACGCGGTTCAAATTCCCTAGACAGAACTTTAACTAATATAGGTCAGTTCTACCATAACCAATCAAACATTAAGTACTTTACACTGGGAGAAATCGATCTCTTTTTGTAATCTTTGCATGGCAGGATACTAATCTAGTAACCTTTGGACTGGTGGTACCAAGGGATCTGATCTATTTCTGGAAAAAAAGGGCTAAAATGCTCTTCCCAGTCTAGCCTTTGCTTACCGTATCAGGCACTGTATGAAAAATTAATTTGGCAAAAGGGGAACTGTCATCTTTGGCCTGAAGATTGTGGTGATGTGATAAACAGAAAATGTAATTAATCAGGAGCGTTATATGTCTAATTTGTGCAACCTTGTGGCTGAGCAGCTATAAATTATATCACCATATTCAATTACTGGAAACAACATTTCCTGTGTCAGCCTCTACGGTCTGTAGGGAGATCTCCCAATTTCAGACGTACGTTTGTTAATCACTGCTTTGACTTGTCACTTGAAAGGAAAGAATAGAATCTGTGCAGAGCAGGAAGTTCAAAAAGTCTTTCAATCTGGAGTACTAAACCATTTGAGCATCTTTGTGAGCTTTGAGCTCATAACAACAAATACCCACCGTAAACAGGCATCTTAAAGATACAACTACCTTGATATGCACATAGGGACATTTTCAGTTAAAAGCCATTCCATCAAAAATGCTGATTTTTGAAGTTAAAGCCAAATTTTTTCTCCAAGATGTACTTATTTTGATGCAATTTAGGACAGGAAGCCTCAAAGGTCTAAAGTGGAGTCTGCCAGTTTATTGAGAGATAACCTGAACTAAAAACCCAATCTTTTCCAATTCAATAACTTGTTTGAAAAGCTTTGAACTTAGTCCAAAGCAGAATGCAAACAAAATCTGACAGTTAAAAAGTTGTTGCAAAAGCTATGCACTACAGCACCTTTTACAAGGCAAGAGGGCACACAGAACGGCAAATGCTGTCTCTTGGCAGGGTGTCTTCCAAATCAATCTCGAGCACAAAGGCTCTAAGCATCTTGATCTGTCATACAGGAGAAGGCACAATGCTCTCCAAGGCACTGAGACAGCAGAAGCTAGAGGTACAGGCCACAGAGACACTGAGATAAAGGATGCTGAGAGCAGAAATGAAACAAGAGGTGCAAAGAAGCCTACCCGGATCTTGGCCTCCTCAACACCTGAAGATGAAATCTGTAAAGTGTCTCCGCAGTTGCATCTGGATGCCTGGCACTCCTCCACGCTGATATGAGCATCTCTACCTGGAGCCTTGCTGTACTGTACGACACGAGCCTTTGCTCAGATTCCACTTCTTTCATCTTGGACTAACAGAATCCTCTGTCTTGTGTCCCAGTATTTCATTGGTATTCACAGCACTAAGGCAAGTGAGACATCAAAGGCTATGGAAAAGCAGTTAGGTGAGCTACAGAGTCCTAGGCCTCTTTCTCATAATGTTTGTACCATCTATAAACCCAGTGATTTATATCAGCTTACTCTGCCATGACAACAGTAACTGGGAGTAGCAGGTCCTCTTCATTTCGCCCCCAGAAAAAAAGACTGATTGATTGCCCCTTCTGACTTTGGATTTATCTTCTTCAAATTTCCCATTATTATATCTCCAGTATTTGCAAGAAGGAAAAGTTGTGCAGATAAGACACTGGCTGCTGCTCTGTTACCCAAAGCCACCTTGAACAGGAGTATGGGCAGAGGTGATTAAAAGGCTGATAGCTGGTCTTTGCTTGCGCTGTCACTATTGCTGGCTCTAGAAGAAAGTTTATGAATTTTACTTCAGATCGCCAGATGCTGGAAGAAAAACCAACATTGTTGCTGGCAGCCCTCACCAATGGGGGCCTTCTCGCCCCAGAGAAAGGAAGGGGCAGAGGTGTGCAGTGAATTAGTAAGGGCAGTGAGCTCCAGTGGTTAGACTCCTCATACTTTCATCTGAGGAATAGCTGTCATAATGCACAATCTGGACAGAGAGTTAGATTTGGCTAATCTATGCTCAGCAACGCACCCAGATGTCTGGCTATGTGAAGTCTGAGAGCAGTAAGAGCTGATCTTCTAGGCCAGTACCACAGTCACTGCTGTTGTGCCAATATTAAGACTTCCTGCAAAACTGAGTAGGAATGGACAAGCTATTGGGAAGTGAATTATGTGAAAAAACAACAGGGCAGATTGCTTTTAGCTGTATCTAGGGAATTGCAAGCTCAGCAGGTGAAGTCCCCTCGGTCCTCAGTAAACTGTACCTGAGCACTCTCCTAAACAGCACCAACTACCCACGGCCCAGAGGGACTTTCCCGGTATTGGGGACTCACTGGGCCAGATGATAGCCTCCTTTTCCCAATGTTTTGGGCAAGCTTGTGAACGATCAGGAAGGGCACATGCTGCTGGGACTCTACCTCTTCAGTTTAGAGAGCTATTGCTCTGTACTCTTTCTCCTGTTTCAGCATAGTATTAGTATGATACATAAGTGTAATGGGAACAGTGTTAGTACAAGAAATATTAGCAGAAATGGTCTATCGCTTGTCTACTCTGCAGTAAGTAGGGTTTGTGAGCACTAGTAACATATTTAATTGTAACACATCCCCATCTTTCTACCTCAGTCTTCTTTTTCTGTCTTGCAAGGGTCAGCACAATTTCAACCCACTCTCCAAATTAACAAATTTGTCCATTAATCTATTTTTTAATATTTCATCTGCAGCTTCTCTCGCAGTTCTCTTTTTCTGTCTTTCATTCTGCTCCCTGTGCCCTTCTTGAGCTATACTTTCCTTGAAACTTAGCTCTGGTAAAATGTCTGTAGAGCACAAGCTAATGAGAAATGAAATGAGAACATTAGGAGCTTCTCTATTACCCTTTTTTTTTCCATTAGAATCTGTGCTGTTTGAAGTAAAGGCCACACCGCTCTCCATCTTTAGAGCTGTAAATACACTGCAGAGACTTCCATAACGTCATCAGTAACAATAGGCAGTAGCTAACTAAGACTGAAATCCTGTAACAGAAGTGGAATGTCATTGTTATGTTTATTTCTCAATAACTGCATGCACAGAACAGATATGATGAGCTTCGAAATCCTGGCAAAAAAACTGTGATGGCTAATACATGTGCCTGAGGTCAAGTCTTTATAGTCTTTTTATGTGCCTGTGGTAAAAATGCTCTGATTTTTGGTGGGCTTTGTGGCTGCTTAGCTTTTCAATAAACCAGCCCGTTTTTGTTTCTGTTCTCCTGCTCCCTGATTCCTGACTGGCAGAGAGAAATGAACACAAAGGCAGTATACTGGCAGGGAATTCTGCACTGTTTCAGCTGGAAAGCTTCTCCTTCACAGAGTCAAGCAGCTCAGGATTTCCTCCTATCATGCAATTGCTTTAAAATGATTTCACCTACACTCAGCACTCTGGCACTAGCATTTCCAGTCTATCAGGAACCAATGGAAGAGGAACAGAAAATTTCTGTATCTTCCATGACCGGGGCTTGCTATGAAGTTCAAGAGACATTTGAAATTAAAAATACCTCCAAAAAAACCCCCCAAAACACATTCCTTTCAGGTAAAACAAAGAGAAAAGATGTATTAGACTCCAGGTTAGTCCCATGGATTTTTTAACTTACAGCAATAGCGATGAGGAGACAGATTTCTAATAGACTTTGTCTCTTAGCAATGCACTGTGGCAGAGAGCTGTAATAAGTCAACTTTTATCTGTTGGTAATTCATAGGAGTCCTCAAAGAGGACCTGAAGGCTATGCTGAAAACTTAAGAACACTCTGGGGGGAATATAAAGAATCAGAAGCTAACAGGAGAGACTGCCTCTTCCTTTGGCAAACCCTTTGAAGCCCAATGCCAGCTAGAGCTCTAGGTTCTGTTTCTCTCTCCTAATCTTAACTATAACCATAGATGTGGGCTAATCTCCAGACTGATACTCCCAGCCTATGGCACAGACAATGACAGTCTGAAGGGAGAATTATTTTGCAATTAAATCATATTTTGGCAACCTCTTTTCAGACCTATGTCAGCTGCAGCTCTAGGCTTTGTCTCTTACTCAGCCCTAACCCTAATCCTGATCCTAGATCATAGCTGCAGCTGAACACATGCTCAAAACCCCTATCTAGGGCCTACAGAAAAAAGCTCTTGGGAGAATTTTCTTTGCAGACCACATCATCCTTAGGCAGCCCCTTTGCAGACGCCCACCCACGCACGTCTAGGCTCTGTCTCTCACTCAGCTGTAGCCTCAGGCTTTTGCCTAGGCCGTAGAAGTCTTAGCTCAAGACCAATGTCCATGCACCTGAGAAAAAGATCAAGAGAATAATTTTTTTGCCGTCTACACCATCCTCAGGCAGCCCTTCCAGCCCCATACCCGCTGCTATAGGCTTTGTTCTTCATCTAACCCTAGTACTAGGCCCTGGCCTTGGCCCCAGCTGAGCCTTACATTACGATACCAATCCATGGCCAGCATGAACAAGGTCTCAGGAGGAGAAATCTTTTTGCAGCCAACATCATCCTTTGTCGCAACCCCACACCAGCTGGAGTTTAAGGCTTTGCCTTTCTCCCATCCTAACTCTTACACTTACCCTAGGCCTTGACTGAGCCACAGCCCTAGTCGTCCAGCCATAGCCCCCTGAACAAGATCTCCATGGAGAATTCCTTTTGCAGCATACACCAGAATTTCTTTTGGCAGCCCCTTTGCACCTTCATGCCAGCTGATGCTCTAGGCTTCATCTCTCTCTCGCAGCCCTAATCCTAACCCTCACACTTACCCTCAGCTTGGGTTCATCCCCTCTCCAAGACCCCCAGGTGTGTCCCAGATGAACAAGCTTTCAAGGGAGAAATCTTTTTGCAGCCTGCTCCTTCCGTTGGCAGCCCCCTTGCAGGCTACGCTCCAGTAAGCCTCTGGAGCTCTTGCCCTCTCCTAACCCTGTCCCTAGTCACCAGCTGATCTCTCAGTCCTCATGTCATGAGCTGTTCCTGTGGACAGGGTAGCTAGAATTATCCCTGTGCACCGGGCTGAACTGTAACAAGGAATTCAGATGTCTTTTCCTGGGATCCAGCTCTAATTTTTATAACTGCCGCTCACCTGCCAAGTTAGTCCCATGAGCTTCCTGGAAGCAGAGAGAATGACTGGCAACATTTTGTTTACCGTCACATCTACGTTGTGAGATAATAGACTGCACTGAGAATGAGGAGATAAGCAGGAAACAGAGTGCCTATGCAGACTTCAGCCTCCTAGCTGCGCCCTTCTGCTGTGCTAGGAAATCTCCCAGACACAGACACAAAGGGCAGACTCCTCCTTCCTTCAGAAGAACAGCAGCAGAGCCTACCTTGGGCTGCAGTTACAAAGGGTTTGCTAGAATAATTTGTTCATCGCAGTGAGGCTGTAATGTGATCTTCTTCCAGTCATGACTGAAGGTCAGGATGACCCTTTCTGGGGCTCTAGCTGACTGTAGTGTGCCATCAGTGATCATTGCACAAATACTCTCTATTACAGATGAGTTTTTGGTGGACTCTTATATAAGATACTCTGTTATGCTGAGAAAGACAGTTGGAATTAGCCTGTCTTGTCAATGAGTGCACGTGACAAGCCTGATTTTCACTCTGATACTCATAGCACTTCCTTAATTGAGCCCTGTGCAGCCCTATAATTTGGGGATAAAAAGACAGAGGCTACAGTTGCCCTGTAAACATTAGCCCTTAAAAACCTCAGTAGCAGATTTCTTTATGAACACTTGCTACAGCTTTATATCTAAAAAAAAATCCACAAAAATGCAAGACGTACAAAAACACAAGAACTGCTTTAAGAAACAGCCAGGGACACAAGACAAGATTAGAGGTTCCGTTTTCAGTTGACCTCAGAGACAAAAATGAAAGGTCTTACAAGTACAATACTGCAGTCCTTAAGGTGAGAACCACATCGTGGAACATCTCTGGAGCCATATGGCTTTGATAGGGTTGGCAGCATTTTTTACATCCTGTTATAAACCAGCCTTCCCACACTTCAGAAAGTGCTGGGCTAGGAGCAGATGAAACGAATAGACTTTCTGGATATTTATCCCTTTTGCTTCTGATATTTGTATTTAGTGCAGCCTGTGATATGCCTGAATAGCCGTTGACAGGTATGACAGAGCATCTCTGATTATATGTACATTATCGGTCGATGCAGTGCCATCAAATGCTGCACAATAAGTGCTTACATTCAGCTGCCCTCCTAAGACTCTCTGTCTCTTATTTGTCTCTCTATCTCTCCCTCTCTCTTTCAGTCATTTACCTTTCAGACTGCTTTCAGCATCACTATTCCTCCCTTTTCCTCCCTGAAAGGATATTTTGGAACATATAGCTGATCACTGTCAACTCTAATTGCTCAAAAATGTAAATGTGCTTCAGAGAAGAGGAAATACGGTATCTGTGACTCATCCGTACTTCAGGCAAAGTCTCTAGTTCAAGAGGAAAATGAAAAGAGAGGCCCTTAAAAAAAGGAGAAGGCTGGAATAACAAAGTTAAACAGGAAGAGATATTGAATAGTCAACAAGCTTTAGAAGCAGAAAACTTCTGATCCACAAGAAGGTAACAATAGGCTAAGAAATTAACTATTCCAGATGTACTGTATATCCTGCACACAAGTGGAACAGCAGATCTCAGCTCACAGAAAAATGCAGCCTATTTCAGTTTGCATTGAAAAAGGCCAGATTCTGACATACATACAATGAACAACACCTGACCCCCTAACAACTCCATTCACTTAGGTGTGAGTCAGGGTATTAGCACCCGGCTCTCTGCCAGAAACCATCTCACCCTAGAAACAATTGTGTCCCACTCTGGTATTTCCTTTCCTTTTTGCTGATGTCCCTCATGTTGAGTCAGTGAGGTCACACACCATGGCTTTAAAGGGGCCGTGAGCTGTGCACAGAGTCAGTGGGACAAACTTTTGTCATCCTTCCGTTACTGCTCATGACCAAGACTTTCGGGCTAATGTAACCATGCAGTGACAGGTGGGGCACATCGATCCCTCTTCCCCTCCAGTATCCTGAGGTCCTGATTCATGCAGCACTCTCCCCCTGGGCTTTTGCACAGCTGCTGGTGGCATTTGAGGGCCATAAACAAGACCGAAGGCAGTCTAATCTCAAAGCAGTACACTACTTCACGGTTCAGGTCCTACTGCATACATCTGCAATCCATGTTTTAACATCTCTGTAATGACCTAATGTCGTTTCTGATGGGCTGGAAGTGTTTCCATGGAAGACTGGCTTTGCAACAAAAAAGCATAACAGGTGGTTGCCCAGGGCAGCAAAATATTAGGAGCTGCAAAATGTCAGTGCAGTGAGTGAGTGGCTGCAGGTCCAGAAAGGCTGGATGTTTTCCAGTAATGCCACTGACGTCAGCATTGGATGCTCCACCTCTAAGCAGCTCTCCTCAGTCCGAAAGGTGCAGCGCCAGTGATGATCACAGAAGAAAATATGGTCAATGAATACAGGGCAGGATCTGAATCATTGAGCATTAATATGCTTAAGATTCAGCTAGTGCTTTAAAAGTGATAATGTTTTTTCCAGACAACTTAAAAAGAACTGTAGGTATCCTGCTACTATCCCTTTCTCTGAATATCTAAGTAGAAGCCTCGTGTATTACTTAAATAAAATTACTTTATTGCAGAGAAAAATCCAAGCCACATAGTTCAAATCTACATTTAGATGCTAATTTCCACTCTGTTTTGATCTAGATGTTCCTTGGGCTGATTCAAGGGAGAGGCCAGTCACAGAATCCAGCTCAAATCTTCTCAGATTGGTGCCTAGGCCAGGGTACTTTTTCAATAGGAATCCATTTCCATTTTTTGCATTACTATTTGGTTTTGTTTTGTTTTGTTCTGTTTTTTTTCCTGGGAATAGTGTAAACATGGTTTTCCACTACCACAAATTATAAAACCACATTTCCTATGTTTGGAGAATTCAGAGAGAGGCTGGCAAACTGAGAACATAAGGGATGAGCCTTGCCCCAGGAAACCCCCTGCCTAATCATGGTGTCTTTCATACCACTGCTGTTGACACACCAGGCAGCTTAGCACACTTCCTACTGAATCACTGCTCTGACTGGAGCAATGCTCATGGGGCATTAGGTTACAGAAAGTGCTATTGAGAGAAACCCAAAACTCTGGGAATATTAATAAGTGTAGTTCCAGCTAAGCACCTGGCCTACCTCCAACTTCGATAGCATAGCCCTTACCCATGCTATTCCAAAAAGACATGGCGTCCTCTGTTCTTCTTTGTTCTTCACAGCTCTGTTGACTGTGCTGTATGTACTCAAAATACTGTTGTTCATGGTCACTGAAAGGACTCAGGCTAACTTCAGAGAGCGCTGGATGGGGCCTCACTGCTCGTGTTCCTTTTCATGAAACGCAAATCAGGCAATTTACCTAACTGGAATAAAAAGTCTAAGGGTTTCTGCACTCATTTCCCTGCAAGACCTTGAAACAACCAGCAACACCAGTGCCCTCGCAGAATCCAGGCACCAACGCATACTGCAGGAAACCCTGTATTACGCTAATGGCCATGACTGATAATGTTCATATGTATTCCCCTGCAACTTGACTGGAGAGCTGTCCATAACCAACGACATAGCAGTGAAATTAGTTTAAGTAGGCTGGGTTTTTTTCCAACTTAAAGGAGACTGCTTACCATGTGGAACAGTCTCCAAAAAGGCACTGTTTGCACCGATGCAGCCTGCTTGAATAGCTAGATGAGGCAGCGTTTTAGGCCTACCTTGGCTGATCTTAATGTAAAGACATACCCTTTGGGATGATGTTTGGGAGCTGATTAGTGCCTGTGTTTATTAGACCTGATTTTCCAGTCCCTGACTTTTGATTATTCACTGATATCTGTGCAAAGTGGCTGCAAAATGCTTCCAGGAAGCAAAAGGGCAGCAGTTTTATCCCCCTTCCCCCTTGAAGTGATGTAAGCAGATGAAGTGCCTACCTAGAGAAATATGGCCTGTTGCTATCTGGGTGAAATATGTGCAAATTGTCTGCACAGCAAAACCCTTCAAGAAGTCAATCTAGCAGTCACTGGTTTGTGTTTTGGTTTTCAGCATTAGTGCCCTGTGAATGCTGATGGTACTGAAAACAATTGTGAATTCTACTACATTTGCCTTGCTACAGAAAAAAAAAGGAATAATTGACTCCAAAAATCCAGGCACACTGCTCATAAGACCACAAACTCCGAATGCCTGTTTGATTTCAGGGGGAAAAGCTAAGCATGTATTTTGTAAAGGTGACTATAGTCAGCATTTGCTCTGGAAACCTGTTGCACAGCCAGGTCTCCCGAGGGATGACTGCTTTGCCCCTTTATACCATACTCCTCATCCCCCTCTTTAGACACCTGCTTACCCGAGCTGCCCCTATATGAGCGGTGCGCTGGATTTCCAGCCTGCTTGGGGTTAGTTTTTGCTGCAGCCCTGGATGGGCATGCACTGTGGAGAAATCATACATTGAATTGGAAAGGCTTGCTCCGATGCGCCTCACCCCAGCTTTCTTTGGGGAAAGAAAACAAAAAACCCAAGTTCTGTAAAATCTGCTTGCAGGACATGTCAGCAGGTCACAGCCCCTCTGCGGATACCAGCAAACCTTCTCTGTCGCGCACCGGCCTAATTTTAGTAACTTGGATGTTGCGTCTGCTAGCAACATCACAGCACTCGCTGGCTCTGAATGTTGCTCAGTTTGCCTTGGGCCACAGCCTCGCGCTGGAGGAGGACCAGCAAAAGTAATTTGCAGCTTCGTGCGCAGCGAGTAAACACAGTTGCACGGCTAGCATTGTTTCACTGTGCACCTCGGCTCCGCAGACGGCGATGATGTGGCTTGGTTTATTCATGGGCTGCTTCTTCCTTTTTCTTTTTTTTTTTTCTTTTTTTTTATGATTACTCAGGAGCTGCTGAGCGTCACCCAGGTGGGGCCCCCGCAGGCCCTGCAGCTTCGCCTCAAACGCAGGGTCCACATTTCCACCTCAAGAGCGCCTCGAGTCTGGCCGCTGGGGCCTTTCCTAAACACTGCTCGCATCCAAATATCACACACCAAAAAAAAAAATTTGCTCACGTTTTGTTTGCAGCCCTAGCATCATATTGCGAACGAGCCAGCCCTCTCCACCTGCCCCGTCCCCCGCCAGCTGAGGACGTCTGTCGCGAGCGGAGATGTCGCTGCCCGAGCCTGCCCCGCTGATGTCCCCATGCCCGTCACGGGTTGTTGCCAGCACTACGGGGAGGGCCTTAAACCTGCCCCCCCTTTCTCCTCTCCCCACAAGGGGCTCGTAACTGGGCGCTGATTCTTCATCGACTTGCTGGCTTCTTCCTGGCACAATAATTTGCAGTTCCTCTGCTGATCATTTGAAGTCTTAAATTCTCCAGTGACAAGCCGAGCTCTGGGCGCAGGCCTCTGCGTCATGCTCGTTGCACGCGTCCCTCAAACACCAACCGAAGCGAGGAATCGGGCCACCTAAATGGATTAAAACCCCCAGCCCCCACGTGCCTACGTAAGACCTGAGGTGCCAGGGCAGAGACTCGGGCACCAGCCACGCGGCCAGCTCGCTGTGGCGGCAGGGCAGCTGCGGGAGACGAGCAGGGTACCCCGGCAGGTTTTGCGTCGTCGCTGGCACGCGGGGCGAAAACAAGGGCAGCGGCGCCCGTGGCCACGGCGGAGCCGGATTCGGACAACTCCAGCGACCTCCCTGGGAATACTCATAAAGTGTGATTAGCAGAGCTCTGACACAGTCACGGGAAAATAGACCGCGGCAGTTATTTCCAAAGAAAAAGGTAACAACTATCAGAAAGAATAGGCCAGTCTTCTTGAAGGAGGAAAAAAAGGAGGGGAGGGCAGTTGCTATATCGCTGGGATTAGCTTCACTAGCCGTTTCTGTTCTTGCGGGGCAGACCCGTCAGCAGCTTTATGCAAGTGATGCTACAATGCGGCGCAAACAGCCAAGGAAAAGGTTAATTTGTAAAGCCGGAGGGTTTCCGCCGTTGCTATAGGAAACGGTGTCCTGCCCTCCGCTGGGGGAGAGCTGTTGGGGTGATGTCATTCACACACGGTTTGTTTGCATTTAGTTGCCTGAGTTTCCTCAAGAACCTGGTGAGAGACTAGCAAAGGTGGTTGGTTGGAAGAAAAACAAGTTTCCTTCCAGCTTGTGCAGCCGTAGCTACCTCTCCGCTTAAAGGCTTTGCTACTTTTCCATTTTCTCCTTTGCATTCCTCAACCTTTTTGTTTCTCCCCTAATGCGACCAAAGTATTCGGGGGGGGGGGCTTGAAGGGGTGTTAGGTGACTTCAGGGTGCGTGAGGGTAAAATCTATGCCACCCAGCAGTGAGTTTTCTTTCATGTATGTGTTTCCTCACACAGTACATTGAAGATGCTAGTTTGACATGTAAAAAGATGAGCTCTGAGCTGTCAGTCTGGAACCTACTCAGGAGCAAGGTTACAGCCCTCCCATGAAAACTCAGCTGAGCCCTTGAGTAGCGTTAGAAAAGTAAATCAGATATTAGCACTTACTAGAGAAGAAATAGAGAACAAAACAGAAAGAAAATATCATTATGTTGATAACAGCTTTGAGGGCAGCCTGAACAAATACTGGAGGGAAAAGACGTATTGCAGTTGCTGAACAGACCAACCACATCAGACTCAGCAAACTGTCTGACTTGAAAACAACTAGATATTGGAAGACCACTTGAGAGGAGCATCATACGCTCCTGCCCAGACCTTACTCTTCCCCATGCATCTGCCTATGGCTGAGTCAGAAAGAGATTATTGGTGCGGAGGGATCCCTGGTCTGAACCGGAACCACTGTTCTTTTGTCCTGACATCGGCGCGTCAGTAACATTTAATGACCATTCACTTGATAACCAAACTGGGACAGGCACTTGTCAGAAATACACAGGCAGTATTTCTCTCAGTGTAAAATGGGGATAAAACACCATTCTTATACTTCACAGCAGCAGAAGTGATAGAGCAGGTTGTGCAGGATTCTGCTTTCACCCCCTGGAAATCTGCTGATAGTCATGAAATATTTTGCCAGGAGACCAGAAAAGAGGCTGAAGGTGCAAGGCATTAGCAGATTAGACCCAGAAGGTTTCTGATTTACTTGTTCTGCTTCATTCCTACTCCTTCCTGTTTGGCAAATACATTCCAGTTTTGAAAGGTCAGTAAGTCTCACAATGTTATGTTTGCCTGATTGAGAACACATCGTTGTGTTCAGCTTCCTCAATTGTTTGGACACAGTCAGGAGAGCCCGGATGATTTTTGTTAACTGGAACATGATGTCCAGGACTGGGGCATTTCCAACATTGCTACTTTCAGAGTTACAAGTAGCTGGGAAGTGTTAAACTGGCCTGGCTGTTCTCAAGTGGAAATGCCATTGATTCTAGGTTGTACTGGTTTTTACAAGCATTTAAAATCACAGACAATTCCTGAAAACTCCTTGACTTCCTGCCCTTCTTCCAGGGGCCAAATTTTCCTTATTTAGCCCGAAGAGTAGTCCCTCCTTTTGTGCCTGCCCAGGCAAACTCAGACCTGGATGTCTCCATCCAGTTGTATGTCGAAGGTTGTCACCCTTGCACACTCTCTGATCGTTTCTCCCAGAACTAGCCGGTATCCCTTTGTCAGCGGCAACTCAGTGTTGCTGCTTTTTCCTCCATACCCATCACTAGAAAGCATGGATTATAAAAATACCTGTGCCACCAGAATACCTTGTGCAGAGGTTGGTTTAGTTTATGCTTTCATCTGGAAAAAGAAGTGGTATGCTGATGGAGGTTTTTTTCTCTAGTTTTCATGCTATTTGGTATTTTCTTAAAGTCTCAGTTTCCAGAATCGTGTACAAGAATCTCAGCTTTCATTTCAAAAAGCAGTTAGCTGTTAGTCCTCAGAGCTATTGAAAGTGAAGCTTGTATCTCCAAAACCAGGTGGCAAATGAAGTCCTTATAGTTCTGATTCTTGAAAACTTATTATTTTGAAGACAAAATAATGATTTTATTTTCATGATGATGTTATCATTTATAATAATGATTCTAGCTGAATTATTTTTGAATACTTAGAAATGGTGGTACTGTCTCTGTGATTTGATAAGCACAGGGAATGGAGCACACTGAAAAATCATTTTGGACAGCCAGGGGCTGAAAGCAGTAGTCTCTCCTCCAGATCACCAGCTGCTAGAACAGTATCATCCTGCATGAATGTATACAGCTGAGTGAATAACATACAGGGAACCTAATTATCTCAGTCTGCACCTTGAACAACAATCAGAATGCATATTTTGCATCCCATTTCCATCTTAGGAGAAAATAAACCTCCTAGAAAATGAACAGGGAACAACCCTTTTACTGAAGGACTAACACAGGGCATGGGACTAACCAGGACATGGTGAGTTATTGAGTTTCATCTGGCAGGTGTCATCTGTTGCTCTCATAAATTGATACTTTTTTTTTTTTTTAATTTAGCTGGGTTTCGCTCAGGTCACTTGCTTTGATAGACATCCCAGAATGTCATTCCTCTGATGGTTTGACAGCCTTCTTATATGCAGCCTCTATTTAATCATGGGTACTTTGTACCTATTTAGTCATATACCGTCTTTGTCCTTAACCTACATAAATTTTCTCCTTCTCTAGTGTTTATTGATAGGTAGCAAGCATATGCCTCTCATCCTTTATTTTGCTTTCCTTGTCTCTCTCTTCCTATCTATCCCTCACCATCTTGCCTCTGTTCAGCATGACTAACTGCAACTGTGTGTGGTATCTCCAAAGGAAGTTTTTTTTTCTAGGATGGCATCAGTATTCTTCTACCTCAGCACATTGAATTTCTTAGATTTTCAGGAAGGAAAAAAAGTGATCCCAGTTCACAACACTCAAATGCGTGATAGCTCAGTACTTAAATCTGAAGTAGTCAAAGAGAAGAAGCTGCCATTTGGATTCAAAATAATCCAGCCATAAAAGGATGCCAGGTATCTTTTAATACCTAAGCACCACACGACAGCCAATGAAGTTTATGGACAATTGAGCACAGTCATGGTAAACCAGGATCGCGTCTGATTTTACACAGTGCCTTCCAGAGCTAGAGCATCTTCAAGTTCTTTAAATAGAATTGCTTCCCAGATGGCTGTATTTCTACATTACACCTATACTTAGCAATAAGAGGCTAGGAAATGCCTCCTGTAGCTCCCATCTCCTCTGAGGGACTTTACGCAAATATGCCGAGACATTCCCAATGCACTTCTGCAGAATTGGACCCAGGCAAAACAAAGGCCAATTGCTTCTTCGGTTGGAAACCTAAGGATGAAGTGGGGACAACATTTACCCCAAAACACCTCCCTGCTCTGTGCAGTGAGCTAGTGATTAGAGTACTCCTGCTGTGGAAAACAAAAATTCAACTCCTTCTTATTTCTGCAGTGATTCAAACCCATTTCTCTCACCTACTGCAAGAAAGGAGCCCAGCCTGCTAGCTTATGGACTGTGCTGGTTATATGATACACTTCACCCTCTTCCATTTACAAAATTACCAGAAAATTCATTAGATGAGGGAAAAGGAATAAGCATGTGAATGATTCTGTAACCCAGTGATGCAGGTTTAACATTATGGGGAAAGAGCAAACAGGCAGACTGGTTACTGGACCTCATATTTTGTCCAGCATACTGGTTAATATGAAAGACCAATATATGGATCAGGGACCAGATCTAGGTCTCCTCACCCAAGCACATAAAAGCTAGGGGTTGAGAATTACAAAGCTTTATGTTCTTCTGTGGTTCTGTTCCTAAATCCCCAACAAATAAAAAAAAGGGGGGTGTCATATTATGTTGCTTCTCCAATTCTGTGTTTCTCTGCAAGTATATGAGGAGATGAATGTTTAGTTTTAGAATCATTTTGGATAGACTGGATATCTGGTATGATATCTGACTGATATCATTTTGGATATCTGGTACTCTGAGGCACTCATCAGCAAGGGAGAAGTCTCCAATAAAATATGCCTGCCTTTACAAGCAACTCCTACAGTCCTATTAAAATATTTTGGCTTGCACAAGAGGAAGGAAAAAAAAAGATTAATTACATAGATGCAGTAATGCTTGCTATTGTAAATTGATCTAGACCTATTGACTTTAGTGAAAGTACATTGGTTTAATATCAGTACAGCTTTGTTCTTTGAGGATGAAACAATCTTAGATTTTCTCCTCTTATTGCAAACTTACCCGTATCTCTAAGACTTGACTCTGACAATAGTGCCTCTCCTCAAACAGTAATAGCTGATCAGCCAGCAATATTGCTTCCCTTCAACCAGCATTTATGAGAAACAGAGGAAGCACCATATATGGCTTTGTTTTTTTGGTGACACTCAACCCACTTAATTCAAACTTACCAGATCTATTGAATTCCTCATCACAAGTGCCCCAAATGTGGAGTGCACGTGTGTGCACATGGACATTCCAGATAATTAGTTAAAACTCACATGTTTGGGGGGGGTCCTTAGAGTATCAAGCACCAGAGAAATATTATGGTTCATATTATCCAGAAGGCTTTAATATGTTTGTCTGTGGAGTGAAGAGATCACTGGTACTTCATTTGCTTATAACGAAGCCATAGATGTCTACTTGACTGGCAGACTTGAGTACAATAGAATTAAGTATGGATGAGTGCTGTTATTTGTACAGTGTTTTGTTTTGGGGGCAACCAGAAGCCATACAGTAAGTTCTTTCCTTTACCACTGGGCATTAAATGTATAAAGGACTGGGCACTTTGAGATTTGAAGTTTTCCATTTGGAGCAAACAAACATGTTTAGAACCTTGTGCCAATGGTGACTTTCCAATGAATCAGTAAAGGTCTGATGCCGCCTAGATAGGCAGGATTGCCCAATGCAATAAATACATAGATTCTCATCTATCCTTACAAATGGCAAGACTGCATAAAGAAGTATCTGAGACAACATTACTTTCATTCCTATCACAAATAACCTGTGTCTAGGTTGCCTAGCTGACAGACTGGTGGTGCTATGCCAGAACATTTCTGTCCAGTTTCAGGTCTGAGATCATGTTAGATTTCCTCTGGCCTAAAGTCCGCTTCTCCCCAGATGTGAGCTAGGCGCTCCACGCTCAAAAGTGAGCAGTGCAGAACAGGACCGTTATGTCACTCCTTTCACAGCAGTGCATGTAGAGATTTCCTCAGCACCGGCTCCCCAAAGCTCTCCTGGAAGGTGGCTACATGGTACATTACCTGATAACACGGGAAAGACTACATGGTGCACAAAACAAGGAAACAAATGAATGACTCGGTGTGCCGAGGAAGAAGAGAGGTTCTTTGCTGTTACGGCAAATGCATGCTCTTGTTGAAGGTTGGATTGCAGGGCTCCTGCGTTCCATTCTTTGCAGACACGACTGCTTTTCAAAGGTTCATCTGAAAATTCAGACATAGTAAACTGCATGGTACTAATCAAAGTCTTCTGATTTTTGGTTTTCCTGTTGAAAAGAAAGAAATGAGGCTTAAAAAAACAAAAACAAAATCCTAATTTTCTCCATGAAGTTGTGCTTACCAACATCAAGAACATTAACTTCTCTATTCCTAATATAGGACTGATAACTCATGACAAGAAATGCCATTAGTACTTCTTTTCATATCCAATATATAGATCTATTAAATGATTTTCCAAAAGCTTTTATTTCAAATAGTCTGTTCTACTAAGCCAGCTCCTCCACTTGTGCATTTAATTAGATGTCCTTAGATTTACATACTTGCATCCCTGAAATATTTTTGAAGTCTGAATACTAGGAAAGATAAAAAATCACTTCTATATTTAAAACGTGAAGGGAAAAAATGCACATAGAGAATTTACATACCTGTTGCCAAAAATTCACTCTCAGAAAAAAAACAAGAAAAAGTAGGTCTATTTGTTGCACAGTATTTGTTGAAGGGAACATGGAAATGAATAGCAGCCGGAAAGGATTTGTTGAAAAAAAATCATGACAAACCAATATAATATCCTTCCTACAATGGGTAACAGGCTTGGTAGCTAGAAGAAAAGCAGTAGATGCATATATTTATTTTGCTATGGTTTACACTGGTTCATGTGGCATTTTCATAAGCAAGTTAGAGCCTTGATGAAACTAATGCAGTTTGGGTACCAACCTGTTTGTTGAGCTGAATGACTACACACCACTGGTTTGCTGTTAGAGTAGAAGGAGATACTGAGAGAGGTTCTGGAGGGATCTAGCCTGCATGTAGTCCTGCTTATTGTTTTAATTAATAGTATGGGGATGGAAATAGTTAAGAAACTGATCATATCTCTAGATGATGTGATGTTGGAAGAGACCAGAAGACAGGATTAGAATTCAAGATAATTTTTACAAACTTCATTCAAAGCTGTGTCACGGAATCACAAAATAATTGGGGTTGGAAGGGAGCTCTAGGAAATCCAAACTCCCTGCTCAAGCAGAGTCAGCTAGAGCAGGTTGCCCAGGACCATGTCCAGTCAGGTTCTGAATACCTGCAAGGATGGAGACTCCATAGCCTCTCTGGGTAACCTATTCCAATGTTCAACAATCCTCACACTGAAGAAGTATTTTCTTATGTTCAGGTGGAAATATATGTATACATAATGCATAGACCGGAGTGGAGCCTGCAGGACATAAGAAGTTACTTCTCTATTCTGCTTGGCATTTGTAAGGCCTCAGCTGGACTATCAGGTCCAGCCCTGGGCACTGTTTTTCAAGACAACTGTAAACCTGCTTGGAGAGAATTCAGAGAATGAGCAGAGATCTAAAAAAGTATCACCTATGAAGAAATCTTGAAACTTGATTTGTTTAGCGCAAAGAAGACTAAGAAATTGCATGATAGCAGCCATAAAGTATGTAGGCTGGGATATGTTAATCCATTCTTCCTAACCGTGGAGGATAGGAAGAGTAGTAACTGGTTCCTACAGAGGCAAGAATGACCCAAGTTAAATATTCACTCTAAGAACTTTAAGAATAAAAGCCCTGGAACAGATTGCCAGGGGAGATTTGTGCCATCTCTTTCCCTGGAGATCTTTAGGAACAGATTAGACAAACGTTTAAGAAATGATGTAGGTAGAGCTGATCCTACCATTGGACAGAGGGATGGATTAGAAGGCTCCTTGCAGTCACATGCCACATTTCTTTTTCAGCTTCCTGCTTGGTACCCATGTTTTCTCTTCTTAGAAACAACAGAATCCAAAGATGTTATTTGACTGCCTCATTTCTGAATACAGTGCAATGTTAGTAGCCATACCCGGACAAAGTGGTATTTCATGTTCCCAAATCATCAAATTCTAGCCTTCGTTTTTAAACTCAGTAGCTCAGCCAGTGATAAATTAGATCAGTTAATAGCTCCAGCCCAAGTTTAAAAAGCTATTTGGTGTATTAGGCAGCAAGAGTAGTGAGTGCATCCAAACACAGAATGCCATGACACAGTATCTACATGTTACATCCTCACATCCTTTTGAATCTGCTTTGCAGCTTTTAAAGTGATGTCTAGCTTCCATTTTCATAAGGCTGCTGCTACCACGCTTCTAAGGGGAGCTTTTGGAAGGCAGCTTTGTTCATCATTTTCTATGCTTCATGACACTAAACAAGTTTTCACAGAAAGTTCTTAGGAAAAAGGAGGAAGTCAGAGGAGGCAGAACTCCATTTGATAATTCACCATGCCCAGTTTAAGTCAAACAGATTCAGACGCTGAAGGGACAGCTCACCAGGTTCAAGTTACCAGGTCAACTATATGTGCTCTGTTCAGCTTCTCTCTTGATCCACTCATGGCTTACAGACTGGGGGAGTTGGAAGGGGAGGGGAGAAGATGATATGATAAATAGGATAAAAGAAAGACCAGCCATAATGTAGGTGAGGATCTCAGAATAGGTATGGAAGAAGCACAAAGAAAATTTAGTATGTTGAACAAATCCAGGGAAGTAACTGACACAAGGAATCAAGCCAGTTCAATACCTGTGATTTGCTGTGATGGGAAGAGTTCAACTGGACTGCAAGAGTAGATCAAAAATTGAAAAGCAAATCAAAACGTGTTTGACTTCTTACAGGAAGTTCTTAAAATTCCTTAGCATCTGGAGCATCAGAAGGCTCCACTCAAGGAAAAAAAAGGCCTTCTGCCAGCTCTATAGGAAAAATAGATAAGATAAGCCTCCCTCAAAATTAACAACATTTTTTTGCCATAACGTGTACCCTAACTCCATATCTGGATCTGAATCCTCAGTTTGCCTTAGAACAAGGTATTTAAATGTAGTGATTTGCACTAGCCCGTTACCTACAAATGGATTCAAGATATGAACTGAAAACCAAGACTGAGGCAACATTCAGGACTACAACCCTAAATTTTACCAGAGTTATTTCTAGCAGGTGCTTATATTACCATCTACCTGCCATAAATTTCAAAATCGACTCTGAAGAAGCAGGTACTCCTTTCTCTGTGAGGCCACTCTGCACTTTGTGTAAGGCTGTGCATAGTATCCAAGCAGTCTGTAAAATAACAAGCTCTCTTCATAAGCATCTAACAGTTGAACATGTTGCTCACCTGTGCCTCTGGGAAATGCCTCAGCAACAGGGCTTCCTGGATTAGGACTGAAATTCATCAGTAGAGCCATCTGTAGGAAATTCCCTGCTGTCCAGTATTATTTCATTCCAGCTAAATGCTGTAACAGTCTTTGATATAGCAAATTTAACTTTAGTCCAGTTTACACAGTTCCAAGACTTATATCATTTTTTTTAAGGTAGTGTTTCAGTAATGTTACAATCTATTGCACACAATTAATGAGCAGAAAAACTCACCAATTCTGTAAGTTTATGTCAAGTGCCAGCTGAATTTATAAACCATTTCACCACTTTCAATGATGAAATAGAAGGATCTTCGTTCTGGCCAGCCTTAAGTACCTGGCATGGCCCCTCGGAATCACTATCTGGAAGTACCACTGTTTCTCCAATAATAGGGCATTTAGGGACTCTGGCTGACCAATTGAGTTGAGTAGCTGAGGTGCCTGGAATCTGGCATCACAATAAGTGTTTCCTCCATTCCTCTGAAGTTTCTGCAGGTAGAGTGGTTTTTTCCTCATAATAAGAGAGCATTAATGTAAAACTGAAAATAAGTAGTAAGCATGAATGATTACTATTGCACTGGACAGAGGAAAAAATTTCCCTGCCATGAGGTAGCACCGCACAGGAGCAGATTACCAGTAAGGCTATGGAGTCCGCATCCTTGCATGTTTTCCAGACCTCAGGTGAACAAAAAGTCATGGCTGATCTGACAAGTGGCAACAGCGCCGCTTGGAGTGGGAGGTTGGACTCAGTGAACTCCACAAGTCCCTCCCAACCAACATTTCTGTGATTCTGACTTTTATCCAAAGGGATCAACCTATTAGTCTCAGATCTGCAGCACACATGCAATACAATGCAGCTTGATTTTTACTTCTCTTAGATATACATACATTTTCAGTAGTCTCTAAATTATAAAAGTCAATTTCACAGTTAGTAAATGGTTCTTTTATTGATTTTCATCTACTAAATCCAAGCAGCTCCACAAATAACTATATGCCGGTGATGTACTGAGGACTGAAAGACATTACTCACATTTACAGAGATAAAAAGCACAAAGCTACAAATTTGACTGTCTCTCTCCAGTACTGGAATGATAATTTCAAATGTCAAAAACCTTTGACATACCTCATAGATTACATCTTCAGGAGAGCTGTGCTTCTGTTTAAATGCTGAAATGCAAGGACTTCTGCCCATTTTAAATTATAATTTCAACAAACTCTTTAGGCTGCAGTATTTAATCTATTTCTGAGATTTAAGTTACTCACGCTGCCAAAATATTCTGTCTTAGCAAAAGCCGATCTCCTTTGGAATTCTACACCTAGATCCAAGACTTAAATAGAAAGGAGGAATATTTAAAAGTATAATTACTAAAATATCATATCAAGACCTTGACTTATAAAGCACCATATGCTTGTGACCCAAAATGCAGGCTTAAGCTCATGGTAAACCCAAACCCTGAATGCTTTAGGCTCTGGCATTAAGGCACTGCTGGTGCTCCGATAGCAATGCAAAGGACAAGAGATAGCTTGTACCATTATATACCAAATTACACCACCAGCTATAGCTATAGCCTCCACCACTGTATAACAAACTGTGCCTCGTTGGAGCCCCGGTTCCACCAGATTTACAACCCCCAAAACTGGCATAAACCACGGGATTCATACTGAGGTTCCATGGGTTTTTACCATTCACCTCCATTATAGGAGGACCTTTTGGGGAAATAACCTGCATACCCTGCACCACGAAAATCCTTAGCAGGTCAAAGGCACCAGTTCCTTTGAGCTGTTCCCAGAGGTCACAGTTTAAAGCCACCTCAAGCCTCAACACAGATTCAGGTTAAGGGAGTTGCAAGTGTCTCTTCTCTGGCTCTTCCCTGCTCTGCCTCCATCCAGTCGTTCGTTGTTCATGGTACTTATATAGCCCTGATAGCATAGCCCTTACGTAGCATCTGTGTAAAAGATGCTTTCTTGCCTACTAATCCAATTGACAGAACATATTTTGTAGTTTACATATACTTAAGTTATACATGAATTTAAACAGATGATAAGAAATCTCAGATCTAAACTATTTAAGTGAAACATAGCTGTGACACATTGCTATGGCACAAATTATTGCCACCACTTCCAGCTTCTCTAAATCAACAAAATTCTGCTAGCAATCTCAAGCTCCTCCACCTTCCCTTTGGCAACTTTCTCACTACAACACTTGTGCAACAAGTGCTGGAGTTTTCTGACCCTTCAGCATTGTCCCACATGATTTGCATAAATAGGCTACCTGAAAAAGAGCTTCAGTCTCTCATCCCTCCTTTGTGGCCACTCTAGGTAAAAGGCTGAGCCTTTTATAAGGTCTTAAGAGCCTTTTCATAAGTTGATAATCTGAAGTGACCTTTTGTAGGTCCTGGATTCAAATTCTTCATGCTCAGATGTCCTTGATATCGGCACAACGATTGCTAGAGGTGGTCTTGCAGTACTTACGGGGGCAAGAAACCCTTGTTTAGCTAGTGCTTTATACAGGCCCACAGATACCAGCAAGGCTCAGTTTGTGTTAATAATAGTTTTCAGTGAGTTTATCTAATGCTAGAGAAGATAAAAACCAATGGCCAGCAGTCAAATGTATATGAAGCAGCTGCAATTTCCATGACAATTTCAACCCCACCTTATTCCTCACCGCACTTAATGGAATAGCAGTCCTGAACCAGAACTAGATTTGACCCACTGGAACCTTGCTGAAATTAGTGAAAAAGACAGGCTACAGGGAATATGATGTATTTATGCACAAAGCCAGAATCATTTGTGGCTGAAAATCGAGATTAATTACCATTGATTGCAGGTTTTAGTAGCATGGATTTTATATGTTTATTGCAAGTCTCTTCAGGCATATTCTGCTTCTTTAATAGCCGCCTGCGAATGTATGTCTTCAGCCTCTGATCATTAAAAGATGTGAAGACTGATTGTTTTAGAGCTTGGTAATTGGAAAGATAGGTCACCGGTTTGGCTGCTATTCTCTAACAGCTCCAATAAATTCTGTGGTGCACCTTCTTTATGTAACGTGATTTCACTCCCCAATTTTCTTTTCTTTGCTTGTACAATGCAGAGCAGAGATTTCACAAAGAAAAGGCATAGAGATTCTCTGTAGGATACTCTGGATTTCTTTCCATCAGGCTGTTTAAGAAAAATACTTACAGTCACTTAAAATGCTACCTCTGAAAGAAAATGTTCAAGATAAAACTTAATTAATTCAGTCTTTAATTATGAATAACTACTACTATACCTACAGAGGTCTGGCATGGAAGAATCCAAGTTTAACATTATTTTTATTATATCTGACAGTTAAGCATATTCAATTTTTTTCTTAAAGTAGCTACAGAAATATTTAGTCTACTCTGGCCTGCTTGTTGGCCTTAGGGAATCTAGCAAACAGAGTAGATATACCTTTTATCATAGAGAGCCCACTGAAGTTAGAACTAGATACTGCCTCCAGATTTCCTGCCCGCTGCTCTGACAGCTTTTCCTACACAGTTCTCCAGAACCGTCCTATAGTGCTCAGAAGTCGTTAGCCTTCTGCTCAAACTGACTTCACCAAGCTTTAGCTCTCTCATGTGGGAATGCCACATCTGACAGTGCAACAGAGTATCCTCCCACAGGCATATGAAGGGCTGAAGCTGCTGTCACCAAAGTCAGCAGTTCTCCAGTGATTACGCTGGACCCTGGAACAGATTCCAGGAGTGACTCTTGGTATGAAAAAAAAAAAAAAAAAGATGATTTTCCAGAGATAGGATCCAGGCTGAAGCTATCTGTATGCAGTGATTGTTCCTGTAATATTGCTAAATGACTCAGGAACTGGTAATAAAATGTCACTTTTCACCTTCATGTCCCCACTGAGAACCCACAAGATCATGTTCAGGTTTACTGACAGTCCTCACCACCCTGACATTATTGAACGGCTTCTGTGAAAGGAACAGAGTGACTCCAGTTAGCACCCTGTGCACTTCTCTGGAAGCACTTCTGTAGAATATTAACCACTCATAATAAATGAATATGCAAACAAGAACACAAGTCAAATAGTCATTATTCAAATAGTAATTACTCAGGGGGAGTTGTATGTGCCCAGTCCTCCTAAATAATGTGTGTTTCTTATTTCAAGGCTCACATCAGGAGCTGACAAAATAAAGCGAACAAGGATGGGGTAGGAAGAGGAGTGCTGCAACTATCATGAGCACACTGAGGTGGTTTCCTGAAAGATCTGTGCAAGATTAGAAGCACGCAGCAGGGCTTACAAATCACCATAAAACAGACAAGAAACGCAGAACTCGTTTGGAGCGGTGACTGTCAAAATGTTCCAGGCTGCACTACGGTACCTATTTCCAGGGAGGTCTATCGTCACCTTCATAATCTCAAAGTATGGGAATCTATTTGGAAAGGTAATTTGACTGAATTGCAGAAGATGCAGTCTAATGGACCTGCGATTGGAGGGACATATGCGGGAGAAGGCAGGGCTGCAGAGGGGGAACAAGAAGGTCCGGGAGGGCTGGTAGAGAAGCAATATCCTGAACAGCTGCATAATTTACCAATACTCGGACAAGGGAAGGAGTCTGTTGCTTAGGCCTGGGAGAGACTCTCTGTCATCCTGAGGGAATGTTACGAAGCTTCCCCATATTTTGTGGCACAGAAAAGACCAGGTGAAACAGCAATACCTTCTCCCATGCATGCCGGGCACTTGGTGGTTTCTACAAGGATAGGGAAGCAGTTTTATCATCAAAATTTGCAAACTTATCCAACAGCAAACACACCTGTTCTGATGAATTCTGAGTGGATCTTTTTATTTGGCTCTAACAACCCGTTTCACTAACACCCTACTGCACACCAGCCTGTACAAAAGTGTCCATTTTTTTTTTTCTGTCTCACTCTCAAGATCCCCTGCTTGCAGTTCTGCAGCTTGGTAGTTCTTACTCATATGTGTGGTTATACTGTATCCAGTGACAAAAAACACAAATGAGTGGGAGCAAGCTTACATAGGAAGAGTCTAATGCTACCTCTTAACTTGTATCCATCATAGATATTTGTATCCATGGCAAGCGGGTGGTAAATTTTCCTCTTATGCCAGTTCTCTGCCCTGGGTGCAAACAAGACACAGGTGAAAGCTGAAAGGCATTGGGGAGTCAGAACCTCCATGTCCAGAACATCTGCACGGATGTGCCTTTAAGCAACCCTTCTGTCTGGGATCAACCACCAAAATTTGTGCATGAAGCCTATAGAGACAGCCAGTGATGTTTTACAGTTAACTGTCCACTTTTCTTCTGCTTTTACCTCCACAAGGAGATAAATTGCTCACAAGTCTTTGTGATAGCCTTTCAAAAGCATGGGCTTCCTGGGTGAGCATTGTAGCCTCTTTTTTGTGCTAGCTTGATAGTGGACATTAATAAAATGATCAGCCACCTGTGAATCAAAAAGGAAAGGTAAAGATACATGCCTGGCAAATGATCTGGGTTACTGCTTCTCAGTCACAGTGGGAGCAGTCCTCCCAGCCCACAGCATGGGTATGTGCAAGGAATTTCTGATGAACCTTCATATGAACAACTAACAGGCACTCAAGCAGTTTCCAGTCAATAGCATTTAAGATTTTCAGAGCCGACTGCAAAAGTCTATTGTTCACATGCAGGATCTGTCTCCCCACCCTGTCATCAGAAAAGCACAAACCACAACAGTGGCATGTTTATCTTAACAGGGTGTTAAGCTCTACCAACTGAGTCACAGCCACTGGTTTAAGATTAGAAATAGGTTTACCCCAGTTATTCTGAAATATCCAAAATGCAGGGTGGTGAACATGTAAGTTCACAGCGCTCATGCAACAGTTTTAAGAAGGTAAATTGTGAATAGGCTGAATCTGAGCCAAATGAGAGGGCTTTTATAAAAGAATAAATGCAAGACAATTACAGTGGAGAAGCAGGTGACTGTTCACGGGTAACTGTTAGCCCGGAGCTGTTAGCCTCCCTAGGCATCCTCTGCAGAGATATCTGCTCTTCCAGAGGGCAGGGTCCTTGGGGGGACAGCTCCAAGCAGGAGCTTAACTTCAAAATGCTTGTATCCCTCCCTAGGCTAGAATTAGCGTCTGTGAACACCCTCACAGATGTGTCCAGGATTTGAAAGCTGACTGTAGTAACATCTATAATAAGCCCAACACTTTGAGGAACTGTTTCTCTGTCTCTTAAAAGTTTATGGGTGACCTTGGCTGGTATCACATCATCCCATCCCAAATCAACTCCTGCCTTTATTGTAGAAACAACATAGGTTATTTGGACAGCAGGGTCCAACAGAGCAGACAAGTATTCTGCAAGGGAAGGCTGCATAGTCCTACAGTCAAGCTTTGGCCTGCACCTTCTCCACTCTCGGTCAGTTTCGACCCCTCTTCTACCATTAGCTGGCCACAGCACAGAAGGCAAGACATTTCTCCTCCTTGAAGGATGCATAGTGGAGTTGCAAAAGGGTCTAGCGAGATATTACGAACAATATGGGAGTGGGGAGAGAGAGGGCCCTTCCTGCCAGCAAGACTAAAAGCAATGTAATAAACTGTGAGCTGGGAACGCATCTAGGGATTTTCCAGTGGTTCCTCTAAGAAGCAGAGAGTCTATTGGCCTTCGGGAGAGCAGTGGAGGAGGGAAAAGCAGAGACACAAAGGCAGGGTGATGACCAAAGAGCAATAAAGCAGTAAGGGAGGATAGGCTACATCAAGGACAGAAATCAAGACTGAGAGAGACAGTTGGATGCCTCTGGAGAAAGAGAGAGGACATCATCAGGTAGGATTCAAACAGAAATAGCATATTAATGTCTTTTGCAGCCATGCACGTAGATGGGTCTTGGGAGAACAGATAAAAGAACAGTATCTACGGATACATTGCAAGGTGGAAAAGGAGCAGAGTTTGAAAAGAAAGAGAGGAAAGACAGCCCATTTGGAGATGTGAGCTGAAGTGCTCGAGTAGGGGGAGATTTTAAGACCTTTAGAGGAGCACAGGAGGAACTCGTACTGCTGGGGCCTTTACTGAATGAATAGTAGTTATTGACACCACAAAAATCACTGTTTTCCTCTGACTTTGTGGGCAGAATGAGTCCACTGACTGGCAACTCCCCTCAGGTCCATCTCCCAGGAGAAGACAGCTTTTACCTCTTGATTTATTCAGCTCAGTATTATGAATCTTACCTCTCTGGAGTCCTGACCCTCTCTTGACATTTAATAGTCTGTATTTTCTAAGACCATCAACCACAGGCAGCTGCAACCCAGGCAGCACTCACCTGAGTGGTGCTGACGCAGCCTCACAAACACCAGAAGAAGCCAGAAAATATGTGACTCGGGCAGTACTGAGCACAGCCCTGAGGAAGTGGGTGAGCTTAACCCTGCTGAGGTAAACTCCCAAAATCAAGAACCCTCTGTCAGGAACGGCACAGCTTTGCAAGGCATGTATGTCACATTTAGCCATTCCTGCCTGAACTCCAAAATCAGCACAGCATCAAAGCTGTGGGAGCAGGGAAGAGCATAGCAACGTGGCCAGGCTTTCACAATAAGGAAGTGAACACTGGGTAGGCAGCTTGCACTAAGGAGTCCTGAATTTTAATCACCCTCTTTTCTTCTGAATGGAAATTCAGACATTGGAACACTGCAGGCGTTTCAGGACAGGCTAGTTCCCTGTGAGAGAAGGACTTTGGGAAAGAAAGAGTGGTCGCAGTAGAGTTAGACTTGCCTGGGAATCTCGAAGGAATCAGCCATGCTCTCCTACACCGGCTGGAAACTGTGAAAGATGTTTAGCATCTGAATTATTTAATGTTGCCTGATGATTCAGCTTTGTTTTACAGGTACTCCACTCTCTGGAGAAGTAATTTATTTCTTTAGGACACTCACACTGCTGCAGCCTATGAAGAGTGTCTTCTGTTTGACAGCCTCAGAAGGTGAGTGTATGGGTTGGTGGTAGATACGTTAAAGGAGGGTCTTGACCACCACACAGTAGGCTCTGGAAGAAAATTCAGGGCTCATCTGTTTAACAGAATGGATTCTTTAGGACTGTGCAGTCTCCTGGCTTTGCCTGTAGGGCTGCTTAGAGACAGAAGCCCACATTTAAGAGCTCCAGCACAAATTATTATGCTAAGGGCTTTGTAGTACCACTACAACTGCAGACAGTAGGCTCAGTCCTCATCTGTAGTGCCCTCACCCTGGAAAAAGGGCAGGAATATCTCTCCAAGTGGGAATACGCAAACTCTGTCACCACTCTCTCCTCATCTCATCCTCGTGTTTGGAGGTATCCATGAACAAGCACTTGTCCTCTGCAACTCCTGCTCAGTGGTCAGCTCCTTGGAGACAAGTGCCAGATAGGTCTAGCTGAGAACAGATCTTGCAACACTTGGCTATATTATGTGCAGGCCAAACCATTACCCAACTGGTGTGTACTCCTCCTTTCCACAGGCAGACTCAAGGAATCCTGGGCAAGACAGAGTAGCCTTTGGTGAGTAGTCTGAGTTTTGTTGTTTCTTGTTAAAATAACTGCCTAAACAATATATGCCTAAACAATATAGTTAACCAGTAAAGAGGGAGAAATTAAATGATAATGAAGCGCTCACAGACACACACACACACACACACACACAAATAACTTCTGGTTCTCTAATGTTTTAAGCAAAGCCTGCACCCAGTTACATTCACCTTGGAAATAAAAATAGTTGGCTGTAGGATGGAGTCATGAATTTAACTAGCCTCTTCCATCTCCCACTTTTGTGATCACCCAGAATTTGGTGACTATGCAAAAGCTAAGACCAAAATACAGTGTGCAGGTACTGAGGCTCACTTAATCTAAGTTAAACTGACAGAAAGAATGAAAGATGTGTCAAGGGTGATGCACAGCAGGCCTGCTGGAGACACTCGCTGCATGGTACCAAACGAAGAGCTCCTCAGCCTTATCAGATTTCCTCCGTAAAGATTCTGCACATTCCTAAGGAGAGGCTCATGACCAGGCAGTTGGATAACCCAGAGCTCTGGGAAAGGGTTGTAGAACAGGCCTAAATATCTTTGATCAGTCAAAAAAAGAAAAAAGCAAACAAAAAACGCCATCTCAAAAATGTTCTTTAGTGGTATGTTGCTGAAAGGAGGCAGCTGAGTTAGGAGTTAAGAATTCTTCCAGAACAGAAGTGCTGATCAGATAACCTATCCAACATGGCACTTTAAAAACAGTGTCAAGTCAGAGTTTTTTTAAAAAGCCTTCTTATCACCATTGCTAATGCCAACAAAGAGAATTAAAATAAAGCCTTTAAAATTGAGTATGCTTTGCACTATCCTTGGTGTTTGCATCTGCCTGAGCAGGTGATAACTATACTTTTGTTTGGAATAGATATTATTTGTATATTTTCTTAGTGGTTTTCATCCCCTTGATCTCAAACTCCTAGAATTTTGCAGACTATTTTTAAAGGATCCAGAAAAGAAACAAGCATGTTATCACCAGGCATAAATTTATTATGCAGGGTTACGCACTGGAAGTTTGCAGAGGTCCATAAACCTAAAAAGGTTGGAATTCACTAGGCCAAAGTACCACCGGTTTGCTTTATAAACCGTATAGAAGGTTACAAACACTGCAAAGCAGGAGTAGCACTGTGATCTAGTTGAAACTGTTTGTACACTGAGTGTAGTAGTCTCTAAAATAAAAAGCCAGTATTTCACTATCTAGACTTGCAATATAGAAGACCATTAACAGAAGAGAATTAAAAGATTATGTATTCTGTGCTAGTTCATGCAAGAAGATTAGAAGACAAAATAAGAAAATGAAAAGGCACATACTGGAATTTTCTCCAAAGCAGAAAAAAGCTGTGACCTCTTTAATGTATTTAATGTATTAATACATTAAAACTTCTGCCCCTCACCCCCGAAGATCCCTGTGGGAAGCAAAATTGTGCCATCTAGTGGGGTTTAGACCAAATCTCAATTGTATATTCCCACTAGCGACTGCAGACACACTACAGACCACGTCTACTTTATCATGTTTAGCTTATGGCATAGGTTTCTTGGCTCCCTAGTTCCAATCCCTCCTCTACTGCAAAAAGTATTTGCAGATGGTCTATTAGTCCTGCCCGGCTTAGTGGCAGACAGAATTTTGTGTGTTCAAAAACTCTGTCAGCACTTGTAGGTTGGTCAATATAGCACTGACCAAATAGGCAACGCAAATTCACAGGGGCAGGCTCTGAAACAGAAAAGCTGGGGCAAACACTAGAGGTTGGTGGCAGGGGGAAGTTTTTTACTCCGTAAACCGGGAAGCACTGGGAAGATAAAAAGGTAAAATACATCCTGCAGAAGTTTGGGGCTTTTTGGCAGGGGCAGGAGGACAAGGGATGAGAGCAGCTGCTTTTTTGTTTATCGACTAGACCCATATTTCTTCTTGGCTTCTGAGTTGATGGGAAAGATCAGGTAAATGATCTTCACACGTATGACTTGGTAATGCTGGAACAGCAAAGCCATAATAGGATTCCAAGATGGAAGAAAAATCTCCTATTTGCCAAGATGCCAGCAACCTTATTTTGATGTGCTGCATAGCTATAGAAATGGTGTATGCGGATTACACTTTAATATAAACAATCTAGTTTGCTAGCAGTGTTTTGCAAACATGGTTAAGCAATAAGCATAATATAGATTTTAGTACAATCTTTTAATCTTTGCCCTTTATTAATTAGTGTACCTTTATAGTGATAGGAAAGAGCCACATAATGCATGACTGCAGTGTTATAATTGGCTTAAGTACTGCAAGTGACTTATATGCCTAAATATCAAATACAAACCTATACAAAAGTCCTTTGAGAGCATTCATTATTGCCTCACAGTCACAACAGGTGAATGAGTAACACTCTTATAAGGAGTTTTCATTATCAGATAAAGCAAAGTTCATTGGCCAGTCCTCAAATAATTAACAACACTTTCCACTACGTATGCAGTGAGGAGTGACCTTTTCCAACAAAACATAAGCTGTTTATCTCCCTCTCTAAGCATCTCCTGGAATACTTGGATCAACTCTGTGCACTGACAGACCTTTTTATTGTATGAATCAACATGGAAAGGAATCTTAAGAATGTTTTGGTCATCTCTTTTGGATTTTTACTTCTCTTTACTGCTTACGGAGGGCTGCAGAGTTTACAGGTAAGTGGAGCATCTGCCTCTAGTTGGCAGGACAACTAGCCTGGAAAGGCATCAGGCCAGCTGGTGCTGTGAAATATGAAAGCCTTTCCATGGTTTCTGCAAGAAAGCCATGTACTTCTTCTTTTTTTTTTTTTTTTAACGAGGTAAGTTAGGACATCAGCTTGGCAAAGGTTCATATCACTCACCCAGACTCCATAGCATCTACTACATATTTTATTCTAACAGTTTTCATATAGTTTGAATACTCATGCCGGACCGTTCTTTCCATCCACAAAAGCTATATGAATAAAAATTAAATTTCTGTGAGATTCTTCTCATGAGAAAATACTGCAAAATGGAAAACAAATTCCATTTCAGAAAAGGCTTCTTTGGAATGTTTCTAAATCTCTGTAGTTCTATTATTATTTTATAGCAATGTAAAATAATAAAAATGTATGTGAAATGAACTAAACAATGTACATATAAAATAATACAGTAACTCTTGATGTCATGATATAACAACAATCAAAATATTATTTTATAAAAAAGACAGCTGTCACATGTACTGACTTTAACATCTTAAAACCCAGTAGCAGAGATGAGTTTCTAAAATGACTTGAAGACTCAGGTAACTAACAGAGCTGGCTTGTTTAGCACGGCAAAAAAAAAAAAAGGTGACATTATTGATGTTTATGAAAGCTTCAGGGCAGAGAAACACAAGGAGGAACTTTCAGGCTAGAAGGCTGTGCTGGTCCAATAACAAACAAATGGACATAAGTTGTCCATGAGCAAGTTTAGACAGGATACTGAAAGGTGACCCTGATCATTTGGGTTTTAGACCAATTTTGCAACTGGTGTAAGACTCTGTATGCTTTAAAGATAGAGCTGGATAAGTTTATTAAAGCTTCTAATCTTTTTATAAAATGATACATTTGCCTGCAACGACAAGGGGTTGACCTCATTTCACAAGGAGGTCCCTTCCAGTCCTATACACCTGTTTTCTTTTCCTAGACCAGTTTCTGCTCACTGAAACTGTCAAATTCCAAGCTCAGGGCAATTCTGCAAAAACAGTCCCAAAACGGATAGACATGTTAGGAGCTGGGCAGACTAACAAGAGGGGAAATGTCAAATGCAAGAACCATGGGTCAATCACACCATCCGAAACTATGAACCGTTCCAGGAACAGTCCTGTAACATAGCTTCCCTCACTGCAGCAGGAGGAAGTGGTGCAGATTCAGAAAATAACCCTCTCCTTTCTCCATTTTGTCTTGGTGGTTAAGGAGGACTTGTTGAGACACAATCAGAATTAAGTTATTTTACTTTATTGTAGCCTGAAAGAGAAACATTAAAAATGCACATCATCTATTTCAACATCCTCCTCCCTGCCAAAGAACCTTGGTAAAAATTAAGCTAATCTTACGATTTTGGAGGCCTAGCTCCTAATTTTTAAAAGCTGTAGCTGACAAAAACATGTGCTTGATATCTGTGTCTGAAATAAGATCTCTACGATCAGGAAGATTCTCTGCGTGTCTACAAAACGGCTATTTCAATTCCAAAATATGTTGACACAAGCATTGCCTAATAGAGAAAATTACCTCCTCACACCACTGTCCCGATGCCTGCTTCCCGCTGCGGGAGCTGTGTGGCTGCTGATGTGGCTCTGCTCCACTGGACCATGACAAACAGCACGGAGCTCAGCAGAGTTCACTGCTGCTACTGGCAGCTGTGGTCTCCTCCAGGGCTCTCCAGTGTCACCTCCCAGCACCAGTTCCTCCTTCAAGAACCTTATAGGATCATGTTAGCTTTTATGAAACCAAACAGGAAAATGTTGATAAGAAGAATTTGGATGTTCTCCTTTTTACTTTCACATTATCAAGATAATATGAGAAATATTTTGAATATAAAAATACAAAATCACAGAATCACAGAATAATTGGGGCTGGAAGGGACCTCTGGAGACCGTCTGGTCCAAAACCCCTGCTCAGGCAGGGTCCGCTAGAGCACATTGTCCAGAACTATGTCCAGTCAGGTTTTGAATATCTCCAAGGATGGAGATGCCACAACTTCTCTAGGCATCCTGATCCAGTATTTAACCACCCTCACAGTAAAATGTTTTCTTGTGTTCAAGTGGGATTTCCTGCATTTCAGTTTGTGCCCGTTGCCTCTCATCCAGTCACTGGGCACCACTGAGAAGAGTCTGGATCCAGCTTCTTTATACCCTCCCATCAGGTATTTTGACACACTGCTCAGATCCTGCCTTCGCCTTCTTTTCTCCAGGCTGAAAAGTCCCAGCTGTCTCAGCCTCTTCTTGTGTGGCCCTTCACTGGACTTGCTCCAGTAAATCCATGTCTTTCTTGTACTGGGGAGCCCAGAATTGGCAGAGTACTCCAGATGTGGTTAGATCATGTTAGATCAATAAAATCTTATCCTCCCTTGTGAAAATATGTGTGATTCAACTACTTTCAACTACAAAGGGCTATTATGAGCATATTAGGTTTTTTGGACCTTGACCTCCAAGTTTAAAAGTGATCAGACCTGTTGTTAAAAGTAAAGAATCTTTCACTGCTGCAAAAGTCAGCCCTTGCAATATAGATCTAAGGAAAACCAAGAAAAGAGGTTATTCTTCACTCAGCTTGCTCTCAAAGAAAATTTCAAATTAATTGAATTAAATCATCTAAAATTTGACTTACCAGAACTTTGAATCTGAGCCCCAAATTCACAGTCCTCAGCTGGAACTGGATCAGATTTTCATAAATGGCCTATCCTTGTGAGGGAAACCATAAATCTGTAATCAGATTGTTTTGGGGAAAGAAGATAGTAATATCTATAACCAGCTCCAGTTTCTGTATCTCTTTCTGTCTGAAGCCAGTCACCATACACGATAGTATCATATGTCTGTGGTAAAGTCTGTGTGAACCATTCTTTTGTCTGTGCAGAGCAGTCTCCACTCAGAAGAAGGAATGGGTGTTGCTTCCCTAAGTGTTATCTATGCTGCTCTTATCTTCTCATCCATGTTCCTCCCTCCAATCCTCATCAAGAAGCTGGGCTGCAAGTGGACCATCGCAGGATCTATGTGCTGCTACATCACATTCTCCTTAGGCAACTTCTACGCTAGCTGGTACTACTGTTCAATTTCAATGCTTGAACTCTGTCCATTATGTTTGGACTAAATAACCATCAGGGTGAAGTTCTATTTCTACCCAATTCCTACTCTACTTCCATGTTGTGGATTTGAAAGTTGGATGCTACCCGAAAGGGGTCACCTGCAAGAAAAAGGGATAAATCCAGTACCAGGTAGAGCAGAGAGATGAAAAGACGCAAAGAGTCAGAATGAATGCATCCATCCATCCATCCATCTACCTGAAGCTGCTTTTCAAATTTGTGTACGTAGCAGAGATTTCCCTTCAGGAAAGAAAAAGGAAAGAAAGAAAGAAAATCAAAAATTTCGTTTAAAATCCAAATGCCTTTTAAGACTATTTTGGAAAAGACAGAAGGCGAGGCTGTCTTTCAGGTAGTGCCTCTGGGAGCACAGGAGGAGGTGAGCTCCTGCCTTGCCCTTTCTGAGGTGAAAGGACAATTCAGTTCTGGTCTTCAGAGAGAGGGGGACATAATTCTGCAGAGGAAAGTTGTTGTGATCTGTGTCTTCTCAGGGGCAGGTGCAATCTAGTTCTCAATTACAAGGGGACAGGGCACATGAGCACAGACCTAGCCAGCCCTTGGACACAGCCGGGAGTGCTCTCAGACCCTAAGCTTCGCAAAGTTGGCTCATTGTTTCGTGTAGTAGATTTGTTGAATCACACAAAGGCTAAATGTATTTCTTTGATGTCCTTTTTGCCTCTGGGTCTTTGGGCAGATGATTGCTAGGCTAAGGGATGAAAACTATGCTAAATAAAGTGTTCTTTGGCAGGAACACACTGATCCCTACCTCTGTGATCCTGGGCTTAGGAGGAGCACCACTCTGGTCTGCCAAATGCACTTACCTCACCATTGCTGGCCATTCATATGCTGAGAAAGCAGGAAAAATTGGAAAAGACATTATCAACCAATATTTTGGGATCTTCTTTCTGATATTTCAGTCCTCTGGAGTCTGGGGAAATCTTATCTCATCGCTGATATTTGGCCAATCTTCCAACAAAGGTAAAATATATTTAGATATCATGGCACTTCTTTCTACTATATATACGAACTAGCTCTGGATGGTTAAGAGTAGATCTCTGTAGCTGAGCTAGTGACCCTCCCTCCCCTTCATAGTCAGTGGAAACAGGCGCTCCTGATGTGACTTAGCTCATCTGAAGGAAGATGTCTGAAATAGATCAGCTATACTGCTCTCTGAAAGTGTCTGTTTTCTATCAACTCTGCACCAGCTATAAAGAGAATTCAGACAACTAGCTCAAAAATGGATGTCTGTTGAATTCCTTTTGAATTCCTCCCCTGTGTTGTAAAGCATAGATAGGCTCCTGGCAGAGGCAGTCTTTCAGATCTGACTTTTATTCAAAGTGGATTAAAACTAAAGGCAAAACACTCAGCAGCTATCTCGGGAAGTTTGTACTATTTAATTAACTTTCTGTTTAAGGTTAGTCAAACTGATGTTGGTGCTTACTGGAATTTGGTCAGTTCTGCTTACAGAATTGTCAAGAAGAAATAGAACGAGCTATTGGCAGGAGCCTACATGCCAAGATTCTTCTGTTGTATTTCAGGCTCAGACAGCAGATGCTAATGTAGCTTGAAGAAATCACTCAACAACACTGCCATAATTTCCCATGCTTGTAATTTTCATAAGCTTTAAAAGAGCGGTTGTGAAAATAAATTAATACTCGGACACCAACTTAGAGATTCAAAATGCTACGGTATTATTACTGCACTATCTTGCATGCATTCTTTATCCTATCAAAGTCAAAAGAGGACAGAAGCAGAAGAAGCAGCTTTCCACATATACTGCTACTATAAATAGCAAGAAGTTACCTCTCTCCCCGGTTCAGCTCAATATGTCCTCTGGGATGTATTCAGATAAGTATTAGATTAAACATAAATGTCAGGGTGTTGATATCAAGTTTTAAACCTTGAATCCTTGGGCTTATGGCAGGGTAGTTGTCATGATCCATGATATTCCCGAGGTGTGATACTTGTGAGGAATCAGGATTCCTTTAAACCCAAGCATCAATCGATGAAACACCATCAAAGCCTAATGCTGAAGGACAACATCAAGTGCAACAGAGCCATGCTGACCTAATAACTGAACTGTCCCCTGTCTCAAAAGGGACTAGCCTTTTTCATTTCCTCTTAAGGAAGAGGTAGCCAAGACATGGTGCAGATGTGGGATCTGCACAGACTGCAACCATTCTACCTTTCCCTACCTCACAACTCACGTCATGTTAAGTGGTGTTAATAAGAGGATTAAAATCCTCCTTGTCCTCCTTGTATATCCCCTTCTAGTTTCATATCTAAGGAGGTACTTGTGAATTCTAAGAAAATTCTAACTTTTATTTATTTACTATTATTTATTCTGGATTTCAGGAAATGACATGCTTCTGGGAGGTATGCCATGAACAGCTCTCAAAACCAAAGGCCTTGTATATCTGCACAACAGCAGTGGCATGAGCAGTCACGCAATAAACTTCCCAACTCTGCCTTGCCAGTGACCCTCAATTCCAATCTGGGGAGCTTTCTGGGTGAGAGTAAGGGTCTCTAGGGCACTCAGTACTTTGCCTCAGGCATGTACTTACACTTGACATCACTGCATCCACACACAGCAAGGCAAGGTACACCATGAGGTAACACTACAACAGAAGACACTAATCAATATAAATTATGATACTCATTCTTTCTCACTCATCAGTATTACAGCCTTATTTCCAGAAGAGCAAAGCAAACCCTGCCTTGCAGCTTCCATATCAGTAACTGCATGTGCATCTTCATCTTCAGATGATTTATGATCAGATAGAAAACTAGTTTTACACTCTTCCATGCTTTACTATTGTGACTCATCTTTTGTATGTGGTAACTTTGCTGAGGTTCTGTTGTCCAAAGTGGTGCAGTAATAGCCACTAGCCAAGATAAGGTAATGATCTTCTTCATCTTAATAAGTTTTATCTGAAAGAGTGCAGGAGGAGGAGGGCATGATGTCTTGTGACAGACACTGTGTGTATATGCATATGGATACGTCCTTGACATGTGCCCAGCACAAGACCGAAGGGATTAAACAAAGCAAAGGTCTTACTCCAAACACTGCTAAACTGTTTTATTTTCATGTTCTCAAAGAGTACCAAAGCCAGGAAAAGCTGGTTCCTCGGAAGACTCAACTACAGCTAATTGTAATTTAATTTAATAGAACGAAAAGGTGTCTCGAGGTGGTTTCCATTCCTATAACATATACAGAAGTTACCTGGAGAGCGACCGTGGTTGTAGAACTCAGGTCCAGCTGTTCAGCAATGTTGTAAACTAAGAATCTGTCCTGCACGGTATTATAATTAGGAGGCACAAATACCTACTGGAACTTTAAATACTGAAAATTGAGATTGGATTCTGACTTAAGCCTCTGGATTTAGTCTCCTTGTAACCATTAAGTGTTCTGTCTTGAGCAACCGCTTCAGTTAAAGCAAATTTTCATTCTGGAGTTAAACTTCTTTGATCGTGAGGGATTTGAAACCATGACCATCCACTGAACACTGGATTCCCTTCTCATTATATCCTTGTATGTAGTCTGCACTCATCTAATCTCCTCTCTTCTGCCTTTCTTTTGGTTCTTACTGACTTAGTGGAAATCTCAGAGGAAGACCTGGCATGCTGTGGAGCATATGACTGCATGATGAGTGATGCCACTAACACCACTGGGTCAGCAGGACCCTCAGCATCTTTAATCTACGCTCTGCTAGGGACCTACGCTGGTAAGTAATCCACACAATCGTTAATGAATACTACTGATGCGGAATCTGCTATTTGTGAATGATTTTGCAGACTGAGTTTCTAACTTCCCCCTTCAATCCAATTTGCTAAAAGGAAGTAAGATATCAATGAGCTGTAAACAAACTCCATCCAAAAAAGTTTCAAAAGCTTTGTGCCAATGCCACATAATTTTTGTTTTAAGGAGCATGGTGTGCTTTCCATTTATTTTTCACCTAGAGTAAAGCAGAAGCCCAATACAGTGTCCCACATTGCTTCAGTGTTTCTCTACAAACTAGAATCAAAAGTATTCTTACATTGCAATTAGAGAATTACAGCAGTTTGTCTGGATATACCTGAGATGATAGACAGCTTTACATTCATTGTCTTTGGTATCAGTAACAGCAAACAAGTTACTCAGAGCAGATTTCTATTTGCGCACAGAAGTCTATGGTGCTAACAGCAGCCATGCTAATGGCACCTGAACTAGCTAACTTCTAGCCTTCTGGGAATGCGTATACAGTTCCCTCAGAATTGGCTTCATAATGTCTTACCACACATAACACAGCTTTATCACAAGAACTGTACTGTAATTTGAGGTGGACCTGAACCACAGCTCCCAGAACATACAGTCATTTTGGGAGAGGTTTTTAGTTTCCTGCTGAGATTTTACAATTTCAGTCAATTCTCAGCTCTGATGCTTGAATTATAATACCTTAGTGTGAAAAGCAAAGATGAAGAGAAACACTAGGCGAATTGGCACATCTCTCTTTCATTTAGTAACTACAGCTGCTACAGACCTTCCTTGCATAAGGTTAGAAAGGAATCAAAGACAGGGAAGGCGGATGCTATAAAAACCCGAAAAGACAAAAATGGATATATAAAGATAGCATTCAGTGACATTTTGTAACAATGAGGAAATTTCAAAATGTATCATCTGGCCCAAAATAAATTCTTCTCTGGATAAAGGAGAAGCATCTGACAAGTTGATACGTCACCTTATTTCAGTTAAAATATCTTTGCATTCTCTGTACACAGATGCACTCTTTGCGCTGAGGTTGATGTGCAGAATTTATCGTAAATTCAGACAAAAAATATTCAATCATCTGGTCAGAGCCAGCCCTTACCAAACAAGTCCATCACAGAAAACCCTCTCTCCTTCCCAAACCTCCATTCCTAATTGCTGAGAAAATGCAAAGAATATTCCCCCACTCCCTTTCCAGAGTATGCTGGAGCTAATGTCTTTCTGTTAAAGGCAGGTTTGGCTCACAAGTTCAAATATAAATTTGTTGACTAATATATACAGCACTCCTTTAAGCTTTGCTCACATGAAATGAATGCAACTCCACTGTCTACTGACCCAGTGTCAGTGGGGTCTCATTTTTCTTTTAAGCTCTTAAAAAAAGATATGTCTTTTCCTACCTCAAGGGAAACCAAATAGCTAAATATTTCATTCACAGACATTTTTTAAATGTCTCCTCTATTTAGACACAGATTTGGCACAGCTTTAGTGGAGATAATAATAGATAAGTCTTTTGTTGTTTAGTTTTCTTGAGGAGTGTGGACGTTTCTATCTGTATACATACCAACCACTCTAAAGCCATATAGTTACTTATCTCCTGTAATTGCTCTTAATAAAGAGCAATATAATAAAGAGAATATATTCCCTTTCAGGATAAATGCATGAGAAATAAGTAATACAACAGAATAAAAATTCAAGGCAATTTACTGTAAATCTGATAATGTATTTGGACATTAAAAGAACATACCCATACACAGATACAATACCAAAGGAGCACATTAAACAAGCAACACGGAGGGGAAGAGAGGACTGGTTCTGCTCGTATTCTGTAAATCCACTTGCTTCCATGGATGGATTTCTAGTCAACATCACTAAGAGAGGAGACATAATCACAGCTCACATTGTAATGAAGTAATCAGTTACCACTGTGCTGCTGCTTCTTGTGTATTATGAACCATAATTATCTTCTTGATAACATGAACAAAATCCTATTGATTCATTTGAAAAGCTACAAACAGACCAATACATACACGATCATTTGTTGATTAACTAACTTTCTGCTAGAAAGTTATAGGTTCAAAGCTGTAGCATTCATCTTTAACAAGTAATCCAGCGCTGCTCACTATCATCTTTAAAATAGCACATATTCCTTACTCAAAGCATTGCTTAGAAAAAAGAAAGAAAGAAAGAAGGAAAACCAAGATACACTGGGATCCAAGACAGCAGTTCTACTTCTAGCCCTTTAATTTTCTTTCCATGTATTTGAAGGAAGATCCCCCCTAAGCATGAATAGCTTGGCACTGAAAGTGAATATTCCCCTTCTGTGTTGATTTAAAGCCTTTTGATAGATCCAAAGGGAGCTCTTTACGGCCAGCTCCCCATCCCCGTGACCTCTGACTTAACCTGGAAGGGTGAGCCATCGCCCTTTGTAACAGTGCAGCTGGCCTGGCGGCTGTCACAACAGGCAAGTCACAGTTAAGCAGAGGAGATTTGCAAGGTCTGCCGCTGTATGCAGAAGATGTGAATTTAGATCAGGCCTTCTTGTTTACACAGAAATGGCCTTTACACTGAAGCGGAATCAAATTCATCTGCCAAAACATCTCATACAGAGCTAAGCGCTAAGTCAGAACAATAACAGCAGCAAGCAATTTCCCATCATTCTTCTAGCATTCCTCATTTTTTCATGAACTTTTTTGTTTTGTTTTTGCAGCTAGTGGTGTGCTAGCTGTGTTGCTGATTGTTATATTTCTGGACCAGATCAAATCTGACCAAGCAGAGACTGGGAGAGAAATAACAAAGGCACCATCCTTTTGGTCTACCTTCCTAGCAACTTTCCAGCAACTTAAAGATAAAAGACAATGTCTTCTAATCCCTCTGACAATGTACAGTGGGTTTGAACAGGGATTTCTTGCTGGTGACTACACAAAGGTGTGGATGACAATGACAATGACAAATCTATGTGTGCCTGATTGTTCTTTGTGTCTTACTATTGTGTCTGTGATTTACTCGTTAAATTGAGATATTTTCAATGGCAATTTGTGGTTAGCCAAATTCCTGTTTATTTCTACTTGAATGAACTCTGAGTGACATCTTCGAAAAGGAGAGGCCGGCAGTAAATATGCCCCTTGGAACAGCCTTAAAAAGAACATTGAGGAGATCTTAACTCATCAGTGGAGGCACAGCAGAGAGCTACAGGTTCAAGCTCTTCAGTCGGTTGTAAATAACAACTTGGGAGAAAAGCCAGAAGTCTGCAAAGCTTTTTTATCTTCCTTCCTTCTGGTTTCTCCAGAGTTTGTGTAAGTGCAAGTTAGCAAACACCACATATTTTATTTTGAAGACTTGTACAATAAGAGGACAAACCCTTAAAATGGCTAGTTGCAAGCCCTCACCAGCCACAAATGCAACAGGTTGCAAAACCTGGCAGATTGAAATGGTCAGAACCACCTCTGCTCCTCCAATTTCTCTAGAAAACCCACATATACAGCACGTGTGTTGTCCAGATGTTTGCTGAGAAAGTCTCCAGAGAAAAGGGGCAAACCTTCTGAGCTGTTTATTTGACACTTAAACTTTCAAACCTTAAATATAAGCAGAGGGAAGAGTGCACTTACTGCTGTGTTTGAATGGCTTAAAAGGGGCAATCCATGGCCACTTCTGCTGGCTGAATGTTCCTGTAGGTGAATCCTCTTCACTTCCTGGGAGCTGCTCCATAACAGCTATAGTGCTGACTGTCAATTTTCATCTCATGGGCTATAAAGGGAAGGGCAGAGCGTTCTATGTGCCACCACCAGGAGGTTTATTTGCACAGCAAGCAGCGCTCCAGTTTCTTTCCCTACATGTTACTGCTCTGCTTGCAAGACACCAATCTGGGGACTGGGTTAGGAATATCACTGCTGAAGGCCAGCTATGTCAGTACTCCAGAGACTTGTTAGCAAACTCTGTAGCTGTGTTCCTTTGATCATGTCCGTGCTGGCTGTTTACCAAACATTCAGGCTAAGACCCTTGAACCTCAGCTGCATATTTTCACCAAAGCGAACGTGTCACCACTGTCTCTTTTCTTCCAGACCTATGTAACCTGTGCCCTGGGGATACATTACGTTGGCTTCGTAATGATCTGTTTTGCAGCTACAAATTCCCTCTGCTCTCTGCTCTTTGGAAAGATCTCCCAGTTCACGGGAATAAAACTGCTATTTGCAACAGGTATGTAAAGGTCACTTGAAGGACTGATCACCTCATATGGTATGTCAAATCCAATGCTGTGCCTCATCTGCTCGCATGCAGGACAATGAGTTAACACCACAATGATCTGGAGGCAAGCAGGATTCACAGGAAGAGAGGCAGCACAGTCAACTGTTGTATTCAAGTCATTGCCTTAAATTACTTTGCTGGTGGTGTAGTTCACCCTGCTTCTGAGGGCACTGTCTACTCAGAAACTGCACTACGGCTTTAATGCTTTATAGCTTTAATGCAACTGGTGATAAATAATCTTACAATACAGATGTCTGTATCTGAGAAGGATTTCTCCATCCATGTCAAACCTTCTCACATTTATGGGGCAAAAACCACAGAGAACCTAATAAGAGATACCATTAATTTGAGACTGAGGGTGTCAGTGAACTTAGAAGTTTCAGCAACCAGTCTGATCATTTCAGGACAAATTTTAAAGGTTGAACTGGTGTCATTTTAACTACTTGTTCTATATGGTGAAAAATATGCCAGTGTGTCAGGCTAGAATAACTTGAGGGCCAATAGTTTTCAGGTTGCCATGAGAAGAGATTTGCATAATTAAGAACATCTTTATCTCCGGAGGACACTGTTCCAGTGAGTAACTAGAGACAGAAAAAATATCAAGAAATATTTCATTTGTGTCCCAGTATCCACTAAGTTATTCAGATTGAAGTGTACCTTACTTTCATGAAGTCTGTGCACATCTTTCTAGACATTTCCTCCACAGGGATTTTTAAGCCTGGACAAGGAAGAAGAAATTCAGAGTCCTTCATTCTACAGTCACTAGTTCAGTGTTTCTTATATTTATATGTCTGTACTTAGTGCATGTTTCACTCAAGAAAATCATTTTAGATTTAAAAATAATCAATTATCCAAGAAAATATGGTTTTAGCAATCCAAGACCTCTGAACCCCTCAATTCTCTTGAAGAGGCTTTGGGTGACTAATCTACATTCTGCCTGCAAAAAGAAAGACAGAAAGAGAGCAGACCCTTCTGTATATACTTACTTGTCTCGTCTGGCCCTGAAAGGAAATCTACCTTTAAGGACTACATAAAGAGAAGAGAGCAGTGTTTTCTTTCGCCTGCCACATGCCCCACACCAGGATTCCAAATCTTTCGGCAGCCCCTTCTCCTACTCAGTGATATTTTGTCTTAGTTGTTCCCAATGGCAGTTCCTGACTTTTAGGATAAAAGCCGTATCAGCTCAGAGGATCTCTGAGTTTGAACAGTACTCAGTATGACTAATGAAAGACTGTTAAGGGACTCTGTTGTCTTGTGGTTCATGTGATACCAACTTAGTGAATGAAAACAGAAGGATTGCCTTGTGTTTTAACTGGGGGAAGAACTTGAAAGTATACCTATCTGTCATATCTGTTCTGTTTATAATAATTTGTATTTCTCTTCTTTCTAAACTGACAGCTACCGTTACAAACATTGCCAGTATAATAGCACTACTGCTGTGGAAACCTCATCCTAACCAGCTTGTTGTGTTTTTTGTGTTCCCTGCTCTTTGGGGCATATCTGATGCTATTTGGCAGACACAAACTAATGGTAAGTCCTGCTGACAGTGAAATGAATTCTCTTGAGATATAAAAATCTGCATATTCATATTTATAAGCAACCTGTTCTAGGACACGTGGACATAACAATTATAATGGATTTAAGACAGAACATGAAAGAAATATGGTAGCTCAGCAGACAGTAGCACAAATAAGAATAGATTAGGAATAAACATCTAGAATGCTTATAAAAGCAATTCTTTCCAAGGTGTAGAAAGAGAAACATCCCGGAAGATGATGACAGATACTCAGAATAAATCTTCTGGAGAAGTATAGGTTTTTCAAAGAAAACTACACAGTTCAGAAGAATGATATATTTAGCCTGTCTGTTGTAATAAAGGAGAGTACTCTGAAAAATATCAACTCAAAGCGCAGCAACAATAGATGAAGCAAATAGTCCATTAGGAGTTATCAGAACGAAATTGAAGGAGAAAACCACAGAGAGCAACATTATGCAACCAAGTAAATCCATGATGCATGCAGTTCTGATTTGCTCCATTTCAGAAAAACATATAATCAAATATGATAAGCTGCAAGAAGGCAGTAAGAATAAATAAAGTTAGGGAAGACTTCCACATGAAGGAAGGCTAAACATACTAGGACACTCTATCCTGGACAAGTAATAACTAAGGGAGGCTGTCAGTAATATCATAAATAGTATGAGGAAGTGAATAGGGGATGATTTTTGCACTATTGTCATAATAACAGAACTAGTGGCATCAAATGAAGTAACCGGGCAGTAGGCTTAATACAAATCAAAGGAAATACTTTTTCACAGCATGCACAGTTAAACTGTAGAATTCAATGTCAAAGGATTTATGAAAACCCACAAATGTAAATGGCTTTAAGGGGGAATTACATCACTTCAGTGAGGAAATGTTCTTGGGAGCTGTTAAGCCTGACAATCCAGAGGAATTCTCCAACTCAGGAAGTCCCTACCTTGTGATTGTCAGAATCAGGACGGCATTGGAGGGAAAGATCATTCTGTACTTGTCTCATTTCTTACACTCTTCCCCCGAGAGTCCATTACTGGAAGGATATGGCTGGGCTTCTTGTCTGATGCATTACACCTACCTATAATTTTTTCTTCTGTCTTTCTGTTTTGTGATTATATATGACAGTTCAGATAACGACCTGATACAAATTCACTGCTGTAAGGTATTCTTTAAACTTACAGCTCACTCAAAACTAGAGGAAGTTCTCTTACAGAGAGACTGAAGTATATGCAACTGGAAGGCAGATTCTAAAACGTTAGAGAGGGCAAGAAAGAGCTATAGTCTCTGCTGAATTGAATTACAGTCTGGTAATGATTGCCAGTGAAAATCTTTTAAGCTCAACGCCATAATCTGTGTCAGCAAGTCAGTTAAATGCTTTCCCATCTGCTCACATGTTTTGCTTCCTTATTTCCTGAATAATTTTTTCCTTCATCTCCAGTTCAGATTTGGTTGATACCGTAGGAATATGCATGTGACAGAACTAGCTCATCTGGGCCCGCGTCAGGACAGGTAGCTGGGCCTCCCTTCTCCTTGTCCCTCTGGTTGCTTGAGTAGTTTAGATGACTTTGCCCACTGGGTAAATCAGCATGTTCCTCCTAGAGAGCCAACGGGAAAACACCATGGTCTTTTGTACAGCACTTGCAAGCAATTTCCTTTCCAGCATACGTACAGTCCCACGTCAACAAACAGGGAAGTGAACAGTCAGACTTCTCCGTCCCTTTAGCAGCTCCAGGTCATATCCCTTAGAGGAGAGCAGGTACATATGCCTTTCAAGCAACACCTTCTCATCTTCTCTCATCCTAACACACAGCCTTGTGCCCTTGGTACAATTTTAAATCAACACTTCTCATTACTCATGTTCATGGAAAGATGGTATCAGTGATGATTTGCCCTCTGTGAAATAAAGCAAATTCATTTGCTGCCTCTTCAGCCAACAGTCTTCCTGACTGTTTGTCAAGCTCTTTCTCAAAACTCTTCTGAGAGCCATAGCTCAGTCTCCCACTGGAGAGATTCTCCTGCTTCTCTCTTTCCCTGTAAGCCTTTCCCTCAGACACTTGACTCCTTTGAGAAGGACATTTCCTCACCTAGAACCTTGCATAACTGATGAACTGGAGCTGTTGCTAGGAAAAGCGATTAGGTATAGAAGACCCAATGGTCACAGAATGAGGCTGTGAAATGGTTGCAGTTCCCCCAGAAGAGGTACAGATGATGAACAATGCTTTGTTCTTTCGTAATGGCTAATGAGCTTTGCAGTGTTGTGACAACACTGACCTTTATTACAGTACTATACTGTCCCAAACTCCTGGAAGATATTTATGACAATTTCACATCTTGTGGTTAGCTAGAAAAAAAAAAAGTCTTTCTGTTTGCACAACATCTTCTTTTTCTTCTGTACCGTCAGCTGTTCTGCAGCTCCCAGTAACACAACGGCACAAGTGTTGTATTGTCATACTGAATTATTGAGTGATGACCTTAATCCTTAATAGAGAGATGCAGTGACGTTACTCCACACTGCAGCATCCCAGAACAGGATCTTCACTTTGTCATGCCCATTTAGGACTAAATCTCTTATCCGCTTCATCAGTTTTATACAGGGGTAAGAGCATTAACATCATGTGAGAAACTCCCAGCTCCAAAGACTATGAGGTGAGACTAACATCACTAACATAGTAGTTGCGGGGCTAAGGCCTGTGGTCCTTCCTTTGGCAAGTTCCTATAAATGCTCCTTCAAATGTGCAGCTGACTGGACTCAGTGAGAGCTCTCCACAAATGGAATAGGGCAATCATCAACTTAACCCTGTGCCATCAAATAAGTATCAGCAAGCAAGTTACCCGGTTGCTGTCCAGAGGTTCTGTATGCACCAAGGGTATCATTTTTGCCAACTCATCCAGGAGCAGAAAATTTGAGAACTGGATTATCTCTGAGAAGCAAATCTCCTTCATTTATTAAAACTGAGCCTTCTGATTCAAGTGTTCCCTGTTTATTTGTTTCACATAATATAGCTAGTATGAATAGCACAAGTTGCTACCACTGGCAACACCGTGAAAATCTTACCTGGGAGTTTCCAAAGGCCAAGTTCTAACCAAAACAAGGCATTTTACGTAAACAGTCTCTGCACATTTTTAGGTGGATGAAAGAAAGTATACAGTGCATGCAGGTCCATGCAGATTCCCCCACAGAAATGGGGAAGGATGCCAGCAGAGAGTTCTTTATGGTTCCTTGATCCTTTCTACCCCACACGGTAAAAGCAACTTGGTTCCTAATGACCGTATCCCCCGTTCTTTGAAAGTTTGTAAGGATTTAGTCAAGCCTTCTCAGGCTCCACAGAGCTGTAAATGGAGACTATACCATGTAGAGTACCATTTCTGTCCATTTTTAATTCCTCCTTATTTACCTTCTCACTGGTCAGTGTGAGAACCTTCCCATTTGTGGCTGAGAGTTTGAAAAATAAACTTCCTGTCATCTCACTTCAACAGAAAAGGTCCTTTCATCCTTTCTGCTATTTTTATTCCTCTTTTCTCCAATATTCTATATTTTGTCCCTTTAACACTGTTTTTTTTTAACTTGTTATAACAATTTGTACGAGTGTAAAATGCTCTAAGACAAAACTTGTATTCTCCCTGATCTGACATTTATGCAGGACAGTTTATTTTCACCATTGTAGTCTGTTCACCCCGTTGCAGAAAATACCTGGTTTCAGACTTAACCGTCACAAACCTTGCCTCTCCTTCCTTGCAGGACTCTACGGTGTTTTATTTGAGAAACACAAGGAGGCTGCCTTTTCAAATTACCGCCTCTGGGAATCAGCTGGATTTGTCATTGCCTTTGGTTATAGCACCTTCCTGCAAGTCTACATCAAACTATATATCCTATTGGCTGTGCTTGTGGTGTCTATGGTGATGTATGGAGTAGTGGAATACATAGAAGCCAAGAGCTCTCCTGGGACACCTACTGCTGCAGAAAAGGAAAAAGTAGGATCTCTCGCCCAGGAAACACGCATGGAATCCAATAGAGTCAGAGTAATGGATGGCCAGAGTGATGGCCAGCTCCTACAGACAGTGTCTCCAATGGTGTTCTGAAGTGTACTGTCTGTTTCCAGAAAGAGGATAAAGGAACAGATTTCAAGCTCTGAGTAATATAAATGTCTTAGGAGTAAAATGTCTTAGGATCCTTTTGACATCTCATCCTTATAAGGGAAGAGTATCTGACTTCATCCTTTCATACAGATGACCAACTAAATCTCTTTTTAAACTAATAAAATCTTAATAAATGTAAAAAAAGATTTAGTCCTTAGACCCCACCAAAACTGAAATTGCTATTTAGAACATCGTTATGCATGAACAGTTCACAGTTACAAAATTCATGTGATTTTGCCTACTGTAAAGTCAATAGGGATTTTGCTGCATAGTGTTTCAACACAACATGAGGCAGAAGTTGAGCTAGGAACACCTCTTTACTGAAATGCAAGAAACAAAATCCCACTTGAGGTCACTGTGGCATGAGGCCTTTGCACTTTCACAGCCAGGCAAGATTCCATGAGCCCTGCTTCAACTGAGTGGGCAGCAAACAACCTATGTGCTGCTGTGCTGAGGTCTGAACTCGCAGCAGGGTACAGGTAGACTCACCCTTCTTTACCTCATATTTCACTACTACACAGCATATTATCTTAGCCACAGCAACAATCGTGTTCACAGTGAAACAAAAGCTTTTATCAGTCTGACTCTGACTGTGTGAGGTTAATGACAGCTTATCTAATATCTGTGCTAGCAGTCTCAGTGGACACTAGCTTTGGGGTTTGAAGTTGTGGCAAGATGAATCCATGTGTCTAAAGCCTTCAAGAGCTATAAGCCTGGCAATGGGCAATAAGCCTGGTAATGCTCATTTCCAAAATGCCTTGTGTCCCCTGAAATCCTCAGTCACAGACTGTACTTCCCTAAAGGCATATGAGGAGAATCAAGGGTTTAAGCAAGAGAACCTCAATACATGAGGGACTTCACCAAGTGAGGGACCACCTGTGCCGGACAGGAGGAACGGCCTTGGGGAAGGACAGCCAAGCCATTCCTCACAGAGACTTCAGAGATTCACGCATCAACCCCTCTTCAGGAAGCAGGTTTTAGGTAGCCTATGAATTATGATTCATCTGAAACACCAGAGAGTCAGGTTCATGTAATCAGACTGGAAACATCAGGTAATTGCTCTTAGCAAGCATGTAATACTGTTAGGTTTTAGGGCACGCGACAAAGGTCTGAGCAGCTGAAGGCTCTCGGCCTGCCAGCGCCAACAGGAGGCGGTGGGAGACCAGCAAGGCCTCTGAGGGCCTCCCCAGACGCCAGGAGATCCTCCCGTCTGCGCCCATGAAGGGCAGGCGCCCTCAGGGCCGCCACCAGCGCCACGCGGGACAGGGCCCGTCCTGGCCCACAGCAGGTGACACCATTTCTCCCTTCTGGGCTCCCTGTAGCTACGTTTTTGCTGTGCAGCTCAGGTAAAGAGGACGTGGAGGGTTAAAAAAACCCAAACCAGCACCAACTCCCGCAACGAAAGGAGGGGGGCAGCTGGAATTAATTCCTGCGCGAGTCCTGCAGCCTGGAAGCACCACGAAGCGCCACAAAAGCAACGCGCGACTCAGCCTCGTTTATTCAGCCCCCGCCGCCGTCTCCCACTGGCTCCAGCCCGGCCTGCACAAAAGCGCCGCCACCTTCGGCTCGCCAAGACGGAGCGAAGGCGAGCCGTAGCAGCCGCCGGGTGAAACTCAAGTGCCGCAGCCACACGGGTCTCGGCCTGCCCGCGGCTGCCGTTCTTGGCCTTTGTGTCGGCCGACCGTTTCCGATTGCTAGGCAACGGCCGGCGAGCCCCTCGGCTGGCCCCGCCGAGCGAGGCGGCGCGGCGCGGCACAGCGACGGCGAGGCGGCCCCTCACCCTCTCCCCGCGCGCGGGCTCGCGGGCCCCAGCGGCGGCACGGCGCGGCCAGGCCCCGCAGGTGCCGGCAGGCCTCGGTGGGCACGCCGGGCCGGCAGCGGTGCCCCGGGGAGCAGCGGGAGGTACGTGCACCTCATCAGGTTGGGGGGGGCTGGCTGAGACCTGCCCGAGCCTTTCGCTCGCCCCAGTTTGGGCAGAAATCGCGAGTTTCCAGCCAGCCGCGACGGGGGCAGAAGGTGAGGCGAGGCCGGGCCGCTGCCTCGCCCCGTGGGAGCGAGCCCATCTGGGCTTTGGGGACTCTAATATAGTCAATGGTCACGTTTTAAATGACAAGAGCTGCTAATGCAAACACGGTATGTACCTGTTCGGTCTCGCCCCTGCTCCTTTAGCAAAGTTTCTTTAATACTAATAACACTACTAATATGCTACTCATACTACTAATAATAATCCTGCTGCTCGCAGACTTTGTGCCATCAAAGCTCCTACATTTAAAGAAAACGCTGTTATCAATGAGTTAGCCTTTATGCCCTGACTTTAATCAAACACTAGTCGTCCGTAAGGATAACTGGATGACGTTGTATAGCCGGGGATATACAGGGCTTGAAACGAGATGAGCCAGCGATCCTTTGCAGCCTTCAAATATACGGCTGCTTACTAGGCAGAAGTCATGAGCTAAAGAAATAATTATAATGGTGATTGCTGAACTTAAATCACCAGGTGGGCAGCCTCCAGATCCACGGCACACACGACCTGTGGTCACAAGGGCTTAAAGACTTAATGCGACAGACTACCCATCAGTCTGTTGAGTTTAATTTTATAGCGACATTCCACATTAACGCAGCAAACAAACTGTTTTAATGCTTAACTGTCAAGGAACATATTTCCAAAGAATGTAACTACCTCACAGAGGTGTCGAAACGAGCAACAGATATGCATGCACCTATCCCAAGTAGCCGTGAAAAAGCAACCTCTGAGTTTACATGCATTCCTTGAATGCATGAAGGCAGGAGTTCTGGCTGGCGTCGCAGTGTCAGTATTACTGCAGGAGTATGTGGAGTTGCGAGAGACGCACAACAGCATTCTTTTATTTCTAAAGGGAATATGTTTTCTGCATGTCAGTCTGCAGCAACTGTAGGTAGATGTCAAATTTTAATGCAGTTGTTAGAGTTTGCATTGTGAAAGAATGTCTGCAAATACACAGATGGATCTCAAAATTACTGAAGAATGGGCTAAAAAGAAAACCCTGTGGGAATGCAGGCAAAATGTCACTGAATGAAGAGATGAGTGTTCATCTAAGCACACATTTATACAGAGTAAAGTGAATGAAATTTCTGTTCACTCATTTAGACCGATGCCTATTCCTAAAGTTCTTTGGCTAATCACACTTCAGTTAGAAATTGCTTATAAGTGATATGACTTCTTTAAAAGCAAGCAAGTGTTCTTTGTTAGTGAAAATGTTTTGTTTTCTTTGTATCTCATAATTACCAGGGAATTTGAAGCTGACATCTGTTATATCCAGCCTTGTTCATCCAGTTTCCTGTAAACTGCTCCCTGAACAGCAGAGGTATGAAAGATATTCCACTGATACAAGCTGACATGGACAAAACACCAAAGAAGGCTTCATTGTTCAGACATTACTAATGGTTTAATTTACGATTACCTAGTGGAGACCATGGTGGCATGGTTTACCATCTCCCTGAATTCACATGCAACAGTGCCTTTCACTGAAACCCTGCTAGTAGCGATGTTGAGTCGCGCAGAAAAAACAAATCCAACTGTAGTCTGTAAGCTGATTCATCCAGATGCTTATTATGGCTACTCCAATTAAATCTTTTTTTTTAAATTTAATAATCTTTGTCTAAGGATTTGAAATGGATACTAAAAAAATTGTTTAGTTGTTGTACATTTTAGTTTTTAATTGTATCATGTTTTTACAAAGTGCTGTTTAACAAGCAGGCATGAAAGAGAAGTCCTTGGAAAGAAAGTGGAAACAAAGACAATAAACATTTCCGGGGACCACCACGTGAGTGTGTGCAAGCTCAGAAGCAAGCCACCAATTTCCTGGGATCTGAAAAGAAGCACTGACTGCAAGATACACAGCAAGACTACTTTCCCCTTCACGGTATTGAGGAAAATCCTGTTACATCATGACTGCACTGCAGTTCTTACTTATCATGTCTCTCCCATTCCCTACAAATCCCTCACCCAAGGAGAGGTTTCACCCAGATGAATGCAAGTGCAATCCGTGCAGGAGCGGCCTGGAGAGATTCTGTGGTCACTAAGAGGTTTCAAAGAAATAATCACAGTACAAGTTGCTCAATCAATATCTTGCTCAATTCCAACACTAGCTTGATCCTGAAGATGAAAAGATATTGCAAGTCTGATTGTAAAACATCAATAAAATATATTACTACACATTACTAAAATGCCTTCAGAACACCAAAAGAGAATCATCATATACATAAATACAAATTTTGGCCACAGTCTATACTCCTGAACAAGGCCTAAGGTCCCTTCCCAAGAGGACTCCCATCATTCCTCACACAGCCTGGGCCAAAGCTTGCTCCAAATCCCTTCCTTTTTTAGGCACTGATTCCCTCACTACAGGATATAAGATGGTCTAGGGCCTTTTTTCCCTGCACATTACAGTGGTGGCAACAGTGGTAAAGCAACTACATACTTCTGATACCAGTGCCCTGCTTCCCTGCCTCCCTGAAATATAACCTGGACCCTCTTCTACAACTCCCCTCCTGTCAAGCTTCTTTTGAGACTCTTCTGGTTTTGGTCACAGTGTTGTATTGATGAGGATCCCCTTCCCATCTCCGTTCACATCACCGCTTGCAGAAGAGCTCTGTGACTGCCTTGTGGTTACCTCTGAGAATCAGTTAAGAGCAGCAGAACGCATCAGACAGCTAAGGCATGGTTACATCATACAAGAGGGTCACCAAATGTCAGAGTGAGGAGTGAAACATATTTTCATCCTGCAAGATTTTTTGCATTATTTTTCATATCCAAATGAAATAATGAGAATCTTACACTGTTTTGTCAATGAGAAAATTTTTGCATTCTGTTAACTAACGTTTTGATAATGGTAAAACATTTTATTTCATATTTGAGCTTTTAGTTTTAAAACTATATTAGTGCAATTTTTAAACATAAAAATCTTCCTGGACCAAAGGTCTCAAATCTGGCTTTTTAAAAAAATGATGAGATATTCTGACAATTTCAAAACAATTAAAATTCAAATCAGAAAAAAAGCTGGCAAAGATTACTTTTTTCCTGAGGAAAAAAGCTTTCCAATTCAACAAATTGTAATTTTTTTTACCAAAAAAACACCTCTGGCCAGCTCAGCTGCATTGAGTGCTTCCAAGTGCGATGTCTGCCCTCGGTTTCCATAGTAGTTTGGAAGGCAGGGGCTACACATTCCGGAGTTTAAAACTCCAGAGTGATGATTCTTAACTTGAAAAGAAAGAACAGAGATATCAGTCTGATTATATGCAAGCAGGAGTTGCCCGGTCTTATCTATGATATGTTCCACCCATTTTGTATTTCCATTGCTTGCTGTTTTCTATGAGTAAAATTTAAAGCTTGACCCTGGAGGGGAGCTTCCGTCCTTGGAGGAGGTAGGTATGTTAATGCTGTCTCAGGCTGATGCAGAGCACACTCTTCTTTCATCCAAAACACGCTCTCCTCTCCAGATGCAGAGTCTAATCCTTAGGGAACAGTTTTGTAGGGTTTCAGAAAAGAAAAAAACAGAGACAGCAACGCTTTCTAGTTTACAGGACCATTGAATATTTTGTTCCCTGTGCCATCAGTCAGTATGATGCACAGGGTTTTTAGTTTTAGCCCTGTGTATTTTGAACTAGCTGGGGAGGGAAGAGCACACTTCATGAACTGTTTATGTGAAAACTGCTATGCCCAAAAGAACTCAAAGTGCATTTCTCACTCATAAGAATAGACAGGAACCATTACCAGCTTCCACTGTACATCCTGTTAAATGGTATTTTCATTCAGAGTCCACATACATTTCTTTGGAACATTATTTTCATGAGAGGGAAATCATGAGAGAAGAATGTGCCCAGCTCTTCAGGAACCGGGGAAGACTTCACCAGAAGAATAACAGAAGAGTATAAATTAGTTTAATTAGCAGCTCTCAGAGGAAGAAAACGGCATTTAGAATTCAATGAGAATTTTCCTACTGTCTGCCATCAGTTTTGAATCAGGCCTTACAATCTCAGCCAAAAGAGTTTGCTCAGGACCAGGCAACATGATACATGAATAAAATGTCTCATCACTGCAGCAGTGCAAAACAAGTCTTATTAGGGAAAGTTACGGCCAATGGACTGAAGGCAGTACGGGAAAAAAAGTCAAAAAGTAAGTATCCATGAATTACAAAAGCCTTGGGGCAAGTACTGCTGCAATAGGCTACCTTAAAGAAAAAGTAAATAAAGCAAGTGTGGAGACATAAGTCTGCAGCAGTCAATGCTTTGTGTTGCTTTACAGCTATGTGAAATAAATACCCTTTTAAATATCTTTAGTAAGCAGCCTTTGACTTGATTTCTCACTCACAGACTTGAGAAGCACAGAGGTGAGATGTTTTAATACACTGAGAGTGGCAGGCATTAAGAATACAATGAAGCTGATAACTGCTAGCACAATGTGGCATTAATTTTTTTCTTCCTCATAACTTTGTTTTTCAGCTCATAAGATCTAGATGATGGCAGATCACCACGATGCAAGAGAGATCTTGAAGCCTTTGGTTTTCCGTCTCCATGAGAATGTCCCTGCAATAGTCCGTGAGGTTTTACTGGAACGTGGCTGGACTGAATTTGACAAAAAAGAGCAAGATGATACAGATTGGAACCTGTACTGGCGGAACTCCCCTTTCCGTATGACAGACTACTGCAGCATTAAACCATGGCAGAGACTCAATCACTACCCAGAAGCTGTCAGGATCACCAGAAAAGACTATCTGGCAAGGCATCTGAAACGTATGAAAGGAGCATATGGATCAGCTCTATATGAATTTAGTCCAGTGGCATTCATCATGCCCAATGACTATGTCAAATTTATAGCAGAATATTTTAAGGAGAAACAGTCACTGGGTAGAAGACCTAGCTACTGGATTTGCAAGCCTGTGGATCTCTCCCGTGGAAGGGGAATACTCATTTTTCAAGACATTAAAGACTTTGAATATGACTGTACAGTCATTGTGCAGAAGTATATTAGCAACCCCTTGCTCATTTCAGGGTATAAACTGGATCTCCGCTTGTATGTGTGTGTCACAAGTTTTTGCCCCCTCACTATTTACACTTACGAAGAAGGACTGGTGAGGTTTGCCACTGAAAAGTTCGACCTCAGTTCATTGGACAATGTTTTTTCCCACCTAACAAATACTAGCATCAACAAATATGGAGCTTCATATAAAAAATATAAAGAAGGTATTGGGTGTGGCTGCAAATGGACATTCAGCAAATTTCGTTCCTACCTTCGAATTTATGGGGTGGATGACCTGCTCCTCTGGAAGAAGATCAACAACATTGTGATGCTGACCCTGCTTGCTGTAACCCCCTTACCAGCAGCTTCCAATTGCTTTGAGCTCTTTGGCTTTGACATCCTGATTGATGACAAATTCAAGCCATGGCTTTTAGAAGTCAACTACAATCCAGCCTTGTGTTTAGACTGCTCCATTGATGCCACTGTGAAAAGAAAACTTCTTCATGATATTGTTGAACTGCTGAACTACAAGCAAATTGATGCTCTCAGGCAAAACCAAATGGCTGGGACGAAAGCTGGTAGAGCACGTGTGCCCTTGAGCACACCTGGCGAAAGTGCACTGGAGGAGGCTCCTGACTCACACACTTGCCAAGGAGAGGCCGAATGCACTGCTCCTTCTTCAGTACAATCTGCCTTGCAGGTTGCAAAAGGATCAATTCATAAGGTGGTCACCCAGACTAAGAAAATTGCCAGAGGACACCCAAGGAAAACACTGACTTCGCAGCTACGGGAAAGGATGAACATGCCAAAAACATCCTCCCAAGCAAAAGCTGAAGCAAAAAGCAAGCAACTCCCAGAAGCTGTGCATTATCCACACCAGTTTGCTCAACCCAGCCGCTGGTTACCTACACCTGATTTCTGGAACTGTAAATTAACCACACACCCCTATTTTCTCTCTGATAAAGACCAGAGGCCTATCCCCCGAGTAGGAGATTTTGTCCTTATTTTTCCTTTTAATGAAGCTGCACTTCAAGCTTCCAGGGATGGGACAGATGTAAAGAGCATCATACAGGAAATAAACAAGTTAGTGAACAAACAGTTGCCATCAAAAAAGCAGAAGACAAAGAAAAGGGTAGACTCTTTAACTTCTGTGTAACTTCATGGGATTATCTGTTAGACATATAATAAATGCTATCTTTAGCTGGAAGGTGGTAGAGGTACACTGAAATTGCATCAGAAACAGAGACATCTTAAGCCATACACAATTTAGAAATTGATCTTGTAATTTAGCAATTACCATGAGAGATTATTTTTTAAATAGAAAGCACTGAATAATTCTTTAAAGTAATTCTTCTAATTTTTAAAGTCCCAAAATAAAAATGGAGAATTGCATTTCTCAAAAGATTCTCAAAAACATCAATTTTTGATAATTAATAGAAAAATAATAAGCAAAGCTTGATCTCAGAGATCCTTGTTTCTTTTCTTTTCCTGGCTAAGGGGGCTTTATGACTTGAAGAAGCTGGTCAGTTTGCACCTAGGAGCATTCAATATGTGCTCAGTTTACAAAGGTGCAAGTTATATGAATAGTTATAAAACTATCACGTTATTGAAGAATCCTGTGAGCTTCCTGATATTACTTTTCACAGATTAATTTTACACTGTATGAAAAAATACCGTCACATAAAATAGCTTTCATTTTATTACCAGTAGTATTCTATAGAAATTCTTATGAAACGCAATTAAAAAAAAAAAAACTATATACTGCTCCAGTCTGTTTCTCAAATAAACTCTTAATCAAAAAGGCCTTGTAGATTGCTTGAGTAAGAAGAACACAGTAATTAGATTTTCCAAGCTAACAGAGAAATTTGATATTGGAGGGGGAATATAAACTGCAAGATCACACTGAGAACACCAGATCAAGCCTCTCTCTCACAGACTCTGCATTAGCCATTTGATGGGTGCAACAGTTAGGTAGCTTTGTTTTGCTTGCAGTAAAACTTCCTTAGTGATAAACTGAGCATGGAAAAAACCACTAAACTGAAGTATTCGAAAAATACTATCCTTCCCTTGAACATCTCTGGTGCCCCCAGCTGACTGAATGGAAGTAACTCTGGAAGTCGCTGTGAATTTTGGAAGTCATAGTAAATTTGACTGAAAATAGAGGTTAAATACTGGCTGTAGTGTGCTTCACCTAATGTTGGAAAACCTATGGAAAGAAGAGAATTCAGGTTTCCCCACTGTGTTCCACCTCCCTGAAGGATTCATAAAAATGTGTTCACTATAGGCCCTCTAGGACAAAAATGATAAGAGAGCTGTCTTTTCCAAAGTAGGTATGTATACTGCTGCAGTTGAAGTAAATATGCAGCCACACCTGTTTGGATTATTTGTGTGCCTACAACTAATCAGCTATAGCTGGTAGAGCCATTGCTGCTTACGATACTTGATGCATGCTGTACTTTACCATTGCCTTTGCAGCAAGAGAAGTAGAGGAGATAAGATGTGAGAATCAGCTTGTGAAAAATGATCAGTAATACATGTCATAATTAGTATCGGAAGGACTCCTAATTGTAACATAAACAACAAGAGCAATGTTGGGTATGTAGGTATCTGTCTTGTCTTTATCAAACCAAAGTAATTCCTGCCACTTGTTTCAACAAACCCATTGCTGTTATACTATAAAACAGTACTTGAAAAAAAATGCCTTGGTAGGACTGATGGCCAGATGCTGGATGGCAAAAGTACTGTTATATCCTTAGTAGGCTCGCCCTCAAAGCATAGTAGGTTCTATGCTTTATTGTAGCTTTGTTACATTACAGCTTTAAAAGATTATGTGTAAATCTGGCTTGCCATTGTACATATAGACAGCATACAGACAGTGGAAAATTCCGTATTTCGTTTCGTAGGGTCCTCATTCACCAAGGTCAGTATTCCAAGGCTTTTCTCGAAAAAACAGCAACAAACAAAACTTAAAAAAAAACCTGTTGGCTGAATAATACCCTCAGTACTGTGTACTGCCAAAATTAGTAAGACCTTAGAGTACTTTTCTTCCTGCCATCCTTCCTGTAAGAGGTTTTCAATCTGTTGTTGGTTAAGCTAGTGGACAAAAAGCTTTTTTTCTTAACATGCATGTGAGAAGCAGCATCAGGAAAGCTATAGTTCCCTTAGTCTGCAAAACTTTCAGAAATTTCAGGAATGTTTCCGCTCTGCGTTGGGATGAAAGCTGTGAACTTTTAATTTTTTTTGAAAGAAGAAAAAAGGTAATAAAGGAGATATCCTAGTGGCCAGAGACCTTCTGTGGACTGTGAAAAGGCAGAGATTTAAATTCCTGTTTTAAATTAGGCAGTGATTTAACCAGTCGATTTCCACTTCTTTAGGGGGTTTCTTATCCTCTGAATAACCATTCAGAGGTAAGTTGTTCTTGCTCCTTCAGCAAAAATTCCCCTGGAAACTAATAATACTCAGTGACATTTCATCAAAAAAAATGAGTAGAATCCTACCAAAACAGGTTTGGTTTTAATAAAATCAAATATTTCACCAATAACATCCTGAATTCCAGCCTTACTGGGAAAATGTTTGTGATATTTCCTTTCAGATAAAGACCTATCTGCAGAAATCTGTGTGACTGAGATGCCTGCAACGTACACTGCACTGGCATGAGAACGTCTCTTAAGTGATTTAATAGAAGAGAATTTTTTACCTGTTAGGTAAGAATTTAAATTAGAAATATCTTCCATTCATTTTTGATTGCTCCGTGTATCTCATTTTTACTTTTCGTGAAATTCAAAGTACTGTCTTTGCTCTACAAAGTGTTACAGCACATCTTCCAGACATAATTGTGTGAGAAGTGGCCTCTCTTTTCACATTCCACAGAGAACATGTGCTATATAATGTAATATCACTCTATGCACATTGAGAAGGACAGCAATCACAAAACAGTTCCTATGCTTTTGTCAATGTTAGCAAATGCAAACAACCCAGACAACACAAGCAGAGAAAGCCAGCGTAAGCAGACCACGCAAGCACACTGTAAGCAGTGTGTCCTGATCCCAGCTCATTCAAACATTTCTCAGAGCGAGGGTGTAACCAATGAAATATATAGAAAAGGGCTTTATAGTTCCTGATGCCCTTTACACCACACAGGTAACTGACAGCAGGAGCATGTGTAGAAAGGAAAAAAAAATCTGCTCTCTGAACTTTACAAATACTTTTCAAATACTAATTAGCAGTTTGCTGCTCAGGTTGCGGCAAGATATGATTTCCTTCATATAAAGGCTACAGGCTGGCTTGAAAGTAGCTTTTGTGGCCAGCCCTCAGCAGTGTAATTTGCTTCATACTTAGGGTGAAACATACTATTTGGAAGTTGGCCAAAGGTAGATGGAAAATGGTATTGTGTTGGATATTTTACAGGGATAGGTGAACTATTCTGCAGGCTTTTTGATAAAAGACATTAAAAGTTTGTTTATTAGACCTCACTAAGTGCAAGAAAGGAGGCGTTCCACTGACAAATAAATATACCTGGGGGCGTTCCTCTGCACATGATTAGAAACTAATCACATGATTAGTTTGATTTATTCTTTGTATGTACTACACATATTTAGCTGCATCACAGGCACAGTTTTATGAAAGAAGCCTAGATGTTCAATATATTTGTTATTTAGATATATTCCAAAAGAATATACTGTACTGTATAGTACATACTCTATTCTTGTACTATATAGTTTGCAAACAGGTTACAGATCAAAGTTTCAGACAGGTTTCTAGAATTCTATCTGCACTTGCCTTTCTAAAACGCAGCACCCATGTACTGCGTATCTGGGGAATCTGCATATTTCCACAGGTCTTGATCCTGCACCTTTGATTCCACCCATGAAAGTTTTGCCACTGATTTTCCAGAAAGTAGTATCAGGCCCATACTTACGTACTATCATAAAAGCCATGGAAGCAGGAGTAAGCAAGGTATGCACGTGTGAGCCAGGTGTTTGCACACATGCATATCTGCGTGCACACAGTTTCAGAGACTGAGGTGCTTATGCATATCCCCTAAGCGTTACACCTATGCGGGACTGTAGGTCTCATTAATGCAGAACATGAATGCTTCCTGCAACTACAGTGAGCTCTGAGAGTGCTTAATGATACCAAGGAGCAAGCAGCATACAAACAAGATTACTCCCTTATTCAATTTACAATTAGAAGAGATAATACATATAAATTTCTGAATGGTAAACTATGGTTTAAGGGTAGAAGTTGCAAATTTTCCAAAGTACTGTAGAAAAAAAGAAATCGTCAGCATATTAGCTGCAGAACAAAGACCTTTTGTTAAAAAGGAATTCCTGAGAATAAAAATGGCGTTCCTTTGGAAAATGTTAGTATCACATTATTTTTCCCCATCACACTGAAAATAGATCTTCACATTCACCTTTGTTGTGATGATTAATTGAGGAAAAAAAATTAGATTTGTTTCAGTCAGCAATTAACTGAAATTCCTAGTAAAAAGCATGGAAAAGAATGATCTCTCAGAATTCTTTAATTAGAGTTTCCTTTTACAAAGCACATAAAACGTATTAAATACCTCGGTAGTGAAAGGCACAGGTTTATTAATAGTTTCTTTGTTATGCAGGGGTAAAAGAAAAACAATGCAATTATGTTATCACACCATCAAATTGCATGGATGTCTAGAACTTCATAATTAAATCCATAGATTGCAGCATGTGTACGTTTAATATTAATAACACTTCTTGTTCTGTTAAGTCTATAACTTCCAAAGAGGCTCTGTAATTTGAATGCCCATTTGTTGGTAGTCTGACCCACTGGAAACTGAACACAAGAAAGAGCAGTTCCCTAATCTTGCAGTTATTTTGCATTTAGGTGTGAGAAAAGGCTAAAGTAGCATGCTCTGAAAGTGTGTTTCTTGCAAAAGGAATTTGCAGGCCATGAGGAGATAATTGGTCTTCTCAGTCACTGGGCAGCTAATGAGCTGAGTTCTACAGGGGAGATGCTTCAGTGCTTTAGAAAAATTCAAGACAGATGATGGACAGACAGTCCCTGGGAAAGGCAGCTGAAAGCAGCATCTGATAAATGATTAATTCCCCTAGGTACAAACTGCAATCCAAAGAACCTTGAAACTGCAGAGATTCACTGACCAGAAATATTTCTACAATACCAGAAGAATAGAGGCAGTAGTAGAGGAGGTTAATTCAAAAGCAAAGCAACACAGATAAGGTCTGGAGAAAGACTGCTGGGGGAAGAGGGAAGGGCTGTTTCATCTGGAATAATGACCAGGATGGAATAAACATTAATTTTTGACTTCAAATGCAAAAGACAAAGGTATCAGATTATGATCACAGAATCACAGAATAATTTAGGTTGGAAGGGACCCCCAGAAGCCATTCAGTACAACTTCTCCACTCAAAGCAGGTCTAATTAGATCAGATTACTGAGGGCTGTGTCCAGTCAAGTCTTGAACAGCTCCAAGGATGGAGATTCCACAACCTCTCTGGGCAGCCTGTTCCAGTATTTGACCACCCTCACAATAAAATCTTTTTTCTCCAATATTTAACTGGACTATTCCATGTTCCAGAAGTTCAGTTCTATGAACTCTCCAAAATACTTTGGCCTTGGAAGTCTCAAGCAACTTGGTATCCAAATTATATCTCTGTTCAGGCACTCCTCTGCTTACCTCCTCTGAGGATCAACAGTAGGTGGAATATGAAACCCAGATCTTCTGATTCTGGAGGGAGTGATGGAGGCACTGAGCCATTCAACAAAAAGGGTAGTGCCCCTGGCATTATGAAGGAAAAAGTTTCTAAGTGCTTTTTGGCTCTAGCCTAGTGTTTGATCCCACGAATGAATTCTGAAAGCTAGACTGAAGCCATTTAATTTGAAGGAGAGATGATGAACAAAACATATTTGCCCAAACTAGAAGATACTCCAGGTCCTCTTCTAAAAATCAGTCAGTTCACCTCTGCTCAATAGGCAACAATTCTCTCCCCAGAGGATGATCTGACCCAAGACGACTTTGGTTCTCTTTAACCTTGAGAAACTTCATTTACATTAAAGACTGTGTTATATTTTCAACTGATGAATTGGACCTACCATGTGGAACAATAAGAATGGTAAAACCTCACACTGATTTGATATCCTTTTCTCCAAAGAACCCCAAATGCTTTGTAGATTTGAGATTCTTATGCCATGCTCCTTAATCGCAGTCACTTTTGTAACCAACTAGCACAAAAACAAAAAGGGAAAATGTGACCAGTATCATGGAACAAATACTGATGAGAAGTACTACAGGCATTTTAATGTTACACAGAGAGGGCACAACTGCGTTTCTTTTAAAGTCTCACTCAAGAAACATTTCATTCGGGTAAAGAGTAAGGGGTGCTTAATCCAAAGTAAGCACCAGTCACTGAACCACAGTAAATTTTAACCCTGCAGACCTATCCATTCATTTCACAAGGTTTAAGTCTTCCTCATCAGTTTTGACCCTGTGCTCTAAAGTAATTTAGGCAAAATAAGCTTATGCTCAGCCTTCTAGTCCTTCCCCTTCCTCCATAACCCCAGAACACAGAAGTAAAGAAATCTCCATCCAGTTAGCTATCTGTCTATCTCTCTCTCTCTCTCTAGATATATATATATTATTTTTTTTGTGGCATATTATTTTAATATATAAATGTACAGGACATAGTCTATTAAGAGTTTTATCCTTAATTTATTCCAACAGAAGTGGTGATTTTCACTGCTTCACAAGTTCTACCCTTAATTATTTTAAGGAACAGAAAAGCATTATGGATAGAAAGAAAGATCCATATTAACAATCATATATGCCCAAGGGGTGGATATATTAAATCCTACAGAGAAACTGGGTTGAGCCAGTTGTGTACAGTGCTGCTCTTCAAGGGGAGGAATCACTTCTTCTCTAGAATGATATTACCCTCTTCATCTTTGATTCGAACCCGTCCAGAAGCATACTTCGTTTCCTGTCTTCCATTGGAGTAGACAGTCTTTACAGTGCCATCTGGGTATTCCCGCCTCTTAAACTGCACGGTGTGGATCTCCTTCTGACCATTGCTGAATACCACTGTTTTATCTCCATTCCTGAAAGCAAAGCAAACCAATCAGAAGATCCAAATATACACAGCAAAGTAGCACTGCCCAACCATCAAATATACTTCATGAGGAGTACTATAAAAACATAGTAGAAACCTGCAGAAACACCGCCCCTCCTTGGACTACCTCCAAAGCGTCAGCCTTTAACAGCGATGAAGGCGAGATACTGGACATGCATGGAAAAAGCCACAAGACAGAGGAGCTACAGGCACCCTAGCTCCTTCACAATTAATCTTTCTTGTGATGTATGGGTCGAGCATAGGACAATAACATGCAACCAAAATCTTCCCTTCCCAAAGAGGATAAAGCTAGGTCAGAAGATATATAAACCTCTGCCAGGGGAAGGCTCTATCTGTTGCCAGCTTCTCTCAGTGATCTATCTCGTGTGACACAGTAAAAGTGAAAAATAACATCAGCTGGAAAATTTCTCGGGTTGCAGGTCACCTCAGAATTTACATGGGATGGCATTACAGATCAGATATTACAATATGAGATCACCACAAGGATTCTTCAGTATGTAAAATACCACCTAATGGTGGCAGGATCTGCAGATCCTGCAGAATTCTTCATGCAGGGATCTCAAGGCATTTTGCAAGCAGGAAATCTATTTTTGCAACAGTATAGTCCCTAAGCCCGCAAGGGACATGCATAAGTAGGTTCTAATATCATTAGTCTTAATTTTACACAGAGGAATAGAGAGGCAATATTTGAAGTGTCTTGCCCAGGATCAGAAACTGAGTCAAAAAACTAGCAATAAGTTCAGAAGTCCTCATTCGGAGTCCTTCAGTGCCCGCACTGTTAACACAGAGAACTGTCTCTCCCGTGTCGTGCAAGTTACACAGTAATCCTGGCCTGATGTACAAGGCAAGTGCAAAGTTACATGGAACTAAATCAGGAACAGTTCATGGTCACTTTGCCTGAAATAAATTATCACCTATGATTCAAGAAGTCAACAGTTTTCAGTGCCTCATTAGAGCAAAACCCTAGTCACCTTCCAAATCCTTTCACCTTTTGTTCTGAAATTTCTCAAGCACACCAAATCCAATCATAGCTTTAAATGCCAGTACCATTGTACCTGTGCCCAATGCCCAGTTCCTGTCATTTAGCACAAGACTTACTTTGCTACTTTTACTACTGTACCATCTGGAAAAAAAGTTTCCTCGAGTCCGCCACTATAGAGGCATTTCACTGTCTGATCTGGGAATATAATTTCTTGTGTGCCATCAGGATGATGTTTTTCTGTGGGAAAAAACATGTAAAAAGTCTATTTACAATTTCTTTCATGTTGCTTTACACAGAACTAGATTTTTGGGGATATGGTAGTGAGGATGGAAATGATATCCAATGTGTTACTAGAGAAATTAAAAAAAATCAAATAATCAGATAATTGGAAATAAAAGCAATGCATTAGCACCTCATTGTTATCTTTGCTTTGTAGGATGAACCTGAGCATGAAACATATTGGAAGTCAAATACAAATACAATGCAAATTGAGGAGTCAGAATCAGACATCACTTTCATAAAAAAAAAACAAAAAACCCTTCCTGCACACACAGTTCACATTCATAAGCTCTTGCATACCTATCTGATTATTAGGGAACTGCAGCACCTCCAGGCCATTTGGATAAGCAGTGTGGGTTGTCTGTGCATCTGCATAATAATAAATCTGAAAGGAGAGTGAAGTGTTTGCAGCATGTTCACAATATTTGCATGAGCAGATTCAGTCACAACAACGTGCTTAAAAATAAGCCATCTTAGAAAAGTCATTTCAAGGTCATTTTCAGTATCTGCCATCCATACAAGTAGCCATGTTTGCATTTCTAGTCCTAACTCATAATCACTCCACTCCTTATGGATGTGTCTAGGTTTTGCTACTTTCCTCTGGATAAAGTACAACAGAATAGTCCACTGATGAAAGTGATCCACCTTTTTGCTCTAGCTCCCACCCATGCACCATCAATTTAAAATGTTTGCACTCTCACCAAAGACTCATTCACTTCCACTCTAGCTCATATTAATATTAACTATTTATAAATACATAGTACCTGGAGGGAAGAACCCTCTGTGGTACCTAACATACAAATGTATGTGTCAGTCCTTGCTTGAAGTAGCTGCCCCTGCCTTTTGTCTTCTTTCAGTCTCCCTTGGCCTGGTTAGCCAGCTACCCAGTTGTTCCTTCCAAGACTGTTCCTTCAACCTCCTTCCATTCTTATCCTTGTATGGAGAGCAGCCTCTGTTTTCAGATTTATTAAATCAACTAATCAATTTCTCCCAAAAATGACAGAGCAACACAAATGGTAGAACCTTGTAGGACAAATCACTTAATCATTTAATTTTTCTTAAAGAAAAAGCAAATGCTACACACCACTCTCTGATCTGGCATGATCTTCTTTACATCTCCATTGAAAAAACTAACCACTGTCATCCTTTTATCAGCACTGATCTCTTTTTTGGTACCATTGCGGAAAGTGATGATTCGCCGTCCATCGGTAAGCATCTCTTCTACCTTCAAACACATAAAGCATCCAATGCAAATGAGGACAAATCAAGCCAAACCAAACTCATCATTCAGCAACGTCTGAAACCATGGTGAAATGAGTAAAACTGCACTGCCTTCCAGCGAAATTGGAGCTTGAATTATGTCAGTGGACCTACCATATGCCTTTGTAATGCAATGCTATTTCTGCAGCACAGGTGAATTATGATTGCCTCATTTGTGGGTAAAAGAGAACAAATGTTAGGTATTTTCTTTTCTCAAAATGATCGCTTTTGCAGCACTTGGCCCAAATCTCCCCTTCCCCCTCCATCTTTTTTTCTGTTAATTAAGATAAGGCACACAGCCCTGTGGAAATAGTGAAGCCATTCACTTTGTTCCTTGACTGATATCAGTTAGTTACCGTCTGTACTAATTTCATCCAGCAGCCAACTTGCTGAGGGTGCTCTCTGCCCCATCATCCAGGCCACTGAGGAAGAAGAGGAACAGGGCCGGACCCCCCACTCACCCCCGGTGCGCACCGCCTGTTACTGGCTTAATTCGTTAATCAATTTTCCTGCAATCACTATGGCAGCTAGTGCTGTCTAGCATATATCAAATCCCATAATATAATTCATTTGGTGAAATCCAAAGAAGAATACAACTAGAAGGTGTATGTAACTTTATCGTATAGCTCCAATATTATCACACATTCCACAAAAAGGGAACAACTCCCAGCAAAACATACGGAATAAATATACTTGGCGGGGGCAAAAATATAGAATATTTCCCCAAAACAGGCACTCTAATGATTACTGAGGGCAAGATTTTAGTTTTTAAAAATCAGTTTATATAAACTTTGCTAGTTAATAACGAAAAGACCATCTTATACCTATTTAAAACAAAAATGTATGCTATAAGCAGGTCCACATAGTTTTATTTTAAGTAAGAGTTCATATCTCTTCCAACTTCTAAAGGCATCAATCCCCATTAATCCCTCTCTCGAGTCACACAAAAACTGCATCCCACCACTCAGTTTTATGAGTAAAATTCAGTGGTAAAAAAATCAGAGTGCACTATTTTCATAATTGGTTTTCTTTCAAGGATTAGAATAACAGACACTGTATTTTCTACTTCTACAAGAAGGAACTGTGATTTCACAAAGCCCATCTCAACATTAACTATAAAGGAATTGGAATCTCAAACCAGTATCCCCTGAACAACTGTTGTACCACAAAACCTGTTTCTTTGACTACCTCCTGGTAAGTACCCTTAAGCAACACCTGCACTGGCAGGGTGAGAAAAGAGGCCCAGGACTTAGCAGACACAGAAACTGAACTACTATCTTAACTTCATCTACCTAAAAGCCTTACCCAGAGCTGACAGCTGTGATCAGGCACAGATTTCCCTCAGTCAGTAGCAGAAAGACCTTGAATAGGAGAAGCCTACTTGGAGCAGTGTAGCTGAAGAGACATCTGAGACTGAGTTCACATCTGACCCCACACCATCAGTGATAGTGTTGTAAAGAGTGCTTCTCTATCAGCAGCGCAGCTAGCACTGGGTCACTTGGCTCCATTGCTGACGATCATCCCCAACACCAATGCACCAGATTTCCAATGCATAAACTCATCCACAGAATCAGTATTTCAAGATCACACCTGAGGTGCCATGCAGGAAAAATGACACTGCCACTTGGGAACATGTTGCCCAGTTTGGTGGCAAGGAGCATGGGTCCTAGGGACGATGGGCATCTGGAAGCAATTTGTAAGAAGCAGCTGAGAAATCTTTGGGGATTTTGACAGGTGGCTTGAGCAAACTGGACTAGGCTACATCAAGTGCAGAGCCTCTGACATTACTCCAGGTTTATTCAATTGCATGTAACAAAAGACTTCCCCCACAAGTGGTGAGCAACTGGCACAGTTTACTAACATTACATTCACTTCCAGGGAAATAAAGGAATGGTCTTTTATCTCGCACTGCAAAACACCATCACTACCCCTGTAGCATGTTTTTATCTCTAAACAGTATTGTTCCTTCCATCTCACAAATGAGACAGCTGAACAAAAAGGACCTGATGAAAGTCACTGAGCAAATCAGGATGGGAGGTAAGAGAGTTTAGTTACAGGACTTCCAGCTCATCAGCTACTTTATACTTGAACTCTCCTGTAAAGGAGGGACATTTCATTTGAGAACTAATTCTCCATTCCTACTTGAAGCAGTGATTCCCATCTATACTGCAGAACTATTGATGATCTCGTCAAGTCTTTCTCCTCCTTAATTTCTCTCACCTTTCCATCGCGATACTCTATTTTTTCCTGCACATCTTCCTCACTTTTTCTTCTTTGTTGGTGTAACAATGACCTTCTAGATAATATTGATTTTGGAGGCAATATCTATGAAAATATCACAGTCAGAGTTATATAAACAAAAAAGTTTTAAAAATATTTTCATTAACTTTAATCAACTATGCAAAAAAAGGTGCTTATCTTAACACACACACAGGGGAAAGCTGCCTTTCTTTGAAGTATAATCTTGCATTGGCAATAAATTTTGCTAATATTTTATTTAGAAATAGGAGTGTTTCCTATTAACTTCAATTAACTTCAGTTTGCAAAACAAAAAATAAAATACGGAGAGTCCAAAAATCTGGTGCATTTTGGGAAACTACCCTATAAGAAGTGGAGAGAATAAAAAGAACAAAGAACAGAATCATCTGTGAATATTGGGTTATTGATTTGCAAAGGAAGGTACCTGTATTAGTTGCATCCTCTTTTCCCAAGCTAATTACACGGTTCTTAGGTGCAGGTAATGCTAACTATGTAACTAAGAGCTAATCAGGATGCTACATGCCCAGTTCACTGGTACAATGAGTGCTCTTTGTACTGCCTGGCAATGGAAAGGACCCTTAAGTTAATTGACATTCAGGACATTGTTTGCTGGAGTAAAAGTCAGGCTGAAAGCATCCAGAACAATTATTAACTAATGTTAATTACAGTCTGACGATGTGGTGTATTCTGAATTGTGGGATCCAATAGAACAGTTAATTCTTCGCCCTACAGGGCAATGATGCGTTCTAGCAAAATGCTGTAAACTGGGTTTGAAGTACCCAGACCCACCCCTACAGCACAGTGTCCGCTGCACAGCACCCTTGCAAAGCTTTTGCCAGCAGAATGCCCTCTCTCATCTTAGCATTCTTGCTGTGGTGTTCTCCACAGTGGCCTCCCTTCCCTCTAAGTATAGCATCCTTCAGTTCTCCATTTCCTTTCTAATCCAGACTTCACGCACACAGGCCAAGACAGTTGGAGGTTTCTCTGGTGCTGTTGCCTGTATGTCAAAATATCTCCCAAGGACTGAGCGTGCTATTTCAGCAGAGCCTCCAGAGCACATGAGCAATGCCAGTCAACAGATTGCAAAGCCACACATTGGATAACTCCAAAGCTAGCAGTGGTACCAAAACATTAGCAAAAAAAAAAAAATCAAATTCGGTCTATCTTGCTTCAGGTTTGCTTCGGAGACAGGTACAAATCTTATGGATAGCATAATCCCTCTCCCTTCATAATAATAATATACATTATATTATACATATATATAATATACATCTAGAAAACAGAAACTATTTTTTCAGGAGATTATGATCCACTATTAGTCTCAGAAATAAAGGTTATACGTTTTAAAGTAGCCAGGAAAGAAGTGTGAATACAAGATTTTCTTTTTCACAGTGTTTTTCATCTCATTTCACAGACAGAAAGAAGACAGTTGCTGATCAGTACAAGAGCCAGAACCATAAGTTGCTCAAACCTTTCCTTCAGCCTCCAGAAAAGTAGGAGAACTCTCTGCAGGTACTTTGTTGTCATAAGCATTTATGCCATTTTTCCTGTTGATAGTCACAAAAGCCACTTTATTCCAAGGTTTAAGCATTTTTTCTGTCTTTTTAAGATTAAGAGTCTCTTCTTCCTGAGACAAAATTAACACGTTAACTAGCAACACAAATCTGTTAATGTCAAACAGTCATACAGGACTAGATTGATACCAAAATCTACTATATTATTTGTAAGCCATTACAATATTGTTTTAAAGACAGATCACCATGAGCAGATGTAAGAAAATTAAAGCCAGAAGAGCCATGTTCCCAGCTACATGGTAGTTAGCATGCTGTATATTAAAACTGAGATCACAGATGCATGGAATCATCTTGAAGTTACATAATGAAATACCTGTGTTTCTCCAATGTTACTGCAGCATGTAAAGCTACAAGTGTTGCTGTTCTGGTTATGTGAGAGGGACATTTCTTCTGAGCTATCTGAAATGGACAAAAACCTACCCATAAGAAAATGCAAATGAAAAGGGTCATTGAAAGCATATGGAAATTGCTGAATCACATTTACACACCTATCTCAGAATGTTTTTGAAAAATGCCAACTCTCAGATTCCTGCAACTTATTGCTTCTTATAGTGACAATGTTTGCTAACTGCCTGCCCATCCTCCCAAAGTTGCTTCATCCTGGACCAAAGTAGTGCAGCCCACCTCCCTTCACCACCTTCTCTGCTTCCAGGGCAACAAACCGAGCAGGTAACTACAGGCAACAGCATAATCTTCTCTCCCTCTCTTGTTGAAGTTAACTTTTTTTAACTTCTCCTAAGAACCATAGGAGAGTTTTAGTGACAATACACTGCCTGTAATCCAAAGGCTGGGGATCAGCATCTCCAAGTCATTTGCAGACCGCTATTAGCAGGCAGAAAGTTCCCATAAATCTTACCTTTTACATAAGAAGAAGAGTTAGGCTCCTTAAAATCGCTTGGATGGGAGACAGCTCCAGGTGATTTCCTGTCATCTGTCCTCTTCCCCATAGGAGAGGGCGGATGTGCAACCTGAAGCAAAATGGAGATGCACTGACATACAGCCGTGCTTCATTGTAACTTGGGAACTGTCATTGATAGGGCCCAGAGTGCACTTCCTTTTCCCAGGAGTTCAGCTATCTGCACTCAAGGCCAGCTCATGATATGGTGCAGGTGTCTAACCTTGATTCAGGCTGCTGTGATGAAAGAGACGGGGGTGAAAGAGCTGGAAGAAACCTCAGAGGGGGCTTCTTCCCCTGCTCTCTCAGGAGCTGCATTTAAGTCAAGGATCTCGCTCCTGGCCCTTGCTGGTCTGCACTGCAGCTGTGCCTGCGCTTGGCCATGCACCTCACTGATCCGAACCCAGACCCTGACCTGCCAGCCGACTTCCCAGCCTGACCGTTCTCAGACCTGCCTTGTCGCTACAAAGTTGCCTCATGACCAGGATGCTTGGCTGACCCTAACTACCCTGCTTCTCCCACAGGGCAGTGGGATGGGGCCCTTATCAGTGAGGTGGCTGCCTTGTTGCACCTTGGCCCCTGAAGAGCGCCAGCTCGCACTGCACACGGATGTTCACTGTCTGTGATCAACTGTGAACTTTTCTGAGGCCATAAGGACAGGTTCCCCAGCATTTACTCTTGCTCAGGCCTGGATGTGCCTGAATAAATCTATGCATGATCAATACCTGAGGTTATTTCTGGCAAAAGGACTGAAGTACCAGAGAAAGAAGGCCACGGTGCAGCTACGTGGAGATCGTGATCCCAATCCAGCTTCTGAACAACACTGCAAACAGGAAATAGTGACATTCCAAGTTGTCCTTGCTACTGACTTACTTTTTCTGGCTCAGAAGGTGTTACTCTTCCCTGGTGAGGTGTTCTCCTGCCAGTAGGTGTTGTGCTTCTGCTAAGGAAGCAATTAGATGATTTCTTTTCTAGATGTTCCTTTGTTACTGATCTTAAAGACTCAGTCCTTTGCACAGAGCTTTTTAGTGCCTAAAAGGTTTTGAATACATTTGTATTAAGTTGATATAAACATCTTAAAATACCACTAAAAATCCTACAACAGGTACATGATTAACTGTTCAACACTTACAGGAAAATATGAATTTCTGTATGTGAGAGCCTCCACGCAGAACAGCGTTAGTAATGGTACTCCAGGTTGCTACACACAGTATTGCACAAGCTGCCCAATTCATTTTCTAATGCCAGTCATAGCATAGATTATGCAGTTTTAAAGTATACACTATCACACTTATTTTAAAAGCAATAATGACAAGGGGATCAAGACAGGTGTAGAGAGGTACCTGTAGTCCTCATTTTTGTACAGATGGATGTCATTCTAAGAGATATCATTTCATAAATAAGAGCAATCACTGTAACCCAGGCAACCACGTACTCAGTATTTGGGTTAATCACACATGATCAGGTTCTTGATAAAGGCCTCTCAATTTTACCATTTTCACAGGCAAAGTTGTTAAATCATCTGAATAAATAGTTTGGCTTTTCTTCACTGGAAGCAAATGAATCACCATTAAATGCAAACCCTTAAATGCAAAAAGGATGCAGGGGCTGAGGAGGAAATGGCCTCCCAGCATTAAGTAAAACTTCTAAGTAAAATAATAGTTAGGCAGCATAAGATGCCAACTCATTTTGGAACCCTTTTCATGGGAGCTAGCTAAGCACAGACTAATTAACTGTCAGTGTCACTGATCCTGCTCTCAGCAAAAGGAAGGACCAGCTGGCCTCTCGAGCTTCCTTCCAGTCCTACAGATCTATGCTAACAGCTAGGCAGCGGAGAGCAGGAGTAGCTGGTGTTACTTAGAGCCTATATACACTATACAGACTTTAACAATGTGATGTTCTCCTTGTTCCCCACGTTCAGCAGTGATCCTTTAAATTTCCTAACGGGATCTTCCTCCCAGATGTTTATATCTATAGGTTTTTGTGATGCTCATGCAAACTGGATTATTCTGGAAATCTCTCAATTGTCAAATCCGATAAATAAGGATCTCTTATAGCCTTCAAAAATCACAGCTTGTATCATGTAGAGTTGGCACTCCCACACCTTGACTAACACATGAAAAACCTGGGAGGAAGCAACAAATACTCATAGATAAAGCAGTGAAAACGCAGGTACTACAAAAGGTGCAGGTGCAGGTGTTACATGCTCATTACATACTTCCAGAACTCATACTTCCCTGCTTCATAATTCTCAGAAAGAATTCTCATAGACAAGGAAAGAACAGAATCAAAGGTCCTCAAAATCCATGGCAAAATTAGACAGCAAAATCTGTCTAATAAGACTAGAAGAGAGCACGTTTCTGCTGAAAATCTAATGTGATGCACTCAGAAATCAGGTTGCTTGAAAAGAGTTGCAAGTATTATCTACTGAGGCCAGCCTGCAGATCTTCCAAGCCACACTCAGTTCCACCCTGTCCGAGGTGCCTGTGGCAGCTCTTGACTCATCGCTATATGAGATGTTCATGCTCTGCACTCCCTGGGCTCTGAGGAAACACACATTTGCCATTTCCCCTGATAAGCAACAGAAGGGGAAATACAGCTCTTTCAAAGGATATGCATTTACCCTTGCAGTTCCAAAGTATTTTAAGAGTGAGATAAATGGTGACTAGTATCTTCAGAGTTTCCAAGTGTCACCTTTAGCCTTTTTATAAACAGATACTAATGGTAAAATCCTAACAGTGGATTTGCTCTCCAGCTATAGGCTTGGAATACAGATGAAAGGAACTAGTCCTTCCTCCCAGAAGAATGCTCCTGGACACCAAAGAGGAAGACAACTGCACGACAGTGAGGATACCGCCAAGACCCCTGACTTGATCCTACCATGGTTTTCCATTTATGCTCTTCTGATTAGAAATTCCTGCCTTTTGGGAAAGTCGCCTGCTAATAAAATCAACCTGTCACAGTTCTGCCCTTCCAGCTCTGGGGGCTTCTGTATCTTTTCACTGAAGTAAATCACATAGTGTGGGATGGGGTGGGAGAAGCACGTTACATTCAAAAGCTAAAGGGATAGTATAAGCATCCTTCAAGTTATACTGAATATTTCTGGGTTTTCCATAGGTTACATAAGACAGTGACTGGCTAACAGGGAAGAGGACCTCTGTGGTCTGCCTTTGTTGCTCCGACAAGAGTCCTGAGGTTTTCAAACCTATACGCAGCCAAGCTGCTTGAAAACACTTCCTTATCAATTTAGCATCTTTAATTTTTGCCGTTATAGTCATCTCTATTATTTTTCCTGTGGAAAATGTAAGCTTGTTTCAATCTTTCAATTTTATTTTATTTTATTTTTTTTTTGCATCCTGATGGCAATAACATGTCAGATCTCTGGTAGGTCAAATGTATTATTTTGATCAGATCAGTGCCACTTCAGAAACTTGTTTTTTTTTCCTAGGTATCAGGCTGTCAACTCCAGTGCCTGGAGAAGACATAACACAATGCTTAGTCTCAAGGTATTTTTATAAATGTGGAAAATAACCAGGCTCCTCCAGTCAATCCCATGCTCCTAAGAACTGACAGAAAACTGCAAACATAGCTGTCCCAACAGCTACGCACAGCATGTCACAGCTCTCATAAACGCCTGGCTTTACACAGACTTTTTTGACATCCAGGCTCATAATAAGCGTCATCATGCAGCCGTAAAACCTGAGAAAACACACACTTTAGGCAGTAAAGGACATGAATCCCGGACTTGAAAAATACCTCTACATCTTTCTCCTGTTGCAGAACACCTTGATATGAACTCCTGAACTTTGTTCAATGTTCCCATCCTACTTTTTTTTTTTCTCTCTGGAAAACACATTTTCCCAAGTAGCTTTCTGCCCTTATCTGTGAACTTGCAGTGAGTTTCTCATCAAACATAGCTGACATGCAGTTGTTTGCATAATTCAAACTACTGCCATTGTTGTTTAAAGCCACTAAACCCTTCTCTTAGAATCAACAACCTGGCTAGCATGAGATAGCTTTATTAACGCTGTTTTTCAAAACAGTCACAGTACAGTTCAGTGATCCTATAGCAATATCCTGACCCGATTTAAACATTTTTTCCTCTCAGCATCAGATTGAAAGGAAAGATTCAGACAACCTTTCCATTGCAAATACAGCAAAGTCCACAGGTTTTGGTGCATTCATATCATCACAGCCCTTCCACATTTAACTAGGAACTATCTTCAGTGAATGGGTCAGTACAACTAAGTACACAAGAAAATTTTGTGCAAAAGAACCCTAAATTTTTTAACACTTTTTTCCCTTTTCTTAGCTTGCGCTATACTGAACTTTGGGAGGTATCTTGCATAGGTATGTTTTGGGACCACTTGAATCTTTGTAGGGGATTATCAGTTGACTCTATTCAGCTATACGTATGTAACCAAAATACAGCATGGTCAACACTCAGCTTAGCTATATTGCTCAGATAATTTGATCTGGGTTATAAATGGCTGCAAAAAATTGGAAAGTCTGGCTTTTAACTCCAGTTAGTTAGCTTCATTAAAGCCTACATTTTCTCTCAACCCTTTTAGGGCTCTTTGTTGCCCATCCAACCGGAATTTCAGTTAGATATTTTCCCATTATTCCTCACTCGACTATGACTGTAACTCATATATTTAATGAGCCTAGAAATGAGGCCTGAAAGAATCAGTAATTATATGTAGTTAAGGGGCACAGTAAAGCCATCTTTGGTCCAGTCCCAGCTAGCTTTAATTAAAATACCTTATACAGCTATACAAGTGTTCCTGTGACACATGTCTCTGCTTTATATTTGTCTAGATGCACAGAATCTTTTAGGACAAGCGTCCACCTGCTAGCAAGAGCTTACACACAAAGGAAATACAAGTGAGTCACTATGTTCAGATCTGTGTATTACTATTACACAGATTTCGTCCTTCCTGGTTCTTTGTACTACTTTTTAATGTTCTGTTTACTTGAGTGTTCATTTCCTGATTCAAATAATCAGCAGCCACTCTGGCAACTACCACCCGATCAGATAAAGAACGCGTGTCTCTGTCAGATATTTCAGAGTTCACTCAGGACATCTGGGCACTATTCCCATCAGTCTATCTCATGCTTGAGCTGGATTCCCGTTGGACTGGACCCAATACTGGTTATATTATGAAGGCTCAGACAACAGCTAGCCTAGAAGTCTGCTGTCCTCAGCTTCCCCCTTCTCTGAACTGCTGCTGAAGACACAATTTTTTTCACATGTTGCTGAGCACTCTACAAGGAAAATGAACTTAGCAAGCCTAAGGGAGTCTCTATGAAGAATGAATGTTTCTGTGTTTTCCTCATTTCACAGGAATGCTGGGGATGTTCAAAAGAAAAACTCTTTCATACTTTGAAAACCTTCGGGATAAGCTAACAATTAAGACCAAAGATAGCTTTTTGCCCTTGCCGCCCATCTTAGCTGCAGATAGTATATCTCACATCACTATGCTGGTTCATAACTCTGTGCACCTCAGCACTCAGTGACAAAGAGATCCTGGCTGTAGAAGGGACTGTGGAGGTCCAACATCAGTATAGAAGAAACAAAACAATTTCCTGCACTAAACCTATCAAACTTCTGATTTCTAAATGGCATATACTGTTTAGAAAGGTAGCCAGTCTTGAAAGCAGACACCTAGTATCTGTGTCCCATTCAGAAGGTATGACTTCTGACATGGCTAACTCTGCTTTCTTATGCATATTCAATTTAGAGTTGTGCTTATGATCACCTTTTTTCATATCCAGTACCATGAAAAATTCATTGAAGCCACTGCCTGCTGAATTTCAAGTCACACATTATCATTATCACTACAAGAGACTAGGAGCCCCCTGCCTCATCTGACATGCTTTAAATTTCATTTCAGTGAAACAGGTAGGGAATGGTAGCGTGTTGGCTAATCTGAGCTAGTTTTTGCTGTAGCCAATGGCATCTGTTCCTATAGACCACTAATAGACCACTAATTTCCAACAGATAGGAGCAATTTCAGAGAGGCTGTTCACTGGAACAAACCACAGATTTTGGCTAAGTGTGAACAAAAGGAAGGACTTGTAACTATCAAGACACCCAAAAAATAAGAAATATGAAGCCAAGAGAAGGAAAAGCACAGCAAGATATCTAAATATATATATATATATATATATATAAAATAAACTGTAAGATGTGTTAAGCAATTCAGTAAGCAAGCTGTAGAAGAGCAGTCATAGAGCTACCATTCAGAAGCAAACGTCTAAAAAGCTAAGTAATTTTCCCACTGACTTTATCACGCACAAGGGCACTAGAGATAAATTTGTATTTTACACACAGGGCAAATTCTGTGGCATCTTATTGCCTCGAAAGGCAAAATATTGGATTTATGCTTCACTGAGGCAAGGTTGGAAAGAGCTCCTCTAAGTGGAGTCCCCATGGTACTGCAGCCTTACTCTGTGGCACTTCTCTGTAAAACCAAGCTCTGAAGCAGCAGGTACAACGGATTCTGAGTACACACGCAAATAATAGGCAATTCAGTTAGGAAAGGGAGAACGGATTTTTTCTCCTGCTATTGCAAAACTGGAAGACAAATACAGGCAAAGTCATGCTGAATCACAGCACAAACCCACTGCAAAAAGCATGACTATGCTTATACAGACACTTTCATTTGCACAAACTTTGATCCCAAAGAGCAGTCTCTAAAATAAATAGTCAAAACTGTGGAAATGTAACTACTGGCAACAGGAATGCATACTTTGCTATTCGCATTTCTGAAGGAAGGTTTCTGCAAAGATGTCTTCATCCCCACAGGCGTGATGCTGTGGCTTTTGTGACTGTCTCTCCATGATCTTTCTTCTTGTTTGGATGAAGATGATGTCTCTCGCAAAATGGCTTCTGCAAGCTAATGGAGAATTTCTTATAAATACATAATTAATAATTTAAGCTGCTTCTAGTAGAATCAGACACTTAAATCTGGCAAAAATAAGGAAAAACTCTCAAAACCTTCAGATTTTGTGTCATAATAAATGATGTCATCTAAGTATACTGATAGCCATTATTCAGAAATCCTAGGATGGTGGGCAACTTCAGTTGTTTCTTTCAAAGCAAAGATACCCAGAGAGGATGCTAGTCTCTCATTATGAAAACACTACAACTAGCATATTTAATGGCTCAAGATTGAAACCTAACCCCTATATATTTAAACAATGAATGAAATTCCACATCTTGTTGTGCTGATGTTCCCCAACATCAGACACAGCAGTCTTTATAATGTAGCACCCTAGCATCTTTACATACAAATCCTAATGCCTGGCAAAGCATCCTCATGCCAGGCAAGAATTACTCTCACACAACAAAAATCTTCAGTGGCTTCAGTGAAAGCTCTACATCACCAAACGTCCCAAAGCAATGGCAATAATAGACAAATCTGTCCTGCAACAGAAGTGAATTGGCGTTTTCTTACCCTTGCTTTTACTGGAATTTTTATATCATTTATTCTGCACATGTGAGTCTAATCTTTTTTTTTTCTCTGACCTTAACAATATATGAAAGGATGAGCCATACTAAAAAATAGGTTTGGGCAAATCAAAAGTAAAGTGAAATGCTAACTTGAAATGACATTTTCAAATGAATGTAACAATGTTAGGTGATAAGTCTCATTAATGAGAACATTAAAATCAAATAGAAAGGGAGATCAAAAACTTGTTCACTACATAAATAGAGAGACAGGTTAATTGTCATTCTAACATGTTTTAAAGATATATTAACAGAAATTAGATACAAATTAGAGAAATATCTAGGAGTTAAGGGCTAGATTCAATTCTCTCCTAGAAGCTGGCTCTCTGTGGAAGATTCATCTCACCAGACTGCACCGTCTAGAAGACTGTTACCTATTCTAGTTCCCCTCTCTCACATAGGATGAAATTAATTGCTCTTTGAAGGCACCTATTTTTCTCTCTTGAGCATACAAGGAGATGAAATGACCAACTTAAACCAGAGTTCTGCCTTTTGAATTCTAGTTTGAACCATTTAATTTCTCCAGATTGCTTTCCCCTGTGTAAGGAGATAATAGCATTCTTCTCCCTCCCAGTGTGCTGTAAGATGAACATAATAAATGCCGTTACTCAGTTCCATAGTAACGTAACAAGGGACCCTACAAATTTATTAAACAAATGAGATACTGAATGAAAAAGGGCAATAGAAACTGTTAAACTACGATTAAACCTCTTTGATTTCAGAAGATCACCAGAGACATTTGAACTAGCCAACTGCATTTTCCACCCTGCTCCTCTTCCCTGCTCCACCCCAGTGCAACTTCCATTCAGTAGACCAACTTCTGCTTTTGTAAGGCAGGCCACCTTGAGTGTTTTCTCCACGGAAAATTTACAGAACAAAATAAGAACTGAAATGAGGCTTACTAAAAGGTCCCACTATATCTATTGCTGGCAACCAGCCTGAAGCTAGCTCAAGGGGTGTTTTATTGAAAAAGTAAAAGTTATTATATACATAAAGAGTAGAATTCATCTCATTTGGCTTTAGTTGACTAAGAAGTTAGGTACTTCATGTAACTTACTTATCTAGGCTCCCTCCCTTGTCAGTGGAGGGAGACAGGTACCATCTGTCCTGATATAAGTGCCTGAGATAGGTGGTTTACATCACCTGGTGGAGGTACACACCTCACAGATAATTAAGATCCTAACGGAAGAGTCCCAATATACAAAGAGTATATTTAAACATGGCTTACTATAGAGCTGATTTTTACCTCCTGCAGGCTAACCATGGAAGTAGTAGAGGAACAGTACTCATGCATGCCTGCTCAAAAGAAAAACTAAACCTGAATTTTTCAAACAATATTAAACAGGTAATTTCTTCCACTACCGGGGTCTCCGATTTTCTGTGCATGAAATTCACAGCTCCTGGGCTTTTTTCCACTTTCAGCCTCTGATGCTCTGCAACTCTGAGCTCATCTCGAAGCTCCATGTTCTGTCTGGTCAGCGCCTCTACCTGGTCTCTTAGCTTGCTGTAGGCAGCATGCCAGCAGGACTCATTTCTCTTGAACTCCTCTTGAAGTCCTGCAATTTGCTGCTTTAACATCTGCCAATAGGAAAAAAGTGTGCCATGTCATTGCATGGCTCTGGACGAGGCATGCCCATTTTACACATCCAGAAAGAAGCATGGAGAATTTTATTCTGCTTAAAGGTCTAGTGCAATATTTAAAGAACACATTTGAAATGATCTTTAAAAAAAACCACTGAAAACTCCTGTATTTAAAACAAATTAATTCTCTCACCCACACATTTAGCCTATTGCAAAAGAAAAATGAATGCAAACATAAATGATTGCCTAAGAGTATGTCTTAGGTGTCTTGGCTCCTTGAGCTAGTTTTCTTCATGGTATTGACTCAGTCAAATGGTTTGCACTTGACTGTGAATATTTTCTTGTCTGGAATGGCTAGATTATAAAGCTAGAATTGCTCACAAAACTCATTGAGGCTAGCTTCAAGCATAACACAGGCCATAGTATCTCATGCAATAACTTACACACAGAATCCACCAACTTTCTAGATAACTGTATGTTGTCCCTTTAAAGTTAAAAAGACACAATATATTCCTACCTGAATACAAATACATATGTACCTTCAGTATCCAAACAACAGATCTTATTATGCACTGTTCTACTAGAAACAACGAATTGTATGCTATTACAAAACATTTCACTGTGTAGGTACTGGTAAACCATCATCTCAATCTTTTCTGGATAAATTACGTTTAGAACTAAAAAACAAAACCCAGTTATTTCTGCTTCTTTTTTTTCCCTAATTATTCCCAATTTCTCATGAACTTTTTTTGAGAAACAAAAAAAGCTATAATTTCAGAAATGCTTTTACCAATGCCATATAGAAAAATAACACCATCTCATTCTGCCAACTTAATATTCATCTTCATATACCTGGAACTGCTACTTGTCCACTTAAACTTAGCATTTCACTAAGCTATAGTGTAAGCAATTCACCTAGAATGTCTTTTCCTGGACCACATGCTGGTCTGTATAATCACATTTTCTTCTTATCCTTCTTCATGTTCAAACATCTGTTCTTCAAAATATCTTTTTACTACTCTGTATCACCACACTGCATCTTTTCCAATATACTATTTTGCACTGCTTTAGTTTAACCTTTGGTAATAGATTAAAGGTTGCAATTTCACCCCTCCTCTCCCACTTTCCAAGATTTCAAGCACATACTCTCTCTTCAACATTGCAATGCAATAGATATTTTATTCGTTAGGGTACTATGATAGGAACAGGTTATCAAGAGGTTTACTTAACAAGGGCAGCAGTATGTTATCAGGCAGAGGACAAGTCAAAGATGCTACATTTATATGCAGATCAACAGTGAGGATTTCATGGCACCACTGAAGAAGTGTGAAGAAAGCACAAATAAAATATGTAGCTAACAGGAAACAAAGTAAACACACAAAAAAAAGGAGGAAGAAGAAGAAATGACTGTGTAAGTGGGGGGGTAGAAAAGAAGTGAACATGGGAACAGCTGAGGTAGGCAAGGAACAGACAGCAAAAATGCAGAAACAGGTGGCTGAGAAATATCTGAAAGACAGAAGAGAACTGAGAAAGTGCTGAGAAGAAAGTAAAAGGAGCTTATCTGAGATGTGCCAGGGATGTTGATCAAATGCAGACAAACAAAACACTTCAGAGACGCTCATTTTTGATGGTAACGGATAAAGAACCGAATACAGAGACTAAGGATATTGACCACAGTGCAGAGCTCTTCAGCCAGTTTTAAATGAGCTAGTCCAGGTATGATAAAAGGTCTAGCCTTGGCAGCATAAAGTTCAGCAAACACAGCAAAACCCACTTGAGAGACAACAAATTTCCCTGCACTGAGCAAAACGGTTAATCAGCATCTAATCCTCTCCATACTATGCGGTACTCATTGGCGTGACAATACTCTTACAAAGAAAACAGAGGGAGGTCTGTGTGAAGAAAAAGCAGGAAATGAAAATCAATCATGCAAATAAGCACCATTAAATGTAGATGTTTCCAAAAAAAAGGCAAGGTATGTCTTACAATCAAAACTGGCAGTTCATCAGCTTCTCATGCAGTGATAAGGCCACATGGTCAGTTGAACAGTCCCCACAAACAGCAGGGAATAGCAAAGACATAATTTTTAATTGAGCTAAGGGAAATGGAAATAATGAAATTTGGTGCACCTTGGAGTTGACTTTTCCATACGCATGCGTCACTATAATTTTTCTCTATATTCTTCTTCTACACTCCCCCATGCTGTCTCCAAAACTCAGTCCTCCCCTTTGTTCAGAGCACTCATGCTGGATATTGAAACTGTGACACCAGTGGAGTTAAGCAAGAACTTTAGTTTGCTCTGCAGTCAACCAATTGTCCTGTGTACTCCCTTCTTCCTGCTTTCCCTTCATTTGTGTATCTGCCTAATTCTGTCCTTCTCATCATCATCCTTTCTTTGCTGTGAACTGCCCATTGTCAGAAGTCCGTACATCAATCAGCCACTTTCAAGAGCAGACAGACATGTTGAACATGAAAATCTCACAGGTAAGTGACTCAATGATTTACAACTGTTCTGCTGCAAACTGTAATTTTTGAATGTCAGCTCTTTATGCTGACAGGTGGGAACAAAATAACAAAATAATTCTATCAAGCTTCATTTCTAGGGCTAGACCTAGTCAGAAAACAGAATTAGTCCTCAGTAGAAATTCTAACGACTTTTAAAAAACCTAGGTGGAAAAAAAGCTTGTTTCAAAATATTTTGCGGAGAGGATATTCAAAATATTTTCATTTAAAATGCTAAAATAGCCTCACTGAAACTATTTAAATTTTCATGCTGTAAATGTTTCACTTAGAGAAATATGAAACATGAGCAGACAAACCACTATCTATAGTACCAAAATTACGTATTTCAAAAACATACAAATGAAAAGCAAAAAGTATATAAAGTTTGAACAAAGTACTATCTTGCCATTTTGACGTGTTTCAAAACTTTTCTGGTCAAGAATTTCATTGAAATTGGCAGGTTCCTGTCAAGCGTATCAGTTTAGATCAAACATCCTTTTGCAGCAGAACATCGTTCAGTCCAACTTTTCTTACTAGGGATCATAGCCACAGATATTCAAATATGACTTTATTGCTAAGGAGAGTGAAACAGAGGATCCAAATAGATGGAATTCTCCTAAAGGAATTTAAAAGAATTTGCAATGAATGACTGAGGAAACTGAACTTGAGAGCACCTACAGGAAACCTGGAGTTGGAAGAGAGCATTACCATCCAGGACTGCTACCATTCACGATATGGTAGCAAGTAGCTCAATGATACCAAGATCCTACCGAGCAATAACTGTAGTTCATGCTTCCTATCCTCTCAAATTAGAGACAATTCAGTTCCAGTAGAGCATAATTTTATCTTGGTTGTGCATATCGTTTTTCTCACACCTGGACTATGCTACTGCAGTTCACCAGAGCATGAAGTTGACAAGATTTGATCAGATTCTTTCAAATTCTTATTAAAAACAAATGTTGTAACGCATCTCTTCAGCAAAGCCAGACAAATCAATGGCCTCCAGAGCTTATTCTAGCTTTTGGGTATAATTCTTTGCCTACATCTAAATGAGCATACTAATGATGCTTGAGCTGGTTTTCCCTTTTCAAGGACGCTAATTTTTCAGTCTATATATCATCTCCTACCTTACATTCTTTCATCCAGCAAGAGTTTTTTGAGTCCTAACCTTTCTGCGTACTTAGCCGACATATGGACTGAGCCTTACATCTAGTAAGAAGCAGATAACATGCCTTTGCTGGATATTACGCTTTCTCAGTGATACTAACCACTTCAAACCAATTTCACTAAATTTACATGAAATTCACGCTTCCTTTCTGTTTCTCATTACTCTGGTAAATTCATTATTCTTTTCTTACATTGAGTTATCAGAGATTACTGGTGACACAGATGTTAGAGAGCGTGCTCTGCCTCCCATAGGTGCTTTGGGGAATTTCTAAGGACACTGAGATCCCATTTCACTGATCCTCCTCAGGAGATTTCTATGCCTTTATCAGAGACTACAGATAGCTCTTCGGAGACAAGCTTTGGAAAACAGGTTATCTTTGCATCAGTAGGTTTCATGTGAAGTAGGCAGAACACAAATTAGCTGTCAATAGGTGCAGAGCTAGAGAAAAAGCTGATTAAAAGAACTACAGAGTTCTGGAGAAACCTCTGAAGGTGAATTTGGAAGCCTGGGTCGTCTATAAGAGCAGATAAGGCAGGCAGCAAAGGGATTGATTGAATAGGTGTATTTACGTAACTTTAGCTCCCAGGACTGATTTTCATGTAAATGTAGCATAATTAGTAAACAAGCTACTCCTAAATTATTTTTATGTTCAGAAAGTACAATGTGAACTACTCATATTTTTGTCTTGAATGCGCCCTGATGTCTCTTGAAGGCCAGTGTCCAGCATCTCACACTCAAGTTCTAAGTGATCTAGAGCCTTTTTAGGATGAATGTGGGATTTGATGAGGCAGGTTAGGCTGTTAAATTAGATACATGGCTAGATATATTCCAGGTACCAGAAAAACAAAGATCAGGATAGTTAAAAATCTTCACAAAGATTTCAAGTCCAGTATGGCAGGAGATGGACATTTTTCAAGAGCCAGTTCAAATCTGGAAAAATCAGTCCACAGAAATATAAAGAAAAAGGGAGACCTCACAACCTTCTGTACCAAATAGAAGACACATTTCTTCAGCCTATTTCCTCTTATTATTATAAAAATAGTGGGACGTACATTTAAAACAAAAACTAAAACAATGACCTATTAACACAAAAAAATCTTCATTGTACACACAGCCGTCCCCAAGAAGTAGCAGAAGAAATGGCCACCTGTGACTAATGGAAGGATTCAGGTACTACCATAAGATGCCTGCACTGAAGGACATACATGGAAGAGAACAGTGCATTTACTCTACAGAAGACAGCTTACTTGTATTTCTTCTGATTTCACATTTTCTCCAGTGACTCTAGCTCTTCCTTTGAACTTGCTGTGTTCAGCTTTTTCTTTCTGCAGTGTTTGAATTTGCTCTCTACTGTATTCCAAAGGGTGAATTAGCTCCTGGTTCCCGATGGTCTCAAATTCATCCATTCGTGTTCTGTTCAGAAGGTAAACAAGGCGTATAAAGCTGGCATAAAGACTATAACCAAGGACCGTCTTTAGATAGCTCTTTTGTAGGCATGGTTTTTGGAGGGTTTGAGCATGTCCTAAATACACTAACTTTTCTCTGGAAGAGATCAGCACTTCTGAAAATTCAGGTCCTTTGTCATTGAGAATGCTCATGCACAAGTTTGGCTGCAGAATTTATTCTACTAAGCAGATGGAAACAATTCTCATTGGGGTTTTCTTTTTCAACAGCTCAATTACCACTAAATTAGAGGCTTTCAAACTCATTTTCTGTGCACAAGGAAAGCTAAATTAGGGCAGATTTGCAGAAGGCATGGTTCATCCCTTGGCACTGCACTTATGGAGATGAAGCGCTTGACCATGCAAGGCTGGGGACTGAGCTGTACTTCCAGCAGCCCCATCATTCCCACAGATGAGAACACTCATGCACCTGCATGGAAGGAGGCAAAGCACTTTGCTTGCCATAGTAAACTCCAAGTGTTAAATGTGGAAGCTCAGTACCAAGAAGACATTTTGCTTTCAAACCTAAGGTGTCAAGGCATGAGTAGTCTGGAAGTGTACTTAAAGACTTGGCAAGAGCTTAAGAGCATAAATCTTTGTGTAGCCCCAAATGCAGCATATTTGTAGGACTGTGATACAGCTGCTTAGTTCATTTTTAATATGATATTAAATTATACATTAGCTTTCTGCTTCAGCTCACTTCATGGCCCACAGCCACCATCTGGCCATCAGTATTACTTGAAAAGAAATGAGAGCTACAGGAGGCAGCCATGACCTCGTGTTTTCCTCTCAGCAATGGAGTTTCCCACTTCAGAGGAAAAACACGAAAGCTCACAATGCTTCTAAGAAATAAATGGGCTTCCCATATCCTGCTGCCCATTACATTTATTACGTAATTCTAAGTTTTGGTTGTGTTCTATGTTAAATGAGACCATCTAATATTCTGATTAAATGCGTGTTAAAAATGTCTCATCACTATTCAATAAAATTATTAACGCTCCTCATATTAATCCAGTTAAATTATCAAATATAGCTCCTGCATGATTATGTCCAGCCCACCACTTCTCTGAATCCAGACCAGCTGCTCTGAAATACGGTCTACTTGAAGAAAAGCAAGAATCAAGTTTTATATAAAACATCTTCCACCAAAGACTGAACAGTGCTATCTTAAGCTTCTTGCACCCAGTAAAATAAAAGCCAGGGAGCTATGCCCTCCAGCATCTCAGCTGGTATCAACTTCTTCATAATTACACAAGAGTTACATCTGTACAAGTAAACTAATCAGAGCTGGAGCATGAACCCAAGTGTGGCATTGCCCACAGTACAACATTGCTGATCTCTGGTTTTGGCACGGGCCAGCTACCATTCCACTAGACGACGCCTAGTAAGGTTAGTGCAGGCCAGGAATCGTTCCCAATAGGCAGCTTGGATGTAGCCATCCTGGTCTGCAGGGTAAGACAGCCTAGCTGTATGGAGGTGTTATGGTTGCCTCAAGCCAACAGCCCCTACCCTCGTGAGATGTAATAACTGCAGATACCAAAAGCAAGCACAGCAAAACCTCTTAGGAGACTTAGATATACCACAGTTCATACTTCTGCTGTAAACTGCAAATAGGAGCGAGGTGTCCATCAGAGATGTAGAATGGAGAAAAAAGGCTAAGTATTTTGTACCAACTCATGTTCTTGCACGACTCCCGAGCGTACCTCTACATGAGGCACGCTGCAGTGAGCTAGCTGTGAGGCAAAAAGCATGCATACCTGAAGCAAAGGTCACTTTCCAGCAAAAAGCCTCTTAGCCAAAGGCAGATGGGGAAAAAAATGATGGCTACTGCTGTGGATCCATGAACAGTGTGGATTCAATACTACAAGCAAGTTATATATTGCAAATGGCAGACAATTTGTCCTTGTGGAGGGAACTTAAATGATCGTCACCGAATCCTCCAATTAATATCAAGAGTCAACAGCAGCAATTCCCTCAGCGCTGCCTGGGAACTGCAACTGGTCGCTCTCCTGGCTCTGTTAGGCACAAGATAAAGCCTACACGCTACACCCCAACTGTTTTAAACCTCTTGCCTAAATCTTTCATGCCTGCAAAGGTCTAAAAACAAAGTACTTGGAAACCAAAGGATGGATAGATTGGGCAGGTCCAGGCACGTCATGTTGCTTTCAAAAGGATTTTCATTGCTTTCAGTGAGCATAAATCATCAACATGGCATACGTGAAGTGCTATTGCTGCAGTTACTAGCTAGGGTTCCTGACAGGCTTACTTACCTTAAAAATACAAAGCAAATTCTCAGATTGCATAAATTAGCACAGGGCCAATGCAATCAAGGAGGATAAGCTGCTGTTCACAATTAGTTTTAACTCATAAATTAGAAAAAGGAAATTAAAAGATGCACACATCAAACTTTTCATGCATTTTTGGATAAACATCTGTGTGAAAATGTTAGGAGCTACTGTGGTTGATGACAGGAATAAGTCCACTAAAATTTCATTTTAAAACCTGTGGTATTATGAAACATCAAAGTACTGCCATCTGTAAGGCAGCCTCATTGGGAAGCACTGCCAGCAGACAGAGAACACAGTGCTGGCAGAGAGCATAGCGTAGTCATTCTGCACCAGTATATCATTCCACAGCCAAAATTAACATCAGAAAAAGTAAAAGCTGCACCTGGTTTCATTCGTAGTTTTATAAACTGCCCAATCCCACAAATATTCACATCTGGCACCCCTATCACAGTCAGCTGGTGATCAAAGACAAGATGGATCTTTAATGAAGCCACTTATTTTAAGATATGCAAAGGCATTTTGCTGAAAGATAGCTATGAGAGGAAATCATACAGACTAATAAATATAATTCTGAAATACCATTTTGCACTAATCACACGGTCTTTGAAATCAAGAGAAATGGACAAACAGTTGTGAAAAATAATTTCTTAGTTTGTACTATCTATTAAAATAAAAGGCTGAATCAATAAATTATTCTTACTTTAGTACAAACCAAATTCACATACCTATTAAGAACCAGGCTGTAAACGTAAAAAGAAAAAGAATCTCATCTGTTTTTAGAGTAGATGGCACACAGTAATTTCTAATAGATTTCATCATTTCAAAAAATAATATATTTGATTTGATTGTAAACCTACTAAAATTTTATTACAGTTACTATACAATTTCATTGCATAACCTGTAATTAGTTACAGTTGTGAAAGCACTTCCATTCCAAACTCCATAATTTCAAAAACTTATTTCTTCCAGGGATTTTGTGCTAAGGAATTATTTCCCTTCTTTGCAGATGTGAAAAACAAAACAAAGCAATTTGCAGCACTTCTATTGTGTTTTAATAATTATAAAAGCAACTCTTGAAATTTCAAGTTTGTCATTTATGCAGTATCAAACATATCCTTGGTCTTGTTTATATGTGTTTATGAAATTACAATGCTGGTGGCATTGGCATGTGCTATACATTTTTTTGTCAATTTTGGAAATACGGGCTATGCTTGAGTCAATGTGACATGAGAAGTTTATCCTTTAGCCCATTAGAGGCCTAATCCCGTAAAATGAAATATCCTCAGTTCTTACTGATTTCAGTGTAATGTGAAGATGCTCTGCAACTTATAAAAAGCATTTGGCACTACTCAGCTTTAAGCCTAAAAATGCACCAGCATTTTCAGAGGTGGCCCCTTCAGTCAAGCCCTTCACTGTGTTTAGATATCTAGACAGTTTCAGTTTTCAGCACTTCAGTTTTCAGAGGCTACATGGCTGCCCTGGAAATCAGGTTAGCCAGTAAAAATGAATTTAGCAGTCTCATTTTAAGGATCCTGAAGGAAATACTGGCCTTACCTCATGCTCAAATAGATTTTTGGTTGATCCAGATTTACCTGAGAAAATGCCTTGCTTTCTCTTGTTCTTCTCTCATCCTAGTCAGTGAAGGGGTTCCTCCAAGATATATATCAGTCTCTACTCCTCTGGTAAGGATGTTCTGAGTTTCTTTTATAAAGACAATCATGTTAGCACACAAAAATCTCTGAATACTGACAAACCTTGTCTACGCATTTAAAACCACAAACCGACTGTATAAGTACAGAAGTTTTACTGCTTAACCTTTCGAACAGAATTAACTTATTTGTGCCTAATTATGCAGCATTCAGTTCCCAGCATAGCTCTTCTTGGTGGAATCCAAGCTCTACTGAACATGACAAGTGAGTAGATTCGGGGATATATCAGTATCAGGGGATAACTCCTTACTGGGTATGTGAATGTCAAGTGATAGGTTAACCTTATTTTGAATGCAATTATCAGATAGGCCTCAGGTACGAGTATTTTGTAACAAGAACTCGACATGGGGTAGAGATATTATGCTTAGCAAGCTGTGACAGAGCAATTGAGAACCATCAGAAATGAAAGCTTCTGCCTCAGTTATTGCTGCAGGCAGGACAACTGATTTTGATTGACTCTAAACAAAGAGATAGCTGGGGGTTTGAGATGAGGAGACAATCTGAAGGACATTTCTTAGGAAATCACCATTTTCCACTGATGTGAAGCATTCTGTTTTAGGAGCAAAATATGCACATCTGAAAAATTCTTTTGCCCAGCTTGTGACTCTTTTTTTGAAATCACATTATATCTGAAGAGTGTTAACAGAAAATGTGGACCTCCCGCTACCAAGGGAATACTAGCAAGGAATACATGAAGATAACTATGCTACAGGGAACTCCAGCACTCATTTCAGGGACTCACTGAACAGACCATGGGGTCAAGACTCTCTATCTGAAAGTGCACTGCAAGCAACAGGTTTAGGAAAAATGGCCAGGAAAGATGGGGAGCCAAGCATAAGAAGGGGCTTGCAGGTACAACTCTCCTCTCTGTTTTTTCCAGGTTAGGACTTAGAAATACTGATGGAGGTTGGCATATACACAGGCAGCATGCATAGAATGAGTCACAGACTGTGAGAAATTTATTTCCCTGTATCAGTGGAAATCAAAACTCAGGTAAGTCTTACCTGATGTGTTTGTAAACAGTTTTTTCCATGGTTCCTCCACTGCAGAGGTTTCTTTACTCTTGAAAGTAGGAATCTGGCTCACTGCTGCTGAGGGTGGCAGATCTAGGTTTTTAACATCCCTAACACTATTCTCATTCTTTGATTCAGGCTGATGCCCTCTCCTTTTGGATCTTGTGAGATGAACTGCAGACCGCTGAAGAGAAGAGTGGGCCTTGCTCCCTTTTGGCCTGACAACTTCAGTACTGGAATCACTGCTGCTTGTGCTGAGAGACAGACTTTGCTGTCTTGAGAGCTCTTGAACATCTTGTTTCCTCGGAGCTGATCTGCTGTACTTTTTCACAGGCATTTTTTCTGTTCCACTGGGCTCATCACTGGCATAATCACCATCACAGAGATCCAAATGCCTGCCAGTACAGTCTACTCCCTGAGTCCCATAGTTCAAGGAATAAAGACCATGGTGAGATTCGAGGTCACCATCACTGTTGGAAGATAAGAAGCTTGACTCACAGGACAAAGATGCAACACGGCATGTTGGGGCGGCTGCACCATTCCTTTGCCACCCCTGCTGGAACGCCAGGGATGAGCATTTCTTCTCCACGGCCTGCAGTGAGCTATGGGCAATTTTTACTATCTTATCATTGATGATCTTAAACCCAGTACAGACTCCTCTTTTGCTTTCTGAGCTCTGGCTCCCTGAAACAAGTTCCTCAGGACGTATTCGACCCTGACTCTGTGTGAGGGCAGAGGCTGCGCTCCCTTCTGCCTGCCTAATTTGGCCTCCTAAATTCTGAAATGGAGAATGCCTTTGTAGGACTTCAAAGTGGTTTTTTGCTCTCTCTGTGAGATCACTTGTCAGAGGCTGGTCCATCATACCTACGTCCTTTTGCACGGTACCCTCCACAGGTCTTCCTTCAGTTCTGTCTACTTCCTCTAGAGGATCTGTATGATGAGTTTCACTTTCTTCACTTACTCGTAGGTTCATTTCCATTACTGTTTCATGACACCGTTGCAGGAGTTCAGGCCAGTTTGTTAGAGATGAGGCAGCAGGACTCCCCTTTGTATCCCCACCTCTCCCAATCCCTTCTCTCCCTTTTGCACTGTGCTCAAGTTCTTTTGCTTCACTTTCAGTCTGAGCCTTCATCTCCCTCTCATCTAAAGCACAATTTGTTTGTTGTTCATATGTACCCATCTGCACGGAGCTTCTGGCCTGCAGATTTAACTGAGGGCATTTCCCTGGCTGCAGTATGCCTGCACGCCTTGGGCCAAGCCAGGAGAAGTGACTCCAGCAGTCAAAATCAGCTCTTCTGGAATGCTTTCTCTGTTCTTTTAAAAGATTCTCTTTTTTTTTTTTGAGCCTTGCAATACCTTCTCTTTGTTTCAGGAAAGACTTCCGAGGGGTTAGTTTTGCCTTGCTCTGAAAAACACCGAAAATGGTGAGAATCACACAGGCTTGTGAGAATCACGAGCTGAGAATCATTATCTAAAAAGGAAGATATTTATGGCAATGTAAAAAGTTGAGACACCAGAAGTCTTAAAGACACTGGCTTTGCATAACTGAGGACATGAATAACAGCCACCAGACTACAGGGAAGATAAGAACTTCCACAAACAGTAGCTATGTGACTCCTCCTTTAGTTCATTAGTAGAATCATCCGGTTAAGATGGTGCTAAGCATCACATCTATAAAACTTTCCTGCTTTATTTACTTTTAAGAGCATGGGAGGGAAAAACGCTACTGAGATGGGAGAAGTTCTGTCTTTGTTTTTAAGGAAATTTGAGTGTTTTGTATAAGATTAAACATAAATATATAAATGAATCAGTTTGAGCTGTTATTTTGCCAGGGTGACATTGAGAAAATTGCCTGATGATCAAATGTGCATCTTCCCAGTCAACAAGCCTAACAAAATGCTGACGCTAACACCTAAAGGCTCCCAGTGAAAAGAATCCCTGCTGTATTTGGTACTAAGGGTTAGACTCTTAGAAGAACTCAGTAGTTTCCAACAGAACGGTTATCCACTACTGAGCTTACTTGAAAAGCTGGCCGTTAAATGTTGTCAGATTTGGCAGGAAGAGTGAGGGGAAAAAAAAAAAGCTTTTCAAGCTTTAGCTATGCACCACAAAGAGCAAGGACAAGACAGCTTGTGAGATGCTTCCACAGCTAGTGTGTGAGCTGTATCTCCTCTGTGAACCAAGTATTTCAGCCTTCAGGGCTTTGCAGTGCAATATTGTTCACAAGGTGGTAGGGCATAAAGCTGCCAACTCAGCCCTGCACATAAACTCATATTAATCTCTAAGCAGAGCTGGCTCAGGGTTTCTCAGCAAAAAAAATGAGTTTTGCTTCTTAACAGATGAAGAGGGAGGGTATGGCTAGAACTGGACTGCTCCAGCGAGGGGAAGGGAAAGGGACAGGGAACCTGCAGCAAAGGTGCTCCTCCTTCCGCCCGGGGGGGCGGGATGGGTGATGTGACATCTCCTGCTGCTGGTGTCTGTGTGTGCATGTGTTTGCCTGCGCATTTCTCCCTCCTCCTGCACCAATCACTGCCACCATTGCCCCAGGCTCACCACCCAGATAGCAGCAGCTGCCATGCTGCTTCTTCAGAGCTCTCAGAGGCAAAACAGGCAGTGGAGCCCTGGCTGTTTTGCCATCAGGCACCACCGGCATCTATGCCAGCAGCAAATGCCAATTTGACTGCGTAGAGCCAGTCCTGGTTTTAATCCTGTTTGTTAGAAATCTAGTATGAATCAGTGAGATCACTTACATGCTTCAAGTGTGTGTAAAGGCTTGACTTGATTTAGACCTTGGCAAAGGCAAAAAGTAGAAGAGTACTAAAGAATGACTGACAATTCAAAGAGGAGCAGTGATAAGAAATGAACAGAATCAACCTTGAGGTCTAATTTAGCTAAGTGACTACGGCCCAGAAAATATGTGGAAAAGAGAAAAATCCAATAGGAAAGAGTGGGAACTGTGACTGTCTGTGACTGAATACTAAACAATCCATGCAGTACCTCACATGCCAATAATGTAAGGATGGGGGCATTTCTGAATAGATTTTTTTTATTTTGAGGAAAATAATCTAATATTACATGAGAGATCAGCGGAAAAATTTGCTGTCATGCAATGAGTCAGAACATGGCCCACACAACACCCAAGTCCATGAGAACTTGTCAAAAACAAAGTGAAGGCACTAATCGGACAGCACCTGTTGCTCCTGCTGCTGTTTTTCTATGAGATGCGTGTCTACTTTGAGTTGTTCTTCAACAATTTCTTCAGAAGTCTTCTGTCTTACTCCAACTCCTGGTGTGATTGGCCTAAGCAAGAAGATACTAAATTGTAAAGTTCTCCGGCTAGTTTTCTTTTGGCAATTCTGATGGAGCTGACACTGAGTTTAGAATTCCAAAGTTATGTCTCCCCCTTTTTTTTTTAACGTGAAGTATCTTAGCAATAATACCAGTCTTACCTGGCACCAAATTCTCACTTTAAAATATCCCATTTATACTGAACATAAATTACACTTTTAGTAGATCATGTTTTTAGGCTAGTATCAGCCTCTTCTTAAAAGGGGAAAATAGAAACTATCCAAAAGGACAAATATTTCAGGCATTTCCTCTGACTAGATCTAGTTACAGTCACAAAGAACTCCGTAACTCTAACTCTGTTAGAGAGTTTTGAACAAACTTGTGAAAAGAGTGACAGAAGAGAAAAGTGATATCCACAATTTTCTGGAGGGATAAATTGAAGTCTGACTCAAAATACAGCATAATACAGCATACATGAACATACCTTATTTATTTGGAAATGTACTCAGAGGTTTAATTCGGACACTTTCTAAAACTTTCTACTGAACTTGAAAAAATCCTGCACATAACAGACATACTCATTATACACCACATTACAGTTTTTATTATACCACACAGCCACCTAATATCACTGTACCAAAGATCATTTGCAGAGCAGCAGCTGTTGCTGAGGATCCAATACACTTTTCAGGCAGGGACACTGCCAAATAGCTGCAGCCTCATCACATGGGGAAAATGTCTATAAAGAGTTGGAGCACATTCTCTGCTTTATTTTCATCCAGAGGGAATTCAGTTTGTGCTAAGACTGCACCACAGCACAGTAATTGTGTAATTGCAGCACAGCAGAAGTGCTGCACCAAGGCACACTATTACTTTCAGCCTGTTTTGGCTAAAAGTTTGCTGCTTCTGTTTAAAACTTGAAGGTGGGCTAAGTGTTCCCAAAAGCTACTGCTTCTATCTGCATTGGCTGAGCAAAGGTAACAATTTTATGAGCATTTCTTCCATCACTAATGCTGGCCTAACCAGTTTCTGCCTAGCCACGAGTTATGTTTGTGTCTTGGTACAACTCATTTTGTAATGGAGTGATGAACCGGATCAGAGGGCTGATTGAAGCTAAAAATTACATTTCTCCCCTCTCCAGAAAACTTTAACCTGGATGTTCATCATACATAAAGATTAGTCTTGGCACAGCTGAAAAGTCAGGACAAGGACAAGAGTAAACGAGCTACTCAGACGAACACTAACATCATGAAGTGATGGCCACTGCAGACTGCAGTGCCACTGTAGAAGAAATGATGGCATAACAAAAGATATTGTCTCTCCCTGGCAACTTTTGCCTTGCTTACATCCTTTGAACATCAGAGCTGCACAACTGCTACTCCTTAAAAAGAGTTTTAATTTTTGAATGCTAAGCCAAAGAAATAGAACTTCCATTTTTTATTTTGTAGTTCTCTTGAGTGTATAAGAAGCTATAATATTTTAATACATGGGGCTTGTAAAAATTATTTGTGGGAAAACATTACCTATGACTGGATGGGAAGTATTCTGGCATACAAGGAGTTTCACAAGGCTGATCTGCTTATAAACTTAAAAGCAAAGCTATACAAAGAGAGGTGATTATAAAAAAGTGCTTCCTGTTGTGGTAAAATGCATTTCTCACCCAATGATGGATGTTAGTAGGAAAATCATTCACTTTTTTAGTGTGAATACCAGGGTGCTTAAACACTTTTCATTTTATATCATCAGAACAGAACAAGATAAAGAGTCCTTGAATTCCAGTCCTTGAAATACAAATATTAAGTCCTAATCTCCGGTATTCTGGTTCACATTACTGTTACAGTCTTAAAGGAAAAACCTCTGTTTGACAGTCACACACATTGCTTTGGCAATCCTGTTGGAAAGAAAAGCCAAGGCTAGTTCCGATGGTCTTGGGCTGTTATCATCAAAGTTTAATATATTATCTTCTAACAAAATACACACCAAAATAAAAACCAGCAAATGCAGAAAACGTAGAATTAGATCAACTGCCAGTTCCTGGACCTGTGCTTAGACCTCTGCCCATTCATACTTGCCACTCTTAAGCAAGGGAAAGAGCCTTTGTGCTGCAAATCGTTGCACGTATTACACGTACAGTATGTATACAAGCAAAACATGCTTTTGTATCTACGCCCAACTGACTAAACCCATTTCTCACCTCTCTTCTGGGCTTCTAGTCTTCAATGTCGTCTTTATACCAAAGGGAGATGGAACAATCTCCTCATTAACTTGTTCTCTTCGTTCTTCTTTGATTGCAGAAGTAGTTTTAGGCAAAGTTCTTTCTTCTAATTGACTAATATCTAAACAGTAAGAAAAAGGTCAACGAAAGCAAACCCTTTATATAAATAAATAAATGAAAAATAAACATAATAAAATAATATAGAAATATAGTAATATTCTCAATAATATGAAAATTTTAGGTTTTTGAAAATATTTCCTAGAATACTTCAGAATTAACTAGGAGGAATGATGCAGCTCATGAAAAAAGCATGCCTCCTAATCCTCAACTCTGACAGCTGGGAAGAAGGAAAGGGGAAATGGTATGATTTCTACTCCTCAGCCTTAAAGAATTCCAATGCATGCTTAATGTTTCACTGCAGAACATTTCTCTTCACTTTGCTACACAGTACTGAATTGCTCATATGTTTGTGATTATAGGACTGCAAGCCAGTTTGTTAAAACAGAGAAGAGTAGCTGTAAGCAGCAGATTTTGTAACTAGGCACATTCAATTCTATTTCACCAAAGCGTGCACACTGTGAAACTTCCCACTGAAGTTTACGGGCTACGTTCACTAGGACAAGAAGGCTCCCACCCTCATTTGTTTTTTTTCCAAATGTGAGTTAATGGAGACTTGGTCTTTTAGCTCAAGTTAGGACTCTCTGCTGGAGCAGAACACCTTTGTGGGCTCATTCATGCTACATGCTGTTGGTGTAGCCACAAGCCACACAGCTCACTTCATGAAATTAAGGCATCCAGTGCTACTGAAGTCCTCTGCAGGATACTGAAAGCATTTTCTGGTCTACACCTCCCACAGAAGCTTGCAATGTCCTCATCAGGTCTCATGGCTCCACCTGGCTGAGGGAACTTGGCAGTTAACAACTATTTCTCCTTTATCTTGAGAAACATAATGCAAACGATTTCCCAGAAAGCACCAGCACTGGTAACATACAAGTTTCCAAAAATCTCCAGTCTCATGGTGGACAAGTAATCCTGCTTCTGCAACCCTCTCACCTGTCTCAGACCAGAATATGACTCAAGAGCCAGAGATGACACAGTAGGTACACGGTAGAAAGGGACACACAACTCACATGTCCCTAGGCACTTCCAGCCTCATGTGTGGCTATGCCGTTGCCAGTGTTTCAGATGGCCTACCCATCTCTCCATGAGAAAAGTAGCAATGGGAATACCCTAATAGGAAAGCTGCCTCAGCACTGCAGTTTTCAAATTAAAAAGAAAATGGTGAACAAAAAACACAGCTGAGCAAGAAAATGTTCTTGACAACTCTCTAACAGACATTTCTTCTTTTTCACACAGCAACTGGTTGTTCCCAGTACAGGGCAACAACAAATGGGTCCCAGCAGTTCTATTATTCACCTTTATTTTCTGTTATGTCCTCCTCTTGAGCATCTTCTCTGGAAAGCTTTTTTGTGGGGCTCCCAGCACGCTGAAGCAATGGCTCTGTGTTTCTCCCTTCAAACAGGAATGTGAAGTGTTATACATGCCATCAGGCTCCTGTTGCCCTCCTCCACCCGTGCTAGCAGAAGTATTGCTACAGTTCTCTGAAGAACTGCATTAGGGAACTCATCCAGGCTCAGACTAACCCAGCAAAAAAAACATAGTCCTGGACAAAGGAAGGAGACAAGACTGCTTCTTTCAGTGAGAGCCCTGGTATGAGCCAGTTTGAAGAATATGACACTGAAATCTCAGTTCTTCTGTAAGATTATATCTTTGCATTATAGGCAGATCTTGCTGTACAAGCTCAAAACAATCTGGCATGAAGGTCTTATTTACATCCACTTCCCCTTTAGTTCTTCTTTCTGTTTCTTTTCCCTCCCATTTTTAAACTTCTGATCGCTCACAAATTACTCTTTTGTCTTTCTCACCCTTTGGTATCTTCTCAGAGAAAACAAGGCCAGCCAATCATAACAAAGAGAGGAAGCCAAGTGGTGGCTTACATCTTTTTTTCTCCAAACAGATTACAGGTTAAAGTGAGAAACATTGAGACTGCTGATAAAGAACTGACCTCCTCCCCAAAATAGACACATTCTCTCACTTTTGGAGGCTAGATTCATTTTCTACTTTTTAGCTTTTTCCCCTAAAGGCAATATATTCCCTACTTCATATGACTTAGCTTTCCCATCTTAATGACTTTCTGCTCCATTTATATCTACGAGGCTCTTGAAAATCTTTTATGACAAGCTATCAAAAAAAAAAAAAACCCACCCCACACAATTCCCTCTTGCCCTGCAATAAAATCAGGGACAATCTTAGCACAGGGAAACGTCACAGGACTTGCACAGTATCCTTAGACCCAGATGTCCAGTGATTTTTACCCACCTGAATCTGAAAGTTGCGGGTGCTCTCCTGAGATTTCTGAACTGCTCTCATTTGGCACCAACAGTGGGGATCTTCTTTGCAGAGTAGAGCGCGTTATCAAGGGACGAGTCTGTGAGCAGTCTTGGCTCTGGTCTGGTGAAGAATCTTCTGATGGGAGTTGGACAGGGATTAAAGTAGCAGGAAAGCACGGCAGAGTTGCCATCTTGGCAACTAGATGAGCAGGTATCCCAGGAGAAACTGAAAAGCCAGAAAGTTACCAGAGAAGAACAATTAGATAAGCATAGGACAGCTATTTTCTGCTGAACTGGAAATCTCTTGCTATACTGGTATTGCATAAAGACACTGTTGCTTCCATGTGCCCTGCTGTTTTGTATATTCAGCGTGAAGGATCAAATTTTGCTCGTTATTTTATTGAAATTATAAAATGGGGCTACCATAACCAGGAGACATAATCAAAATTATTGAATGCCACAAGGATACTGACTTAAAAAAATCTTACAAAGCGCAGTTAAAACAACATACCTTTCCCCTCTTCTATAGTCTCTTAGCATGTAAAAGCTAAATCTTGCAAAGCGTTTCTGAGGCACCCCTCATTGCAAGAAAAATGAATGTTTTCTTTTGAGCTCTGCATGGCTTCTTACATATCTTTTTAGAAGATTCCCAGTAGAAAAGACATAAGCAGCTCTGCAAGAGCACCAGAGCCCAGGTCTCACTGCTTCCAGGAAAGTATCTCCTCTAAGAGGTTACAAAGCAGGATCACTCCTTCTGATTTTCTTTCTTCTGACCCACGATTGCTTCACATACAGTGAGTGACCCAACTTCAACAGGAGGAACAGAGAGTGCCTGTGATGGAAATACCTTCTAGCCCCCAGTTAGGGAACTTTTTGGAAGAAGGTTGATCTGTGGATTCAACTCTGTCAGGCTGATACGAGAAGAGGATCGGGAAAAAAAAAGGCTCTTAATTTCTGGACAAACGCTCTAACCTCTCAGGTAGGTGGGCAAAGCCATGATTTTACTGAAGGGAATTAATGTAGTGCAAGCAAGTTAGATGTCCCTGCAGGAACATTAGCAAAAGTGGAGACGGTTGATTTCTGGCACCTTTACATGTTACCTGATGTTCAATAATAATTGCTCATAAAATTACTCTCAGTGTTGTCTTTAAATGCGTGGTGATATTCAAGCAACTACCTCCACCACAGTAAGATGAATCCTAATCCTATTAGTTCTTCAGATTTTACCTCTTCAAAGCTCAGTGGGACCAGATTACACAATTGTACTGGTACCCTCCACCTATACGTCCTTCACTAATAAAGGAGAACTTTCAGTGCAGGCTATGGTCAGGTTTTCATCTTTAAGTTACCACTTTGGCTGTGGCTTTATATGCGCCTTAGAAATATCTAGATACATAAAAAGACAAACCTAAACAGCATCCTATAAATGTACTTCCAGATGAGTTTGGTTTTGAGTTCATGATACTGACTGTACTTCCTCCAGAAATGCAGAAGTGATTTACGGTACTGGGGCAGGGGCAACAACACTTTGTATGATGGCACACAGCATGACCCAGGGCCTCTTCCTTCTCACATAGTTCAGTCCTTCCTTAAGACCCTGTGGAAAATAGTGCAGTCTAACTATTCTGCTCACAGTGAACCAGTGGAAATAACTACAAGCATCGCTCCAGTAGCAGAATGTAGGCTGGGATTAATGGGCAATATAATCGCTCTGTGGACTTTCCACTTTCATTTGAAAGTTTGGAAGACACATACTGTGTTCTTGCTCAACCTGGTCATTGCAGATGTTGAGCTTGCTCAACATTTGCATGCCGTTCCAGCTGGTCTTTTCTCTGACGCAAAAGCCATGGAATGATAAAGATTTAATATATCCTTTCACACTCATCATACTGCCTCTTCCTCAAGCTGTCTCCATAGTATTCCTTACACCACTGGCTCTTGATAGCTACTTCACAGCGATCTACCCCACCTGGCAAATCAGCACAATCACAGCCAGATCTACTGGAATCGTCCCTGGTGGGGCTTGGCTCTGGCAGCAGGGTTGGCAGTTGACATCCTGCTTACCCTCCAACCTAGAAATCTGATCAAATGCCACGGCATCGAGTTTGAAGGAGAGATCACCTTGTGCATCATCAGGCATGATGCCATGCACCTGCTGTGCCAGGCATAAGGCAAGGCACAAGATACATGATCCAGAGGTCAGACGCCTATACACCTTTACATGTTGCTGTTAAAATATTTGATATCACTATCTCTTGCAGTTGTCTTAATAGTGCAAAGAATTTGGCTGCAATTGTTTTTCCAGCCCAACTTTTCAGCACTCCTAGAGGAAATTCTCTAACCCCAGGCAGCTGAAAGGGAATGAAGCAAAGCCCTAGACCTTTCATTTTCTTAAAACATACTGATACTTGAAGTCAGCAGAGATAGGCTGATGAATTTATACAGCTCTCTATATGCATGCATATAAACAGGTATGAAAGGAAACTATTTTTCCTTTTCTTCCATCTTTGCTGCACTGACCACTGTTGTTTAATTCCGCTTTTCTAAACCCTTTTATTTCCTTGGCCAATAATTGTATTGCATGCATTATCAAGGTAGAGAAGACTTACTGTAACTTCCATTTATTTTTATGAGAACGACAGTATAAAGCCTTGCTTCACTAAAGCCAACTGGAAAACTTCCAGAGACTTCAGAGAAAAAAAAGCAAGCACCTCTAAAACATGGGTAACGATACACACAGAGGTCAAATAAATTCTCAGAATTGTTTATTAGCTTCATTACCTCTGCCTAAGGTAAGGTCTATTGCTTGAAACGGACCTTGGCAAGCAGACATTCCCCATACAGTGAACTGACGTTCAGCTCTGATTTTAAACAGTTCTTTCCAAATTAGTCAGTTGTGCGTTATAAAGTATTTTTATATGCGCATAGAGCGATAGTGAAAGACATGGTTCACAGATGGAGCTTCCTCACACTTCATGCACTGAGGACATGGGAGGGAGGTACTGAAAAAAATATCACCTTTCCAGTTCCAAAAAGCTGACTCTGAGAGCCCACCAGCCTACACTAAACGAGCAAGCAAGATGGCACAACCTAGTCCTCCTAAATATCCTAAGGGATCTTAGTAGGAGGAGATCCTTGCAGGACCTTGACTGGGACCCTGAGAAGCTCAAAATTAGACAGATAAAACTGAAGCCAGGTAAATACACAGACGCCCACAGGGCATGCCCTAGGCTCATCAGGCTCCTATCATGTCCTGCCCATTAGGTAAAGCTGCCTCCTCTGGTAGGATATCTGAGGATAGCAGCAAGCTACAGATGATCTGGCCTTCCTGTGCCCTAGCCCATGTTCCCTGCCTATTGTTATGCACAGCACCCCTGCTAAAGCCGTACATAATCCTCTGGCAACTCCAGATGATCTCCCTAAAGTCCTCTTCTCCATGGAGTCACATCCCAAGGAAAATATGCTGCTGCTGAAGACAGGTGGTCTCCTCCTTTGCTACTTGCTGAGCAGATGTCATTTTCTGGCAATGCCACACGTAAAGACGAAGCTGTTCAACAAGTTCTATCATGCTGGGAGGAGCAGGCTGTATTATTCATGTTAAGAGCCTGTTAACAGAAGCATGACTTGTTGACTTTTTCTTCCTCTCCAACTTTTCTGTAATATTCACCACTATACTAAAGCTTTCTGCAGTACCATTTAAATCTATGCTTCAACAGATATTTTTACACAGAGGTGGCTTATTAAACATAAAAGACTTCTCCTCATATTCTGCCCGTAAATTTAATGTACACAAGTGGAAATAAATCTTTTCTGAGGTTTACAGTTTGTGCAAGTATGTGTGCAGAAATAAATATTTTAGCATTTCAGGCACTTCAAACCACCATCAAACTTTGTGTTTCTTTAGGGAACTGCAACTTCTTGCTGCTGGAGTGCAAGCAGCTGGGGCAAGGGGGACTGCTGCAGCCTCAGGAGAAATTTCCGGAGTACCTGGGTTGCAAAATGCAATGATTTTCTGCTGTTCAGCCACTAGCCTTTGTAGCTGCTCCATCTGTTGCCTCATCACTTGGTCCTGCTGCCCTGGACTCTGAAAATAGCACAGAGATGTAGTATCAAACTCTGTTTTGGCATGCTGCTTAACAAGAAGGAATTGCCATACCAGGACTTTGGGTTTAGGTATTTCTTATGGTATGTATTACTACTCATGAATAAGGTAGACATCTGTATTTAAAAATTCCTTTCCCAATTTACTACCCAAAGGCTACATTGACATAGTGCAGACAGTATGTGTTTTACCAGATTCTGCTACTCTGCCTGGCATCAGCCAGCATTTTCCTGACACCAGCCAGTGTTTTCTTCTGGTCTCTGTGCTGGGACTTCCTTCCCACAAAAGCCAAAGCACAAACAGGAGAGCAGCGTGCATCCACGTTTCATACCGTAAGGTGTCAGAACACAATCAAAGCAGACATCCCCTCGGTTTTGATCTAGCTACAAAATTTCAAAATGTGCTGTGGTCATTGTTTGTTGAACTGTCTGCTAAATGTAAATTAACAGTACTATTGATGAAAATCAGCTTTAAGATTCTCTCTGTTGCAATAACTTATGTCCCAGGAAAGAAAAAACTTTTGGTTTTGACAGCATCCTCCCCTATTTTCATTTCCTAGTCTTCCTTGTCTGATGGCATTTTTATTTTATTATTTCCTTTTTCAGAAATACAAATGGTTGGGCAGACATAGAAATAATAAGTGGTTACTGCAAAATACAATTTTCTACAATTTTCAAGGTAATTTTGAGAAAAAAGACAAGTCCATAAACTGGTCAAAATGGCAAAAGCTATTTAAAAAGCAATGCAAGTGTTGAAATTTCACACACTTCAAATTTTCCACTGGGTCCATTAGAAATATACCACATCCCACAGTACTTTGGTTAATTGAGAGGTCTGTGAAATGCTATGTTTGTAATTCAGGCCTGATTTGCAGAGGTGCTGGGTGCACACAATTCACTAAAAATGCCAATGGCAATTGCAGTGCTCAACTTGCATGAAAATGGCATAGTCAGTGCCTTGAAAGCAGCAGCATGGCCCACTGAATACAACACTGCACCAAAACCAGGACAGACAGCTTTTTCCGGTGGCAGCTTTGCTGTTGGAGGATCTTACCACTTCTACCCTTTTCCCCGCTTACTCATATATGCATACCCTTTTTCTCCTACAAAAGTCATCCTCTGCTGGTAAAATTGGTTACGGGAGTACGCCAATCCATTTCAGTAAAGAAAGAACCAGACCAGCTTCGCCAGGTAAAATACCAGGGCTTCGTTCACAAGACTGGCCCAGAGTAGGAAGCACCACGATCAAGAACTTCCCCCGCACCAGGTCTATGAGAGGAACCATCACCAAAGGGGCAATATTCAGTGAACAGAGACGCAGCAAGAACACAATCTGAAATCTAGGACACCTGGGTTTTATAACGGCCCCTGTTCCCTACACTGCTATCTAACTTTTATCAGACACTTCATTCCTCAATTCCCATCCTTTAGTGCTCTGTTTACTTAGAGTGATCACTCTCTGAGGAGGGATAGTCTCTTTCTCAGCATTTATATGCTGAGAATACATATGCCCGGCATGATTAAACACAGATTTTCACTTGCAGCCCTCATATGCTGCTGGGTTAAAACTAAGTAACAGCCATGCTGGATGCTCTCTCTGGACCACAAAGACTTCCCCTGCTGGTCCCTGGACATTTTTTGTGGAGGCTGCAGGAGAGGAGAGAAAAGGAATAGACAGTAGAAGTCCAAGACCACATCTTCTGCGCTACTCTTCTCTACATACAAAAGGACAGAAGAACTAACCTAGCCTTGGCCTCCACAGAAATCCTTGCTGACGCAGAGAAAGGACTGATTCTACCCCCAGCTAAATTGCTGCCGCTAGTTCCCCATTCCTCCTTCAGGCCAGAGGCTTCCTCTCGCCTCTCTGTAGCTATGCTTCAATACCATCAGCCTTGGCCTTCAGAGTTTCCCAGTGGACATTTATTTGACTCTTCCTCCACCACTCTGCTTGTTCTGCACTCTCCACCGTGAAGTATTCCCAGAGACTAGCAATGCAAGAGCCAGTTGCAAATCAGGAGGGAAAATCACAAGCCTCCAGAACCAAGCAGGCAGCGCTTTCTTTCTCCTATCCTTCTTTGCCTGGGTTACCATTCCATTTATCCTCCTTCTGCTTTGCTTTTACTTAGACTTCAAGCTCTTCCGGATAAAACTCCTGCTTTTTTTCACATTGTGAAGTGCCAGCTCATTTACAGAACGACAACTCGCAATGTAACAACATCCTCATGTTATTACATGTGCCTTGGGATCTCCCAAGAGTCTCTCTGGAAGCACCATTCTCATTCTACTGCTCCTCTATCTGGTAGTACTTGAGCAATCCCCAAACTCACTTTTCCATTACTGGACTCTTTGAGAGCATTTCAAGTATTTCACATAGTCAAATGCCAGGAGCTAAAGGAGAGCAAAGAATGGCCATGACCCAGTATCAGGTTTTATGATGAGCTGGTGACAGTTTAGGATATCACAGGAGACATTCTGGTCATTAAACACTAAGATCCATTTTATGTCATCCAGAAAGAAGCAGCAAACTCCAGCCACTCACAAGAACTCCTCTTCAGCTTCAGCCTTGTCTGCATGACACTTTTCCAACAACCAGGCAATAACAAGCTTCCTGCCCCTATAAGCAAACTTCTTTAGACTGAGAGCTGAAGAGGTGAGGTCTCCTGACTGGCTCATCAACATCCCCTTGAGAATAGCAGTAGGAACTGGATCCCAGGGCAGCCTCATAACACCACGCTCAGCAGTCCTCAGCCACTGGGAATTTAGATTGCCGAGAAGCCACTGCACTGACACAGTCCAACCACAAATCTCCTGACATACGACTGAAGAACAAAGCTTTCCCAACTCTTGTCTAATGTGTAGCTGTGTCACAAATAATAACAACAAAAGAAGCCCCATGGAAGAATGGGCTCAGGACAAGAGGCATGACAGCCTTGGTAGTACAAATACTTCCAATTTTCTTATCTTCAAAAAAGCTTACAGTGATGGTAGACTTACAGTGCAGAAAGGGTTGAAAAGTCCCAGCATGGAGATATCCTAAACAATAAATTAAACTATATTGGAAATATAAGAGTTTCCTTAAAAAGTGCAATTAAAACAATGCATTGTTTACTATAGCTGGTAAGAAGCACAAGGGGCACTCAGTCGAGGAGATATTGCTGAGTTACTCCTGTCCATCTCTTTGTCAAAACTAACAATAAGAGAAAAAAGTCAGAAAAGGAAAAAAAGATGAAAAAAGACGAAGAAAAATCAGATGAAGGATTATATCGCACTTCCCAGTGTTTGCCAAGAAAGCTTCCTACTCGTAGACACCAGCCTACTTCTCCTGAAGAGGCTATGCAATGATAAGAACTCCAGAGAGGTTAATATGCAATTATAGATACATTCACTGATTATTCATTGCAAGCTAACCTGGTCTATGCTTTTGTATGTTGTGGATGCTGGTCTCACCTGAGGATCTGAGGCAGCGAGCAGACAACGACTGAATGTTTCCAGGGTGTCACTGGTTTTACTGGCCTCAAGAACACCAGTCTGGGTTACACTTGAAGCCAACATTTGAGGAAAAAAATCCGAGCTGGCCAAGTAATATAATTGCCTTGCAGGAAACTCTTGGTCATTGCCCAAGTTATCTGAGCAGTCACTACTGTTGTCCATCTTACGGCTGGCTTCTGCGCTGTATGAAAGTGGAAACTGCGTGCTGGAGGACTGACTTGTGTTGTGAATCCATCCTGGGGGTAAAGAAGGCATGACCTTCTCAGTTATTCTGGTGGGAGATGGCACTACACTTGTCAGATCATTGGCAGTCTTCTCTGACAGATGGTCCTCCTCCTTAAAAGCAGCTGCTTCCATACTCTGCTTTCCAAAATCCATATTAGGGGTGTGCAGTATAAACCACTGTGAACAGATGTGTCATACTGACATGGTAAATCCTTGTGTTTGCCTTCATTATTATTATTATCTTTTTAATCCAATATATTTTTTTTAGCCCAGGCTGAAAGCAGAGTCTTCTGACTTCAGAAACTGTAAAATATATACAAATATACATATAAAATGCAGTTAGGAAAAAAACACTTCAAAAAGCTATAAGAACACAGTATTTCTACCAGCTAAAATGGTTTAGCTATACTGCCTGCTTTCTAAATTCTAGTCTCAGACAAACAGGAACAGATACAAGACTCTACAACAAGAAAAAACGAGACCCATTCAGCAGTAAAAGCATTTACCAAAGTGGCCTGACCTTGCCTTTCAGCTAAATCATCAACCTTTCAGACCACAGAAAGTACCTTACTGGCCAAAGATAACACGAGAAAACAGGGGCATACAAATGGAATGTGAAAAAAAAAGTCATCACAAGAAAATCACCTGTTATTTCATAGCTCAGAAGAAAGCTTACTTCAAAAAGATGAAATAACACTGTCACAGCTTGTATCCATCCTCTCTGAGACCAGTATGACAAGTCACCTGTGGAACGACAGACAAACATCCTGTTTTCCCTGTTTAGTCACTTAGCTCCATTCCATCTCAGAGAGTGGCCAGTCATTTTCTACTTACCTAAAAGTTTTTGAGGGAAGGTTTTTTATTTCAGCAGCTGATGCTACTGAGCTCCCCCATCCTGTCTGCCATAGGAGGATTCAAAGGTAGTTTATTTGCACTCCTGGAGAAATGTGGACTTTCTAGGAACTTTGTTTGCAAGAAAATGATTCGATACCTTCTTCTGACTTCACTGTAAATGGCTTGTTTAAGACGTATACACAGCCTGCCAGGTTTGATGATTACTTTGACAGGTCCAACATGTGCAGCTAGGCAACATGATGCTGTTTGCAAGTTTAAACTCCCTTTAGAGTAATCTACACTTCCACCGGGAAACTTTCAGGAATATACAAATCTAAAACAGTTGAAACCCGGGCCCTCTGGGTGGGACATGTACATTAAAACGAGAACCCTGCTGAATGTATCTTCAATAGGAGTGAAAAAAAGGAACCATGTGTGATGAAGAGAGAGGACCAGGAGAAGGAAGGATTAGAAAGGATGGGCTAAGCCAGAGCTAGAGAAAAGAGTAGAGCCCATGACCCTCCACTGTAATTCCTGCTAACCCCTAAGATGCATTTCCAAATTCCTGGGTCTCCCCACTCTTCTGCTCTCAATAGAAGACTCGGAAACCTCCTAGTGGACTAGACATTGGAGTCTTTACTGTTCCTTGCTACTGCACAGGAAATTGTAACTTGATTCTACTACATGTTCCCACCTTAGATCCACCCCAAAGGGAGCTAAAAGTTCCAGCCTGCCAGCGATTTATGTGGGTGTAAGTATAACACTGAATGAAAGTCTGTTTTTTTCAGTTTGACTTTTCTTTTAAAGACCTGGGAAACAAACACACACACACAAAAATCACTAAGATACTCACAGGGTACATGGTTTAAATGCCAGCAGGAAGGTCACCCTCAGTAATAAGGAGGAGCCACACAAAGGCTACCCGTGGCTGGTCCCACTGCTTCCACTGCGTGCACAAGGCGTAGTCTCCACATTCCAGGTGTGCTCTGCCCAAAGCACAAGGGAAACAACTTTAGTTTGAAGACTATCAGTGATGGGCTCTGGACAAAAGCAACACTTGCTGAAGTTCTCTCCAAAACAGACTTCCCAATGGGCACCACGCCCACTGCAGAGCAGTTAGGGAACTGGGAAGAGCTTGATTTTATGAAGAAAACTCCTTGACATCAGCAGCAAGGAAAAGATGGTCCAGCCTAGACACTGATAAGGAGGTCCTGGAGAAAATAACTTGACAGTATCAGCTTTTGCCCCATTCAATATAAACCTAAATTATGTCCAACATAAGCTGATTTTCTGCATCAGCTTGCTATACTGTAATCTCAAAAAAAGGGAGGATATATACTTAATGTATGAGGTTTCAGGGGGCAACAAATTACTTGTATACAAAATTTAATACTGCCTAGGCTACTAGCTGACTTCAAGTTGGAGAAGAAACTGAACAGTAAAACCTGCTCTGTTATGGCGCTTTTCAGTGTTTGCTTTCTCACTGTTGTGGATCGCCAGGGTATCAAGCCAGTGAGTAAACAAAAACTCTCCTCCCCAGCCCTGATGCCAGCGTTACTGCATCCTTGGCACCGCCCACACAAACCCACTAAAGGCCTCCCGCTCCAAGCAACAAAGCAGTTCTTCAGGCAACATGGGCAAAGCCGTCGAAATTACTCCCTGCCAGGGACAAATACCATTGTACAGAGCACCTCGGTAGCCGGCAGGAGCAAACAAGGAAGCACAGGACAAGCTGATGATCATCTTGTTCGTTGTTGCTGGGGATTCTCTGTTTCAGTAGATTTTTTTCATTTACAAAATATTATGATTAACATGTTTTACCTGAGGGAGTCTCCCAATAAACACAAAACAAACAGCATCAGTAGAATACTCTGTGCTTTCACAGACTTTTCCATCCAAGGGGTTTTAAAGCACCCAGTGTGCTCGTGGCATTCATAAAGACAAACACATACGCACGCGTGACCTCATCTTTAAATCTGGTAAGCCCTGACAAATCCCATGCAAACCAAGGAGAAAGCTAACCGAAAGCACTGAGAGTTTTAACACGGTGCCCAAAGAGAGAAATTAACCACTTGCCTGATGGCCTCCTGTGCAGCCCCGGGAGTGATGTGCGGATGTTGGGCGAGCCCTCTCCTCTGCTCGCAGTGCTGGCAGCAAGGCTGTCCAAACCCTACAGCAGTTCTCCAAGTGCATTCCTACCAGACACGACAGTGAGAAGTTATAATTTTCAATTTTTCCATTCGCTTTTTTTAAAAAATGTGTTGTTCAGAGTGCAGCAACAGCCATAAACTGGATGCACACGGATAAAGAGAGTAGTGAGACATAAAACGCTGGCGATAATGTTCTCTGAAGCAGTACAGAATACAAAATACCCAACAAGCAATATGAAATACCCCACACTCCCACACAGCAGAGCTGCCCTAGTTCTTACCGCGGCCGGAGCACCGGCCTTTCACTTAAAATGCTTCAAAATTGTCATTTCTGTTGTTTCGCCTTCTGTCTTGCCACGAAAACAGCACCTATCGTGGAGGGAGGAAGCGGGGAAGCACGCAAAAAACCCCCAAGGCCGATGCCCGGCACACCCAGGGCGGGGTGCGCACGCCGGCGCGGCCCGGCGCGGCCCTCGCGCAGCTCCCGGCACAGACCGGACCCGCTGTCCCGGCGGCGGCGGCGGCGGCGGCGGCGGCGGCGGCGGCGGCGGCCCCGCGCCCGCGGCTCGGCCCGCGGCGGCGGCGGCGGCGGCAGCGCGGCGGGGTGCGGTGCGGTGAGCGCGGCCGCGCCGGGAGCCGCCGCCCGCGCCGCCTCCCGCCCCCTGCGGTGCCGGCTGCCGCCTCGGCTGCCGCCGCGGAGAGGGGGAGCCGTGAGCGGGGAGGAGGTGGTGCTCACGACCTGGTCTGTCTGTCTGTCTCTCTCTCTCCCTCCCTCTCTCTCTCTCTCTCTCTTCGTTTTTCGCACAGAGCTTTTGAGAAGCCGGCAGGGTACAGGTGTTGTCCTCCGTGGGAAACCCGGAGGGCCTCACGCCCCCGAGCTCTCCGCGCACCAGTGACATCCGCACGGAGAAAGGTGCCAGGAGTGGGCTCTCCTGAGGCTACTCGCTGCGCTTGGTGGAGCCAGGAGCTTTAATCGGCAGCCTTTATGCTTGGATGTTAAGCTCTGTTAGTTTGAAGGCAGCACCTCCTCACCATGTTCGTTAAAAAGCAATGCCTTTCATGGTGGGTATAGCTACACATGTACCCCACGCAAAGGTCATGCCAAGGAGGCACAACTGCCCCGGGGGCCCCTTGGCCCTCAGCCCTCTCCCTCCTGCTGGGGGCAGCAAGGATGCCCCTTCCATCTTCTCCCCTTTACCACAAGGAGACAGGACAGAAACAGTCATCTGCCCAGGCCCTCCAGAGAAAGGAAAACAAAGCCAACATGAGGGAAGGAAAGCAAGCATTACAGATAAAGAAGGGGAAAGAAATGCACTCAGTTGAGCAATGCAGTGCTCAAAATCAGAGAATCAGAATTACAGAATGGCCAAGGCTGGAAGGGACCTCTGGAGATCATCTAGTGCAACCGCCCTGCTCAAGCAGGGTCCTCTAGAGCACATTGCCCAGGATCGCGTCCAGGCGGGTTTTGACTCTCTCCAGGGCAGGAGACTCCGCCACCTCTCTGGGCAACCTGTTCCAGCGCTCAGTCACCCTCACAGGAAAGAAGGAGGACATTTTCCTCATGTTCAGGCGGAACTGCCTGTGGCTCAGTTTGTGCCCGTTGCCTCTTGTCCTGTTGCTGGGCACCACCGAGAAGAGCCTGGCCCCATCCTCTCGACACCCTCCCTTCACATACTTGTACGCACTGATGAGATCGCCTCTCGGTCTTCTCTTCTCCAGGCTAAACAGGCCCAGCTCTCCCCGCCTTTCTTCATAGCAGAGGTGCTCCAGAGTCTGAAACGGAAGTCGCCATGCGTGCAGGCTGCACCGGAGCGCCAGTCCAAAGGCCTGTGGGCATGCCTGCAGGGGTGGTCTTTCTCTCAGCCGTCACTGATGCTTGGCTCCAGAGGGGAGGCGCCTCCAAAGTGCTTTTGCTGCACGGGGCTCTCCTCAACCAAGCGGCTGAGACGGGTGTGGCACACCAAGAGGTTGCACCTCGCTGGTGCGCAAGGGTGCAGGAGGAAGCGTCGCATGGGATAGGGCGCGAGAGGGAAGAGGGCTGCAGGAAAGCTGATTGATAGGCAAGGATCACCTCCTCCACGCTCCACGCGTGCCCAACCTGGGAGCCTTCCACGAGGGAAGGGCTGGCTGGACAGAGGAGGGGAGAGCAGTGGATGTTGTCTGCCTTGAGGTCAGTAAGGCTTTCCACGCTGCCTGCCCTCACATGCCCTCCGAGGCAAGCTGAGGAAGTAGGGGCGAGATGAGCAGGCAGTGAGGCGGACTGAGAAGTGGCTGAACGGCAGAGCTGCGAGGGTTGTGATGAGTGGTGCAAAGCCTAGGTGGAGGCCAGTAACACAAGGTGCAGGCCAAGGGTCAGTGCGGGCTCTGGTCCCGTTCCTCTTCTTCCTCAGTGGCCCGGGTGATGGGGCAGAAAGCACCCTCAGCAAGCTGGCTGCTAAACCAGGGGGGATGGAAAACAGGGAGGAGTGGCTGACGCACCAGAGGGCTGTGCTGCCATTGAGAGGGCCTTTGACGGACTGGAGAGACGGGCTAAGAGGAACCTCCTGAAGCTCAACAAGGGGAAAGGCCAAGTGCTGCACCTAGGCAGAAAGAAGTCCATGCACCAGTACAGGCTAGAGGCCAACGTGCTGGAAAGCAGCTCTTGGGGGAAAGCCCTGGGCGTCCTGGTGCACAAGTTGCCCGTGAGCCTGCACTGCACCCTTGTGGCCAAGGCGGCCAGCGGCCTGCTGGGCTGTGGTTAGGAGGAGCCTTGGCAGCAGGTGGAGGGAGGCGGTCCTGCACAGCTGGAGTGCTGTGGCTGGTGCTGGGCTGCCCCGGCCAAGGGAGATGTGGAGCTCCTGGAGTGAGTCCAGCGATGGGCTACGAAGATGCTGAAGGGCCTGCAGCATCTCTCCCAGGAGGACAGGCTGCGAGCTGAGGCTGTCTCTTGGCGGCCATGCGGGCCGCAAGGACAAAACGCTTGTGGTTTTGGCAAAAGAGAGCTGGAAGCCAGGTGACGGCAGAGCTGCAGATTGCCAAGAGCGGCCAATGCCTTTTGCAACTGGCAGCGGGACCTTCTCCTTCAGCTTGCTTGGGAGGAGAGTGCCCCTGCTCACAGGGGCCGACGGAGGGGGCCTCTTCTCTAGTTGCAGCCTGCTGCCGGGATGCTGCTTCTGCCAGTCGCGGCTCCGGTCAGGCCACGTCACCTCCTGCCCCTTTCCCCCGTGTCCTGGGAAGAGCTGCACCCGGGAAACATCCCGCCTGCCATGCCTGCGTGCTGCCTTGCTCGGAAGCCCCTGCTGGAGCAGCATCGGCTCCCTGCGGCTTCTCTCTGCCCCTGACTGCAAACTGCTGCCCTCTGGCGGTGTCCCTTGACTCCCGGACAGAGAGGCACTTCCCCCCAAAATCTCGCCTGCCGTCTCCGACAACGGCACTAGCAGGGCTACCGCTGCTCAGTCACTTGCCCTCCTGCTGTGTCCGTATGCCAGGGCATTCAAAGAGCCCTGCCGGACCTAGAGACGCGGGCACAAGTCCGTGGGCTATGTGCAGCGGCCGAGCGCTTGAAAGAGAGGCAAGGAGCAGACTCAAGAGAGTCCTGCGCAAAAGTGCTTTGTTGCAGTGAAGGTGCACGGGCGTCAGTCAGAAGCCCCCCGGCTCCTGCCCCACGGCTCCCCTGGGCCCCCAGCGGGGAGTTAAGCGCTCCCCAAAGACAAGTTCCGACAGGCCAAAGCACACTGCACGTGCCGCCGGGGTTGCCGCTCTTACCGTGTGGCAGGGGTGCTGCCAAGGGGGTTTTTCCCTTTCCTTTTTCTTCTTTCCTTGAGTTCCTTCCCATTTTTGTCTTTCCTTTTTTTAACCTCGTCTTTTCTTCCCCACACTTTTCTCTCTGCTTCCTCATCTGCTCCGGTCTAATCTACCCCATCTTAACGCTCCCTCTCTGATCTCCCTGTTTCTTTGCACCCCGGTTTTCTCCTCTGCTTTTCTCCCCATTCCTTTCTCCCCGTTTTGCTCCTCTTTTCTCCCCTTTTCTTTCTCCCTCCCTTTTTTCTCCCCCTTTCCTTCTCCCTGCGGCTTCTCCTCCCCATTTGTTCTCCGCCTTTTTCTCTTCCCTCTTTTTCCTCCCATTTTTCACCCCTTCCATTCTCTCCCTTCTTCCTCCCCGCCTTTTCTTCCCTCTTTCCTTTCCTCCCCCTTCCCCCCTTTTTCCTCCCCCATTCTTCTCCCTTCTTTTCCCTCCCCCTTTCCCTATCCCGCTTTTCCCCTGTTCTTCTCCCCCTTTATCTCCCTTTTTCCCCCTTCGACTTTTTCCCCCCATTTTCCCTCACCTTTCTGCTCCCTCTTTTTCCCCCCTTTTTGCTTCCCCCATTTTCTCTCCCCCTTTTTCTCTCCCCTTCTTTTCGCCTGCTTTCTTTTCTCCCTGCTTTTCCCTTCCCCTTTTACTCCTCCTTTCTTCTCCCATGTCTCTCCCGCTTTTTTTCTCCCTTCTTCTCCCTTCCCCTTTTCTCTTCCCTCTTTTCTTATCTCCCCTTTTCCAAACCCCTTTGCTCCCCCCTTTCTTCTCCCCCTTTTTGCTCTCCCCCTTCCTTTCTCCCACTTTCCTACCTCCCCCCTTTCTTCTCCCTCTTTTTGCTTCCCCTGCCTTCCCCTTCTTTCCTCCCCCTTTATGCTCCCTTCTTTCACCCTGTACCCCTCTTCTTCTCCCCTTTTTTCTCTTTCCCCTTCTTCTCTCCCTCCTTTTTCTTCCCTCTTTACTTCTCTCCCCGTTTTCTCCCTCTTTTTGCTTACACCCCTTTTTCTCCACCTTTTTTTCTCCTCACTCTTTTCTCCACCAGGCTTTCTCCCCCTTCTTTCTCTTTATTTCCTCTTCACCTCTTTTCTTACACCTTTTTCTTCCCCCTTTATTTTCTCTTCAGCTCTTTTCTCTCCATTTCTTATCCTTCTCTTTCTCTTTCTCTTTCTCTTTCTCTTTCTCTTTCTCTTTCTCTTTCTCTTTCTCTTTCTCTTTCTCTTTCTTTCTCTCTCCTTCTTCTCCTTCTCCTTCTCCTTCTTCTTGACCTTCTTCTTGACCTTCTCCTTCTCCTTCTCCTTCTCCTTCTCCTTCTCCTGCTCTTTCTCGTGGTCCTTGTGGCCCGCCAGCAGGAAGTGGGAATGGCAGCAGGTCCCAGCAGTGTTATGGAAAGGCCCTGGGGAGCAGGACAGCAGCTCTCCGGGGAGCACCTGCCGGGCACTGCGGGTGCAGAGGCAGCTGAGACCGGGGCAGGCAAGGGGGCAGGCGGTTGCTCCAGGGCCTCCTTCGCCAAGCTCGGCTCTTGCTGCTCAACCGCAACATTGTCCGCAGTGCTGGCGTGTTCCTGGTGCCTTCTGCCTCCCGAGCGGTCGGGGGAGGACAGGGCTGGCTCCGAGCGCCTCCTGGGCATTGTGCTGAGCTGCTTTTCCAGAGGAGGCAGTGGAGGGGCAGAGGCACACGTGCCATCTCTGGGGCTTCTCCCTCGGGGCTGCTGCAGCTCAGCGGCTGGGGGGCCGCAGGCAGCTTCTGCAGCGTCCTGCTGAGCGGCCCCTGGGTGCGCTGTGGGGAGAAAGAGCTTGTTAGCTAGTTTTCCTGGCTTCTGAAGGGGAGCAAGGAGACTTTCCCGGTGGGAGCACGCAGCCCAGGCGCATGGCAAGCTGCAGCCTGAGCACCTCTAGAAGTGAGGAGCAGGTCAGGAGACGCAAGCACCCCTGGGGGCCATGACCTGCACGGGGAGAGCGCAGGTCCAGTGCATAGTGAGCAGTGCTGTGAAGAGCAGAGGTTTAACAACTGGGACACCTTTTGTGGAGTGAGGATTGTCCTGAAGTGGCAGGAAGTGCTGCAGGAGCAGAGCCCTGCCATAGGGTCTTGCACCCTCTGCACCTCTCTGCATTGCCACAGACATCTTCCGATCTCCAGCTAAAGCACTGGGACCAGCAGCCCTGGGTGGTGCCAATCCTCCGTGCCTCGTCCTACCTGCGGAGCTGCCCGTGTGCTCGGGTGCCTCCGCAGCCGAGGGGCTGCAAGGCAAGGCCACGTCGTCCCCAAAGATAGCTGTGCAGTTCTCGATGAGAAACTCCACCAGCACCATCACCTGCACAGTGAAAAGCAGGGATGTCAGGGCAAGGGGCTGAGAACCTGCTCAGCAGTCTTTCCTGCTCCTCAGTGCCGTTTCTGCGCCAAAAGCTGTAGCTCTGGGGCTGCGGCTCCATTAAGAGATGTGCCTGTCGCGTGGCGCAGAGCCCAGCTGAGGGGCTGGCTGGTGAGTTCAGCATACCCTGTCGTAGATCTCTCTCTGCACTTCCAGCGGGAGTGTGCTGTCCGTGCCCGGGCTCAGCATGCTGGGCCCCACCCAGATGGCCAGGTTGCTGGCGCCCATCCTGCTGGTGCCTGCGTTCTGGCTGATGCGGTGGAGCACCGCGAGCAAGGGCTTGAGCAGCAGCACATTTGCCCTGGGCAGTTGGTCAGCCACCCTGAGCAAACACAAAGAAAAGGCGCCGTGAATTCAGGGGGCAGCGGCTGCTGCCGCTTCTGGGAGCAAGGCTCAAGGCAACTGCCACAAGTGGCGCCTCCTCCCACGAGAGGAACGCCGGTGCTCTCTCTCGCCTTTCCACGTGTGCTGTCGAGAAAGGCCCGACAGCACGTGCTTAAGTACGAGACCTTGAATGAGAACATCTGGACTGGGAGGTGGGCGCTTCATCAGTAGATGGACAGTGGGAATAAAGGCGAGGTGGTCGGGAGACGTCGTGGGAGGCTTTGCAAAGGCCCGTGAAAGCCTGTGGCTGTGTTGTGTGGTATCGGCACGAGCAAGCGGATAGAAGTGTCGGGCTCTGCCACAGACTGCCCGTTTCCAGAGAAGGCCCCAGCCTCTGCCACCCGCTCCAGAACGGTGGGACTGGCTACACACTTACTCCCTCAGGCCTTCAATCTTCTCCTCCCTGCTCGGCTTCTCCAGAGCCAGCATCCAGCTGTCGTAGAGGGCCGCCGAGAGGAGCGTGCAGGGGATATTTCGCAGGAAGTCCTGCAAGGCCGAGATACGGAGATGAGGCTTGGACACCACGCCTGAGGCCAGACGGAGCATCCACGGGCACTTGGGCTCCCCAGGAGGCAGGCTGCTTGGAGCTACCCGCTCTCAGAGGAGCTCCTGGCCGCTGACAGAGCGAGCAGTGGGCTGCGCGAGGACCGCCCCGCTTGGGCACGCTCGTGGGAGTGCAAGAAGAGGCCCTAGTGCCTATGAGCCTCTAGTGCACCCAGAAACCTCAGTCTTCCTCCCTCAGGAGGCTGCTGGGGAGCAGGAGGAGGACGAGGAGGAGGAGGTGACTTTTCCCAGGGCAGGCAGGACATCGCGGGCACAAGCAGGAGAACGGGCAAGCAGGTGGCAAACACAGAGGCCAAGCTTTCCTCCGCCTGAAAGCCCGTCGTTTGGCTTCCCCGGGGTTTCAGCCTGGAGTGCCCCCTGGGCCCAGCTAGGCGCTCGAGTGGGCCCCTGCAGGTGGGCAACGTACTCTCCGTGCTGCCAGTCGGCAGAAATTCACCTTCAAGATTCCTGCCAAGAGGTGCACGGGTTGGCTTGCCAAGTCAACGGCCCCTCCTTTGTTCAGCTCCTCCCTCAAGTCCCTGCGGGCCTTCTCACTGGCACCTTTCCGGAATATGCCCTCCGTGGCAGGCCCTTCCCTGTACAATATGGCCAGCAGCTCCTGCAGGAGAAAGCAGACGGGGCTGGCAGAAGAGCTCATCGGGTGCAGAAAGGCCGTTTAGCAGGGAAGCACTTGCTCAGGGAGAGAAGCGAGTTTGTGCCTGGGCGGCGCATGCTGCTTTGCCTTGGTTCGGATCTAGTTCTCGCTGCAGGTACATGGCGCTGGGCGTAGCCGGGCTGTGCCCCAAGCCAGCCTCTCGAGCACGCTTCTGTAGTCGGGGGACTACAGAAACCCCTGGCTGTTCCTGCTGCTGCAAGCTTCCCTCCTTTGCAGGCCTTCTGCAGCCCAGGAGCTGGGGGTGCCGCCTGGCGGGACAAGCCGGCAGGCGGATCGCTGCGTGGCCAGGCTGCCTTACCTGGACTGGCTGGGGCAGGGTCCCCTGCTCTCCACAAAGGGTAGCCAGAGGCTGGCCAAAGAGAGGCGTCCCGAGGCCAGAGTCCGGCTGCCCGGGGCCGTCCCCGTTGGCCAAGGCTCGTCTCCGAGCAAACGGCCATGGCAGGAACCTCTTCCTTGTCTTAGTCCCCTCTGCTGCAAGCAAGAGGAAAGCAGAAGTGGAGAGGGAGCGGAGGGGCTGCAGCTTTTCAGCTGCTGTCGAGCGCTGAGTGAGGAGGCAGCTCCTCAGCTTCCCTTTGCAACTCACCAGTGGAGTGGCCAAGTCCCTCTTCAGCAGCCGATGGGGCCAAGAAGGGGCTCTGCTTGGTGCCAGCCTGCAAGAAAGAAAGGCAGGCGTTCAGGTTACGGAGGCGCCCGGCAGCAGCCAGGGCCGCCAGCCAGGTGCTTCAGCCCCGCAGAAAAGCGCGAGCGGCTGCAGGGAAAACCCGAGGTCGTGGGACGCCGGCGGAGGAGATGCTTGCGTGCGGGAACGGCCTGGCCTCTCTGCCCGACGTGGGTGCTTGGGGCCGGCCGCCTTCCCTCCCGAAACTCGCATGCCTCCCGGCAGCCCGCAGCCGGGGCCGCGGGACAGGGAGCCCCTGCTCACCTCCGCCGAAACCAAGGCCTCGACGGTCCGGGCGGTCAGCGACCCCGACTAGGCAAGAGAGCAAAGAGGCAGCGTGAGCAGGCGGTGGCGCGGGCTCTTGCCCGCAGCCCCGTGGCGCTCGGGGCGCAGCGCAGCCCCCCGGGACACTTACGGCGCCCTGGAAGCTGACGGCCGTGACGAGGAGCCAAAGGGAGGCGAGTCGGGTGACGCGGGTCTCCGGGGCTCCTGGGCTCGGCCTGGGCACAGGGCAGGGGCAAAGGCCGAGCTCCGTCACAGCCAGCCCCTCTGCTGGCTGCCCGGGCCCCGGCCCCGCGCGCCCACGCCACCCTGGCGCAGGAGCCCTTCCCGCGGCGCTGGCTGGCAGCACCGCTCGGCAGTGGCAGCGGCAGCGGCAGCGGCCCCGGCCCTGCGGCCTCCGCGCCTCTTGCGTGGGCAAACGGGCAGCGGCAGCTCGCGGTGCCCCTGCCCGCCGGCAAGGAGCCGCCGGGCCAGCTGCAGGCCGCTGCTCTTGCTTTGCGGGCACAAGGCGAAGGCCCTGCTGCCGCCGCTCTGCCCGGCAGCTGCCCCGCGCAGGGGGGTCCCTTTCCCCCACCTCCCCGGCTGCTTTGCTGGGGGCAGCTGCCCCGGCACCTCTGCACCGCCCGCAGCCTTGCCGCCGCCGCAGGCGGGCTGAATTGCCCGCCAGGGCTCACCTGAGCATCGTGCTCAGCCACAGCTCCTTGGCCTCCCGCGACCTGCAGCCAAAAGGAGAAACAGCCTCAGAGCCCGCTCCTCCTCCTCCTCCTCCTGCTCCTCCTGCTCCTCCTGCTCCTCCTCGGGAGAGGCCCAGGTGCCCGGACAGCTCTCGCCCGCTTGGCACTGCTGCACAGCGCCATGCACCCAAGCCCCCGGTCGGTGTCCCCCCGCAGTGTCCCTGGGGGGAGCAGAGGTGCAGGGGGGAGGTGGGGGCGGGGGCGAGGCTTGTGCACGCCTGGAGGTGCCTGTGACTGCGTCAGAAACCCCCGCAGGACCCCTACTGTCTCTCGCCCCAGCCGGAGCTGAGCCCCAGCAAGGCCAGAGAGGACTGCAGGCGAGCACGGTGCCCTGCACCCCCCACAGCCCTGCACGTGCCGCCAAGACTCACCGGAAAGTGACCACGCAGCCGTCGTTGGGCCAGACGAGGACGAGGGCATTGGTGCACTTCAGGCCATGCCCGTCCTCTTCCTCCTCTTCGCGCCCGCCCGCCGCCTCGTCCTTCCCGCACAGCAGCCAGAGCTGGCCGAGAGGCACGCGGTGCTTGAGCAGGAAGGTGGAGCCGCACCTGCGGAGGGAGAGCAGGGAGCGGCGTGGAGGTTGTGTGGTGGGGCAGCGGCAGCAGTGGCCAGCAGGGCAGAGGCAGTGCCCGGGGGCAGAGGGTGGGGGCGGGGGAAGGACGGCTGGGGCTGCTCTCCTTACTTGAAGGTGGCGATGGCCAGGGTGTCGGGGAAGAGGAGGAGGTGCCTGTCCCTGGTGCGCCGGTGCCGGGTCACCTGGACACGGTCGCTGAGGAGGAGCTGGGGGCTCCTGCGCGACACGAAGGCGCCGAGCGGCGCCGGGGGCCGGGAGGCTCCCCTGGCCTCGAGCCCGGGGCCGGCGCCAGGAGCCGCGCGGCCAGGGGCCTCGGGCCGTGCCTGCGTGCCGGCAGCGGGGCCGGCAGCGCCCCGGGCACCGCAGCAGTTCGCCTGTCCCATGGCGCCGTGGCCGGGTCAGCAGCTGCGGTGCGTCCGTGCCCCGCGCCGGGCAGCGCCAGGCGCCGGTCAGGCCTGCGCAAAGCACGGAGCGGTGTCGGCGTGCCGAGTAGTGCCGCTGGGCTGGGAGCCTGCGTCTCCCTGCTGCCCCGCACCGGCACAGCACCGCACTGGGGCCGGGCGGGCGCCGGTGGCCGTGGCCACCCGGGTGCCACCGCGGCACATTGTGATGCACGACGGCACATTGTGATGCGCCGGCCGGGCCGTGGGGCAGGGCCGGGGCGTGGGCCGGGGGCTGCAGGTCTCCCTGGCGGAGGAGACGGGCTCGGTGCTGGAGCAGCTCCCGGCTTCAGCAGCCGGCTCTGTGTCCGTGAAAAGCCCCCACGCACAGGCGGCTTGCCCACCCGGCTGCAGCATGCCCTGTTGTTGCTGGGACAGGAGGACTCCCGCTTTGGAGGGGCCAAGCAAGGGCGCCTGTGCCCGCTAGAGAAGCAGGGCCCAGGCGGTGCCCCAAATCCCATCTTTCACGCTTCCTCGGCCCTCTGTCAGTGGGGTGGTCCGCCCGAGACTGGAGACCCCCAGGCCAGGTGCCAAAATGTGGCATCACCATGACAAGTGGGAATGTTGGCTCCAAGCACAGCCAGAGAAGACTTGAGGGCAGGATTCAGTTGCCCAGACACCAGGACCAGCATCTGTTTGAGATGCCTTGGGAAATCCCTTGCGGCGGGTGCCCTGGCATACCCAGAAGCCTGTAGGCCCGGGCTTTCAGGCACCTGAATCCCCCCTCACCTCGTGTGCATCGCACCAGTCTGCCGAGAGTCTCAACAGCACTCCACAGGACATTAGGCAGGCTCATGGAAATGCTTGCATACGGATCACAGCATCACAGAATGGCCAAGGCTGGAAGGGACCTCTGGAGATCATCTAGTGCAACCGCCCTGCTCAAGCAGGGTCCTCTAGAGCACATTGCCCAGGATCGCGTCCAGGCGGGTTTTGACTCTCTCCGGGGCAGGAGACTCCGCCACCTCTCTGGGCAACCTGTTCCAGCGCTCAGTCACCCTCACAGGAAAGAAGGAGGACATTTTCCTCATGTTCAGGCGGAACTGCCTGTGGCTCAGTTTGTGCCCGTTGCCTCTTGTCCTGTTGCTGGGCACCACCGAGAAGAGCCTGGCCCCATCCTCTTGACACCCTCCCTTCACATACTTGTACGCACTGATGAGATCGCCTCTCGGTCTTCTCTTCTCCAGGCTAAACAGGCCCAGCTCTCCCCGCCTTTCTTCATAGCAGAGGTGCTCCAGAGTCTGAAACGGAAGTCGCCATGTGTGCAGTCTGCACCGGAGCGCCAGTCCAAAGGCCTGTGGGCATGCCTGCAGGGGTGGTCTTTCTCTCAGCCGTCACTGATGCTTGGCTCCAGAGGGGAGGCGCCTCCAAAGTGCTTTTGCTGCACGGGGCTCTCCTCAACCAAGCGGCTGAGACGGGTGTGGCACACCAAGAGGTTGCACCTCGCTGGTGCGCGAGGGTGCAGGAGGAAGCGTCGCATGGGATAGGGCGCGAGAGGGAAGAGGGCTGCAGGAAAGCTGATTGATAGGCAAGGATCACCTCCTCCACGCTCCACGCGTGCCCAACCTGGGAGCCTTCCACGAGGGAAGGGCTGGCTGGACAGAGGAGGGGAGAGCAGTGGATGTTGTCTGCCTTGAGGTCAGTAAGGCTTTCCACGCTGCCTGCCCTCACATGCCCTCCGAGGCAAGCTGAGGAAGTAGGGGCGAGATGAGCAGGCAGTGAGGGGGACTGAGAAGTGGCTGAACGGCAGAGCTGCGAGGGTTGTGATGAGTGGTGCAAAGCCTAGGTGGAGGCCAGTAACACAAGGTGCAGGCCAAGGGTCAGTGCGGGCTCTGGTCCCGTTCCTCTTCTTCCTCAGTGGCCCGGGTGATGGGGCAGAAAGCACCCTCAGCAAGCTGGCTGCTAAACCAGGGGGGATGGAAAACAGGGAGGAGTGGCTGACGCACCAGAGGGCTGTGCTGCCATTGAGAGGGCCTTTGACGGACTGGAGAGACGGGCTAAGAGGAACCTCCTGAAGCTCAACAAGGGGAAAGGCCAAGTGCTGCACCTAGGCAGAAAGAAGTCCATGCACCAGTACAGGCTAGAGGCCAACGTGCTGGAAAGCAGCTCTTGGGGGAAAGCCCTGGGCGTCCTGGTGCACAAGTTGCCCGTGAGCCTGCACTGCACCCTTGTGGCCAAGGCGGCCAGCGGCCTGCTGGGCTGTGGTTAGGAGGAGCCTTGGCAGCAGGTGGAGGGAGGCAGTCCTGCACAGCTGGAGTGCTGTGGCTGGTGCTGGGCTGCCCCGGCCAAGGGAGATGTGGAGCTCCTGGAGTGAGTCCAGCGATGGGCTACGAAGATGCTGAAGGGCCTGCAGCATCTCTCCCAGGAGGACAGGCTGCGAGCTGAGGCTGTCTCTTGGCGGCCATGCGGGCCGCAAGGACAAAACGCTTGTGGTTTTGGCAAAAGAGAGCTGGAAGCCAGGTGACGGCAGAGCTGCAGATTGCCAAGAGCGGCCAATGCCTTTTGCAACTGGCAGCGGGACCTTCTCCTTCAGCTTGCTTGGGAGGAGAGTGCCCCTGCTCACAGGGGCCGACGGAGGGGGCCTCTTCTCTAGTTGCAGCCTGCTGCCGGGATGCTGCTTCTGCCAGTCGCGGCTCCGGTCAGGCCACGTCACCTCCTGCCCCTTTCCCCCGTGTCCTGGGAAGAGCTGCACCCGGGAAACATCCCGCCTGCCATGCCTGCGTGCTGCCTTGCTCGGAAGCCCCTGCTGGAGCAGCATCGGCTCCCTGCGGCTTCTCTCTGCCCCTGACTGCAAACTGCTGCCCTCTGGCGGTGTCCCTTGACTCCCGGACAGAGAGGCACTTCCCCCCAAAATCTCGCCTGCCGTCTCCGACAACGGCACTAGCAGGGCTACCGCTGCTCAGTCACTTGCCCTCCTGCTGCGTCCGTATGCCAGGGCATTCAAAGAGCCCTGCCGGACCTAGAGACGCGGGCACAAGTCCGTGGGCTATGTGCAGCGGCCGAGCGCTTGAAAGAGAGGCAAGGAGCAGACTCAAGAGAGTCCTGCGCAAAAGTGCTTTGTTGCAGTGAAGGTGCACGGGCGTCAGTCAGAAGCCCCCCGGCTCCTGCCCCACGGCTCCCCTGGGCCCCCAGCGGGGAGTTAAGCGCTCCCCAAAGACAAGTTCCGTCAGGCCAAAGCACACTGCACGTGCCGCCGGGGTTGCCGCTCTTACCGTGTGGCAGGGGTGCTGCCAAGGGGGTTTTTCCCTTTCCTTTTTCTTCTTTCCTTGAGTTCCTTCCCATTTTTGTCTTTCCTTTTTTTAACCTCGTCTTTTCTTCCCCACACTTTTCTCTCTGCTTCCTCATCTGCTCCGGTCTAATCTACCCCATCTTAACGCTCCCTCTCTGATCTCCCTGTTTCTTTGCACCCCGGTTTTCTCCTCTGCTTTTCTCCCCATTCCTTTCTCCCCGTTTTGCTCCTCTTTTCTCCCCTTTTCTTTCTCCCTCCCTTTTTTCTCCCCCTTTCCTTCTCCCTGCGGCTTCTCCTCCCCATTTGTTCTCCGCCTTTTTCTCTTCCCTCTTTTTCCTCCCATTTTTCACCCCTTCCATTCTCTCCCTTCTTCCTCCCCGCCTTTTCTTCCCTCTTTCCTTTCCTCCCCCTTCCCCCCTTTTTCCTCCCCCATTCTTCTCCCTTCTTTTCCCTCCCCCTTTCCCTATCCCGCTTTTCCCCTGTTCTTCTCCCCCTTTATCTCCCTTTTTCCCCCTTCGACTTTTTCCCCCCATTTTCCCTCACCTTTCTGCTCCCTCTTTTTCCCCCCTTTTTGCTTCCCCCATTTTCTCTCCCCCTTTTTCTCTCCCCTTCTTTTCGCCTGCTTTCTTTTCTCCCTGCTTTTCCCTTCCCCTTTTACTCCTCCTTTCTTCTCCCATGTCTCTCCCGCTTTTTTTCTCCCTTCTTCTCCCTTCCCCTTTTCTCTTCCCTCTTTTCTTATCTCCCCTTTTCCAAACCCCTTTGCTCCCCCCTTTCTTCTCCCCCTTTTTGCTCTCCCCCTTCCTTTCTCCCACTTTCCTACCTCCCCCCTTTCTTCTCCCTCTTTTTGCTTCCCCTGCCTTCCCCTTCTTTCCTCCCCCTTTATGCTCCCTTCTTTCACCCTGTACCCCTCTTCTTCTCCCCTTTTTTCTCTTTCCCCTTCTTCTCTCCCTCCTTTTTCTTCCCTCTTTACTTCTCTCCCCGTTTTCTCCCTCTTTTTGCTTACACCCCTTTTTCTCCACCTTTTTTTCTCCTCACTCTTTTCTCCACCAGGCTTTCTCCCCCTTCTTTCTCTTTATTTCCTCTTCACCTCTTTTCTTACACCTTTTTCTTCCCCCTTTATTTTCTCTTCAGCTCTTTTCTCTCCATTTCTTATCCTTCTCTTTCTCTTTCTCTTTCTCTTTCTCTTTCTCTTTCTCTTTCTCTTTCTCTTTCTTTCTCTCTCCTTCTTCTCCTTCTCCTTCTCCTTCTTCTTGACCTTCTTCTTGACCTTCTCCTTCTCCTTCTCCTTCTCCTTCTCCTTCTCCTTCTCCTTCTCCTGCTCTTTCTCGTGGTCCTTGTGGCCCGCCAGCAGGAAGTGGGAATGGCAGCAGGTCCCAGCAGTGTTATGGAAAGGCCCTGGGGAGCAGGACAGCAGCTCTCCGGGGAGCACCTGCCGGGCACTGCGGGTGCAGAGGCAGCTGAGACCGGGGCAGGCAAGGGGGCAGGCGGTTGCTCCAGGGCCTCCTTCGCCAAGCTCGGCTCTTGCTGCTCAACCGCAACATTGTCCGCAGTGCTGGCGTGTTCCTGGTGCCTTCTGCCTCCCGAGCGGTCGGGGGAGGACAGGGCTGGCTCCGAGCGCCTCCTGGGCATTGTGCTGAGCTGCTTTTCCAGAGGAGGCAGTGGAGGGGCAGAGGCACACGTGCCATCTCTGGGGCTTCTCCCTCGGGGCTGCTGCAGCTCAGCGGCTGGGGGGCCGCAGGCAGCTTCTGCAGCGTCCTGCTGAGCGGCCCCTGGGTGCGCTGTGGGGAGAAAGAGCTTGTTAGCTAGTTTTCCTGGCTTCTGAAGGGGAGCAAGGAGACTTTCCCGGTGGGAGCACGCAGCCCAGGCGCATGGCAAGCTGCAGCCTGAGCACCTCTAGAAGTGAGGAGCAGGTCAGGAGACGCAAGCACCCCTGGGGGCCATGACCTGCACGGGGAGAGCGCAGGTCCAGTGCATAGTGAGCAGTGCTGTGAAGAGCAGAGGTTTAACAACTGGGACACCTTTTGTGGAGTGAGGATTGTCCTGAAGTGGCAGGAAGTGCTGCAGGAGCAGAGCCCTGCCATAGGGTCTTGCACCCTCTGCACCTCTCTGCATTGCCACAGACATCTTCCGATCTCCAGCTAAAGCACTGGGACCAGCAGCCCTGGGTGGTGCCAATCCTCCATGCCTCGTCCTACCTGCGGAGCTGCCCGTGTGCTCGGGTGCCTCCGCAGCCGAGGGGCTGCAAGGCAAGGCCACGTCGTCCCCAAAGATAGCTGTGCAGTTCTCGATGAGAAACTCCACCAGCACCATCACCTGCACAGTGAAAAGCAGGGATGTCAGGGCAAGGGGCTGAGAACCTGCTCAGCAGTCTTTCCTGCTCCTCAGTGCCGTTTCTGCGCCAAAAGCTGTAGCTCTGGGGCTGCGGCTCCATTAAGAGATGTGCCTGTCGCGTGGCGCAGAGCCCAGCTGAGGGGCTGGCTGGTGAGTTCAGCATACCCTGTCGTAGATCTCTCTCTGCACTTCCAGCGGGAGTGTGCTGTCCGTGCCCGGGCTCAGCATGCTGGGCCCCACCCAGATGGCCAGGTTGCTGGCGCCCATCCTGCTGGTGCCTGCGTTCTGGCTGATGCGGTGGAGCACCGCGAGCAAGGGCTTGAGCAGCAGCACATTTGCCCTGGGCAGTTGGTCAGCCACCCTGAGCAAACACAAAGAAAAGGCGCCGTGAATTCAGGGGGCAGCGGCTGCTGCCGCTTCTGGGAGCAAGGCTCAAGGCAACTGCCACAAGTGGCGCCTCCTCCCACGAGAGGAACGCCGGTGCTCTCTCTCGCCTTTCCACGTGTGCTGTCGAGAAAGGCCCGACAGCACGTGCTTAAGTACGAGACCTTGAATGAGAACATCTGGACTGGGAGGTGGGCGCTTCATCAGTAGATGGACAGTGGGAATAAAGGCGAGGTGGTCGGGAGACGTCGTGGGAGGCTTTGCAAAGGCCCGTGAAAGCCTGTGGCTGTGTTGTGTGGTATCGGCACGAGCAAGCGGATAGAAGTGTCGGGCTCTGCCACAGACTGCCCGTTTCCAGAGAAGGCCCCAGCCTCTGCCACCCGCTCCAGAACGGTGGGACTGGCTACACACTTACTCCCTCAGGCCTTCAATCTTCTCCTCCCTGCTTGGCTTCTCCAGAGCCAGCATCCAGCTGTCGTAGAGGGCCGCCGAGAGGAGCGTGCAGGGGATATTTCGCAGGAAGTCCTGCAAGGCCGAGATACGGAGATGAGGCTTGGACACCACGCCTGAGGCCAGACGGAGCGTCCACGGGCACTTGGGCTCCCCAGGAGGCAGGCTGCTTGGAGCTACCCGCTCTCAAAGGAGCTCCTGGCCGCTGACAGAGCGAGCAGTGGGCTGCGCGAGGACCGCCCCGCTTGGGCACGCTCGTGGGAGTGCAAGAAGAGGCCCTAGTGCCTATGAGCCTCTAGTGCACCCAGAAACCTCAGTCTTCCTCCCTCAGGAGGCTGCTGGGGAGCAGGAGGAGGACGAGGAGGAGGAGGTGACTTTTCCCAGGGCAGGCACAAGCAGGAGAACGGGCAAGCAGGTGGCAAACACAGAGGCCAAGCTTTCCTCCGCCTGAAAGCCCGTCGTTTGGCTTCCCCGGGGTTTCAGCCTGGAGTGCCCCCTGGGCCCAGCTAGGCGCTCGAGTGGGCCCCTGCAGGTGGGCAACGTACTCTCCGTGCTGCCAGTCGGCAGAAATTCACCTTCAAGATTCCTGCCAAGAGGTGCACGGGTTGGCTTGCCAAGTCAACGGCCCCTCCTTTGTTCAGCTCCTCCCTCAAGTCCCTGCGGGCCTTCTCACTGGCACCTTTCCGGAATATGCCCTCCGTGGCAGGCCCTTCCCTGTACAATATGGCCAGCAGCTCCTGCAGGAGAAAGCAGACGGGGCTGGCAGAAGAGCTCATCGGGTGCAGAAAGGCCGTTTAGCAGGGAAGCACTTGCTCAGGGAGAGAAGCGAGTTTGTGCCTGGGCGGCGCATGCTGCTTTGCCTTGGTTCGGATCTAGTTCTCGCTGCAGGTACATGGCGCTGGGCGTAGCCGGGCTGTGCCCCAAGCCAGCCTCTCGAGCACGCTTCTGTAGTCGGGGGACTACAGAAACCCCTGGCTGTTCCTGCTGCTGCAAGCTTCCCTCCTTTGCAGGCCTTCTGCAGCCCAGGAGCTGGGGGTGCCGCCTGGCGGGACAAGCCGGCAGGCGGATCGCTGCGTGGCCAGGCTGCCTTACCTGGACTGGCTGGGGCAGGGTCCCCTGCTCTCCACAAAGGGTAGCCAGAGGCTGGCCAAAGAGAGGCGTCCCGAGGCCAGAGTCCGGCTGCCCGGGGCCGTCCCCGTTGGCCGAGGCTCGTCTCCGAGCAAACGGCCATGGCAGGAACCTCTTCCTTGTCTTAGTCCCCTCTGCTGCAAGCAAGAGGAAAGCAGAAGTGGAGAGGGAGCGGAGGGGCTGCAGCTTTTCAGCTGCTGTCGAGCGCTGGGTGAGGAGGCAGCTCCTCAGCTTCCCTTTGCAACTCACCAGTGGAGTGGCCAAGTCCCTCTTCAGCAGCCGATGGGGCCAAGACGGGGCTCTGCTTGGTGCCAGCCTGCAAGAAAGAAAGGCAGGCGTTCAGGTTACGGAGGCGCCCGGCAGCAGCCAGGGCCGCCAGCCAGGTGCTTCAGCCCCGCAGAAAAGCGCGAGCGGCTGCAGGGAAAACCCGAGGTCGTGGGACGCCGGCGGAGGAGATGCTTGCGTGCGGGAACGGCCTGGCCTCTCTGCCCGACGTGGGTGCTTGGGGCCGGCCGCCTTCCCTCCCGAAACTCGCATGCCTCCCGGCAGCCCGCAGCCGGGGCCGCGGGACAGGGAGCCCCTGCTCACCTCCGCCGAAACCAAGGCCTCGACGGTCCGGGCGGTCAGCGACCCCGACTAGGCAAGAGAGCAAAGAGGCAGCGTGAGCAGGCGGTGGCGCGGGCTCTTGCCCGCAGCCCCGTGGCGCTCGGGGCGCAGCGCAGCCCCCCGGGACACTTACGGCGCCCTGGAAGCTGACGGCCGTGACGAGGAGCCAAAGGGAGGCGAGTCGGGTGACGCGGGTCTCCGGGGCTCCTGGGCTCGGCCTGGGCACAGGGCAGGGGCAAAGGCCGAGCTCCGTCACAGCCAGCCCCTCTGCTGGCTGCCCGGGCCCCGGCCCCGCGCGCCCGCGCCACCCTGGCGCAGGAGCCCTTCCCGCGGCGCTGGCTGGCAGCACCGCTCGGCAGCGGCCGCGGCCCCGGCCCTGCGGCCTCCGCGCCTCTTGCGTGGGCAAACGGGCAGCGGCAGCTCGCGGTGCCCCTGCCCGCCGGCAAGGAGCCGCCGGGCCAGCTGCAGGCCGCTGCTCTTGCTTTGCGGGCACAAGGCGAAGGCCCTGCTGCTGCCGCTCTGCCCGGCAGCTGCCCCGCGCAGGGGGGTCCCTTTCCCCCACCTCCCCGGCTGCTTTGCTGGGGGCAGCTGCCCCGGCACCTCTGCACCGCCCGCAGCCTTGCCGCCGCCGCAGGCGGGCTGAATTGCCCGCCAGGGCTCACCTGAGCATCGTGCTCAGCCACAGCTCCTTGGCCTCCCGCGACCTGCAGCCAAAAGGAGAAACAGCCTCAGAGCCCGCTCCTCCTCCTCCTCCTCCTGCTCCTCCTGCTCCTCCTGCTCCTCCTCGGGAGAGGCCCAGGTGCCCGGACAGCTCTCGCCCGCTTGGCACTGCTGCACAGCGCCATGCACCCAAGCCCCCGGTCGGTGTCCCCCCGCAGTGTCCCTGGGGGGAGCAGAGGTGCAGGGGGGAGGTGGGGGCGGGGGCGAGGCTTGTGCACGCCTGGAGGTGCCTGTGACTGCGTCAGAAACCCCCGCAGGACCCCTACTGTCTCTCGCCCCAGCCGGAGCTGAGCCCCAGCAAGGCCAGAGAGGACTGCAGGCGAGCACGGTGCCCTGCACCCCCCACAGCCCTGCACGTGCCGCCAAGACTCACCGGAAAGTGACCACGCAGCCGTCGTTGGGCCAGACGAGGACGAGGGCATTGGTGCATTTCAGGCCATGCCCGTCCTCTTCCTCCTCTTCGCGCCCGCCCGCCGCCTCGTCCTTCCCGCACAGCAGCCAGAGCTGGCCGAGAGGCACGCGGTGCTTGAGCAGGAAGGTGGAGCCGCACCTGCGGAGGGAGAGCAGGGAGCGGCGTGGAGGTTGTGTGGTGGGGCAGCGGCAGCAGTGGCCAGCAGGGCAGAGGCAGTGCCCGGGGGCAGAGGGTGGGGGCGGGGGAAGGACGGCTGGGGCTGCTCTCCTTACTTGAAGGTGGCGATGGCCAGGGTGTCGGGGAAGAGGAGGAGGTGCCTGTCCCTGGTGCGCCGGTGCCGGGTCACCTGGACACGGTCGCTGAGGAGGAGCTGGGGGCTCCTGCGCGACACGAAGGCGCCGAGCGGCGCCGGGGGCCGGGAGGCTCCCCTGGCCTCGAGCCCGGGGCCGGCGCCAGGAGCCGCGCGGCCAGGGGCCTCGGGCCGTGCCTGCGTGCCGGCAGCGGGGCCGGCAGCGCCCCGGGCACCGCAGCAGTTCGCCTGTCCCATGGCGCCGTGGCCGGGTCAGCAGCTGCGGTGCGTCCGTGCCCCGCGCCGGGCAGCGCCAGGCGCCGGTCAGGCCTGCGCAAAGCACGGAGCGGTGTCCGCGTGCCGAGTAGTGCCGCTGGGCTGGGAGCCTGCGTCTCCCTGCTGCCCCGCACCGGCACAGCACCGCACTGGGGCCGGGCGGGCGCCGGTGGCCGTGGCCACCCGGGTGCCACCACGACACATTGTGATGCACGACGGCACATTGTGATGCGCCGGCCGGGCCGTGGGGCAGGGCCGGGGCGTGGGCCGGGGGCTGCAGGTCTCCCTGGCGGAGGAGACGGGCTCGGTGCTGGAGCAGCTCCCGGCTTCAGCAGCCGGCTCTGTGTCCGTGAAAAGCCCCCACGCACAGGCGGCTTGCCCACCCGGCTGCAGCATGCCCTGTTGTTGCTGGGACAGGAGGACTCCCGCTTTGGAGGGGCCAAGCAAGGGGGCCTGTGCCCGCTAGAGAAGCAGGGCCCAGGCGGTGCCCCAAATCCCAACTTTCACACTTCCTCGGCCCTCTGTCAGTGGGGTGGTCCGCCCGAGACTGGAGACCCCCAGGCCAGGTGCCAAAATGTGGCATCACCATGACAAGTGGGAATGTTGGCTCCAAGCACAGCCAGAGAAGACTTGAGGGCAGGATTCAGTTGCCCAGACACCAGGACCAGCATCTGTTTGAGATGCCTTGGGAAATCCCTTGCGGCGGATGCCCTGGCATACCCAGAAGCCTGTAGGCCCGGGCTTTCAGGCACCTGAATCCCCCCTCACCTCGTGTGCATCGCACCAGTCTGCCGAGAGTCTCAACAGCACTCCACAGGACATTAGGCAGGCTCATGGAAATGCTTGCATACGGATCACAGCATCACAGAATGGCCAAGGCTGGAAGGGACCTCTGGAGATCATCTAGTGCAACCTCCCTGCTCAAGCAGGGTCCTCTAGAGCATATTGCCCAGGATCGTGTCCAGACGGGTTTTGACTCTCTCCGGGGCAGGAGACTCCGCCACCTCTCTGGGCAACCTGTTCCAGCGCTCAGTCACCCTCACAGGAAAGAAGGAGGACATTTTCCTCATGTTCAGGCGGAACTGCCTGTGGCTCAGTTTGTGCCCGTTGCCTCTTGTCCTGTTGCTGGGCACCACCGAGAAGAGCCTGGCCCCATCCTCTCGACACCCTCCCTTCACATACTTGTACGCACTGATGAGATCGCCTCTCGGTCTTCTCTTCTCCAGGCTAAACAGGCCCAGCTCTCCCCGCCTTTCTTCATAGCAGAGGTGCTCCAGAGTCTGAAACGGAAGTCGCCATGCGTGCAGGCTGCACCGGAGCGCCAGTCCAAAGGCCTGTGGGCATGCCTGCAGGGGTGGTCTTTCTCTCAGCCGTCACTGATGCTTGGCTCCAGAGGGGAGGCGCCTCCAAAGTGCTTTTGCTGCACGGGGCTCTCCTCAACCAAGCGGCTGAGACGGGTGTGGCACACCAAGAGGTTGCACCTCGCTGGTGCGCAAGGGTGCAGGAGGAAGCGTCGCATGGGATAGGGCGCGAGAGGGAAGAGGGCTGCAGGAAAGCTGATTGATAGGCAAGGATCACCTCCTCCACGCTCCACGCGTGCCCAACCTGGGAGCCTTCCACGAGGGAAGGGCTGGCTGGACAGAGGAGGGGAGAGCAGTGGATGTTGTCTGCCTTGAGGTCAGTAAGGCTTTCCACGCTGCCTGCCCTCACATGCCCTCCGAGGCAAGCTGAGGAAGTAGGGGCGAGATGAGCAGGCAGTGAGGCGGACTGAGAAGTGGCTGAACGGCAGAGCTGCGAGGGTTGTGATGAGTGGTGCAAAGCCTAGGTGGAGGCCAGTAACACAAGGTGCAGGCCAAGGGTCAGTGCGGGCTCTGGTCCCGTTCCTCTTCTTCCTCAGTGGCCCGGGTGATGGGGCAGAAAGCACCCTCAGCAAGCTGGCTGCTAAACCAGGGGGGATGGAAAACAGGGAGGAGTGGCTGACGCACCAGAGGGCTGTGCTGCCATTGAGAGGGCCTTTGACGGACTGGAGAGACGGGCTAAGAGGAACCTCCTGAAGCTCAACAAGGGGAAAGGCCAAGTGCTGCACCTAGGCAGAAAGAAGTCCATGCACCAGTACAGGCTAGAGGCCAACGTGCTGGAAAGCAGCTCTTGGGGGAAAGCCCTGGGCGTCCTGGTGCACAAGTTGCCCGTGAGCCTGCACTGCACCCTTGTGGCCAAGGCGGCCAGCGGCCTGCTGGGCTGTGGTTAGGAGGAGCCTTGGCAGCAGGTGGAGGGAGGCGGTCCTGCACAGCTGGAGTGCTGTGGCTGGTGCTGGGCTGCCCCGGCCAAGGGAGATGTGGAGCTCCTGGAGTGAGTCCAGCGATGGGCTACGAAGATGCTGAAGGGCCTGCAGCATCTCTCCCAGGAGGACAGGCTGCGAGCTGAGGCTGTCTCTTGGCGGCCATGCGGGCCGCAAGGACAAAACGCTTGTGGTTTTGGCAAAAGAGAGCTGGAAGCCAGGTGACGGCAGAGCTGCAGATTGCCAAGAGCGGCCAATGCCTTTTGCAACTGGCAGCGGGACCTTCTCCTTCAGCTTGCTTGGGAGGAGAGTGCCCCTGCTCACAGGGGCCGACGGAGGGGGCCTCTTCTCTAGTTGCAGCCTGCTGCCGGGATGCTGCTTCTGCCAGTCGCGGCTCCGGTCAGGCCACGTCACCTCCTGCCCCTTTCCCCCGTGTCCTGGGAAGAGCTGCACCCGGGAAACATCCCGCCTGCCATGCCTGCGTGCTGCCTTGCTCGGAAGCCCCTGCTGGAGCAGCATCGGCTCCCTGCGGCTTCTCTCTGCCCCTGACTGCAAACTGCTGCCCTCTGGCGGTGTCCCTTGACTCCCGGACAGAGAGGCACTTCCCCCCAAAATCTCGCCTGCCGTCTCCGACAACGGCACTAGCAGGGCTACCGCTGCTCAGTCACTTGCCCTCCTGCTGCGTCCGTATGCCAGGGCATTCAAAGAGCCCTGCCGGACCCAGAGACGCGGGCACAAGTCCGTGGGCTATGTGCAGCGGCCGAGCGCTTGAAAGAGAGGCAAGGAGCAGACTCAAGAGAGTCCTGCGCAAAAGTGCTTTGTTGCAGTGAAGGTGCACGGGCGTCAGTCAGAAGCCCCCCGGCTCCTGCCCCACGGCTCCCCTGGGCCCCCAGCGGGGAGTTAAGCGCTCCCCAAAGACAAGTTCCGACAGGCCAAAGCACACTGCACGTGCCGCCGGGGTTGCCGCTCTTACCGTGTGGCAGGGGTGCTGCCAAGGGGGTTTTTCCCTTTCCTTTTTCTTCTTTCCTTGAGTTCCTTCCCATTTTTGTCTTTCCTTTTTTTAACCTCGTCTTTTCTTCCCCACACTTTTCTCTCTGCTTCCTCATCTGCTCCGGTCTAATCTACCCCATCTTAACGCTCCCTCTCTGATCTCCCTGTTTCTTTGCACCCCGGTTTTCTCCTCTGCTTTTCTCCCCATTCCTTTCTCCCCGTTTTGCTCCTCTTTTCTCCCCTTTTCTTTCTCCCTCCCTTTTTTCTCCCCCTTTCCTTCTCCCTGCGGCTTCTCCTCCCCATTTGTTCTCCGCCTTTTTCTCTTCCCTCTTTTTCCTCCCATTTTTCACCCCTTCCATTCTCTCCCTTCTTCCTCCCCGCCTTTTCTTCCCTCTTTCCTTTCCTCCCCCTTCCCCCCTTTTTCCTCCCCCATTCTTCTCCCTTCTTTTCCCTCCCCCTTTCCCTATCCCGCTTTTCCCCTGTTCTTCTCCCCCTTTATCTCCCTTTTTCCCCCTTCGACTTTTTCCCCCCATTTTCCCTCACCTTTCTGCTCCCTCTTTTTCCCCCCTTTTTGCTTCCCCCATTTTCTCTCCCCCTTTTTCTCTCCCCTTCTTTTCGCCTGCTTTCTTTTCTCCCTGCTTTTCCCTTCCCCTTTTACTCCTCCTTTCTTCTCCCATGTCTCTCCCGCTTTTTTTCTCCCTTCTTCTCCCTTCCCCTTTTCTCTTCCCTCTTTTCTTATCTCCCCTTTTCCAAACCCCTTTGCTCCCCCCTTTCTTCTCCCCCTTTTTGCTCTCCCCCTTCCTTTCTCCCACTTTCCTACCTCCCCCCTTTCTTCTCCCTCTTTTTGCTTCCCCTGCCTTCCCCTTCTTTCCTCCCCCTTTATGCTCCCTTCTTTCACCCTGTACCCCTCTTCTTCTCCCCTTTTTTCTCTTTCCCCTTCTTCTCTCCCTCCTTTTTCTTCCCTCTTTACTTCTCTCCCCGTTTTCTCCCTCTTTTTGCTTACACCCCTTTTTCTCCACCTTTTTTTCTCCTCACTCTTTTCTCCACCAGGCTTTCTCCCCCTTCTTTCTCTTTATTTCCTCTTCACCTCTTTTCTTACACCTTTTTCTTCCCCCTTTATTTTCTCTTCAGCTCTTTTCTCTCCATTTCTTATCCTTCTCTTTCTCTTTCTCTTTCTCTTTCTCTTTCTCTTTCTCTTTCTCTTTCTCTTTCTCTTTCTCTTTCTCTTTCTTTCTCTCTCCTTCTTCTCCTTCTCCTTCTCCTTCTTCTTGACCTTCTTCTTGACCTTCTCCTTCTCCTTCTCCTTCTCCTTCTCCTTCTCCTTCTCCTTCTCCTGCTCTTTCTCGTGGTCCTTGTGGCCCGCCAGCAGGAAGTGGGAATGGCAGCAGGTCCCAGCAGTGTTATGGAAAGGCCCTGGGGAGCAGGACAGCAGCTCTCCGGGGAGCACCTGCCGGGCACTGCGGGTGCAGAGGCAGCTGAGACCGGGGCAGGCAAGGGGGCAGGCGGTTGCTCCAGGGCCTCCTTCGCCAAGCTCGGCTCTTGCTGCTCAACCGCAACATTGTCCGCAGTGCTGGCGTGTTCCTGGTGCCTTCTGCCTCCCGAGCGGTCGGGGGAGGACAGGGCTGGCTCCGAGCGCCTCCTGGGCATTGTGCTGAGCTGCTTTTCCAGAGGAGGCAGTGGAGGGGCAGAGGCACACGTGCCATCTCTGGGGCTTCTCCCTCGGGGCTGCTGCAGCTCAGCGGCTGGGGGGCCGCAGGCAGCTTCTGCAGCGTCCTGCTGAGCGGCCCCTAGGTGCGCTGTGGGGAGAAAGAGCTTGTTAGCTAGTTTTCCTGGCTTCTGAAGGGGAGCAAGGAGACTTTCCCGGTGGGAGCACGCAGCCCAGGCGCATGGCAAGCTGCAGCCTGAGCACCTCTAGAAGTGAGGAGCAGGTCAGGAGACGCAAGCACCCCTGGGGGCCATGACCTGCACGGGGAGAGCGCAGGTCCAGTGCATAGTGAGCAGTGCTGTGAAGAGCAGAGGTTTAACAACTGGGACACCTTTTGTGGAGTGAGGATTGTCCTGAAGTGGCAGGAAGTGCTGCAGGAGCAGAGCCCTGCCATAGGGTCTTGCACCCTCTGCACCTCTCTGCATTGCCACAGACATCTTCCGATCTCCAGCTAAAGCACTGGGACCAGCAGCCCTGGGTGGTGCCAATCCTCCGTGCCTCGTCCTACCTGCGGAGCTGCCCGTGTGCTCGGGTGCCTCCGCAGCCGAGGGGCTGCAAGGCAAGGCCACGTCGTCCCCAAAGATAGCTGTGCAGTTCTCGATGAGAAACTCCACCAGCACCATCACCTGCACAGTGAAAAGCAGGGATGTCAGGGCAAGGGGCTGAGAACCTGCTCAGCAGTCTTTCCTGCTCCTCAGTGCCGTTTCTGCGCCAAAAGCTGTAGCTCTGGGGCTGCGGCTCCATTAAGAGATGTGCCTGTCGCGTGGCGCAGAGCCCAGCTGAGGGGCTGGCTGGTGAGTTCAGCATACCCTGTCGTAGATCTCTCTCTGCACTTCCAGCGGGAGTGTGCTGTCCGTGCCCGGGCTCAGCATGCTGGGCCCCACCCAGATGGCCAGGTTGCTGGCGCCCATCCTGCTGGTGCCTGCGTTCTGGCTGATGCGGTGGAGCACCGCGAGCAAGGGCTTGAGCAGCAGCACATTTGCCCTGGGCAGTTGGTCAGCCACCCTGAGCAAACACAAAGAAAAGGCGCCGTGAATTCAGGGGGCAGCGGCTGCTGCCGCTTCTGGGAGCAAGGCTCAAGGCAACTGCCACAAGTGGCGCCTCCTCCCACGAGAGGAACGCCGGTGCTCTCTCTCGCCTTTCCACGTGTGCTGTCGAGAAAGGCCCGACAGCACGTGCTTAAGTACGAGACCTTGAATGAGAACATCTGGACTGGGAGGTGGGCGCTTCATCAGTAGATGGACAGTGGGAATAAAGGCGAGGTGGTCGGGAGACGTCGTGGGAGGCTTTGCAAAGGCCCGTGAAAGCCTGTGGCTGTGTTGTGTGGTATCGGCACGAGCAAGCGGATAGAAGTGTCGGGCTCTGCCACAGACTGCCCGTTTCCAGAGAAGGCCCCAGCCTCTGCCACCCGCTCCAGAACGGTGGGACTGGCTACACACTTACTCCCTCAGGCCTTCAATCTTCTCCTCCCTGCTTGGCTTCTCCAGAGCCAGCATCCAGCTGTCGTAGAGGGCCGCCGAGAGGAGCGTGCAGGGGATATTTCGCAGGAAGTCCTGCAAGGCCGAGATACGGAGATGAGGCTTGGACACCACGCCTGAGGCCAGACGGAGCGTCCACGGGCACTTGGGCTCCCCAGGAGGCAGGCTGCTTGGAGCTACCCGCTCTCAAAGGAGCTCCTGGCCGCTGACAGAGCGAGCAGTGGGCTGCGCGAGGACCGCCCCGCTTGGGCACGCTCGTGGGAGTGCAAGAAGAGGCCCTAGTGCCTATGAGCCTCTAGTGCACCCAGAAACCTCAGTCTTCCTCCCTCAGGAGGCTGCTGGGGAGCAGGAGGAGGACGAGGAGGAGGAGGTGACTTTTCCCAGGGCAGGCACAAGCAGGAGAACGGGCAAGCAGGTGGCAAACACAGAGGCCAAGCTTTCCTCCGCCTGAAAGCCCGTCGTTTGGCTTCCCCGGGGTTTCAGCCTGGAGTGCCCCCTGGGCCCAGCTAGGCGCTCGAGTGGGCCCCTGCAGGTGGGCAACGTACTCTCCGTGCTGCCAGTCGGCAGAAATTCACCTTCAAGATTCCTGCCAAGAGGTGCACGGGTTGGCTTGCCAAGTCAACGGCCCCTCCTTTGTTCAGCTCCTCCCTCAAGTCCCTGCGGGCCTTCTCACTGGCACCTTTCCGGAATATGCCCTCCGTGGCAGGCCCTTCCCTGTACAATATGGCCAGCAGCTCCTGCAGGAGAAAGCAGACGGGGCTGGCAGAAGAGCTCATCGGGTGCAGAAAGGCCGTTTAGCAGGGAAGCACTTGCTCAGGGAGAGAAGCGAGTTTGTGCCTGGGCGGCGCATGCTGCTTTGCCTTGGTTCGGATCTAGTTCTCGCTGCAGGTACATGGCGCTGGGCGTAGCCGGGCTGTGCCCCAAGCCAGCCTCTCGAGCACGCTTCTGTAGTCGGGGGACTACAGAAACCCCTGGCTGTTCCTGCTGCTGCAAGCTTCCCTCCTTTGCAGGCCTTCTGCAGCCCAGGAGCTGGGGGTGCCGCCTGGCGGGACAAGCCGGCAGGCGGATCGCTGCGTGGCCAGGCTGCCTTACCTGGACTGGCTGGGGCAGGGTCCCCTGCTCTCCACAAAGGGTAGCCAGAGGCTGGCCAAAGAGAGGCGTCCCGAGGCCAGAGTCCGGCTGCCCGGGGCCGTCCCCGTTGGCCGAGGCTCGTCTCCGAGCAAACGGCCATGGCAGGAACCTCTTCCTTGTCTTAGTCCCCTCTGCTGCAAGCAAGAGGAAAGCAGAAGTGGAGAGGGAGCGGAGGGGCTGCAGCTTTTCAGCTGCTGTCGAGCGCTGGGTGAGGAGGCAGCTCCTCAGCTTCCCTTTGCAACTCACCAGTGGAGTGGCCAAGTCCCTCTTCAGCAGCCGATGGGGCCAAGACGGGGCTCTGCTTGGTGCCAGCCTGCAAGAAAGAAAGGCAGGCGTTCAGGTTACGGAGGCGCCCGGCAGCAGCCAGGGCCGCCAGCCAGGTGCTTCAGCCCCGCAGAAAAGCGCGAGCGGCTGCAGGGAAAACCCGAGGTCGTGGGACGCCGGCGGAGGAGATGCTTGCGTGCGGGAACGGCCTGGCCTCTCTGCCCGACGTGGGTGCTTGGGGCCGGCCGCCTTCCCTCCCGAAACTCGCATGCCTCCCGGCAGCCCGCAGCCGGGGCCGCGGGACAGGGAGCCCCTGCTCACCTCCGCCGAAACCAAGGCCTCGACGGTCCGGGCGGTCAGCGACCCCGACTAGGCAAGAGAGCAAAGAGGCAGCGTGAGCAGGCGGTGGCGCGGGCTCTTGCCCGCAGCCCCGTGGCGCTCGGGGCGCAGCGCAGCCCCCCGGGACACTTACGGCGCCCTGGAAGCTGACGGCCGTGACGAGGAGCCAAAGGGAGGCGAGTCGGGTGACGCGGGTCTCCGGGGCTCCTGGGCTCGGCCTGGGCACAGGGCAGGGGCAAAGGCCGAGCTCCGTCACAGCCAGCCCCTCTGCTGGCTGCCCGGGCCCCGGCCCCGCGCGCCCACGCCACCCTGGCGCAGGAGCCCTTCCCGCGGCGCTGGCTGGCAGCACCGCTCGGCAGCGGCCGCGGCCCCGGCCCTGCGGCCTCCGCGCCTCTTGCGTGGGCAAACGGGCAGCGGCAGCTCGCGGTGCCCCTGCCCGCCGGCAAGGAGCCGCCGGGCCAGCTGCAGGCCGCTGCTCTTGCTTTGCGGGCACAAGGCGAAGGCCCTGCTGCTGCCGCTCTGCCCGGCAGCTGCCCCGCGCAGGGGGGTCCCTTTCCCCCACCTCCCCGGCTGCTTTGCTGGGGGCAGCTGCCCCGGCACCTCTGCACCGCCCGCAGCCTTGCCGCCGCCGCAGGCGGGCTGAATTGCCCGCCAGGGCTCACCTGAGCATCGTGCTCAGCCACAGCTCCTTGGCCTCCCGCGACCTGCAGCCAAAAGGAGAAACAGCCTCAGAGCCCGCTCCTCCTCCTCCTCCTCCTGCTCCTCCTGCTCCTCCTGCTCCTCCTCGGGAGAGGCCCAGGTGCCCGGACAGCTCTCGCCCGCTTGGCACTGCTGCACAGCGCCATGCACCCAAGCCCCCGGTCGGTGTCCCCCCGCAGTGTCCCTGGGGGGAGCAGAGGTGCAGGGGGGAGGTGGGGGCGGGGGCGAGGCTTGTGCACGCCTGGAGGTGCCTGTGACTGCGTCAGAAACCCCCGCAGGACCCCTACTGTCTCTCGCCCCAGCCGGAGCTGAGCCCCAGCAAGGCCAGAGAGGACTGCAGGCGAGCACGGTGCCCTGCACCCCCCACAGCCCTGCACGTGCCGCCAAGACTCACCGGAAAGTGACCACGCAGCCGTCGTTGGGCCAGACGAGGACGAGGGCATTGGTGCACTTCAGGCCATGCCCGTCCTCTTCCTCCTCTTCGTGCCCGCCCGCCGCCTCGTCCTTCCCGCACAGCAGCCAGAGCTGGCCGAGAGGCACGCGGTGCTTGAGCAGGAAGGTGGAGCCGCACCTGCGGAGGGAGAGCAGGGAGCGGCGTGGAGGTTGTGTGGTGGGGCAGCGGCAGCAGTGGCCAGCAGGGCAGAGGCAGTGCCCGGGGGCAGAGGGTGGGGGCGGGGGAAGGACGGCTGGGGCTGCTCTCCTTACTTGAAGGTGGCGATGGCCAGGGTGTCGGGGAAGAGGAGGAGGTGCCTGTCCCTGGTGCGCCGGTGCCGGGTCACCTGGACACGGTCGCTGAGGAGGAGCTGGGGGCTCCTGCGCGACACGAAGGCGCCGAGCGGCGCCGGGGGCCGGGAGGCTCCCCTGGCCTCGAGCCCGGGGCCGGCGCCAGGAGCCGCGCGGCCAGGGGCCTCGGGCCGTGCCTGCGTGCCGGCAGCGGGGCCGGCAGCGCCCCGGGCACCGCAGCAGTTCGCCTGTCCCATGGCGCCGTGGCCGGGTCAGCAGCTGCGGTGCGTCCGTGCCCCGCGCCGGGCAGCGCCAGGCGCCGGTCAGGCCTGCGCAAAGCACGGAGCGGTGTCCGCGTGCCGAGTAGTGCCGCTGGGCTGGGAGCCTGCGTCTCCCTGCTGCCCCGCACCGGCACAGCACCGCACTGGGGCCGGGCGGGCGCCGGTGGCCGTGGCCACCCGGGTGCCACCGCGGCACATTGTGATGCACGACGGCACATTGTGATGCGCCGGCCGGGCCGTGGGGCAGGGCCGGGGCGTGGGCCGGGGGCTGCAGGTCTCCCTGGCGGAGGAGACGGGCTCGGTGCTGGAGCAGCTCCCGGCTTCAGCAGCCGGCTCTGTGTCCGTGAAAAGCCCCCATGCACAGGCGGCTTGCCCACCCGGCTGCAGCATGCCCTGTTGTTGCTGGGACAGGAGGACTCCCGCTTTGGAGGGGCCAAGCAAGGGGGCCTGTGCCCGCTAGAGAAGCAGGGCCCAGGCGGTGCCCCAAATCCCAACTTTCACACTTCCTCGGCCCTCTGTCAGTGGGGTGGTCCGCCCGAGACTGGAGACCCCCAGGCCAGGTGCCAAAATGTGGCATCACCATGACAAGTGGGAATGTTGGCTCCAAGCACAGCCAGAGAAGACTTGAGGGCAGGATTCAGTTGCCCAGACACCAGGACCAGCATCTGTTTGAGATGCCTTGGGAAATCCCTTGCGGCGGGTGCCCTGGCATACCCAGAAGCCTGTAGGCCCGGGCTTTCAGGCACCTGAATCCCCCCTCACCTCGTGTGCATCGCACCAGTCTGCCGAGAGTCTCAACAGCACTCCACAGGACATTAGGCAGGCTCATGGAAATGCTTGCATACGGATCACAGCATCACAGAATGGCCAAGGCTGGAAGGGACCTCTGGAGATCATCTAGTGCAACCGCCCTGCTCAAGCAGGGTCCTCTAGAGCACATTGCCCAGGATCGCGTCCAGACGGGTTTTGACTCTCTCCGGGGCAGGAGACTCCGCCACCTCTCTGGGCAACCTGTTCCAGCGCTCAGTCACCCTCACAGGAAAGAAGGAGGACATTTTCCTCATGTTCAGGCGGAACTGCCTGTGGCTCAGTTTGTGCCCGTTGCCTCTTGTTCTGTTGCTGGGCACCACCGAGAAGAGCCTGGCCCCATCCTCTCGACACCCTCCCTTCACATACTTGTACGCACTGATGAGATCGCCTCTCGGTCTTCTCTTCTCCAGGCTAAACAGGCCCAGCTCTCCCCGCCTTTCTTCATAGCAGAGGTGCTCCAGAGTCTGAAACGGAAGTCGCCATGCGTGCAGGCTGCACCGGAGCGCCAGTCCAAAAGCCTGTGGGCATGCCTGCAGGGGTGGTCTTTCTCTCAGCCGTCACTGATGCTTGGCTCCAGAGGGGAGGCGCCTCCAAAGTGCTTTTGCTGCACGGGGCTCTCCTCAACCAAGCGGCTGAGACGGGTGTGGCACACCAAGAGGTTGCACCTCGCTGGTGCGCAAGGGTGCAGGAGGAAGCGTCGCATGGGATAGGGCGCGAGAGGGAAGAGGGCTGCAGGAAAGCTGATTGATAGGCAAGGATCACCTCCTCCACGCTCCACGCGTGCCCAACCTGGGAGCCTTCCACGAGGGAAGGGCTGGCTGGACAGAGGAGGGGAGAGCAGTGGATGTTGTCTGCCTTGAGGTCAGTAAGGCTTTCCACGCTGCCTGCCCTCACATGCCCTCCGAGGCAAGCTGAGGAAGTAGGGGCGAGATGAGCAGGCAGTGAGGCGGACTGAGAAGTGGCTGAACGGCAGAGCTGCGAGGGTTGTGATGAGTGGTGCAAAGCCTAGGTGGAGGCCAGTAACACAAGGTGCAGGCCAAGGGTCAGTGCGGGCTCTGGTCCCGTTCCTCTTCTTCCTCAGTGGCCCGGGTGATGGGGCAGAAAGCACCCTCAGCAAGCTGGCTGCTAAACCAGGGGGGATGGAAAACAGGGAGGAGTGGCTGACGCACCAGAGGGCTGTGCTGCCATTGAGAGGGCCTTTGACGGACTGGAGAGACGGGCTAAGAGGAACCTCCTGAAGCTCAACAAGGGGAAAGGCCAAGTGCTGCACCTAGGCAGAAAGAAGTCCATGCACCAGTACAGGCTAGAGGCCAACGTGCTGGAAAGCAGCTCTTGGGGGAAAGCCCTGGGCGTCCTGGTGCACAAGTTGCCCGTGAGCCTGCACTGCACCCTTGTGGCCAAGGCGGCCAGCGGCCTGCTGGGCTGTGGTTAGGAGGAGCCTTGGCAGCAGGTGGAGGGAGGCGGTCCTGCACAGCTGGAGTGCTGTGGCTGGTGCTGGGCTGCCCCGGCCAAGGGAGATGTGGAGCTCCTGGAGTGAGTCCAGCGATGGGCTACGAAGATGCTGAAGGGCCTGCAGCATCTCTCCCAGGAGGACAGGCTGCGAGCTGAGGCTGTCTCTTGGCGGCCATGCGGGCCGCAAGGACAAAACGCTTGTGGTTTTGGCAAAAGAGAGCTGGAAGCCAGGTGACGGCAGAGCTGCAGATTGCCAAGAGCGGCCAATGCCTTTTGCAACTGGCAGCGGGACCTTCTCCTTCAGCTTGCTTGGGAGGAGAGTGCCCCTGCTCACAGGGGCCGACGGAGGGGGCCTCTTCTCTAGTTGCAGCCTGCTGCCGGGATGCTGCTTCTGCCAGTCGCGGCTCCGGTCAGGCCACGTCACCTCCTGCCCCTTTCCCCCGTGTCCTGGGAAGAGCTGCACCCGGGAAACATCCCGCCTGCCATGCCTGCGTGCTGCCTTGCTCGGAAGCCCCTGCTGGAGCAGCATCGGCTCCCTGCGGCTTCTCTCTGCCCCTGACTGCAAACTGCTGCCCTCTGGCGGTGTCCCTTGACTCCCGGACAGAGAGGCACTTCCCCCCAAAATCTCGCCTGCCGTCTCCGACAACGGCACTAGCAGGGCTACCGCTGCTCAGTCACTTGCCCTCCTGCTGCGTCCGTATGCCAGGGCATTCAAAGAGCCCTGCCGGACCCAGAGACGCGGGCACAAGTCCGTGGGCTATGTGCAGCGGCCGAGCGCTTGAAAGAGAGACAAGGAGCAGACTCAAGAGAGTCCTGCGCAAAAGTGCTTTGTTGCAGTGAAGGTGCACGGGCGTCAGTCAGAAGCCCCCCGGCTCCTGCCCCACGGCTCCCCTGGGCCCCCAGCGGGGAGTTAAGCGCTCCCCAAAGACAAGTTCCAACAGGCCAAAGCACACTGCACGTGCCGCCGGGGTTGCCGCTCTTACCGTGTGGCAGGGGTGCTGCCAAGGGGGTTTTTCCCTTTCCTTTTTCTTCTTTCCTTGAGTTCCTTCCCGTTTTTGTCTTTCCTTTTTTTAACCTCGTCTTTTCTTCCCCACACTTTTCTCTCTGCTTCCTCATCTGCTCCGGTCTAATCTACCCCATCTTAACGCTCCCTCTCTGATCTCCCTGTTTCTTTGCACCCCGGTTTTCTCCTCTGCTTTTCTCCCCATTCCTTTCTCCCCGTTTTGCTCCTCTTTTCTCCCCTTTTCTTTCTCCCTCCCTTTTTTCTCCCCCTTTCCTTCTCCCTGCGGCTTCTCCTCCCCATTTGTTCTCCGCCTTTTTCTCTTCCCTCTTTTTCCTCCCATTTTTCACCCCTTCCATTCTCTCCCTTCTTCCTCCCCGCCTTTTCTTCCCTCTTTCCTTTCCTCCCCCTTCCCCCCTTTTTCCTCCCCCATTCTTCTCCCTTCTTTTCCCTCCCCCTTTCCCTATCCCGCTTTTCCCCTGTTCTTCTCCCCCTTTATCTCCCTTTTTCCCCCTTCGACTTTTTCCCCCCATTTTCCCTCACCTTTCTGCTCCCTCTTTTTCCCCCCTTTTTGCTTCCCCCATTTTCTCTCCCCCTTTTTCTCTCCCCTTCTTTTCGCCTGCTTTCTTTTCTCCCTGCTTTTCCCTTCCCCTTTTACTCCTCCTTTCTTCTCCCATGTCTCTCCCGCTTTTTTTCTCCCTTCTTCTCCCTTCCCCTTTTCTCTTCCCTCTTTTCTTATCTCCCCTTTTCCAAACCCCTTTGCTCCCCCCTTTCTTCTCCCCCTTTTTGCTCTCCCCCTTCCTTTCTCCCACTTTCCTACCTCCCCCCTTTCTTCTCCCTCTTTTTGCTTCCCCTGCCTTCCCCTTCTTTCCTCCCCCTTTATGCTCCCTTCTTTCACCCTGTACCCCTCTTCTTCTCCCCTTTTTTCTCTTTCCCCTTCTTCTCTCCCTCCTTTTTCTTCCCTCTTTACTTCTCTCCCCGTTTTCTCCCTCTTTTTGCTTACACCCCTTTTTCTCCACCTTTTTTTCTCCTCACTCTTTTCTCCACCAGGCTTTCTCCCCCTTCTTTCTCTTTATTTCCTCTTCACCTCTTTTCTTACACCTTTTTCTTCCCCCTTTATTTTCTCTTCAGCTCTTTTCTCTCCATTTCTTATCCTTCTCTTTCTCTTTCTCTTTCTCTTTCTCTTTCTCTTTCTCTTTCTCTTTCTCTTTCTTTCTCTCTCCTTCTTCTCCTTCTCCTTCTCCTTCTTCTTGACCTTCTTCTTGACCTTCTCCTTCTCCTTCTCCTTCTCCTTCTCCTTCTCCTTCTCCTTCTCCTGCTCTTTCTCGTGGTCCTTGTGGCCCGCCAGCAGGAAGTGGGAATGGCAGCAGGTCCCAGCAGTGTTATGGAAAGGCCCTGGGGAGCAGGACAGCAGCTCTCCGGGGAGCACCTGCCGGGCACTGCGGGTGCAGAGGCAGCTGAGACCGGGGCAGGCAAGGGGGCAGGCGGTTGCTCCAGGGCCTCCTTCGCCAAGCTCGGCTCTTGCTGCTCAACCGCAACATTGTCCGCAGTGCTGGCGTGTTCCTGGTGCCTTCTGCCTCCCGAGCGGTCGGGGGAGGACAGGGCTGGCTCCGAGCGCCTCCTGGGCATTGTGCTGAGCTGCTTTTCCAGAGGAGGCAGTGGAGGGGCAGAGGCACACGTGCCATCTCTGGGGCTTCTCCCTCGGGGCTGCTGCAGCTCAGCGGCTGGGGGGCCGCAGGCAGCTTCTGCAGCGTCCTGCTGAGCGGCCCCTAGGTGCGCTGTGGGGAGAAAGAGCTTGTTAGCTAGTTTTCCTGGCTTCTGAAGGGGAGCAAGGAGACTTTCCCGGTGGGAGCACGCAGCCCAGGCGCATGGCAAGCTGCAGCCTGAGCACCTCTAGAAGTGAGGAGCAGGTCAGGAGACGCAAGCACCCCTGGGGGCCATGACCTGCACGGGGAGAGCGCAGGTCCAGTGCATAGTGAGCAGTGCTGTGAAGAGCAGAGGTTTAACAACTGGGACACCTTTTGTGGAGTGAGGATTGTCCTGAAGTGGCAGGAAGTGCTGCAGGAGCAGAGCCCTGCCATAGGGTCTTGCACCCTCTGCACCTCTCTGCATTGCCACAGACATCTTCCGATCTCCAGCTAAAGCACTGGGACCAGCAGCCCTGGGTGGTGCCAATCCTCCGTGCCTCGTCCTACCTGCGGAGCTGCCCGTGTGCTCGGGTGCCTCCGCAGCCGAGGGGCTGCAAGGCAAGGCCACGTCGTCCCCAAAGATAGCTGTGCAGTTCTCGATGAGAAACTCCACCAGCACCATCACCTGCACAGTGAAAAGCAGGGATGTCAGGGCAAGGGGCTGAGAACCTGCTCAGCAGTCTTTCCTGCTCCTCAGTGCCGTTTCTGCGCCAAAAGCTGTAGCTCTGGGGCTGCGGCTCCATTAAGAGATGTGCCTGTCGCGTGGCGCAGAGCCCAGCTGAGGGGCTGGCTGGTGAGTTCAGCATACCCTGTCGTAGATCTCTCTCTGCACTTCCAGCGGGAGTGTGCTGTCCGTGCCCGGGCTCAGCATGCTGGGCCCCACCCAGATGGCCAGGTTGCTGGCGCCCATCCTGCTGGTGCCTGCGTTCTGGCTGATGCGGTGGAGCACCGCGAGCAAGGGCTTGAGCAGCAGCACATTTGCCCTGGGCAGTTGGTCAGCCACCCTGAGCAAACACAAAGAAAAGGCGCCGTGAATTCAGGGGGCAGCGGCTGCTGCCGCTTCTGGGAGCAAGGCTCAAGGCAACTGCCACAAGTGGCGCCTCCTCCCACGAGAGGAACGCCGGTGCTCTCTCTCGCCTTTCCACGTGTGCTGTCGAGAAAGGCCCGACAGCACGTGCTTAAGTACGAGACCTTGAATGAGAACATCTGGACTGGGAGGTGGGCGCTTCATCAGTAGATGGACAGTGGGAATAAAGGCGAGGTGGTCGGGAGACGTCGTGGGAGGCTTTGCAAAGGCCCGTGAAAGCCTGTGGCTGTGTTGTGTGGTATCGGCACGAGCAAGCGGATAGAAGTGTCGGGCTCTGCCACAGACTGCCCGTTTCCAGAGAAGGCCCCAGCCTCTGCCACCCGCTCCAGAACGGTGGGACTGGCTACACACTTACTCCCTCAGGCCTTCAATCTTCTCCTCCCTGCTTGGCTTCTCCAGAGCCAGCATCCAGCTGTCGTAGAGGGCCGCCGAGAGGAGCGTGCAGGGGATATTTCGCAGGAAGTCCTGCAAGGCCGAGATACGGAGATGAGGCTTGGACACCACGCCTGAGGCCAGACGGAGCGTCCACGGGCACTTGGGCTCCCCAGGAGGCAGGCTGCTTGGAGCTACCCGCTCTCAAAGGAGCTCCTGGCCGCTGACAGAGCGAGCAGTGGGCTGCGCGAGGACCGCCCCGCTTGGGCACGCTCGTGGGAGTGCAAGAAGAGGCCCTAGTGCCTATGAGCCTCTAGTGCACCCAGAAACCTCAGTCTTCCTCCCTCAGGAGGCTGCTGGGGAGCAGGAGGAGGACGAGGAGGAGGAGGTGACTTTTCCCAGGGCAGGCACAAGCAGGAGAACGGGCAAGCAGGTGGCAAACACAGAGGCCAAGCTTTCCTCCGCCTGAAAGCCCGTCGTTTGGCTTCCCCGGGGTTTCAGCCTGGAGTGCCCCCTGGGCCCAGCTAGGCGCTCGAGTGGGCCCCTGCAGGTGGGCAACGTACTCTCCGTGCTGCCAGTCGGCAGAAATTCACCTTCAAGATTCCTGCCAAGAGGTGCACGGGTTGGCTTGCCAAGTCAACGGCCCCTCCTTTGTTCAGCTCCTCCCTCAAGTCCCTGCGGGCCTTCTCACTGGCACCTTTCCGGAATATGCCCTCCGTGGCAGGCCCTTCCCTGTACAATATGGCCAGCAGCTCCTGCAGGAGAAAGCAGACGGGGCTGGCAGAAGAGCTCATCGGGTGCAGAAAGGCCGTTTAGCAGGGAAGCACTTGCTCAGGGAGAGAAGCGAGTTTGTGCCTGGGCGGCGCATGCTGCTTTGCCTTGGTTCGGATCTAGTTCTCGCTGCAGGTACATGGCGCTGGGCGTAGCCGGGCTGTGCCCCAAGCCAGCCTCTCGAGCACGCTTCTGTAGTCGGGGGACTACAGAAACCCCTGGCTGTTCCTGCTGCTGCAAGCTTCCCTCCTTTGCAGGCCTTCTGCAGCCCAGGAGCTGGGGGTGCCGCCTGGCGGGACAAGCCGGCAGGCGGATCGCTGCGTGGCCAGGCTGCCTTACCTGGACTGGCTGGGGCAGGGTCCCCTGCTCTCCACAAAGGGTAGCCAGAGGCTGGCCAAAGAGAGGCGTCCCGAGGCCAGAGTCCGGCTGCCCGGGGCCGTCCCCGTTGGCCGAGGCTCGTCTCCGAGCAAACGGCCATGGCAGGAACCTCTTCCTTGTCTTAGTCCCCTCTGCTGCAAGCAAGAGGAAAGCAGAAGTGGAGAGGGAGCGGAGGGGCTGCAGCTTTTCAGCTGCTGTCGAGCGCTGGGTGAGGAGGCAGCTCCTCAGCTTCCCTTTGCAACTCACCAGTGGAGTGGCCAAGTCCCTCTTCAGCAGCCGATGGGGCCAAGACGGGGCTCTGCTTGGTGCCAGCCTGCAAGAAAGAAAGGCAGGCGTTCAGGTTACGGAGGCGCCCGGCAGCAGCCAGGGCCGCCAGCCAGGTGCTTCAGCCCCGCAGAAAAGCGCGAGCGGCTGCAGGGAAAACCCGAGGTCGTGGGACGCCGGCGGAGGAGATGCTTGCGTGCGGGAACGGCCTGGCCTCTCTGCCCGACGTGGGTGCTTGGGGCCGGCCGCCTTCCCTCCCGAAACTCGCATGCCTCCCGGCAGCCCGCAGCCGGGGCCGCGGGACAGGGAGCCCCTGCTCACCTCCGCCGAAACCAAGGCCTCGACGGTCCGGGCGGTCAGCGACCCCGACTAGGCAAGAGAGCAAAGAGGCAGCGTGAGCAGGCGGTGGCGCGGGCTCTTGCCCGCAGCCCCGTGGCGCTCGGGGCGCAGCGCAGCCCCCCGGGACACTTACGGCGCCCTGGAAGCTGACGGCCGTGACGAGGAGCCAAAGGGAGGCGAGTCGGGTGACGCGGGTCTCCGGGGCTCCTGGGCTCGGCCTGGGCACAGGGCAGGGGCAAAGGCCGAGCTCCGTCACAGCCAGCCCCTCTGCTGGCTGCCCGGGCCCCGGCCCCGCGCGCCCACGCCACCCTGGCGCAGGAGCCCTTCCCGCGGCGCTGGCTGGCAGCACCGCTCGGCAGCGGCCGCGGCCCCGGCCCTGCGGCCTCCGCGCCTCTTGCGTGGGCAAACGGGCAGCGGCAGCTCGCGGTGCCCCTGCCCGCCGGCAAGGAGCCGCCGGGCCAGCTGCAGGCCGCTGCTCTTGCTTTGCGGGCACAAGGCGAAGGCCCTGCTGCTGCCGCTCTGCCCGGCAGCTGCCCCGCGCAGGGGGGTCCCTTTCCCCCACCTCCCCGGCTGCTTTGCTGGGGGCAGCTGCCCCGGCACCTCTGCACCGCCCGCAGCCTTGCCGCCGCCGCAGGCGGGCTGAATTGCCCGCCAGGGCTCACCTGAGCATCGTGCTCAGCCACAGCTCCTTGGCCTCCCGCGACCTGCAGCCAAAAGGAGAAACAGCCTCAGAGCCCGCTCCTCCTCCTCCTCCTCCTGCTCCTCCTGCTCCTCCTGCTCCTCCTCGGGAGAGGCCCAGGTGCCCGGACAGCTCTCGCCCGCTTGGCACTGCTGCACAGCGCCATGCACCCAAGCCCCCGGTCGGTGTCCCCCCGCAGTGTCCCTGGGGGGAGCAGAGGTGCAGGGGGGAGGTGGGGGCGGGGGCGAGGCTTGTGCACGCCTGGAGGTGCCTGTGACTGCGTCAGAAACCCCCGCAGGACCCCTACTGTCTCTCGCCCCAGCCGGAGCTGAGCCCCAGCAAGGCCAGAGAGGACTGCAGGCGAGCACGGTGCCCTGCACCCCCCACAGCCCTGCACGTGCCGCCAAGACTCACCGGAAAGTGACCACGCAGCCGTCGTTGGGCCAGACGAGGACGAGGGCATTGGTGCACTTCAGGCCATGCCCGTCCTCTTCCTCCTCTTCGTGCCCGCCCGCCGCCTCGTCCTTCCCGCACAGCAGCCAGAGCTGGCCGAGAGGCACGCGGTGCTTGAGCAGGAAGGTGGAGCCGCACCTGCGGAGGGAGAGCAGGGAGCGGCGTGGAGGTTGTGTGGTGGGGCAGCGGCAGCAGTGGCCAGCAGAGCAGAGGCAGTGCCCGGGGGCAGAGGGTGGGGGCGGGGGAAGGACGGCTGGGGCTGCTCTCCTTACTTGAAGGTGGCGATGGCCAGGGTGTCGGGGAAGAGGAGGAGGTGCCTGTCCCTGGTGCGCCGGTGCCGGGTCACCTGGACACGGTCGCTGAGGAGGAGCTGGGGGCTCCTGCGCGACACGAAGGCGCCGAGCGGCGCCGGGGGCCGGGAGGCTCCCCTGGCCTCGAGCCCGGGGCCGGCGCCAGGAGCCGCGCGGCCAGGGGCCTCGGGCCGTGCCTGCGTGCCGGCAGCGGGGCCGGCAGCGCCCCGGGCACCGCAGCAGTTCGCCTGTCCCATGGCGCCGTGGCCGGGTCAGCAGCTGCGGTGCGTCCGTGCCCCGCGCCGGGCAGCGCCAGGCGCCGGTCAGGCCTGCGCAAAGCACGGAGCGGTGTCCGCGTGCCGAGTAGTGCCGCTGGGCTGGGAGCCTGCGTCTCCCTGCTGCCCCGCACCGGCACAGCACCGCACTGGGGCCGGGCGGGCGCCGGTGGCCGTGGCCACCCGGGTGCCACCGCGGCACATTGTGATGCACGACGGCACATTGTGATGCGCCGGCCGGGCCGTGGGGCAGGGCCGGGGCGTGGGCCGGGGGCTGCAGGTCTCCCTGGCGGAGGAGACGGGCTCGGTGCTGGAGCAGCTCCCGGCTTCAGCAGCCGGCTCTGTGTCCGTGAAAAGCCCCCATGCACAGGCGGCTTGCCCACCCGGCTGCAGCATGCCCTGTTGTTGCTGGGACAGGAGGACTCCCGCTTTGGAGGGGCCAAGCAAGGGGGCCTGTGCCCGCTAGAGAAGCAGGGCCCAGGCGGTGCCCCAAATCCCAACTTTCACACTTCCTCGGCCCTCTGTCAGTGGGGTGGTCCGCCCGAGACTGGAGACCCCCAGGCCAGGTGCCAAAATGTGGCATCACCATGACAAGTGGGAATGTTGGCTCCAAGCACAGCCAGAGAAGACTTGAGGGCAGGATTCAGTTGCCCAGACACCAGGACCAGCATCTGTTTGAGATGCCTTGGGAAATCCCTTGCGGCGGGTGCCCTGGCATACCCAGAAGCCTGTAGGCCCGGGCTTTCAGGCACCTGAATCCCCCCTCACCTCGTGTGCATCGCACCAGTCTGCCGAGAGTCTCAACAGCACTCCACAGGACATTAGGCAGGCTCATGGAAATGCTTGCATACGGATCACAGCATCACAGAATGGCCAAGGCTGGAAGGGACCTCTGGAGATCATCTAGTGCAACCGCCCTGCTCAAGCAGGGTCCTCTAGAGCACATTGCCCAGGATCGCGTCCAGACGGGTTTTGACTCTCTCCGGGGCAGGAGACTCCGCCACCTCTCTGGGCAACCTGTTCCAGCGCTCAGTCACCCTCACAGGAAAGAAGGAGGACATTTTCCTCATGTTCAGGCGGAACTGCCTGTGGCTCAGTTTGTGCCCGTTGCCTCTTGTTCTGTTGCTGGGCACCACCGAGAAGAGCCTGGCCCCATCCTCTCGACACCCTCCCTTCACATACTTGTACGCACTGATGAGATCGCCTCTCGGTCTTCTCTTCTCCAGGCTAAACAGGCCCAGCTCTCCCCGCCTTTCTTCATAGCAGAGGTGCTCCAGAGTCTGAAACGGAAGTCGCCATGCGTGCAGGCTGCACCGGAGCGCCAGTCCAAAAGCCTGTGGGCATGCCTGCAGGGGTGGTCTTTCTCTCAGCCGTCACTGATGCTTGGCTCCAGAGGGGAGGCGCCTCCAAAGTGCTTTTGCTGCACGGGGCTCTCCTCAACCAAGCGGCTGAGACGGGTGTGGCACACCAAGAGGTTGCACCTCGCTGGTGCGCAAGGGTGCAGGAGGAAGCGTCGCATGGGATAGGGCGCGAGAGGGAAGAGGGCTGCAGGAAAGCTGATTGATAGGCAAGGATCACCTCCTCCACGCTCCACGCGTGCCCAACCTGGGAGCCTTCCACGAGGGAAGGGCTGGCTGGACAGAGGAGGGGAGAGCAGTGGATGTTGTCTGCCTTGAGGTCAGTAAGGCTTTCCACGCTGCCTGCCCTCACATGCCCTCCGAGGCAAGCTGAGGAAGTAGGGGCGAGATGAGCAGGCAGTGAGGCGGACTGAGAAGTGGCTGAACGGCAGAGCTGCGAGGGTTGTGATGAGTGGTGCAAAGCCTAGGTGGAGGCCAGTAACACAAGGTGCAGGCCAAGGGTCAGTGCGGGCTCTGGTCCCGTTCCTCTTCTTCCTCAGTGGCCCGGGTGATGGGGCAGAAAGCACCCTCAGCAAGCTGGCTGCTAAACCAGGGGGGATGGAAAACAGGGAGGAGTGGCTGACGCACCAGAGGGCTGTGCTGCCATTGAGAGGGCCTTTGACGGACTGGAGAGACGGGCTAAGAGGAACCTCCTGAAGCTCAACAAGGGGAAAGGCCAAGTGCTGCACCTAGGCAGAAAGAAGTCCATGCACCAGTACAGGCTAGAGGCCAACGTGCTGGAAAGCAGCTCTTGGGGGAAAGCCCTGGGCGTCCTGGTGCACAAGTTGCCCGTGAGCCTGCACTGCACCCTTGTGGCCAAGGCGGCCAGCGGCCTGCTGGGCTGTGGTTAGGAGGAGCCTTGGCAGCAGGTGGAGGGAGGCGGTCCTGCACAGCTGGAGTGCTGTGGCTGGTGCTGGGCTGCCCCGGCCAAGGGAGATGTGGAGCTCCTGGAGTGAGTCCAGCGATGGGCTACGAAGATGCTGAAGGGCCTGCAGCATCTCTCCCAGGAGGACAGGCTGCGAGCTGAGGCTGTCTCTTGGCGGCCATGCGGGCCGCAAGGACAAAACGCTTGTGGTTTTGGCAAAAGAGAGCTGGAAGCCAGGTGACGGCAGAGCTGCAGATTGCCAAGAGCGGCCAATGCCTTTTGCAACTGGCAGCGGGACCTTCTCCTTCAGCTTGCTTGGGAGGAGAGTGCCCCTGCTCACAGGGGCCGACGGAGGGGGCCTCTTCTCTAGTTGCAGCCTGCTGCCGGGATGCTGCTTCTGCCAGTCGCGGCTCCGGTCAGGCCACGTCACCTCCTGCCCCTTTCCCCCGTGTCCTGGGAAGAGCTGCACCCGGGAAACATCCCGCCTGCCATGCCTGCGTGCTGCCTTGCTCGGAAGCCCCTGCTGGAGCAGCATCGGCTCCCTGCGGCTTCTCTCTGCCCCTGACTGCAAACTGCTGCCCTCTGGCGGTGTCCCTTGACTCCCGGACAGAGAGGCACTTCCCCCCAAAATCTCGCCTGCCGTCTCCGACAACGGCACTAGCAGGGCTACCGCTGCTCAGTCACTTGCCCTCCTGCTGCGTCCGTATGCCAGGGCATTCAAAGAGCCCTGCCGGACCCAGAGACGCGGGCACAAGTCCGTGGGCTATGTGCAGCGGCCGAGCGCTTGAAAGAGAGACAAGGAGCAGACTCAAGAGAGTCCTGCGCAAAAGTGCTTTGTTGCAGTGAAGGTGCACGGGCGTCAGTCAGAAGCCCCCCGGCTCCTGCCCCACGGCTCCCCTGGGCCCCCAGCGGGGAGTTAAGCGCTCCCCAAAGACAAGTTCCAACAGGCCAAAGCACACTGCACGTGCCGCCGGGGTTGCCGCTCTTACCGTGTGGCAGGGGTGCTGCCAAGGGGGTTTTTCCCTTTCCTTTTTCTTCTTTCCTTGAGTTCCTTCCCGTTTTTGTCTTTCCTTTTTTTAACCTCGTCTTTTCTTCCCCACACTTTTCTCTCTGCTTCCTCATCTGCTCCGGTCTAATCTACCCCATCTTAACGCTCCCTCTCTGATCTCCCTGTTTCTTTGCACCCCGGTTTTCTCCTCTGCTTTTCTCCCCATTCCTTTCTCCCCGTTTTGCTCCTCTTTTCTCCCCTTTTCTTTCTCCCTCCCTTTTTTCTCCCCCTTTCCTTCTCCCTGCGGCTTCTCCTCCCCATTTGTTCTCCGCCTTTTTCTCTTCCCTCTTTTTCCTCCCATTTTTCACCCCTTCCATTCTCTCCCTTCTTCCTCCCCGCCTTTTCTTCCCTCTTTCCTTTCCTCCCCCTTCCCCCCTTTTTCCTCCCCCATTCTTCTCCCTTCTTTTCCCTCCCCCTTTCCCTATCCCGCTTTTCCCCTGTTCTTCTCCCCCTTTATCTCCCTTTTTCCCCCTTCGACTTTTTCCCCCCATTTTCCCTCACCTTTCTGCTCCCTCTTTTTCCCCCCTTTTTGCTTCCCCCATTTTCTCTCCCCCTTTTTCTCTCCCCTTCTTTTCGCCTGCTTTCTTTTCTCCCTGCTTTTCCCTTCCCCTTTTACTCCTCCTTTCTTCTCCCATGTCTCTCCCGCTTTTTTTCTCCCTTCTTCTCCCTTCCCCTTTTCTCTTCCCTCTTTTCTTATCTCCCCTTTTCCAAACCCCTTTGCTCCCCCCTTTCTTCTCCCCCTTTTTGCTCTCCCCCTTCCTTTCTCCCACTTTCCTACCTCCCCCCTTTCTTCTCCCTCTTTTTGCTTCCCCTGCCTTCCCCTTCTTTCCTCCCCCTTTATGCTCCCTTCTTTCACCCTGTACCCCTCTTCTTCTCCCCTTTTTTCTCTTTCCCCTTCTTCTCTCCCTCCTTTTTCTTCCCTCTTTACTTCTCTCCCCGTTTTCTCCCTCTTTTTGCTTACACCCCTTTTTCTCCACCTTTTTTTCTCCTCACTCTTTTCTCCACCAGGCTTTCTCCCCCTTCTTTCTCTTTATTTCCTCTTCACCTCTTTTCTTACACCTTTTTCTTCCCCCTTTATTTTCTCTTCAGCTCTTTTCTCTCCATTTCTTATCCTTCTCTTTCTCTTTCTCTTTCTCTTTCTCTTTCTCTTTCTCTTTCTCTTTCTCTTTCTCTTTCTTTCTCTCTCCTTCTTCTCCTTCTCCTTCTCCTTCTTCTTGACCTTCTTCTTGACCTTCTCCTTCTCCTTCTCCTTCTCCTTCTCCTTCTCCTTCTCCTGCTCTTTCTCGTGGTCCTTGTGGCCCGCCAGCAGGAAGTGGGAATGGCAGCAGGTCCCAGCAGTGTTATGGAAAGGCCCTGGGGAGCAGGACAGCAGCTCTCCGGGGAGCACCTGCCGGGCACTGCGGGTGCAGAGGCAGCTGAGACCGGGGCAGGCAAGGGGGCAGGCGGTTGCTCCAGGGCCTCCTTCGCCAAGCTCGGCTCTTGCTGCTCAACCGCAACATTGTCCGCAGTGCTGGCGTGTTCCTGGTGCCTTCTGCCTCCCGAGCGGTCGGGGGAGGACAGGGCTGGCTCCGAGCGCCTCCTGGGCATTGTGCTGAGCTGCTTTTCCAGAGGAGGCAGTGGAGGGGCAGAGGCACACGTGCCATCTCTGGGGCTTCTCCCTCGGGGCTGCTGCAGCTCAGCGGCTGGGGGGCCGCAGGCAGCTTCTGCAGCGTCCTGCTGAGCGGCCCCTGGGTGCGCTGTGGGGAGAAAGAGCTTGTTAGCTAGTTTTCCTGGCTTCTGAAGGGGAGCAAGGAGACTTTCCCGGTGGGAGCACGCAGCCCAGGCGCATGGCAAGCTGCAGCCTGAGCACCTCTAGAAGTGAGGAGCAGGTCAGGAGACGCAAGCACCCCTGGGGGCCATGACCTGCACGGGGAGAGCGCAGGTCCAGTGCATAGTGAGCAGTGCTGTGAAGAGCAGAGGTTTAACAACTGGGACACCTTTTGTGGAGTGAGGATTGTCCTGAAGTGGCAGGAAGTGCTGCAGGAGCAGAGCCCTGCCATAGGGTCTTGCACCCTCTGCACCTCTCTGCATTGCCACAGACATCTTCCGATCTCCAGCTAAAGCACTGGGACCAGCAGCCCTGGGTGGTGCCAATCCTCCGTGCCTCGTCCTACCTGCGGAGCTGCCCGTGTGCTCGGGTGCCTCCGCAGCCGAGGGGCTGCAAGGCAAGGCCACGTCGTCCCCAAAGATAGCTGTGCAGTTCTCGATGAGAAACTCCACCAGCACCATCACCTGCACAGTGAAAAGCAGGGATGTCAGGGCAAGGGGCTGAGAACCTGCTCAGCAGTCTTTCCTGCTCCTCAGTGCCGTTTCTGCGCCAAAAGCTGTAGCTCTGGGGCTGCGGCTCCATTAAGAGATGTGCCTGTCGCGTGGCGCAGAGCCCAGCTGAGGGGCTGGCTGGTGAGTTCAGCATACCCTGTCGTAGATCTCTCTCTGCACTTCCAGCGGGAGTGTGCTGTCCGTGCCCGGGCTCAGCATGCTGGGCCCCACCCAGATGGCCAGGTTGCTGGCGCCCATCCTGCTGGTGCCTGCGTTCTGGCTGATGCGGTGGAGCACCGCGAGCAAGGGCTTGAGCAGCAGCACATTTGCCCTGGGCAGTTGGTCAGCCACCCTGAGCAAACACAAAGAAAAGGCGCCGTGAATTCAGGGGGCAGCGGCTGCTGCCGCTTCTGGGAGCAAGGCTCAAGGCAACTGCCACAAGTGGCGCCTCCTCCCACGAGAGGAACGCCGGTGCTCTCTCTCGCCTTTCCACGTGTGCTGTCGAGAAAGGCCCGACAGCACGTGCTTAAGTACGAGACCTTGAATGAGAACATCTGGACTGGGAGGTGGGCGCTTCATCAGTAGATGGACAGTGGGAATAAAGGCGAGGTGGTCGGGAGACGTCGTGGGAGGCTTTGCAAAGGCCCGTGAAAGCCTGTGGCTGTGTTGTGTGGTATCGGCACGAGCAAGCGGATAGAAGTGTCGGGCTCTGCCACAGACTGCCCGTTTCCAGAGAAGGCCCCAGCCTCTGCCACCCGCTCCAGAACGGTGGGACTGGCTACACACTTACTCCCTCAGGCCTTCAATCTTCTCCTCCCTGCTTGGCTTCTCCAGAGCCAGCATCCAGCTGTCGTAGAGGGCCGCCGAGAGGAGCGTGCAGGGGATATTTCGCAGGAAGTCCTGCAAGGCCGAGATACGGAGATGAGGCTTGGACACCACGCCTGAGGCCAGACGGAGCGTCCACGGGCACTTGGGCTCCCCAGGAGGCAGGCTGCTTGGAGCTACCCGCTCTCAAAGGAGCTCCTGGCCGCTGACAGAGCGAGCAGTGGGCTGCGCGAGGACCGCCCCGCTTGGGCACGCTCGTGGGAGTGCAAGAAGAGGCCCTAGTGCCTATGAGCCTCTAGTGCACCCAGAAACCTCAGTCTTCCTCCCTCAGGAGGCTGCTGGGGAGCAGGAGGAGGACGAGGAGGAGGAGGTGACTTTTCCCAGGGCAGGCACAAGCAGGAGAACGGGCAAGCAGGTGGCAAACACAGAGGCCAAGCTTTCCTCCGCCTGAAAGCCCGTCGTTTGGCTTCCCCGGGGTTTCAGCCTGGAGTGCCCCCTGGGCCCAGCTAGGCGCTCGAGTGGGCCCCTGCAGGTGGGCAACGTACTCTCCGTGCTGCCAGTCGGCAGAAATTCACCTTCAAGATTCCTGCCAAGAGGTGCACGGGTTGGCTTGCCAAGTCAACGGCCCCTCCTTTGTTCAGCTCCTCCCTCAAGTCCCTGCGGGCCTTCTCACTGGCACCTTTCCGGAATATGCCCTCCGTGGCAGGCCCTTCCCTGTACAATATGGCCAGCAGCTCCTGCAGGAGAAAGCAGACGGGGCTGGCAGAAGAGCTCATCGGGTGCAGAAAGGCCGTTTAGCAGGGAAGCACTTGCTCAGGGAGAGAAGCGAGTTTGTGCCTGGGCGGCGCATGCTGCTTTGCCTTGGTTCGGATCTAGTTCTCGCTGCAGGTACATGGCGCTGGGCGTAGCCGGGCTGTGCCCCAAGCCAGCCTCTCGAGCACGCTTCTGTAGTCGGGGGACTACAGAAACCCCTGGCTGTTCCTGCTGCTGCAAGCTTCCCTCCTTTGCAGGCCTTCTGCAGCCCAGGAGCTGGGGGTGCCGCCTGGCGGGACAAGCCGGCAGGCGGATCGCTGCGTGGCCAGGCTGCCTTACCTGGACTGGCTGGGGCAGGGTCCCCTGCTCTCCACAAAGGGTAGCCAGAGGCTGGCCAAAGAGAGGCGTCCCGAGGCCAGAGTCCGGCTGCCCGGGGCCGTCCCCGTTGGCCGAGGCTCGTCTCCGAGCAAACGGCCATGGCAGGAACCTCTTCCTTGTCTTAGTCCCCTCTGCTGCAAGCAAGAGGAAAGCAGAAGTGGAGAGGGAGCGGAGGGGCTGCAGCTTTTCAGCTGCTGTCGAGCGCTGGGTGAGGAGGCAGCTCCTCAGCTTCCCTTTGCAACTCACCAGTGGAGTGGCCAAGTCCCTCTTCAGCAGCCGATGGGGCCAAGACGGGGCTCTGCTTGGTGCCAGCCTGCAAGAAAGAAAGGCAGGCGTTCAGGTTACGGAGGCGCCCGGCAGCAGCCAGGGCCGCCAGCCAGGTGCTTCAGCCCCGCAGAAAAGCGCGAGCGGCTGCAGGGAAAACCCGAGGTCGTGGGACGCCGGCGGAGGAGATGCTTGCGTGCGGGAACGGCCTGGCCTCTCTGCCCGACGTGGGTGCTTGGGGCCGGCCGCCTTCCCTCCCGAAACTCGCATGCCTCCCGGCAGCCCGCAGCCGGGGCCGCGGGACAGGGAGCCCCTGCTCACCTCCGCCGAAACCAAGGCCTCGACGGTCCGGGCGGTCAGCGACCCCGACTAGGCAAGAGAGCAAAGAGGCAGCGTGAGCAGGCGGTGGCGCGGGCTCTTGCCCGCAGCCCCGTGGCGCTCGGGGCGCAGCGCAGCCCCCCGGGACACTTACGGCGCCCTGGAAGCTGACGGCCGTGACGAGGAGCCAAAGGGAGGCGAGTCGGGTGACGCGGGTCTCCGGGGCTCCTGGGCTCGGCCTGGGCACAGGGCAGGGGCAAAGGCCGAGCTCCGTCACAGCCAGCCCCTCTGCTGGCTGCCCGGGCCCCGGCCCCGCGCGCCCACGCCACCCTGGCGCAGGAGCCCTTCCCGCGGCGCTGGCTGGCAGCACCGCTCGGCAGCGGCCGCGGCCCCGGCCCTGCGGCCTCCGCGCCTCTTGCGTGGGCAAACGGGCAGCGGCAGCTCGCGGTGCCCCTGCCCGCCGGCAAGGAGCCGCCGGGCCAGCTGCAGGCCGCTGCTCTTGCTTTGCGGGCACAAGGCGAAGGCCCTGCTGCTGCCGCTCTGCCCGGCAGCTGCCCCGCGCAGGGGGGTCCCTTTCCCCCACCTCCCCGGCTGCTTTGCTGGGGGCAGCTGCCCCGGCACCTCTGCACCGCCCGCAGCCTTGCCGCCGCCGCAGGCGGGCTGAATTGCCCGCCAGGGCTCACCTGAGCATCGTGCTCAGCCACAGCTCCTTGGCCTCCCGCGACCTGCAGCCAAAAGGAGAAACAGCCTCAGAGCCCGCTCCTCCTCCTCCTCCTCCTGCTCCTCCTGCTCCTCCTGCTCCTCCTCGGGAGAGGCCCAGGTGCCCGGACAGCTCTCGCCCGCTTGGCACTGCTGCACAGCGCCATGCACCCAAGCCCCCGGTCGGTGTCCCCCCGCAGTGTCCCTGGGGGGAGCAGAGGTGCAGGGGGGAGGTGGGGGCGGGGGCGAGGCTTGTGCACGCCTGGAGGTGCCTGTGACTGCGTCAGAAACCCCCGCAGGACCCCTACTGTCTCTCGCCCCAGCCGGAGCTGAGCCCCAGCAAGGCCAGAGAGGACTGCAGGCGAGCACGGTGCCCTGCACCCCCCACAGCCCTGCACGTGCCGCCAAGACTCACCGGAAAGTGACCACGCAGCCGTCGTTGGGCCAGACGAGGACGAGGGCATTGGTGCATTTCAGGCCATGCCCGTCCTCTTCCTCCTCTTCGCGCCCGCCCGCCGCCTCGTCCTTCCCGCACAGCAGCCAGAGCTGGCCGAGAGGCACGCGGTGCTTGAGCAGGAAGGTGGAGCCGCACCTGCGGAGGGAGAGCAGGGAGCGGCGTGGAGGTTGTGTGGTGGGGCAGCGGCAGCAGTGGCCAGCAGGGCAGAGGCAGTGCCCGGGGGCAGAGGGTGGGGGCGGGGGAAGGACGGCTGGGGCTGCTCTCCTTACTTGAAGGTGGCGATGGCCAGGGTGTCGGGGAAGAGGAGGAGGTGCCTGTCCCTGGTGCGCCGGTGCCGGGTCACCTGGACACGGTCGCTGAGGAGGAGCTGGGGGCTCCTGCGCGACACGAAGGCGCCGAGCGGCGCCGGGGGCCGGGAGGCTCCCCTGGCCTCGAGCCCGGGGCCGGCGCCAGGAGCCGCGCGGCCAGGGGCCTCGGGCCGTGCCTGCGTGCCGGCAGCGGGGCCGGCAGCGCCCCGGGCACCGCAGCAGTTCGCCTGTCCCATGGCGCCGTGGCCGGGTCAGCAGCTGCGGTGCGTCCGTGCCCCGCGCCGGGCAGCGCCAGGCGCCGGTCAGGCCTGCGCAAAGCACGGAGCGGTGTCCGCGTGCCGAGTAGTGCCGCTGGGCTGGGAGCCTGCGTCTCCCTGCTGCCCCGCACCGGCACAGCACCGCACTGGGGCCGGGCGGGCGCCGGTGGCCGTGGCCACCCGGGTGCCACCGCGGCACATTGTGATGCACGACGGCACATTGTGATGCGCCGGCCGGGCCGTGGGGCAGGGCCGGGGCGTGGGCCGGGGGCTGCAGGTCTCCCTGGCGGAGGAGACGGGCTCGGTGCTGGAGCAGCTCCCGGCTTCAGCAGCCGGCTCTGTGTCCGTGAAAAGCCCCCACGCACAGGCGGCTTGCCCACCCGGCTGCAGCATGCCCTGTTGTTGCTGGGACAGGAGGACTCCCGCTTTGGAGGGGCCAAGCAAGGGGGCCTGTGCCCGCTAGAGAAGCAGGGCCCAGGCGGTGCCCCAAATCCCAACTTTCACACTTCCTCGGCCCTCTGTCAGTGGGGTGGTCCGCCCGAGACTGGAGACCCCCAGGCCAGGTGCCAAAATGTGGCATCACCATGACAAGTGGGAATGTTGGCTCCAAGCACAGCCAGAGAAGACTTGAGGGCAGGATTCAGTTGCCCAGACACCAGGACCAGCATCTGTTTGAGATGCCTTGGGAAATCCCTTGCGGCGGGTGCCCTGGCATACCCAGAAGCCTGTAGGCCCGGGCTTTCAGGCACCTGAATCCCCCCTCACCTCGTGTGCATCGCACCAGTCTGCCGAGAGTCTCAACAGCACTCCACAGGACATTAGGCAGGCTCATGGAAATGCTTGCATACGGATCACAGCATCACAGAATGGCCAAGGCTGGAAGGGACCTCTGGAGATCATCTAGTGCAACCGCCCTGCTCAAGCAGGGTCCTCTAGAGCATATTGCCCAGGATCGCGTCCAGACGGGTTTTGACTCTCTCCGGGGCAGGAGACTCCGCCACCTCTCTGGGCAACCTGTTCCAGCGCTCAGTCACCCTCACAGGAAAGAAGGAGGACATTTTCCTCATGTTCAGGCGGAACTGCCTGTGGCTCAGTTTGTGCCCGTTGCCTCTTGTCCTGTTGCTGGGCACCACCGAGAAGAGCCTGGCCCCATCCTCTCGACACCCTCCCTTCACATACTTGTACGCACTGATGAGATCGCCTCTCGGTCTTCTCTTCTCCAGGCTAAACAGGCCCAGCTCTCCCCGCCTTTCTTCATAGCAGAGGTGCTCCAGAGTCTGAAACGGAAGTCGCCATGCGTGCAGGCTGCACCGGAGCGCCAGTCCAAAGGCCTGTGGGCATGCCTGCAGGGGTGGTCTTTCTCTCAGCCGTCACTGATGCTTGGCTCCAGAGGGGAGGCGCCTCCAAAGTGCTTTTGCTGCACGGGGCTCTCCTCAACCAAGCGGCTGAGACGGGTGTGGCACACCAAGAGGTTGCACCTCGCTGGTGCGCAAGGGTGCAGGAGGAAGCGTCGCATGGGATAGGGCGCGAGAGGGAAGAGGGCTGCAGGAAAGCTGATTGATAGGCAAGGATCACCTCCTCCACGCTCCACGCGTGCCCAACCTGGGAGCCTTCCACGAGGGAAGGGCTGGCTGGACAGAGGAGGGGAGAGCAGTGGATGTTGTCTGCCTTGAGGTCAGTAAGGCTTTCCACGCTGCCTGCCCTCACATGCCCTCCGAGGCAAGCTGAGGAAGTAGGGGCGAGATGAGCAGGCAGTGAGGGGGACTGAGAAGTGGCTGAACGGCAGAGCTGCAAGGGTTGTGATGAGTGGTGCAAAGCCTAGGTGGAGGCCAGTAACACAAGGTGCAGGCCAAGGGTCAGTGCGGGCTCTGGTCCCGTTCCTCTTCTTCCTCAGTGGCCCGGGTGATGGGGCAGAAAGCACCCTCAGCAAGCTGGCTGCTAAACCAGGGGGGATGGAAAACAGGGAGGAGTGGCTGACGCACCAGAGGGCTGTGCTGCCATTGAGAGGGCCTTTGACGGACTGGAGAGACGGGCTAAGAGGAACCTCCTGAAGCTCAACAAGGGGAAAGGCCAAGTGCTGCACCTAGGCAGAAAGAAGTCCATGCACCAGTACAGGCTAGAGGCCAACGTGCTGGAAAGCAGCTCTTGGGGGAAAGCCCTGGGCGTCCTGGTGCACAAGTTGCCCGTGAGCCTGCACTGCACCCTTGTGGCCAAGGCGGCCAGCGGCCTGCTGGGCTGTGGTTAGGAGGAGCCTTGGCAGCAGGTGGAGGGAGGCGGTCCTGCACAGCTGGAGTGCTGTGGCTGGTGCTGGGCTGCCCCGGCCAAGGGAGATGTGGAGCTCCTGGAGTGAGTCCAGCGATGGGCTACGAAGATGCTGAAGGGCCTGCAGCATCTCTCCCAGGAGGACAGGCTGCGAGCTGAGGCTGTCTCTTGGCGGCCATGCGGGCCGCAAGGACAAAACGCTTGTGGTTTTGGCAAAAGAGAGCTGGAAGCCAGGTGACGGCAGAGCTGCAGATTGCCAAGAGCGGCCAATGCCTTTTGCAACTGGCAGCGGGACCTTCTCCTTCAGCTTGCTTGGGAGGAGAGTGCCCCTGCTCACAGGGGCCGACGGAGGGGGCCTCTTCTCTAGTTGCAGCCTGCTGCCGGGATGCTGCTTCTGCCAGTCGCGGCTCCGGTCAGGCCACGTCACCTCCTGCCCCTTTCCCCCGTGTCCTGGGAAGAGCTGCACCCGGGAAACATCCCGCCTGCCATGCCTGCGTGCTGCCTTGCTCGGAAGCCCCTGCTGGAGCAGCATCGGCTCCCTGCGGCTTCTCTCTGCCCCTGACTGCAAACTGCTGCCCTCTGGCGGTGTCCCTTGACTCCCGGACAGAGAGGCACTTCCCCCCAAAATCTCGCCTGCCGTCTCCGACAACGGCACTAGCAGGGCTACCGCTGCTCAGTCACTTGCCCTCCTGCTGCGTCCGTATGCCAGGGCATTCAAAGAGCCCTGCCGGACCCAGAGACGCGGGCACAAGTCCGTGGGCTATGTGCAGCGGCCGAGCGCTTGAAAGAGAGACAAGGAGCAGACTCAAGAGAGTCCTGCGCAAAAGTGCTTTGTTGCAGTGAAGGTGCACGGGCGTCAGTCAGAAGCCCCCCGGCTCCTGCCCCACGGCTCCCCTGGGCCCCCAGCGGGGAGTTAAGCGCTCCCCAAAGACAAGTTCCAACAGGCCAAAGCACACTGCACGTGCCGCCGGGGTTGCCGCTCTTACCGTGTGGCAGGGGTGCTGCCAAGGGGGTTTTTCCCTTTCCTTTTTCTTCTTTCCTTGAGTTCCTTCCCGTTTTTGTCTTTCCTTTTTTTAACCTCGTCTTTTCTTCCCCACACTTTTCTCTCTGCTTCCTCATCTGCTCCGGTCTAATCTACCCCATCTTAACGCTCCCTCTCTGATCTCCCTGTTTCTTTGCACCCCGGTTTTCTCCTCTGCTTTTCTCCCCATTCCTTTCTCCCCGTTTTGCTCCTCTTTTCTCCCCTTTTCTTTCTCCCTCCCTTTTTTCTCCCCCTTTCCTTCTCCCTGCGGCTTCTCCTCCCCATTTGTTCTCCGCCTTTTTCTCTTCCCTCTTTTTCCTCCCATTTTTCACCCCTTCCATTCTCTCCCTTCTTCCTCCCCGCCTTTTCTTCCCTCTTTCCTTTCCTCCCCCTTCCCCCCTTTTTCCTCCCCCATTCTTCTCCCTTCTTTTCCCTCCCCCTTTCCCTATCCCGCTTTTCCCCTGTTCTTCTCCCCCTTTATCTCCCTTTTTCCCCCTTCGACTTTTTCCCCCCATTTTCCCTCACCTTTCTGCTCCCTCTTTTTCCCCCCTTTTTGCTTCCCCCATTTTCTCTCCCCCTTTTTCTCTCCCCTTCTTTTCGCCTGCTTTCTTTTCTCCCTGCTTTTCCCTTCCCCTTTTACTCCTCCTTTCTTCTCCCATGTCTCTCCCGCTTTTTTTCTCCCTTCTTCTCCCTTCCCCTTTTCTCTTCCCTCTTTTCTTATCTCCCCTTTTCCAAACCCCTTTGCTCCCCCCTTTCTTCTCCCCCTTTTTGCTCTCCCCCTTCCTTTCTCCCACTTTCCTACCTCCCCCCTTTCTTCTCCCTCTTTTTGCTTCCCCTGCCTTCCCCTTCTTTCCTCCCCCTTTATGCTCCCTTCTTTCACCCTGTACCCCTCTTCTTCTCCCCTTTTTTCTCTTTCCCCTTCTTCTCTCCCTCCTTTTTCTTCCCTCTTTACTTCTCTCCCCGTTTTCTCCCTCTTTTTGCTTACACCCCTTTTTCTCCACCTTTTTTTCTCCTCACTCTTTTCTCCACCAGGCTTTCTCCCCCTTCTTTCTCTTTATTTCCTCTTCACCTCTTTTCTTACACCTTTTTCTTCCCCCTTTATTTTCTCTTCAGCTCTTTTCTCTCCATTTCTTATCCTTCTCTTTCTCTTTCTCTTTCTCTTTCTCTTTCTCTTTCTCTTTCTCTTTCTCTTTCTCTTTCTTTCTCTCTCCTTCTTCTCCTTCTCCTTCTCCTTCTTCTTGACCTTCTTCTTGACCTTCTCCTTCTCCTTCTCCTTCTCCTTCTCCTTCTCCTTCTCCTGCTCTTTCTCGTGGTCCTTGTGGCCCGCCAGCAGGAAGTGGGAATGGCAGCAGGTCCCAGCAGTGTTATGGAAAGGCCCTGGGGAGCAGGACAGCAGCTCTCCGGGGAGCACCTGCCGGGCACTGCGGGTGCAGAGGCAGCTGAGACCGGGGCAGGCAAGGGGGCAGGCGGTTGCTCCAGGGCCTCCTTCGCCAAGCTCGGCTCTTGCTGCTCAACCGCAACATTGTCCGCAGTGCTGGCGTGTTCCTGGTGCCTTCTGCCTCCCGAGCGGTCGGGGGAGGACAGGGCTGGCTCCGAGCGCCTCCTGGGCATTGTGCTGAGCTGCTTTTCCAGAGGAGGCAGTGGAGGGGCAGAGGCACACGTGCCATCTCTGGGGCTTCTCCCTCGGGGCTGCTGCAGCTCAGCGGCTGGGGGGCCGCAGGCAGCTTCTGCAGCGTCCTGCTGAGCGGCCCCTGGGTGCGCTGTGGGGAGAAAGAGCTTGTTAGCTAGTTTTCCTGGCTTCTGAAGGGGAGCAAGGAGACTTTCCCGGTGGGAGCACGCAGCCCAGGCGCATGGCAAGCTGCAGCCTGAGCACCTCTAGAAGTGAGGAGCAGGTCAGGAGACGCAAGCACCCCTGGGGGCCATGACCTGCACGGGGAGAGCGCAGGTCCAGTGCATAGTGAGCAGTGCTGTGAAGAGCAGAGGTTTAACAACTGGGACACCTTTTGTGGAGTGAGGATTGTCCTGAAGTGGCAGGAAGTGCTGCAGGAGCAGAGCCCTGCCATAGGGTCTTGCACCCTCTGCACCTCTCTGCATTGCCACAGACATCTTCCGATCTCCAGCTAAAGCACTGGGACCAGCAGCCCTGGGTGGTGCCAATCCTCCGTGCCTCGTCCTACCTGCGGAGCTGCCCGTGTGCTCGGGTGCCTCCGCAGCCGAGGGGCTGCAAGGCAAGGCCACGTCGTCCCCAAAGATAGCTGTGCAGTTCTCGATGAGAAACTCCACCAGCACCATCACCTGCACAGTGAAAAGCAGGGATGTCAGGGCAAGGGGCTGAGAACCTGCTCAGCAGTCTTTCCTGCTCCTCAGTGCCGTTTCTGCGCCAAAAGCTGTAGCTCTGGGGCTGCGGCTCCATTAAGAGATGTGCCTGTCGCGTGGCGCAGAGCCCAGCTGAGGGGCTGGCTGGTGAGTTCAGCATACCCTGTCGTAGATCTCTCTCTGCACTTCCAGCGGGAGTGTGCTGTCCGTGCCCGGGCTCAGCATGCTGGGCCCCACCCAGATGGCCAGGTTGCTGGCGCCCATCCTGCTGGTGCCTGCGTTCTGGCTGATGCGGTGGAGCACCGCGAGCAAGGGCTTGAGCAGCAGCACATTTGCCCTGGGCAGTTGGTCAGCCACCCTGAGCAAACACAAAGAAAAGGCGCCGTGAATTCAGGGGGCAGCGGCTGCTGCCGCTTCTGGGAGCAAGGCTCAAGGCAACTGCCACAAGTGGCGCCTCCTCCCACGAGAGGAACGCCGGTGCTCTCTCTCGCCTTTCCACGTGTGCTGTCGAGAAAGGCCCGACAGCACGTGCTTAAGTACGAGACCTTGAATGAGAACATCTGGACTGGGAGGTGGGCGCTTCATCAGTAGATGGACAGTGGGAATAAAGGCGAGGTGGTCGGGAGACGTCGTGGGAGGCTTTGCAAAGGCCCGTGAAAGCCTGTGGCTGTGTTGTGTGGTATCGGCACGAGCAAGCGGATAGAAGTGTCGGGCTCTGCCACAGACTGCCCGTTTCCAGAGAAGGCCCCAGCCTCTGCCACCCGCTCCAGAACGGTGGGACTGGCTACACACTTACTCCCTCAGGCCTTCAATCTTCTCCTCCCTGCTTGGCTTCTCCAGAGCCAGCATCCAGCTGTCGTAGAGGGCCGCCGAGAGGAGCGTGCAGGGGATATTTCGCAGGAAGTCCTGCAAGGCCGAGATACGGAGATGAGGCTTGGACACCACGCCTGAGGCCAGACGGAGCGTCCACGGGCACTTGGGCTCCCCAGGAGGCAGGCTGCTTGGAGCTACCCGCTCTCAAAGGAGCTCCTGGCCGCTGACAGAGCGAGCAGTGGGCTGCGCGAGGACCGCCCCGCTTGGGCACGCTCGTGGGAGTGCAAGAAGAGGCCCTAGTGCCTATGAGCCTCTAGTGCACCCAGAAACCTCAGTCTTCCTCCCTCAGGAGGCTGCTGGGGAGCAGGAGGAGGACGAGGAGGAGGAGGTGACTTTTCCCAGGGCAGGCACAAGCAGGAGAACGGGCAAGCAGGTGGCAAACACAGAGGCCAAGCTTTCCTCCGCCTGAAAGCCCGTCGTTTGGCTTCCCCGGGGTTTCAGCCTGGAGTGCCCCCTGGGCCCAGCTAGGCGCTCGAGTGGGCCCCTGCAGGTGGGCAACGTACTCTCCGTGCTGCCAGTCGGCAGAAATTCACCTTCAAGATTCCTGCCAAGAGGTGCACGGGTTGGCTTGCCAAGTCAACGGCCCCTCCTTTGTTCAGCTCCTCCCTCAAGTCCCTGCGGGCCTTCTCACTGGCACCTTTCCGGAATATGCCCTCCGTGGCAGGCCCTTCCCTGTACAATATGGCCAGCAGCTCCTGCAGGAGAAAGCAGACGGGGCTGGCAGAAGAGCTCATCGGGTGCAGAAAGGCCGTTTAGCAGGGAAGCACTTGCTCAGGGAGAGAAGCGAGTTTGTGCCTGGGCGGCGCATGCTGCTTTGCCTTGGTTCGGATCTAGTTCTCGCTGCAGGTACATGGCGCTGGGCGTAGCCGGGCTGTGCCCCAAGCCAGCCTCTCGAGCACGCTTCTGTAGTCGGGGGACTACAGAAACCCCTGGCTGTTCCTGCTGCTGCAAGCTTCCCTCCTTTGCAGGCCTTCTGCAGCCCAGGAGCTGGGGGTGCCGCCTGGCGGGACAAGCCGGCAGGCGGATCGCTGCGTGGCCAGGCTGCCTTACCTGGACTGGCTGGGGCAGGGTCCCCTGCTCTCCACAAAGGGTAGCCAGAGGCTGGCCAAAGAGAGGCGTCCCGAGGCCAGAGTCCGGCTGCCCGGGGCCGTCCCCGTTGGCCGAGGCTCGTCTCCGAGCAAACGGCCATGGCAGGAACCTCTTCCTTGTCTTAGTCCCCTCTGCTGCAAGCAAGAGGAAAGCAGAAGTGGAGAGGGAGCGGAGGGGCTGCAGCTTTTCAGCTGCTGTCGAGCGCTGGGTGAGGAGGCAGCTCCTCAGCTTCCCTTTGCAACTCACCAGTGGAGTGGCCAAGTCCCTCTTCAGCAGCCGATGGGGCCAAGACGGGGCTCTGCTTGGTGCCAGCCTGCAAGAAAGAAAGGCAGGCGTTCAGGTTACGGAGGCGCCCGGCAGCAGCCAGGGCCGCCAGCCAGGTGCTTCAGCCCCGCAGAAAAGCGCGAGCGGCTGCAGGGAAAACCCGAGGTCGTGGGACGCCGGCGGAGGAGATGCTTGCGTGCGGGAACGGCCTGGCCTCTCTGCCCGACGTGGGTGCTTGGGGCCGGCCGCCTTCCCTCCCGAAACTCGCATGCCTCCCGGCAGCCCGCAGCCGGGGCCGCGGGACAGGGAGCCCCTGCTCACCTCCGCCGAAACCAAGGCCTCGACGGTCCGGGCGGTCAGCGACCCCGACTAGGCAAGAGAGCAAAGAGGCAGCGTGAGCAGGCGGTGGCGCGGGCTCTTGCCCGCAGCCCCGTGGCGCTCGGGGCGCAGCGCAGCCCCCCGGGACACTTACGGCGCCCTGGAAGCTGACGGCCGTGACGAGGAGCCAAAGGGAGGCGAGTCGGGTGACGCGGGTCTCCGGGGCTCCTGGGCTCGGCCTGGGCACAGGGCAGGGGCAAAGGCCGAGCTCCGTCACAGCCAGCCCCTCTGCTGGCTGCCCGGGCCCCGGCCCCGCGCGCCCGCGCCACCCTGGCGCAGGAGCCCTTCCCGCGGCGCTGGCTGGCAGCACCGCTCGGCAGCGGCCGCGGCCCCGGCCCTGCGGCCTCCGCGCCTCTTGCGTGGGCAAACGGGCAGCGGCAGCTCGCGGTGCCCCTGCCCGCCGGCAAGGAGCCGCCGGGCCAGCTGCAGGCCGCTGCTCTTGCTTTGCGGGCACAAGGCGAAGGCCCTGCTGCTGCCGCTCTGCCCGGCAGCTGCCCCGCGCAGGGGGGTCCCTTTCCCCCACCTCCCCGGCTGCTTTGCTGGGGGCAGCTGCCCCGGCACCTCTGCACCGCCCGCAGCCTTGCCGCCGCCGCAGGCGGGCTGAATTGCCCGCCAGGGCTCACCTGAGCATCGTGCTCAGCCACAGCTCCTTGGCCTCCCGCGACCTGCAGCCAAAAGGAGAAACAGCCTCAGAGCCCGCTCCTCCTCCTCCTCCTCCTGCTCCTCCTGCTCCTCCTGCTCCTCCTCGGGAGAGGCCCAGGTGCCCGGACAGCTCTCGCCCGCTTGGCACTGCTGCACAGCGCCATGCACCCAAGCCCCCGGTCGGTGTCCCCCCGCAGTGTCCCTGGGGGGAGCAGAGGTGCAGGGGGGAGGTGGGGGCGGGGGCGAGGCTTGTGCACGCCTGGAGGTGCCTGTGACTGCGTCAGAAACCCCCGCAGGACCCCTACTGTCTCTCGCCCCAGCCGGAGCTGAGCCCCAGCAAGGCCAGAGAGGACTGCAGGCGAGCACGGTGCCCTGCACCCCCCACAGCCCTGCACGTGCCGCCAAGACTCACCGGAAAGTGACCACGCAGCCGTCGTTGGGCCAGACGAGGACGAGGGCATTGGTGCACTTCAGGCCATGCCCGTCCTCTTCCTCCTCTTCGCGCCCGCCCGCCGCCTCGTCCTTCCCGCACAGCAGCCAGAGCTGGCCGAGAGGCACGCGGTGCTTGAGCAGGAAGGTGGAGCCGCACCTGCGGAGGGAGAGCAGGGAGCGGCGTGGAGGTTGTGTGGTGGGGCAGCGGCAGCAGTGGCCAGCAGGGCAGAGGCAGTGCCCGGGGGCAGAGGGTGGGGGCGGGGGAAGGACGGCTGGGGCTGCTCTCCTTACTTGAAGGTGGCGATGGCCAGGGTGTCGGGGAAGAGGAGGAGGTGCCTGTCCCTGGTGCGCCGGTGCCGGGTCACCTGGACACGGTCGCTGAGGAGGAGCTGGGGGCTCCTGCGCGACACGAAGGCGCCGAGCGGCGCCGGGGGCCGGGAGGCTCCCCTGGCCTCGAGCCCGGGGCCGGCGCCAGGAGCCGCGCGGCCAGGGGCCTCGGGCCGTGCCTGCGTGCCGGCAGCGGGGCCGGCAGCGCCCCGGGCACCGCAGCAGTTCGCCTGTCCCATGGCGCCGTGGCCGGGTCAGCAGCTGCGGTGCGTCCGTGCCCCGCGCCGGGCAGCGCCAGGCGCCGGTCAGGCCTGCGCAAAGCACGGAGCGGTGTCGGCGTGCCGAGTAGTGCCGCTGGGCTGGGAGCCTGCGTCTCCCTGCTGCCCCGCACCGGCACAGCACCGCACTGGGGCCGGGCGGGCGCCGGTGGCCGTGGCCACCCGGGTGCCACCGCGGCACATTGTGATGCACGACGGCACATTGTGATGCGCCGGCCGGGCCGTGGGGCAGGGCCGGGGCGTGGGCCGGGGGCTGCAGGTCTCCCTGGCGGAGGAGACGGGCTCGGTGCTGGAGCAGCTCCCGGCTTCAGCAGCCGGCTCTGTGTCCGTGAAAAGCCCCCACGCACAGGCGGCTTGCCCACCCGGCTGCAGCATGCCCTGTTGTTGCTGGGACAGGAGGACTCCCGCTTTGGAGGGGCCAAGCAAGGGGGCCTGTGCCCGCTAGAGAAGCAGGGCCCAGGCGGTGCCCCAAATCCCAACTTTCACACTTCCTCGGCCCTCTGTCAGTGGGGTGGTCCGCCCGAGACTGGAGACCCCCAGGCCAGGTGCCAAAATGTGGCATCACCATGACAAGTGGGAATGTTGGCTCCAAGCACAGCCAGAGAAGACTTGAGGGCAGGATTCAGTTGCCCAGACACCAGGACCAGCATCTGTTTGAGATGCCTTGGGAAATCCCTTGCGGCGGGTGCCCTGGCATACCCAGAAGCCTGTAGGCCCGGGCTTTCAGGCACCTGAATCCCCCCTCACCTCGTGTGCATCGCACCAGTCTGCCGAGAGTCTCAACAGCACTCCACAGGACATTAGGCAGGCTCATGGAAATGCTTGCATACGGATCACAGCATCACAGAATGGCCAAGGCTGGAAGGGACCTCTGGAGATCATCTAGTGCAACCGCCCTGCTCAAGCAGGGTCCTCTAGAGCATATTGCCCAGGATCGCGTCCAGACGGGTTTTGACTCTCTCCGGGGCAGGAGACTCCGCCACCTCTCTGGGCAACCTGTTCCAGCGCTCAGTCACCCTCACAGGAAAGAAGGAGGACATTTTCCTCATGTTCAGGCGGAACTGCCTGTGGCTCAGTTTGTGCCCGTTGCCTCTTGTCCTGTTGCTGGGCACCACCGAGAAGAGCCTGGCCCCATCCTCTCGACACCCTCCCTTCACATACTTGTACGCACTGATGAGATCGCCTCTCGGTCTTCTCTTCTCCAGGCTAAACAGGCCCAGCTCTCCCCGCCTTTCTTCATAGCAGAGGTGCTCCAGAGTCTGAAACGGAAGTCGCCATGCGTGCAGGCTGCACCGGAGCGCCAGTCCAAAGGCCTGTGGGCATGCCTGCAGGGGTGGTCTTTCTCTCAGCCGTCACTGATGCTTGGCTCCAGAGGGGAGGCGCCTCCAAAGTGCTTTTGCTGCACGGGGCTCTCCTCAACCAAGCGGCTGAGACGGGTGTGGCACACCAAGAGGTTGCACCTCGCTGGTGCGCAAGGGTGCAGGAGGAAGCGTCGCATGGGATAGGGCGCGAGAGGGAAGAGGGCTGCAGGAAAGCTGATTGATAGGCAAGGATCACCTCCTCCACGCTCCACGCGTGCCCAACCTGGGAGCCTTCCACGAGGGAAGGGCTGGCTGGACAGAGGAGGGGAGAGCAGTGGATGTTGTCTGCCTTGAGGTCAGTAAGGCTTTCCACGCTGCCTGCCCTCACATGCCCTCCAAGGCAAGCTGAGGAAGTAGGGGCGAGATGAGCAGGCAGTGAGGCGGACTGAGAAGTGGCTGAACGGCAGAGCTGCGAGGGTTGTGATGAGTGGTGCAAAGCCTAGGTGGAGGCCAGTAACACAAGGTGCAGGCCAAGGGTCAGTGCGGGCTCTGGTCCCGTTCCTCTTCTTCCTCAGTGGCCCGGGTGATGGGGCAGAAAGCACCCTCAGCAAGCTGGCTGCTAAACCAGGGGGGATGGAAAACAGGGAGGAGTGGCTGACGCACCAGAGGGCTGTGCTGCCATTGAGAGGGCCTTTGACGGACTGGAGAGACGGGCTAAGAGGAACCTCCTGAAGCTCAACAAGGGGAAAGGCCAAGTGCTGCACCTAGGCAGAAAGAAGTCCATGCACCAGTACAGGCTAGAGGCCAACGTGCTGGAAAGCAGCTCTTGGGGGAAAGCCCTGGGCGTCCTGGTGCACAAGTTGCCCGTGAGCCTGCACTGCACCCTTGTGGCCAAGGCGGCCAGCGGCCTGCTGGGCTGTGGTTAGGAGGAGCCTTGGCAGCAGGTGGAGGGAGGCGGTCCTGCACAGCTGGAGTGCTGTGGCTGGTGCTGGGCTGCCCCGGCCAAGGGAGATGTGGAGCTCCTGGAGTGAGTCCAGCGATGGGCTACGAAGATGCTGAAGGGCCTGCAGCATCTCTCCCAGGAGGACAGGCTGCGAGCTGAGGCTGTCTCTTGGCGGCCATGCGGGCCGCAAGGACAAAACGCTTGTGGTTTTGGCAAAAGAGAGCTGGAAGCCAGGTGACGGCAGAGCTGCAGATTGCCAAGAGCGGCCAATGCCTTTTGCAACTGGCAGCGGGACCTTCTCCTTCAGCTTGCTTGGGAGGAGAGTGCCCCTGCTCACAGGGGCCGACGGAGGGGGCCTCTTCTCTAGTTGCAGCCTGCTGCCGGGATGCTGCTTCTGCCAGTCGCGGCTCCGGTCAGGCCACGTCACCTCCTGCCCCTTTCCCCCGTGTCCTGGGAAGAGCTGCACCCGGGAAACATCCCGCCTGCCATGCCTGCGTGCTGCCTTGCTCGGAAGCCCCTGCTGGAGCAGCATCGGCTCCCTGCGGCTTCTCTCTGCCCCTGACTGCAAACTGCTGCCCTCTGGCGGTGTCCCTTGACTCCCGGACAGAGAGGCACTTCCCCCCATAATCTCGCCTGCCGTCTCCGACAACGGCACTAGCAGGGCTACCGCTGCTCAGTCACTTGCCCTCCTGCTGCGTCCGTATGCCAGGGCATTCAAAGAGCCCTGCCGGACCCAGAGACGCGGGCACAAGTCCGTGGGCTATGTGCAGCGGCCGAGCGCTTGAAAGAGAGACAAGGAGCAGACTCAAGAGAGTCCTGCGCAAAAGTGCTTTGTTGCAGTGAAGGTGCACGGGCGTCAGTCAGAAGCCCCCCGGCTCCTGCCCCACGGCTCCCCTGGGCCCCCAGCGGGGAGTTAAGCGCTCCCCAAAGACAAGTTCCGACAGGCCAAAGCACACTGCACGTGCCGCCGGGGTTGCCGCTCTTACCGTGTGGCAGGGGTGCTGCCAAGGGGGTTTTTCCCTTTCCTTTTTCTTCTTTCCTTGAGTTCCTTCCCGTTTTTGTCTTTCCTTTTTTTAACCTCGTCTTTTCTTCCCCACACTTTTCTCTCTGCTTCCTCATCTGCTCCGGTCTAATCTACCCCATCTTAACGCTCCCTCTCTGATCTCCCTGTTTCTTTGCACCCCGGTTTTCTCCTCTGCTTTTCTCCCCATTCCTTTCTCCCCGTTTTGCTCCTCTTTTCTCCCCTTTTCTTTCTCCCTCCCTTTTTTCTCCCCCTTTCCTTCTCCCTGCGGCTTCTCCTCCCCATTTGTTCTCCGCCTTTTTCTCTTCCCTCTTTTTCCTCCCATTTTTCACCCCTTCCATTCTCTCCCTTCTTCCTCCCCGCCTTTTCTTCCCTCTTTCCTTTCCTCCCCCTTCCCCCCTTTTTCCTCCCCCATTCTTCTCCCTTCTTTTCCCTCCCCCTTTCCCTATCCCGCTTTTCCCCTGTTCTTCTCCCCCTTTATCTCCCTTTTTCCCCCTTCGACTTTTTCCCCCCATTTTCCCTCACCTTTCTGCTCCCTCTTTTTCCCCCCTTTTTGCTTCCCCCATTTTCTCTCCCCCTTTTTCTCTCCCCTTCTTTTCGCCTGCTTTCTTTTCTCCCTGCTTTTCCCTTCCCCTTTTACTCCTCCTTTCTTCTCCCATGTCTCTCCCGCTTTTTTTCTCCCTTCTTCTCCCTTCCCCTTTTCTCTTCCCTCTTTTCTTATCTCCCCTTTTCCAAACCCCTTTGCTCCCCCCTTTCTTCTCCCCCTTTTTGCTCTCCCCCTTCCTTTCTCCCACTTTCCTACCTCCCCCCTTTCTTCTCCCTCTTTTTGCTTCCCCTGCCTTCCCCTTCTTTCCTCCCCCTTTATGCTCCCTTCTTTCACCCTGTACCCCTCTTCTTCTCCCCTTTTTTCTCTTTCCCCTTCTTCTCTCCCTCCTTTTTCTTCCCTCTTTACTTCTCTCCCCGTTTTCTCCCTCTTTTTGCTTACACCCCTTTTTCTCCACCTTTTTTTCTCCTCACTCTTTTCTCCACCAGGCTTTCTCCCCCTTCTTTCTCTTTATTTCCTCTTCACCTCTTTTCTTACACCTTTTTCTTCCCCCTTTATTTTCTCTTCAGCTCTTTTCTCTCCATTTCTTATCCTTCTCTTTCTCTTTCTCTTTCTCTTTCTCTTTCTCTTTCTCTTTCTCTTTCTCTTTCTCTTTCTCTTTCTCTTTCTCTTTCTCTTTCTTTCTCTCTCCTTCTTCTCCTTCTCCTTCTCCTTCTTCTTGACCTTCTTCTTGACCTTCTCCTTCTCCTTCTCCTTCTCCTTCTCCTTCTCCTGCTCTTTCTCGTGGTCCTTGTGGCCCGCCAGCAGGAAGTGGGAATGGCAGCAGGTCCCAGCAGTGTTATGGAAAGGCCCTGGGGAGCAGGACAGCAGCTCTCCGGGGAGCACCTGCCGGGCACTGCGGGTGCAGAGGCAGCTGAGACCGGGGCAGGCAAGGGGGCAGGCGGTTGCTCCAGGGCCTCCTTCGCCAAGCTCGGCTCTTGCTGCTCAACCGCAACATTGTCCGCAGTGCTGGCGTGTTCCTGGTGCCTTCTGCCTCCCGAGCGGTCGGGGGAGGACAGGGCTGGCTCCGAGCGCCTCCTGGGCATTGTGCTGAGCTGCTTTTCCAGAGGAGGCAGTGGAGGGGCAGAGGCACACGTGCCATCTCTGGGGCTTCTCCCTCGGGGCTGCTGCAGCTCAGCGGCTGGGGGGCCGCAGGCAGCTTCTGCAGCGTCCTGCTGAGCGGCCCCTAGGTGCGCTGTGGGGAGAAAGAGCTTGTTAGCTAGTTTTCCTGGCTTCTGAAGGGGAGCAAGGAGACTTTCCCGGTGGGAGCACGCAGCCCAGGCGCATGGCAAGCTGCAGCCTGAGCACCTCTAGAAGTGAGGAGCAGGTCAGGAGACGCAAGCACCCCTGGGGGCCATGACCTGCACGGGGAGAGCGCAGGTCCAGTGCATAGTGAGCAGTGCTGTGAAGAGCAGAGGTTTAACAACTGGGACACCTTTTGTGGAGTGAGGATTGTCCTGAAGTGGCAGGAAGTGCTGCAGGAGCAGAGCCCTGCCATAGGGTCTTGCACCCTCTGCACCTCTCTGCATTGCCACAGACATCTTCCGATCTCCAGCTAAAGCACTGGGACCAGCAGCCCTGGGTGGTGCCAATCCTCCGTGCCTCGTCCTACCTGCGGAGCTGCCCGTGTGCTCGGGTGCCTCCGCAGCCGAGGGGCTGCAAGGCAAGGCCACGTCGTCCCCAAAGATAGCTGTGCAGTTCTCGATGAGAAACTCCACCAGCACCATCACCTGCACAGTGAAAAGCAGGGATGTCAGGGCAAGGGGCTGAGAACCTGCTCAGCAGTCTTTCCTGCTCCTCAGTGCCGTTTCTGCGCCAAAAGCTGTAGCTCTGGGGCTGCGGCTCCATTAAGAGATGTGCCTGTCGCGTGGCGCAGAGCCCAGCTGAGGGGCTGGCTGGTGAGTTCAGCATACCCTGTCGTAGATCTCTCTCTGCACTTCCAGCGGGAGTGTGCTGTCCGTGCCCGGGCTCAGCATGCTGGGCCCCACCCAGATGGCCAGGTTGCTGGCGCCCATCCTGCTGGTGCCTGCGTTCTGGCTGATGCGGTGGAGCACCGCGAGCAAGGGCTTGAGCAGCAGCACATTTGCCCTGGGCAGTTGGTCAGCCACCCTGAGCAAACACAAAGAAAAGGCGCCGTGAATTCAGGGGGCAGCGGCTGCTGCCGCTTCTGGGAGCAAGGCTCAAGGCAACTGCCACAAGTGGCGCCTCCTCCCACGAGAGGAACGCCGGTGCTCTCTCTCGCCTTTCCACGTGTGCTGTCGAGAAAGGCCCGACAGCACGTGCTTAAGTACGAGACCTTGAATGAGAACATCTGGACTGGGAGGTGGGCGCTTCATCAGTAGATGGACAGTGGGAATAAAGGCGAGGTGGTCGGGAGACGTCGTGGGAGGCTTTGCAAAGGCCCGTGAAAGCCTGTGGCTGTGTTGTGTGGTATCGGCACGAGCAAGCGGATAGAAGTGTCGGGCTCTGCCACAGACTGCCCGTTTCCAGAGAAGGCCCCAGCCTCTGCCACCCGCTCCAGAACGGTGGGACTGGCTACACACTTACTCCCTCAGGCCTTCAATCTTCTCCTCCCTGCTTGGCTTCTCCAGAGCCAGCATCCAGCTGTCGTAGAGGGCCGCCGAGAGGAGCGTGCAGGGGATATTTCGCAGGAAGTCCTGCAAGGCCGAGATACGGAGATGAGGCTTGGACACCACGCCTGAGGCCAGACGGAGCGTCCACGGGCACTTGGGCTCCCCAGGAGGCAGGCTGCTTGGAGCTACCCGCTCTCAAAGGAGCTCCTGGCCGCTGACAGAGCGAGCAGTGGGCTGCGCGAGGACCGCCCCGCTTGGGCACGCTCGTGGGAGTGCAAGAAGAGGCCCTAGTGCCTATGAGCCTCTAGTGCACCCAGAAACCTCAGTCTTCCTCCCTCAGGAGGCTGCTGGGGAGCAGGAGGAGGACGAGGAGGAGGAGGTGACTTTTCCCAGGGCAGGCACAAGCAGGAGAACGGGCAAGCAGGTGGCAAACACAGAGGCCAAGCTTTCCTCCGCCTGAAAGCCCGTCGTTTGGCTTCCCCGGGGTTTCAGCCTGGAGTGCCCCCTGGGCCCAGCTAGGCGCTCGAGTGGGCCCCTGCAGGTGGGCAACGTACTCTCCGTGCTGCCAGTCGGCAGAAATTCACCTTCAAGATTCCTGCCAAGAGGTGCACGGGTTGGCTTGCCAAGTCAACGGCCCCTCCTTTGTTCAGCTCCTCCCTCAAGTCCCTGCGGGCCTTCTCACTGGCACCTTTCCGGAATATGCCCTCCGTGGCAGGCCCTTCCCTGTACAATATGGCCAGCAGCTCCTGCAGGAGAAAGCAGACGGGGCTGGCAGAAGAGCTCATCGGGTGCAGAAAGGCCGTTTAGCAGGGAAGCACTTGCTCAGGGAGAGAAGCGAGTTTGTGCCTGGGCGGCGCATGCTGCTTTGCCTTGGTTCGGATCTAGTTCTCGCTGCAGGTACATGGCGCTGGGCGTAGCCGGGCTGTGCCCCAAGCCAGCCTCTCGAGCACGCTTCTGTAGTCGGGGGACTACAGAAACCCCTGGCTGTTCCTGCTGCTGCAAGCTTCCCTCCTTTGCAGGCCTTCTGCAGCCCAGGAGCTGGGGGTGCCGCCTGGCGGGACAAGCCGGCAGGCGGATCGCTGCGTGGCCAGGCTGCCTTACCTGGACTGGCTGGGGCAGGGTCCCCTGCTCTCCACAAAGGGTAGCCAGAGGCTGGCCAAAGAGAGGCGTCCCGAGGCCAGAGTCCGGCTGCCCGGGGCCGTCCCCGTTGGCCGAGGCTCGTCTCCGAGCAAACGGCCATGGCAGGAACCTCTTCCTTGTCTTAGTCCCCTCTGCTGCAAGCAAGAGGAAAGCAGAAGTGGAGAGGGAGCGGAGGGGCTGCAGCTTTTCAGCTGCTGTCGAGCGCTGGGTGAGGAGGCAGCTCCTCAGCTTCCCTTTGCAACTCACCAGTGGAGTGGCCAAGTCCCTCTTCAGCAGCCGATGGGGCCAAGACGGGGCTCTGCTTGGTGCCAGCCTGCAAGAAAGAAAGGCAGGCGTTCAGGTTACGGAGGCACCCGGCAGCAGCCAGGGCCGCCAGCCAGGTGCTTCAGCCCCGCAGAAAAGCGCGAGCGGCTGCAGGGAAAACCCGAGGTCGTGGGACGCCGGCGGAGGAGATGCTTGCGTGCGGGAACGGCCTGGCCTCTCTGCCCGACGTGGGTGCTTGGGGCCGGCCGCCTTCCCTCCCGAAACTCGCATGCCTCCCGGCAGCCCGCAGCCGGGGCCGCGGGACAGGGAGCCCCTGCTCACCTCCGCCGAAACCAAGGCCTCGACGGTCCGGGCGGTCAGCGACCCCGACTAGGCAAGAGAGCAAAGAGGCAGCGTGAGCAGGCGGTGGCGCGGGCTCTTGCCCGCAGCCCCGTGGCGCTCGGGGCGCAGCGCAGCCCCCCGGGACACTTACGGCGCCCTGGAAGCTGACGGCCGTGACGAGGAGCCAAAGGGAGGCGAGTCGGGTGACGCGGGTCTCCGGGGCTCCTGGGCTCGGCCTGGGCACAGGGCAGGGGCAAAGGCCGAGCTCCGTCACAGCCAGCCCCTCTGCTGGCTGCCCGGGCCCCGGCCCCGCGCGCCCGCGCCACCCTGGCGCAGGAGCCCTTCCCGCGGCGCTGGCTGGCAGCACCGCTCGGCAGCGGCCGCGGCCCCGGCCCTGCGGCCTCCGCGCCTCTTGCGTGGGCAAACGGGCAGCGGCAGCTCGCGGTGCCCCTGCCCGCCGGCAAGGAGCCGCCGGGCCAGCTGCAGGCCGCTGCTCTTGCTTTGCGGGCACAAGGCGAAGGCCCTGCTGCTGCCGCTCTGCCCGGCAGCTGCCCCGCGCAGGGGGGTCCCTTTCCCCCACCTCCCCGGCTGCTTTGCTGGGGGCAGCTGCCCCGGCACCTCTGCACCGCCCGCAGCCTTGCCGCCGCCGCAGGCGGGCTGAATTGCCCGCCAGGGCTCACCTGAGCATCGTGCTCAGCCACAGCTCCTTGGCCTCCCGCGACCTGCAGCCAAAAGGAGAAACAGCCTCAGAGCCCGCTCCTCCTCCTCCTCCTCCTGCTCCTCCTGCTCCTCCTGCTCCTCCTCGGGAGAGGCCCAGGTGCCCGGACAGCTCTCGCCCGCTTGGCACTGCTGCACAGCGCCATGCACCCAAGCCCCCGGTCGGTGTCCCCCCGCAGTGTCCCTGGGGGGAGCAGAGGTGCAGGGGGGAGGTGGGGGCGGGGGCGAGGCTTGTGCACGCCTGGAGGTGCCTGTGACTGCGTCAGAAACCCCCGCAGGACCCCTACTGTCTCTCGCCCCAGCCGGAGCTGAGCCCCAGCAAGGCCAGAGAGGACTGCAGGCGAGCACGGTGCCCTGCACCCCCCACAGCCCTGCACGTGCCGCCAAGACTCACCGGAAAGTGACCACGCAGCCGTCGTTGGGCCAGACGAGGACGAGGGCATTGGTGCACTTCAGGCCATGCCCGTCCTCTTCCTCCTCTTCGCGCCCGCCCGCCGCCTCGTCCTTCCCGCACAGCAGCCAGAGCTGGCCGAGAGGCACGCGGTGCTTGAGCAGGAAGGTGGAGCCGCACCTGCGGAGGGAGAGCAGGGAGCGGCGTGGAGGTTGTGTGGTGGGGCAGCGGCAGCAGTGGCCAGCAGGGCAGAGGCAGTGCCCGGGGGCAGAGGGTGGGGGCGGGGGAAGGACGGCTGGGGCTGCTCTCCTTACTTGAAGGTGGCGATGGCCAGGGTGTCGGGGAAGAGGAGGAGGTGCCTGTCCCTGGTGCGCCGGTGCCGGGTCACCTGGACACGGTCGCTGAGGAGGAGCTGGGGGCTCCTGCGCGACACGAAGGCGCCGAGCGGCGCCGGGGGCCGGGAGGCTCCCCTGGCCTCGAGCCCGGGGCCGGCGCCAGGAGCCGCGCGGCCAGGGGCCTCGGGCCGTGCCTGCGTGCCGGCAGCGGGGCCGGCAGCGCCCCGGGCACCGCAGCAGTTCGCCTGTCCCATGGCGCCGTGGCCGGGTCAGCAGCTGCGGTGCGTCCGTGCCCCGCGCCGGGCAGCGCCAGGCGCCGGTCAGGCCTGCGCAAAGCACGGAGCGGTGTCGGCGTGCCGAGTAGTGCCGCTGGGCTGGGAGCCTGCGTCTCCCTGCTGCCCCGCACCGGCACAGCACCGCACTGGGGCCGGGCGGGCGCCGGTGGCCGTGGCCACCCGGGTGCCACCGCGGCACATTGTGATGCACGACGGCACATTGTGATGCGCCGGCCGGGCCGTGGGGCAGGGCCGGGGCGTGGGCCGGGGGCTGCAGGTCTCCCTGGCGGAGGAGACGGGCTCGGTGCTGGAGCAGCTCCCGGCTTCAGCAGCCGGCTCTGTGTCCGTGAAAAGCCCCCACGCACAGGCGGCTTGCCCACCCGGCTGCAGCATGCCCTGTTGTTGCTGGGACAGGAGGACTCCCGCTTTGGAGGGGCCAAGCAAGGGGGCCTGTGCCCGCTAGAGAAGCAGGGCCCAGGCGGTGCCCCAAATCCCAACTTTCACACTTCCTCGGCCCTCTGTCAGTGGGGTGGTCCGCCCGAGACTGGAGACCCCCAGGCCAGGTGCCAAAATGTGGCATCACCATGACAAGTGGGAATGTTGGCTCCAAGCACAGCCAGAGAAGACTTGAGGGCAGGATTCAGTTGCCCAGACACCAGGACCAGCATCTGTTTGAGATGCCTTGGGAAATCCCTTGCGGCGGGTGCCCTGGCATACCCAGAAGCCTGTAGGCCCGGGCTTTCAGGCACCTGAATCCCCCCTCACCTCGTGTGCATCGCACCAGTCTGCCGAGAGTCTCAACAGCACTCCACAGGACATTAGGCAGGCTCATGGAAATGCTTGCATACGGATCACAGCATCACAGAATGGCCAAGGCTGGAAGGGACCTCTGGAGATCATCTAGTGCAACCGCCCTGCTCAAGCAGGGTCCTCTAGAGCATATTGCCCAGGATCGCGTCCAGACGGGTTTTGACTCTCTCCGGGGCAGGAGACTCCGCCACCTCTCTGGGCAACCTGTTCCAGCGCTCAGTCACCCTCACAGGAAAGAAGGAGGACATTTTCCTCATGTTCAGGCGGAACTGCCTGTGGCTCAGTTTGTGCCCGTTGCCTCTTGTCCTGTTGCTGGGCACCACCGAGAAGAGCCTGGCCCCATCCTCTCGACACCCTCCCTTCACATACTTGTACGCACTGATGAGATCGCCTCTCGGTCTTCTCTTCTCCAGGCTAAACAGGCCCAGCTCTCCCCGCCTTTCTTCATAGCAGAGGTGCTCCAGAGTCTGAAACGGAAGTCGCCATGCGTGCAGGCTGCACCGGAGCGCCAGTCCAAAGGCCTGTGGGCATGCCTGCAGGGGTGGTCTTTCTCTCAGCCGTCACTGATGCTTGGCTCCAGAGGGGAGGCGCCTCCAAAGTGCTTTTGCTGCACGGGGCTCTCCTCAACCAAGCGGCTGAGACGGGTGTGGCACACCAAGAGGTTGCACCTCGCTGGTGCGCAAGGGTGCAGGAGGAAGCGTCGCATGGGATAGGGCGCGAGAGGGAAGAGGGCTGCAGGAAAGCTGATTGATAGGCAAGGATCACCTCCTCCACGCTCCACGCGTGCCCAACCTGGGAGCCTTCCACGAGGGAAGGGCTGGCTGGACAGAGGAGGGGAGAGCAGTGGATGTTGTCTGCCTTGAGGTCAGTAAGGCTTTCCACGCTGCCTGCCCTCACATGCCCTCCGAGGCAAGCTGAGGAAGTAGGGGCGAGATGAGCAGGCAGTGAGGCGGACTGAGAAGTGGCTGAACGGCAGAGCTGCGAGGGTTGTGATGAGTGGTGCAAAGCCTAGGTGGAGGCCAGTAACACAAGGTGCAGGCCAAGGGTCAGTGCGGGCTCTGGTCCCGTTCCTCTTCTTCCTCAGTGGCCCGGGTGATGGGGCAGAAAGCACCCTCAGCAAGCTGGCTGCTAAACCAGGGGGGATGGAAAACAGGGAGGAGTGGCTGACGCACCAGAGGGCTGTGCTGCCATTGAGAGGGCCTTTGACGGACTGGAGAGACGGGCTAAGAGGAACCTCCTGAAGCTCAACAAGGGGAAAGGCCAAGTGCTGCACCTAGGCAGAAAGAAGTCCATGCACCAGTACAGGCTAGAGGCCAACGTGCTGGAAAGCAGCTCTTGGGGGAAAGCCCTGGGCGTCCTGGTGCACAAGTTGCCCGTGAGCCTGCACTGCACCCTTGTGGCCAAGGCGGCCAGCGGCCTGCTGGGCTGTGGTTAGGAGGAGCCTTGGCAGCAGGTGGAGGGAGGCGGTCCTGCACAGCTGGAGTGCTGTGGCTGGTGCTGGGCTGCCCCGGCCAAGGGAGATGTGGAGCTCCTGGAGTGAGTCCAGCGATGGGCTACGAAGATGCTGAAGGGCCTGCAGCATCTCTCCCAGGAGGACAGGCTGCGAGCTGAGGCTGTCTCTTGGCGGCCATGCGGGCCGCAAGGACAAAACGCTTGTGGTTTTGGCAAAAGAGAGCTGGAAGCCAGGTGACGGCAGAGCTGCAGATTGCCAAGAGCGGCCAATGCCTTTTGCAACTGGCAGCGGGACCTTCTCCTTCAGCTTGCTTGGGAGGAGAGTGCCCCTGCTCACAGGGGCCGACGGAGGGGGCCTCTTCTCTAGTTGCAGCCTGCTGCCGGGATGCTGCTTCTGCCAGTCGCGGCTCCGGTCAGGCCACGTCACCTCCTGCCCCTTTCCCCCGTGTCCTGGGAAGAGCTGCACCCGGGAAACATCCCGCCTGCCATGCCTGCGTGCTGCCTTGCTCGGAAGCCCCTGCTGGAGCAGCATCGGCTCCCTGCGGCTTCTCTCTGCCCCTGACTGCAAACTGCTGCCCTCTGGCGGTGTCCCTTGACTCCCGGACAGAGAGGCACTTCCCCCCAAAATCTCGCCTGCCGTCTCCGACAACGGCACTAGCAGGGCTACCGCTGCTCAGTCACTTGCCCTCCTGCTGCGTCCGTATGCCAGGGCATTCAAAGAGCCCTGCCGGACCCAGAGACGCGGGCACAAGTCCGTGGGCTATGTGCAGCGGCTGAGCGCTTGAAAGAGAGACAAGGAGCAGACTCAAGAGAGTCCTGCGCAAAAGTGCTTTGTTGCAGTGAAGGTGCACGGGCGTCAGTCAGAAGCCCCCCGGCTCCTGCCCCACGGCTCCCCTGGGCCCCCAGCGGGGAGTTAAGCGCTCCCCAAAGACAAGTTCCGACAGGCCAAAGCACACTGCACGTGCCGCCGGGGTTGCCGCTCTTACCGTGTGGCAGGGGTGCTGCCAAGGGGGTTTTTCCCTTTCCTTTTTCTTCTTTCCTTGAGTTCCTTCCCGTTTTTGTCTTTCCTTTTTTTAACCTCGTCTTTTCTTCCCCACACTTTTCTCTCTGCTTCCTCATCTGCTCCGGTCTAATCTACCCCATCTTAACGCTCCCTCTCTGATCTCCCTGTTTCTTTGCACCCCGGTTTTCTCCTCTGCTTTTCTCCCCATTCCTTTCTACCCGTTTTGCTCCTCTTTTCTCCCCTTTTCTTTCTCCCTCCCTTTTTTCTCCCCCTTTCCTTCTCCCTGCGGCTTCTCCTCCCCATTTGTTCTCCGCCTTTTTCTCTTCCCTCTTTTTCCTCCCATTTTTCACCCCTTCCATTCTCTCCCTTCTTCCTCCCCGCCTTTTCTTCCCTCTTTCCTTTCCTCCCCCTTCCCCCCTTTTTCCTCCCCCATTCTTCTCCCTTCTTTTCCCTCCCCCTTTCCCTATCCCGCTTTTCCCCTGTTCTTCTCCCCCTTTATCTCCCTTTTTCCCCCTTCGACTTTTTCCCCCCATTTTCCCTCACCTTTCTGCTCCCTCTTTTTCCCCCCTTTTTGCTTCCCCCATTTTCTCTCCCCCTTTTTCTCTCCCCTTCTTTTCGCCTGCTTTCTTTTCTCCCTGCTTTTCCCTTCCCCTTTTACTCCTCCTTTCTTCTCCCATGTCTCTCCCGCTTTTTTTCTCCCTTCTTCTCCCTTCCCCTTTTCTCTTCCCTCTTTTCTTATCTCCCCTTTTCCAAACCCCTTTGCTCCCCCCTTTCTTCTCCCCCTTTTTGCTCTCCCCCTTCCTTTCTCCCACTTTCCTACCTCCCCCCTTTCTTCTCCCTCTTTTTGCTTCCCCTGCCTTCCCCTTCTTTCCTCCCCCTTTATGCTCCCTTCTTTCACCCTGTACCCCTCTTCTTCTCCCCTTTTTTCTCTTTCCCCTTCTTCTCTCCCTCCTTTTTCTTCCCTCTTTACTTCTCTCCCCGTTTTCTCCCTCTTTTTGCTTACACCCCTTTTTCTCCACCTTTTTTTCTCCTCACTCTTTTCTCCACCAGGCTTTCTCCCCCTTCTTTCTCTTTATTTCCTCTTCACCTCTTTTCTTACACCTTTTTCTTCCCCCTTTATTTTCTCTTCAGCTCTTTTCTCTCCATTTCTTATCCTTCTCTTTCTCTTTCTCTTTCTCTTTCTCTTTCTCTTTCTCTTTCTCTTTCTCTTTCTCTTTCTCTTTCTCTTTCTTTCTCTCTCCTTCTTCTCCTTCTCCTTCTCCTTCTTCTTGACCTTCTTCTTGACCTTCTCCTTCTCCTTCTCCTTCTCCTTCTCCTTCTCCTTCTCCTTCTCCTGCTCTTTCTCGTGGTCCTTGTGGCCCGCCAGCAGGAAGTGGGAATGGCAGCAGGTCCCAGCAGTGTTATGGAAAGGCCCTGGGGAGCAGGACAGCAGCTCTCCGGGGAGCACCTGCCGGGCACTGCGGGTGCAGAGGCAGCTGAGACCGGGGCAGGCAAGGGGGCAGGCGGTTGCTCCAGGGCCTCCTTCGCCAAGCTCGGCTCTTGCTGCTCAACCGCAACATTGTCCGCAGTGCTGGCGTGTTCCTGGTGCCTTCTGCCTCCCGAGCGGTCGGGGGAGGACAGGGCTGGCTCCGAGCGCCTCCTGGGCATTGTGCTGAGCTGCTTTTCCAGAGGAGGCAGTGGAGGGGCAGAGGCACACGTGCCATCTCTGGGGCTTCTCCCTCGGGGCTGCTGCAGCTCAGCGGCTGGGGGGCCGCAGGCAGCTTCTGCAGCGTCCTGCTGAGCGGCCCCTGGGTGCGCTGTGGGGAGAAAGAGCTTGTTAGCTAGTTTTCCTGGCTTCTGAAGGGGAGCAAGGAGACTTTCCCGGTGGGAGCACGCAGCCCAGGCGCATGGCAAGCTGCAGCCTGAGCACCTCTAGAAGTGAGGAGCAGGTCAGGAGACGCAAGCACCCCTGGGGGCCATGACCTGCACGGGGAGAGCGCAGGTCCAGTGCATAGTGAGCAGTGCTGTGAAGAGCAGAGGTTTAACAACTGGGACACCTTTTGTGGAGTGAGGATTGTCCTGAAGTGGCAGGAAGTGCTGCAGGAGCAGAGCCCTGCCATAGGGTCTTGCACCCTCTGCACCTCTCTGCATTGCCACAGACATCTTCCGATCTCCAGCTAAAGCACTGGGACCAGCAGCCCTGGGTGGTGCCAATCCTCCGTGCCTCGTCCTACCTGCAGAGCTGCCCGTGTGCTCGGGTGCCTCCGCAGCCGAGGGGCTGCAAGGCAAGGCCACGTCGTCCCCAAAGATAGCTGTGCAGTTCTCGATGAGAAACTCCACCAGCACCATCACCTGCACAGTGAAAAGCAGGGATGTCAGGGCAAGGGGCTGAGAACCTGCTCAGCAGTCTTTCCTGCTCCTCAGTGCCGTTTCTGCGCCAAAAGCTGTAGCTCTGGGGCTGCGGCTCCATTAAGAGATGTGCCTGTCGCGTGGCGCAGAGCCCAGCTGAGGGGCTGGCTGGTGAGTTCAGCATACCCTGTCGTAGATCTCTCTCTGCACTTCCAGCGGGAGTGTGCTGTCCGTGCCCGGGCTCAGCATGCTGGGCCCCACCCAGATGGCCAGGTTGCTGGCGCCCATCCTGCTGGTGCCTGCGTTCTGGCTGATGCGGTGGAGCACCGCGAGCAAGGGCTTGAGCAGCAGCACATTTGCCCTGGGCAGTTGGTCAGCCACCCTGAGCAAACACAAAGAAAAGGCGCCGTGAATTCAGGGGGCAGCGGCTGCTGCCGCTTCTGGGAGCAAGGCTCAAGGCAACTGCCACAAGTGGCGCCTCCTCCCACGAGAGGAACGCCGGTGCTCTCTCTCGCCTTTCCACGTGTGCTGTCGAGAAAGGCCCAACAGCACGTGCTTAAGTACGAGACCTTGAATGAGAACATCTGGACTGGGAGGTGGGCGCTTCATCAGTAGATGGACAGTGGGAATAAAGGCGAGGTGGTCGGGAGACGTCGTGGGAGGCTTTGCAAAGGCCCGTGAAAGCCTGTGGCTGTGTTGTGTGGTATCGGCACGAGCAAGCGGATAGAAGTGTCGGGCTCTGCCACAGACTGCCCGTTTCCAGAGAAGGCCCCAGCCTCTGCCACCCGCTCCAGAACGGTGGGACTGGCTACACACTTACTCCCTCAGGCCTTCAATCTTCTCCTCCCTGCTTGGCTTCTCCAGAGCCAGCATCCAGCTGTCGTAGAGGGCCGCCGAGAGGAGCGTGCAGGGGATATTTCGCAGGAAGTCCTGCAAGGCCGAGATACGGAGATGAGGCTTGGACACCACGCCTGAGGCCAGACGGAGCGTCCACGGGCACTTGGGCTCCCCAGGAGGCAGGCTGCTTGGAGCTACCCGCTCTCAAAGGAGCTCCTGGCCGCTGACAGAGCGAGCAGTGGGCTGCGCGAGGACCGCCCCGCTTGGGCACGCTCGTGGGAGTGCAAGAAGAGGCCCTAGTGCCTATGAGCCTCTAGTGCACCCAGAAACCTCAGTCTTCCTCCCTCAGGAGGCTGCTGGGGAGCAGGAGGAGGACGAGGAGGAGGAGGTGACTTTTCCCAGGGCAGGCACAAGCAGGAGAACGGGCAAGCAGGTGGCAAACACAGAGGCCAAGCTTTCCTCCGCCTGAAAGCCCGTCGTTTGGCTTCCCCGGGGTTTCAGCCTGGAGTGCCCCCTGGGCCCAGCTAGGCGCTCGAGTGGGCCCCTGCAGGTGGGCAACGTACTCTCCGTGCTGCCAGTCGGCAGAAATTCACCTTCAAGATTCCTGCCAAGAGGTGCACGGGTTGGCTTGCCAAGTCAACGGCCCCTCCTTTGTTCAGCTCCTCCCTCAAGTCCCTGCGGGCCTTCTCACTGGCACCTTTCCGGAATATGCCCTCCGTGGCAGGCCCTTCCCTGTACAATATGGCCAGCAGCTCCTGCAGGAGAAAGCAGACGGGGCTGGCAGAAGAGCTCATCGGGTGCAGAAAGGCCGTTTAGCAGGGAAGCACTTGCTCAGGGAGAGAAGCGAGTTTGTGCCTGGGCGGCGCATGCTGCTTTGCCTTGGTTCGGATCTAGTTCTCGCTGCAGGTACATGGCGCTGGGCGTAGCCGGGCTGTGCCCCAAGCCAGCCTCTCGAGCACGCTTCTGTAGTCGGGGGACTACAGAAACCCCTGGCTGTTCCTGCTGCTGCAAGCTTCCCTCCTTTGCAGGCCTTCTGCAGCCCAGGAGCTGGGGGTGCCGCCTGGCGGGACAAGCCGGCAGGCGGATCGCTGCGTGGCCAGGCTGCCTTACCTGGACTGGCTGGGGCAGGGTCCCCTGCTCTCCACAAAGGGTAGCCAGAGGCTGGCCAAAGAGAGGCGTCCCGAGGCCAGAGTCCGGCTGCCCGGGGCCGTCCCCGTTGGCCGAGGCTCGTCTCCGAGCAAACGGCCATGGCAGGAACCTCTTCCTTGTCTTAGTCCCCTCTGCTGCAAGCAAGAGGAAAGCAGAAGTGGAGAGGGAGCGGAGGGGCTGCAGCTTTTCAGCTGCTGTCGAGCGCTGGGTGAGGAGGCAGCTCCTCAGCTTCCCTTTGCAACTCACCAGTGGAGTGGCCAAGTCCCTCTTCAGCAGCCGATGGGGCCAAGACGGGGCTCTGCTTGGTGCCAGCCTGCAAGAAAGAAAGGCAGGCGTTCAGGTTACGGAGGCACCCGGCAGCAGCCAGGGCCGCCAGCCAGGTGCTTCAGCCCCGCAGAAAAGCGCGAGCGGCTGCAGGGAAAACCCGAGGTCGTGGGACGCCGGCGGAGGAGATGCTTGCGTGCGGGAACGGCCTGGCCTCTCTGCCCGACGTGGGTGCTTGGGGCCGGCCGCCTTCCCTCCCGAAACTCGCATGCCTCCCGGCAGCCCGCAGCCGGGGCCGCGGGACAGGGAGCCCCTGCTCACCTCCGCCGAAACCAAGGCCTCGACGGTCCGGGCGGTCAGCGACCCCGACTAGGCAAGAGAGCAAAGAGGCAGCGTGAGCAGGCGGTGGCGCGGGCTCTTGCCCGCAGCCCCGTGGCGCTCGGGGCGCAGCGCAGCCCCCCGGGACACTTACGGCGCCCTGGAAGCTGACGGCCGTGACGAGGAGCCAAAGGGAGGCGAGTCGGGTGACGCGGGTCTCCGGGGCTCCTGGGCTCGGCCTGGGCACAGGGCAGGGGCAAAGGCCGAGCTCCGTCACAGCCAGCCCCTCTGCTGGCTGCCCGGGCCCCGGCCCCGCGCGCCCGCGCCACCCTGGCGCAGGAGCCCTTCCCGCGGCGCTGGCTGGCAGCACCGCTCGGCAGCGGCCGCGGCCCCGGCCCTGCGGCCTCCGCGCCTCTTGCGTGGGCAAACGGGCAGCGGCAGCTCGCGGTGCCCCTGCCCGCCGGCAAGGAGCCGCCGGGCCAGCTGCAGGCCGCTGCTCTTGCTTTGCGGGCACAAGGCGAAGGCCCTGCTGCTGCCGCTCTGCCCGGCAGCTGCCCCGCGCAGGGGGGTCCCTTTCCCCCACCTCCCCGGCTGCTTTGCTGGGGGCAGCTGCCCCGGCACCTCTGCACCGCCCGCAGCCTTGCCGCCGCCGCAGGCGGGCTGAATTGCCCGCCAGGGCTCACCTGAGCATCGTGCTCAGCCACAGCTCCTTGGCCTCCCGCGACCTGCAGCCAAAAGGAGAAACAGCCTCAGAGCCCGCTCCTCCTCCTCCTCCTCCTGCTCCTCCTCCTCCTGCTCCTCCTCGGGAGAGGCCCAGGTGCCCGGACAGCTCTCGCCCGCTTGGCACTGCTGCACAGCGCCATGCACCCAAGCCCCCGGTCGGTGTCCCCCCGCAGTGTCCCTGGGGGGAGCAGAGGTGCAGGGGGGAGGTGGGGGCGGGGGCGAGGCTTGTGCACGCCTGGAGGTGCCTGTGACTGCGTCAGAAACCCCCGCAGGACCCCTACTGTCTCTCGCCCCAGCCGGAGCTGAGCCCCAGCAAGGCCAGAGAGGACTGCAGGCGAGCACGGTGCCCTGCACCCCCCACAGCCCTGCACGTGCCGCCAAGACTCACCGGAAAGTGACCACGCAGCCGTCGTTGGGCCAGACGAGGACGAGGGCATTGGTGCACTTCAGGCCATGCCCGTCCTCTTCCTCCTCTTCGCGCCCGCCCGCCGCCTCGTCCTTCCCGCACAGCAGCCAGAGCTGGCCGAGAGGCACGCGGTGCTTGAGCAGGAAGGTGGAGCCGCACCTGCGGAGGGAGAGCAGGGAGCGGCGTGGAGGTTGTGTGGTGGGGCAGCGGCAGCAGTGGCCAGCAGGGCAGAGGCAGTGCCCGGGGGCAGAGGGTGGGGGCGGGGGAAGGACGGCTGGGGCTGCTCTCCTTACTTGAAGGTGGCGATGGCCAGGGTGTCGGGGAAGAGGAGGAGGTGCCTGTCCCTGGTGCGCCGGTGCCGGGTCACCTGGACACGGTCGCTGAGGAGGAGCTGGGGGCTCCTGCGCGACACGAAGGCGCCGAGCGGCGCCGGGGGCCGGGAGGCTCCCCTGGCCTCGAGCCCGGGGCCGGCGCCAGGAGCCGCGCGGCCAGGGGCCTCGGGCCGTGCCTGTGTGCCGGCAGCGGGGCCGGCAGCGCCCCGGGCACCGCAGCAGTTCGCCTGTCCCATGGCGCCGTGGCCGGGTCAGCAGCTGCGGTGCGTCCGTGCCCCGCGCCGGGCAGCGCCAGGCGCCGGTCAGGCCTGCGCAAAGCACGGAGCGGTGTCCGCGTGCCGAGTAGTGCCGCTGGGCTGGGAGCCTGCGTCTCCCTGCTGCCCCGCACCGGCACAGCACCGCACTGGGGCCGGGCGGGCGCCGGTGGCCGTGGCCACCCGGGTGCCACCGCGGCACATTGTGATGCACGACGGCACATTGTGATGCGCCGGCCGGGCCGTGGGGCAGGGCCGGGGCGTGGGCCGGGGGCTGCAGGTCTCCCTGGCGGAGGAGACGGGCTCGGTGCTGGAGCAGCTCCCGGCTTCAGCAGCCGGCTCTGTGTCCGTGAAAAGCCCCCATGCACAGGCGGCTTGCCCACCCGGCTGCAGCATGCCCTGTTGTTGCTGGGACAGGAGGACTCCCGCTTTGGAGGGGCCAAGCAAGGGGGCCTGTGCCCGCTAGAGAAGCAGGGCCCAGGCGGTGCCCCAAATCCCAACTTTCACACTTCCTCGGCCCTCTGTCAGTGGGGTGGTCCGCCCGAGACTGGAGACCCCCAGGCCAGGTGCCAAAATGTGGCATCACCATGACAAGTGGGAATGTTGGCTCCAAGCACAGCCAGAGAAGACTTGAGGGCAGGATTCAGTTGCCCAGACACCAGGACCAGCATCTGTTTGAGATGCCTTGGGAAATCCCTTGCGGCGGATGCCCTGGCATACCCAGAAGCCTGTAGGCCCGGGCTTTCAGGCACCTGAATCCCCCCTCACCTCGTGTGCATCGCACCAGTCTGCCGAGAGTCTCAACAGCACTCCACAGGACATTAGGCAGGCTCATGGAAATGCTTGCATACGGATCACAGCATCACAGAATGGCCAAGGCTGGAAGGGACCTCTGGAGATCATCTAGTGCAACCTCCCTGCTCAAGCAGGGTCCTCTAGAGCATATTGCCCAGGATCGCGTCCAGACGGGTTTTGACTCTCTCCGGGGCAGGAGACTCCGCCACCTCTCTGGGCAACCTGTTCCAGCGCTCAGTCACCCTCACAGGAAAGAAGGAGGACATTTTCCTCATGTTCAGGCGGAACTGCCTGTGGCTCAGTTTGTGCCCGTTGCCTCTTGTCCTGTTGCTGGGCACCACCGAGAAGAGCCTGGCCCCATCCTCTCGACACCCTCCCTTCACATACTTGTACGCACTGATGAGATCGCCTCTCGGTCTTCTCTTCTCCAGGCTAAACAGGCCCAGCTCTCCCCGCCTTTCTTCATAGCAGAGGTGCTCCAGAGTCTGAAACGGAAGTCGCCATGCGTGCAGGCTGCACCGGAGCGCCAGTCCAAAGGCCTGTGGGCATGCCTGCAGGGGTGGTCTTTCTCTCAGCCGTCACTGATGCTTGGCTCCAGAGGGGAGGCGCCTCCAAAGTGCTTTTGCTGCACGGGGCTCTCCTCAACCAAGCGGCTGAGACGGGTGTGGCACACCAAGAGGTTGCACCTCGCTGGTGCGCAAGGGTGCAGGAGGAAGCGTCGCATGGGATAGGGCGCGAGAGGGAAGAGGGCTGCAGGAAAGCTGATTGATAGGCAAGGATCACCTCCTCCACGCTCCACGCGTGCCCAACCTGGGAGCCTTCCACGAGGGAAGGGCTGGCTGGACAGAGGAGGGGAGAGCAGTGGATGTTGTCTGCCTTGAGGTCAGTAAGGCTTTCCACGCTGCCTGCCCTCACATGCCCTCCGAGGCAAGCTGAGGAAGTAGGGGCGAGATGAGCAGGCAGTGAGGGGGACTGAGAAGTGGCTGAACGGCAGAGCTGCGAGGGTTGTGATGAGTGGTGCAAAGCCTAGGTGGAGGCCAGTAACACAAGGTGCAGGCCAAGGGTCAGTGCGGGCTCTGGTCCCGTTCCTCTTCTTCCTCAGTGGCCCGGGTGATGGGGCAGAAAGCACCCTCAGCAAGCTGGCTGCTAAACCAGGGGGGATGGAAAACAGGGAGGAGTGGCTGACGCACCAGAGGGCTGTGCTGCCATTGAGAGGGCCTTTGACGGACTGGAGAGACGGGCTAAGAGGAACCTCCTGAAGCTCAACAAGGGGAAAGGCCAAGTGCTGCACCTAGGCAGAAAGAAGTCCATGCACCAGTACAGGCTAGAGGCCAACGTGCTGGAAAGCAGCTCTTGGGGGAAAGCCCTGGGCGTCCTGGTGCACAAGTTGCCCGTGAGCCTGCACTGCACCCTTGTGGCCAAGGCGGCCAGCGGCCTGCTGGGCTGTGGTTAGGAGAAGCCTTGGCAGCAGGTGGAGGGAGGCGGTCCTGCACAGCTGGAGTGCTGTGGCTGGTGCTGGGCTGCCCCGGCCAAGGGAGATGTGGAGCTCCTGGAGTGAGTCCAGCGATGGGCTACGAAGATGCTGAAGGGCCTGCAGCATCTCTCCCAGGAGGACAGGCTGCGAGCTGAGGCTGTCTCTTGGCGGCCATGCGGGCCGCAAGGACAAAACGCTTGTGGTTTTGGCAAAAGAGAGCTGGAAGCCAGGTGACGGCAGAGCTGCAGATTGCCAAGAGCGGCCAATGCCTTTTGCAACTGGCAGCGGGACCTTCTCCTTCAGCTTGCTTGGGAGGAGAGTGCCCCTGCTCACAGGGGCCGACGGAGGGGGCCTCTTCTCTAGTTGCAGCCTGCTGCCGGGATGCTGCTTCTGCCAGTCGCGGCTCCGGTCAGGCCACGTCACCTCCTGCCCCTTTCCCCCGTGTCCTGGGAAGAGCTGCACCCGGGAAACATCCCGCCTGCCATGCCTGCGTGCTGCCTTGCTCGGAAGCCCCTGCTGGAGCAGCATCGGCTCCCTGCGGCTTCTCTCTGCCCCTGACTGCAAACTGCTGCCCTCTGGCGGTGTCCCTTGACTCCCGGACAGAGAGGCACTTCCCCCCAAAATCTCGCCTGCCGTCTCCGACAACGGCACTAGCAGGGCTACCGCTGCTCAGTCACTTGCCCTCCTGCTGCGTCCGTATGCCAGGGCATTCAAAGAGCCCTGCCGGACCCAGAGACGCGGGCACAAGTCCGTGGGCTATGTGCAGCGGCCGAGCGCTTGAAAGAGAGACAAGGAGCAGACTCAAGAGAGTCCTGCGCAAAAGTGCTTTGTTGCAGTGAAGGTGCACGGGCGTCAGTCAGAAGCCCCCCGGCTCCTGCCCCACGGCTCCCCTGGGCCCCCAGCGGGGAGTTAAGCGCTCCCCAAAGACAAGTTCCGACAGGCCAAAGCACACTGCACGTGCCGCCGGGGTTGCCGCTCTTACCGTGTGGCAGGGGTGCTGCCAAGGGGGTTTTTCCCTTTCCTTTTTCTTCTTTCCTTGAGTTCCTTCCCGTTTTTGTCTTTCCTTTTTTTAACCTCGTCTTTTCTTCCCCACACTTTTCTCTCTGCTTCCTCATCTGCTCCGGTCTAATCTACCCCATCTTAACGCTCCCTCTCTGATCTCCCTGTTTCTTTGCACCCCGGTTTTCTCCTCTGCTTTTCTCCCCATTCCTTTCTACCCGTTTTGCTCCTCTTTTCTCCCCTTTTCTTTCTCCCTCCCTTTTTTCTCCCCCTTTCCTTCTCCCTGCGGCTTCTCCTCCCCATTTGTTCTCCGCCTTTTTCTCTTCCCTCTTTTTCCTCCCATTTTTCACCCCTTCCATTCTCTCCCTTCTTCCTCCCCGCCTTTTCTTCCCTCTTTCCTTTCCTCCCCCTTCCCCCCTTTTTCCTCCCCCATTCTTCTCCCTTCTTTTCCCTCCCCCTTTCCCTATCCCGCTTTTCCCCTGTTCTTCTCCCCCTTTATCTCCCTTTTTCCCCCTTCGACTTTTTCCCCCCATTTTCCCTCACCTTTCTGCTCCCTCTTTTTCCCCCCTTTTTGCTTCCCCCATTTTCTCTCCCCCTTTTTCTCTCCCCTTCTTTTCGCCTGCTTTCTTTTCTCCCTGCTTTTCCCTTCCCCTTTTACTCCTCCTTTCTTCTCCCATGTCTCTCCCGCTTTTTTTCTCCCTTCTTCTCCCTTCCCCTTTTCTCTTCCCTCTTTTCTTATCTCCCCTTTTCCAAACCCCTTTGCTCCCCCCTTTCTTCTCCCCCTTTTTGCTCTCCCCCTTCCTTTCTCCCACTTTCCTACCTCCCCCCTTTCTTCTCCCTCTTTTTGCTTCCCCTGCCTTCCCCTTCTTTCCTCCCCCTTTATGCTCCCTTCTTTCACCCTGTACCCCTCTTCTTCTCCCCTTTTTTCTCTTTCCCCTTCTTCTCTCCCTCCTTTTTCTTCCCTCTTTACTTCTCTCCCCGTTTTCTCCCTCTTTTTGCTTACACCCCTTTTTCTCCACCTTTTTTTCTCCTCACTCTTTTCTCCACCAGGCTTTCTCCCCCTTCTTTCTCTTTATTTCCTCTTCACCTCTTTTCTTACACCTTTTTCTTCCCCCTTTATTTTCTCTTCAGCTCTTTTCTCTCCATTTCTTATCCTTCTCTTTCTCTTTCTCTTTCTCTTTCTCTTTCTCTTTCTTTCTCTCTCCTTCTTCTCCTTCTCCTTCTCCTTCTTCTTGACCTTCTTCTTGACCTTCTCCTTCTCCTTCTCCTTCTCCTTCTCCTTCTCCTTCTCCTTCTCCTGCTCTTTCTCGTGGTCCTTGTGGCCCGCCAGCAGGAAGTGGGAATGGCAGCAGGTCCCAGCAGTGTTATGGAAAGGCCCTGGGGAGCAGGACAGCAGCTCTCCGGGGAGCACCTGCCGGGCACTGCGGGTGCAGAGGCAGCTGAGACCGGGGCAGGCAAGGGGGCAGGCGGTTGCTCCAGGGCCTCCTTCGCCAAGCTCGGCTCTTGCTGCTCAACCGCAACATTGTCCGCAGTGCTGGCGTGTTCCTGGTGCCTTCTGCCTCCCGAGCGGTCGGGGGAGGACAGGGCTGGCTCCGAGCGCCTCCTGGGCATTGTGCTGAGCTGCTTTTCCAGAGGAGGCAGTGGAGGGGCAGAGGCACACGTGCCATCTCTGGGGCTTCTCCCTCGGGGCTGCTGCAGCTCAGCGGCTGGGGGGCCGCAGGCAGCTTCTGCAGCGTCCTGCTGAGCGGCCCCTGGGTGCGCTGTGGGGAGAAAGAGCTTGTTAGCTAGTTTTCCTGGCTTCTGAAGGGGAGCAAGGAGACTTTCCCGGTGGGAGCACGCAGCCCAGGCGCATGGCAAGCTGCAGCCTGAGCACCTCTAGAAGTGAGGAGCAGGTCAGGAGACGCAAGCACCCCTGGGGGCCATGACCTGCACGGGGAGAGTGCAGGTCCAGTGCATAGTGAGCAGTGCTGTGAAGAGCAGAGGTTTAACAACTGGGACACCTTTTGTGGAGTGAGGATTGTCCTGAAGTGGCAGGAAGTGCTGCAGGAGCAGAGCCCTGCCATAGGGTCTTGCACCCTCTGCACCTCTCTGCATTGCCACAGACATCTTCCGATCTCCAGCTAAAGCACTGGGACCAGCAGCCCTGGGTGGTGCCAATCCTCCGTGCCTCGTCCTACCTGCGGAGCTGCCCGTGTGCTCGGGTGCCTCCGCAGCCGAGGGGCTGCAAGGCAAGGCCACGTCGTCCCCAAAGATAGCTGTGCAGTTCTCGATGAGAAACTCCACCAGCACCATCACCTGCACAGTGAAAAGCAGGGATGTCAGGGCAAGGGGCTGAGAACCTGCTCAGCAGTCTTTCCTGCTCCTCAGTGCCGTTTCTGCGCCAAAAGCTGTAGCTCTGGGGCTGCGGCTCCATTAAGAGATGTGCCTGTCGCGTGGCGCAGAGCCCAGCTGAGGGGCTGGCTGGTGAGTTCAGCATACCCTGTCGTAGATCTCTCTCTGCACTTCCAGCGGGAGTGTGCTGTCCGTGCCCGGGCTCAGCATGCTGGGCCCCACCCAGATGGCCAGGTTGCTGGCGCCCATCCTGCTGGTGCCTGCGTTCTGGCTGATGCGGTGGAGCACCGCGAGCAAGGGCTTGAGCAGCAGCACATTTGCCCTGGGCAGTTGGTCAGCCACCCTGAGCAAACACAAAGAAAAGGCGCCGTGAATTCAGGGGGCAGCGGCTGCTGCCGCTTCTGGGAGCAAGGCTCAAGGCAACTGCCACAAGTGGCGCCTCCTCCCACGAGAGGAACGCCGGTGCTCTCTCTCGCCTTTCCACGTGTGCTGTCGAGAAAGGCCCGACAGCACGTGCTTAAGTACGAGACCTTGAATGAGAACATCTGGACTGGGAGGTGGGCGCTTCATCAGTAGATGGACAGTGGGAATAAAGGCGAGGTGGTCGGGAGACGTCGTGGGAGGCTTTGCAAAGGCCCGTGAAAGCCTGTGGCTGTGTTGTGTGGTATCGGCACGAGCAAGCGGATAGAAGTGTCGGGCTCTTCCACAGACTGCCCGTTTCCAGAGAAGGCCCCAGCCTCTGCCACCCGCTCCAGAACGGTGGGACTGGCTACACACTTACTCCCTCAGGCCTTCAATCTTCTCCTCCCTGCTTGGCTTCTCCAGAGCCAGCATCCAGCTGTCGTAGAGGGCCGCCGAGAGGAGCGTGCAGGGGATATTTCGCAGGAAGTCCTGCAAGGCCGAGATACGGAGATGAGGCTTGGACACCACGCCTGAGGCCAGACGGAGCGTCCACGGGCACTTGGGCTCCCCAGGAGGCAGGCTGCTTGGAGCTACCCGCTCTCAAAGGAGCTCCTGGCCGCTGACAGAGCGAGCAGTGGGCTGCGCGAGGACCGCCCCGCTTGGGCACGCTCGTGGGAGTGCAAGAAGAGGCCCTAGTGCCTATGAGCCTCTAGTGCACCCAGAAACCTCAGTCTTCCTCCCTCAGGAGGCTGCTGGGGAGCAGGAGGAGGACGAGGAGGAGGAGGTGACTTTTCCCAGGGCAGGCACAAGCAGGAGAACGGGCAAGCAGGTGGCAAACACAGAGGCCAAGCTTTCCTCCGCCTGAAAGCCCATCGTTTGGCTTCCCCGGGGTTTCAGCCTGGAGTGCCCCCTGGGCCCAGCTAGGCGCTCGAGTGGGCCCCTGCAGGTGGGCAACGTACTCTCCGTGCTGCCAGTCGGCAGAAATTCACCTTCAAGATTCCTGCCAAGAGGTGCACGGGTTGGCTTGCCAAGTCAACGGCCCCTCCTTTGTTCAGCTCCTCCCTCAAGTCCCTGCGGGCCTTCTCACTGGCACCTTTCCGGAATATGCCCTCCGTGGCAGGCCCTTCCCTGTACAATATGGCCAGCAGCTCCTGCAGGAGAAAGCAGACGGGGCTGGCAGAAGAGCTCATCGGGTGCAGAAAGGCCGTTTAGCAGGGAAGCACTTGCTCAGGGAGAGAAGCGAGTTTGTGCCTGGGCGGCGCATGCTGCTTTGCCTTGGTTCGGATCTAGTTCTCGCTGCAGGTACATGGCGCTGGGCGTAGCCGGGCTGTGCCCCAAGCCAGCCTCTCGAGCACGCTTCTGTAGTCGGGGGACTACAGAAACCCCTGGCTGTTCCTGCTGCTGCAAGCTTCCCTCCTTTGCAGGCCTTCTGCAGCCCAGGAGCTGGGGGTGCCGCCTGGCGGGACAAGCCGGCAGGCGGATCGCTGCGTGGCCAGGCTGCCTTACCTGGACTGGCTGGGGCAGGGTCCCCTGCTCTCCACAAAGGGTAGCCAGAGGCTGGCCAAAGAGAGGCGTCCCGAGGCCAGAGTCCGGCTGCCCGGGGCCGTCCCCGTTGGCCGAGGCTCGTCTCCGAGCAAACGGCCATGGCAGGAACCTCTTCCTTGTCTTAGTCCCCTCTGCTGCAAGCAAGAGGAAAGCAGAAGTGGAGAGGGAGCGGAGGGGCTGCAGCTTTTCAGCTGCTGTCGAGCGCTGGGTGAGGAGGCAGCTCCTCAGCTTCCCTTTGCAACTCACCAGTGGAGTGGCCAAGTCCCTCTTCAGCAGCCGATGGGGCCAAGACGGGGCTCTGCTTGGTGCCAGCCTGCAAGAAAGAAAGGCAGGCGTTCAGGTTACGGAGGCGCCCGGCAGCAGCCAGGGCCGCCAGCCAGGTGCTTCAGCCCCGCAGAAAAGCGCGAGCGGCTGCAGGGAAAACCCGAGGTCGTGGGATGCCGGCGGAGGAGATGCTTGCGTGCGGGAACGGCCTGGCCTCTCTGCCCGACGTGGGTGCTTGGGGCCGGCCGCCTTCCCTCCCGAAACTCGCATGCCTCCCGGCAGCCCGCAGCTGGGGCCGCGGGACAGGGAGCCCCTGCTCACCTCCGCCGAAACCAAGGCCTCGACGGTCCGGGCGGTCAGCGACCCCGACTAGGCAAGAGAGCAAAGAGGCAGCGTGAGCAGGCGGTGGCGCGGGCTCTTGCCCGCAGCCCCGTGGCGCTCGGGGCGCAGCGCAGCCCCCCGGGACACTTACGGCGCCCTGGAAGCTGACGGCCGTGACGAGGAGCCAAAGGGAGGCGAGTCGGGTGACGCGGGTCTCCGGGGCTCCTGGGCTCGGCCTGGGCACAGGGCAGGGGCAAAGGCCGAGCTCCGTCACAGCCAGCCCCTCTGCTGGCTGCCCGGGCCCCGGCCCCGCGCGCCCACGCCACCCTGGCGCAGGAGCCCTTCCCGCGGCGCTGGCTGGCAGCACCGCTCGGCAGCGGCCGCGGCCCCGGCCCTGCGGCCTCCGCGCCTCTTGCGTGGGCAAACGGGCAGCGGCAGCTCGCGGTGCCCCTGCCCGCCGGCAAGGAGCCGCCGGGCCAGCTGCAGGCCGCTGCTCTTGCTTTGCGGGCACAAGGCGAAGGCCCTGCTGCTGCCGCTCTGCCCGGCAGCTGCCCCGCGCAGGGGGGTCCCTTTCCCCCACCTCCCCGGCTGCTTTGCTGGGGGCAGCTGCCCCGGCACCTCTGCACCGCCCGCAGCCTTGCCGCCGCCGCAGGCGGGCTGAATTGCCCGCCAGGGCTCACCTGAGCATCGTGCTCAGCCACAGCTCCTTGGCCTCCCGCGACCTGCAGCCAAAAGGAGAAACAGCCTCAGAGCCCGCTCCTCCTCCTCCTCCTCCTGCTCCTCCTGCTCCTCCTGCTCCTCCTCGGGAGAGGCCCAGGTGCCCGGACAGCTCTCGCCCGCTTGGCACTGCTGCACAGCGCCATGCACCCAAGCCCCCGGTCGGTGTCCCCCCGCAGTGTCCCTGGGGGGAGCAGAGGTGCAGGGGGGAGGTGGGGGCGGGGGCGAGGCTTGTGCACGCCTGGAGGTGCCTGTGACTGCGTCAGAAACCCCCGCAGGACCCCTACTGTCTCTCGCCCCAGCCGGAGCTGAGCCCCAGCAAGGCCAGAGAGGACTGCAGGCGAGCACGGTGCCCTGCACCCCCCACAGCCCTGCACGTGCCGCCAAGACTCACCGGAAAGTGACCACGCAGCCGTCGTTGGGCCAGACGAGGACGAGGGCATTGGTGCACTTCAGGCCATGCCCGTCCTCTTCCTCCTCTTCGCGCCCGCCCGCCGCCTCGTCCTTCCCGCACAGCAGCCAGAGCTGGCCGAGAGGCACGCGGTGCTTGAGCAGGAAGGTGGAGCCGCACCTGCGGAGGGAGAGCAGGGAGCGGCGTGGAGGTTGTGTGGTGGGGCAGCGGCAGCAGTGGCCAGCAGGGCAGAGGCAGTGCCCGGGGGCAGAGGGTGGGGGCGGGGGAAGGACGGCTGGGGCTGCTCTCCTTACTTGAAGGTGGCGATGGCCAGGGTGTCGGGGAAGAGGAGGAGGTGCCTGTCCCTGGTGCGCCGGTGCCGGGTCACCTGGACACGGTCGCTGAGGAGGAGCTGGGGGCTCCTGCGCGACACGAAGGCGCCGAGCGGCGCCGGGGGCCGGGAGGCTCCCCTGGCCTCGAGCCCGGGGCCGGCGCCAGGAGCCGCGCGGCCAGGGGCCTCGGGCCGTGCCTGCGTGCCGGCAGCGGGGCCGGCAGCGCCCCGGGCACCGCAGCAGTTCGCCTGTCCCATGGCGCCGTGGCCGGGTCAGCAGCTGCGGTGCGTCCGTGCCCCGCGCCGGGCAGCGCCAGGCGCCGGTCAGGCCTGCGCAAAGCACGGAGCGGTGTCGGCGTGCCGAGTAGTGCCGCTGGGCTGGGAGCCTGCGTCTCCCTGCTGCCCCGCACCGGCACAGCACCGCACTGGGGCCGGGCGGGCGCCGGTGGCCGTGGCCACCCGGGTGCCACCGCGGCACATTGTGATGCACGACGGCACATTGTGATGCGCCGGCCGGGCCGTGGGGCAGGGCCGGGGCGTGGGCCGGGGGCTGCAGGTCTCCCTGGCGGAGGAGACGGGCTCGGTGCTGGAGCAGCTCCCGGCTTCAGCAGCCGGCTCTGTGTCCGTGAAAAGCCCCCACGCACAGGCGGCTTGCCCACCCGGCTGCAGCATGCCCTGTTGTTGCTGGGACAGGAGGACTCCCGCTTTGGAGGGGCCAAGCAAGGGGGCCTGTGCCCGCTAGAGAAGCAGGGCCCAGGCGGTGCCCCAAATCCCAACTTTCACACTTCCTCGGCCCTCTGTCAGTGGGGTGGTCCGCCCGAGACTGGAGACCCCCAGGCCAGGTGCCAAAATGTGGCATCACCATGACAAGTGGGAATGTTGGCTCCAAGCACAGCCAGAGAAGACTTGAGGGCAGGATTCAGTTGCCCAGACACCAGGACCAGCATCTGTTTGAGATGCCTTGGGAAATCCCTTGCGGCGGGTGCCCTGGCATACCCAGAAGCCTGTAGGCCCGGGCTTTCAGGCACCTGAATCCCCCCTCACCTCGTGTGCATCGCACCAGTCTGCCGAGAGTCTCAACAGCACTCCACAGGACATTAGGCAGGCTCATGGAAATGCTTGCATACGGATCACAGCATCACAGAATGGCCAAGGCTGGAAGGGACCTCTGGAGATCATCTAGTGCAACCTCCCTGCTCAAGCAGGGTCCTCTAGAGCATATTGCCCAGGATCGCGTCCAGACGGGTTTTGACTCTCTCCGGGGCAGGAGACTCCGCCACCTCTCTGGGCAACCTGTTCCAGCGCTCAGTCACCCTCACAGGAAAGAAGGAGGACATTTTCCTCATGTTCAGGCGGAACTGCCTGTGGCTCAGTTTGTGCCCGTTGCCTCTTGTCCTGTTGCTGGGCACCACCGAGAAGAGCCTGGCCCCATCCTCTCGACACCCTCCCTTCACATACTTGTACGCACTGATGAGATCGCCTCTCGGTCTTCTCTTCTCCAGGCTAAACAGGCCCAGCTCTCCCCGCCTTTCTTCATAGCAGAGGTGCTCCAGAGTCTGAAACGGAAGTCGCCATGCGTGCAGGCTGCACCGGAGCGCCAGTCCAAAGGCCTGTGGGCATGCCTGCAGGGGTGGTCTTTCTCTCAGCCGTCACTGATGCTTGGCTCCAGAGGGGAGGCGCCTCCAAAGTGCTTTTGCTGCACGGGGCTCTCCTCAACCAAGCGGCTGAGACGGGTGTGGCACACCAAGAGGTTGCACCTCGCTGGTGCGCAAGGGTGCAGGAGGAAGCGTCGCATGGGATAGGGCGCGAGAGGGAAGAGGGCTGCAGGAAAGCTGATTGATAGGCAAGGATCACCTCCTCCACGCTCCACGCGTGCCCAACCTGGGAGCCTTCCACGAGGGAAGGGCTGGCTGGACAGAGGAGGGGAGAGCAGTGGATGTTGTCTGCCTTGAGGTCAGTAAGGCTTTCCACGCTGCCTGCCCTCACATGCCCTCCGAGGCAAGCTGAGGAAGTAGGGGCGAGATGAGCAGGCAGTGAGGCGGACTGAGAAGTGGCTGAACGGCAGAGCTGCGAGGGTTGTGATGAGTGGTGCAAAGCCTAGGTGGAGGCCAGTAACACAAGGTGCAGGCCAAGGGTCAGTGCGGGCTCTGGTCCCGTTCCTCTTCTTCCTCAGTGGCCCGGGTGATGGGGCAGAAAGCACCCTCAGCAAGCTGGCTGCTAAACCAGGGGGGATGGAAAACAGGGAGGAGTGGCTGACGCACCAGAGGGCTGTGCTGCCATTGAGAGGGCCTTTGACGGACTGGAGAGACGGGCTAAGAGGAACCTCCTGAAGCTCAACAAGGGGAAAGGCCAAGTGCTGCACCTAGGCAGAAAGAAGTCCATGCACCAGTACAGGCTAGAGGCCAACGTGCTGGAAAGCAGCTCTTGGGGGAAAGCCCTGGGCGTCCTGGTGCACAAGTTGCCCGTGAGCCTGCACTGCACCCTTGTGGCCAAGGCGGCCAGCGGCCTGCTGGGCTGTGGTTAGGAGGAGCCTTGGCAGCAGGTGGAGGGAGGCGGTCCTGCACAGCTGGAGTGCTGTGGCTGGTGCTGGGCTGCCCCGGCCAAGGGAGATGTGGAGCTCCTGGAGTGAGTCCAGCGATGGGCTACGAAGATGCTGAAGGGCCTGCAGCATCTCTCCCAGGAGGACAGGCTGCGAGCTGAGGCTGTCTCTTGGCGGCCATGCGGGCCGCAAGGACAAAACGCTTGTGGTTTTGGCAAAAGAGAGCTGGAAGCCAGGTGACGGCAGAGCTGCAGATTGCCAAGAGCGGCCAATGCCTTTTGCAACTGGCAGCGGGACCTTCTCCTTCAGCTTGCTTGGGAGGAGAGTGCCCCTGCTCACAGGGGCCGACGGAGGGGGCCTCTTCTCTAGTTGCAGCCTGCTGCCGGGATGCTGCTTCTGCCAGTCGCGGCTCCGGTCAGGCCACGTCACCTCCTGCCCCTTTCCCCCGTGTCCTGGGAAGAGCTGCACCCGGGAAACATCCCGCCTGCCATGCCTGCGTGCTGCCTTGCTCGGAAGCCCCTGCTGGAGCAGCATCGGCTCCCTGCGGCTTCTCTCTGCCCCTGACTGCAAACTGCTGCCCTCTGGCGGTGTCCCTTGACTCCCGGACAGAGAGGCACTTCCCCCCAAAATCTCGCCTGCCGTCTCCGACAACGGCACTAGCAGGGCTACCGCTGCTCAGTCACTTGCCCTCCTGCTGCGTCCGTATGCCAGGGCATTCAAAGAGCCCTGCCGGACCCAGAGACGCGGGCACAAGTCCGTGGGCTATGTGCAGCGGCCGAGCGCTTGAAAGAGAGACAAGGAGCAGACTCAAGAGAGTCCTGCGCAAAAGTGCTTTGTTGCAGTGAAGGTGCACGGGCGTCAGTCAGAAGCCCCCCGGCTCCTGCCCCACGGCTCCCCTGGGCCCCCAGCGGGGAGTTAAGCGCTCCCCAAAGACAAGTTCCGACAGGCCAAAGCACACTGCACGTGCCGCCGGGGTTGCCGCTCTTACCGTGTGGCAGGGGTGCTGCCAAGGGGGTTTTTCCCTTTCCTTTTTCTTCTTTCCTTGAGTTCCTTCCCGTTTTTGTCTTTCCTTTTTTTAACCTCGTCTTTTCTTCCCCACACTTTTCTCTCTGCTTCCTCATCTGCTCCGGTCTGATCTACCCCATCTTAACGCTCCCTCTCTGATCTCCCTGTTTCTTTGCACCCCGGTTTTCTCCTCTGTTTTCCTCCCCATTCCTTTCTCCCCGTTTTGCTCCTCTTTTCTCCCCTTTTCTTTCTCCCTCCCTTTTTTCTCCCCCTTTCCTTCTCCCTGCGGCTTCTCCTCCCCATTTGTTCTCCGCCTTTTTCTCTTCCCTCTTTTTCCTCCCATTTTTCACCCCTTCCATTCTCTCCCTTCTTCCTCCCCGCCTTTTCTTCCCTCTTTCCTTTCCTCCCCCTTCCCCCCTTTTTCCTCCCCCATTCTTCTCCCTTCTTTTCCCTCCCCCTTTCCCTATCCCACTTTTCCCCTGTTCTTCTCCCCCTTTATCTCCCTTTTTCCCCCTTCGACTTTTTCCCCCCATTTTCCCTCACCTTTCTGCTCCCTCTTTTTCCCCCCTTTTTGCTTCCCCCATTTTCTCTCCCCCTTTTTCTCTCCCCTTCTTTTCGCCTGCTTTCTTTTCTCCCTGCTTTTCCCTTCCCCTTTTACTCCTCCTTTCTTCTCCCATGTCTCTCCCGCTTTTTTTCTCCCTTCTTCTCCCTTCCCCTTTTCTCTTCCCTCTTTTCTTATCTCCCCTTTTCCAAACCCCTTTGCTCCCCCCTTTCTTCTCCCCCTTTTTGCTCTCCCCCTTCCTTTCTCCCACTTTCCTACCTCCCCCCTTTCTTCTCCCTCTTTTTGCTTCCCCTGCCTTCCCCTTCTTTCCTCCCCCTTTATGCTCCCTTCTTTCACCCTGTACCCCTCTTCTTCTCCCCTTTTTTCTCTTTCCCCTTCTTCTCTCCCTCCTTTTTCTTCCCTCTTTACTTCTCTCCCCGTTTTCTCCCTCTTTTTGCTTACACCCCTTTTTCTCCACCTTTTTTTCTCCTCACTCTTTTCTCCACCAGGCTTTCTCCCCCTTCTTTCTCTTTATTTCCTCTTCACCTCTTTTCTTACACCTTTTTCTTCCCCCTTTATTTTCTCTTCAGCTCTTTTCTCTCCATTTCTTATCCTTCTCTTTCTCTTTCTCTTTCTCTTTCTCTTTCTCTTTCTCTTTCTCTTTCTCTTTCTCTTTCTTTCTCTCTCCTTCTTCTCCTTCTCCTTCTCCTTCTTCTTGACCTTCTTCTTGACCTTCTCCTTCTCCTTCTCCTTCTCCTTCTCCTTCTCCTTCTCCTTCTCCTTCTCCTGCTCTTTCTCGTGGTCCTTGTGGCCCGCCAGCAGGAAGCGGGAATGGCAGCAGGTCCCAGCAGCGTTATGGAGAGGCCCTGGGGAGCAGGACAGCAGCTCTCCGGGGAGCACCTGCCGGGCACTGCGGGTGCAGAGGCAGCTGAGACCGGGGCAGGCAAGGGGGCAGGTGGTTGCTCCAGGGCCTCCTTCGCCAAGCTCGGCTCTTGCTGCTCAACCGCAACATTGTCCGCAGTGCTGGCGTGTTCCTGGTGCCTTCTGCCTCCCGAGCGGTCGGGGGAGGACAGGGCTGGCTCCGAGCGCCTCCTGGGCATTGTGCTGAGCTGCTTTTCCAGAGGAGGCAGTGGAGGGGCAGAGGCACACGTGCCATCTCTGGGGCTTCTCCCTCGGGGCTGCTGCAGCTCAGCGGCTGGGGGGCCGCAGGCAGCTTCTGCAGCGTCCTGCTGAGCGGCCCCTGGGTGCGCTGTGGGGAGAAAGAGCTTGTTAGCTAGTTTTCCTGGCTTCTGAAGGGGAGCAAGGAGACTTTCCCGGTGGGAGCACGCAGCCCAGGCGCATGGCAAGCTGCAGCCTGAGCACCTCTAGAAGTGAGGAGCAGGTCAGGAGACACAAGCACCCCTGGGGGCCATGACCTGCACGGGGAGAGCGCAGGTCCAGTGCATAGTGAGCAGTGCTGTGAAGAGCAGAGGTTTAACAACTGGGACACCTTTTGTGGAGTGAGGATTGTCCTGAAGTGGCAGGAAGTGCTGCAGGAGCAGAGCCCTGCCATAGGGTCTTGCACCCTCTGCACCTCTCTGCATTGCCACAGACATCTTCCGATCTCCAGCTAAAGCACTGGGACCAGCAGCCCTGGGTGGTGCCAATCCTCCGTGCCTCGTCCTACCTGCGGAGCTGCCCGTGTGCTCGGGTGCCTCCGCAGCCGAGGGGCTGCAAGGCAAGGCCACGTCGTCCCCAAAGATAGCTGTGCAGTTCTCGATGAGAAACTCCACCAGCACCATCACCTGCACAGTGAAAAGCAGGGATGTCAGGGCAAGGGGCTGAGAACCTGCTCAGCAGTCTTTCCTGCTCCTCAGTGCCGTTTCTGCGCCAAAAGCTGTAGCTCTGGGGCTGCGGCTCCATTAAGAGATGTGCCTGTCGCGTGGCGCAGAGCCCAGCTGAGGGGCTGGCTGGTGAGTTCAGCATACCCTGTCGTAGATCTCTCTCTGCACTTCCAGCGGGAGTGTGCTGTCCGTGCCCGGGCTCAGCATGCTGGGCCCCACCCAGATGGCCAGGTTGCTGGCGCCCATCCTGCTGGTGCCTGCGTTCTGGCTGATGCGGTGGAGCACCGCGAGCAAGGGCTTGAGCAGCAGCACATTTGCCCTGGGCAGTTGGTCAGCCACCCTGAGCAAACACAAAGAAAAGGCGCCGTGAATTCAGGGGGCAGCGGCTGCTGCCGCTTCTGGGAGCAAGGCTCAAGGCAACTGCCACAAGTGGCGCCTCCTCCCACGAGAGGAACGCCGGTGCTCTCTCTCGCCTTTCCACGTGTGCTGTCGAGAAAGGCCCGACAGCACGTGCTTAAGTACGAGACCTTGAATGAGAACATCTGGACTGGGAGGTGGGCGCTTCATCAGTAGATGGACAGTGGGAATAAAGGCGAGGTGGTCGGGAGACGTCGTGGGAGGCTTTGCAAAGGCCCGTGAAAGCCTGTGGCTGTGTTGTGTGGTATCGGCACGAGCAAGCGGATAGAAGTGTCGGGCTCTGCCACAGACTGCCCGTTTCCAGAGAAGGCCCCAGCCTCTGCCACCCGCTCCAGAACGGTGGGACTGGCTACACACTTACTCCCTCAGGCCTTCAATCTTCTCCTCCCTGCTTGGCTTCTCCAGAGCCAGCATCCAGCTGTCGTAGAGGGCCGCCGAGAGGAGCGTGCAGGGGATATTTCGCAGGAAGTCCTGCAAGGCCGAGATACGGAGATGAGGCTTGGACACCACGCCTGAGGCCAGACGGAGCGTCCACGGGCACTTGGGCTCCCCAGGAGGCAGGCTGCTTGGAGCTACCCGCTCTCAAAGGAGCTCCTGGCCGCTGACAGAGCGAGCAGTGGGCTGCGCGAGGACCGCCCCGCTTGGGCACGCTCGTGGGAGTGCAAGAAGAGGCCCTAGTGCCTATGAGCCTCTAGTGCACCCAGAAACCTCAGTCTTCCTCCCTCAGGAGGCTGCTGGGGAGCAGGAGGAGGACGAGGAGGAGGAGGTGACTTTTCCCAGGGCAGGCACAAGCAGGAGAACGGGCAAGCAGGTGGCAAACACAGAGGCCAAGCTTTCCTCCGCCTGAAAGCCCGTCGTTTGGCTTCCCCGGGGTTTCAGCCTGGAGTGCCCCCTGGGCCCAGCTAGGCGCTCGAGTGGGCCCCTGCAGGTGGGCAACGTACTCTCCGTGCTGCCAGTCGGCAGAAATTCACCTTCAAGATTCCTGCCAAGAGGTGCACGGGTTGGCTTGCCAAGTCAACGGCCCCTCCTTTGTTCAGCTCCTCCCTCAAGTCCCTGCGGGCCTTCTCACTGGCACCTTTCCGGAATATGCCCTCCGTGGCAGGCCCTTCCCTGTACAATATGGCCAGCAGCTCCTGCAGGAGAAAGCAGACGGGGCTGGCAGAAGAGCTCATCGGGTGCAGAAAGGCCGTTTAGCAGGGAAGCACTTGCTCAGGGAGAGAAGCGAGTTTGTGCCTGGGCGGCGCATGCTGCTTTGCCTTGGTTCGGATCTAGTTCTCGCTGCAGGTACATGGCGCTGGGCGTAGCCGGGCTGTGCCCCAAGCCAGCCTCTCGAGCACGCTTCTGTAGTCGGGGGACTACAGAAACCCCTGGCTGTTCCTGCTGCTGCAAGCTTCCCTCCTTTGCAGGCCTTCTGCAGCCCAGGAGCTGGGGGTGCCGCCTGGCGGGACAAGCCGGCAGGCGGATCGCTGCGTGGCCAGGCTGCCTTACCTGGACTGGCTGGGGCAGGGTCCCCTGCTCTCCACAAAGGGTAGCCAGAGGCTGGCCAAAGAGAGGCGTCCCGAGGCCAGAGTCCGGCTGCCCGGGGCCGTCCCCGTTGGCCGAGGCTCGTCTCCAAGCAAACGGCCATGGCAGGAACCTCTTCCTTGTCTTAGTCCCCTCTGCTGCAAGCAAGAGGAAAGCAGAAGTGGAGAGGGAGCGGAGGGGCTGCAGCTTTTCAGCTGCTGTCGAGCGCTGGGTGAGGAGGCAGCTCCTCAGCTTCCCTTTGCAACTCACCAGTGGAGTGGCCAAGTCCCTCTTCAGCAGCCGATGGGGCCAAGACGGGGCTCTGCTTGGTGCCAGCCTGCAAGAAAGAAAGGCAGGCGTTCAGGTTACGGAGGCGCCCGGCAGCAGCCAGGGCCGCCAGCCAGGTGCTTCAGCCCCGCAGAAAAGCGCGAGCGGCTGCAGGGAAAACCCGAGGTCGTGGGATGCCGGCGGAGGAGATGCTTGCGTGCGGGAACGGCCTGGCCTCTCTGCCCGACGTGGGTGCTTGGGGCCGGCCGCCTTCCCTCCCAAAACTCGCATGCCTCCCGGCAGCCCGCAGCCGGGGCCGCGGGACAGGGAGCCCCTGCTCACCTCCGCCGAAACCAAGGCCTCGACGGTCCGGGCGGTCAGCGACCCCGACTAGGCAAGAGAGCAAAGAGGCAGCGTGAGCAGGCGGTGGCGCGGGCTCTTGCCCGCAGCCCCGTGGCGCTCGGGGCGCAGCGCAGCCCCCCGGGACACTTACGGCGCCCTGGAAGCTGACGGCCGTGACGAGGAGCCAAAGGGAGGCGAGTCGGGTGACGCGGGTCTCCGGGGCTCCTGGGCTCGGCCTGGGCACAGGGCAGGGGCAAAGGCCGAGCTCCGTCACAGCCAGCCCCTCTGCTGGCTGCCCGGGCCCCGGCCCCGCGCGCCCGCGCCACCCTGGCGCAGGAGCCCTTCCCACGGCGCTGGCTGGCAGCACCGCTCGGCAGCGGCCGCGGCCCCGGCCCTGCGGCCTCCGCGCCTCTTGCGTGGGCAAACGGGCAGCGGCAGCTCGCGGTGCCCCTGCCCGCCGGCAAGGAGCCGCCGGGCCAGCTGCAGGCCGCTGCTCTTGCTTTGCGGGCACAAGGCGAAGGCCCTGCTGCTGCCGCTCTGCCCGGCAGCTGCCCCGCGCAGGGGGGTCCCTTTCCCCCACCTCCCCGGCTGCTTTGCTGGGGGCAGCTGCCCCGGCACCTCTGCACCGCCCGCAGCCTTGCCGCCGCCGCAGGCGGGCTGAATTGCCCGCCAGGGCTCACCTGAGCATCGTGCTCAGCCACAGCTCCTTGGCCTCCCGCGACCTGCAGCCAAAAGGAGAAACAGCCTCAGAGCCCGCTCCTCCTGCTCCTCCTCCTGCTCCTCCTCCTCCTGCTCCTCCTCGGGAGAGGCCCAGGTGCCCGGACAGCTCTCGCCCGCTTGGCACTGCTGCACAGCGCCATGCACCCAAGCCCCCGGTCGGTGTCCCCCCGCAGTGTCCCTGGGGGGAGCAGAGGTGCAGGGGGGAGGTGGGGGCGGGGGCGAGGCTTGTGCACGCCTGGAGGTGCCTGTGACTGCGTCAGAAACCCCCGCAGGACCCCTACTGTCTCTCGCCCCAGCCGGAGCTGAGCCCCAGCAAGGCCAGAGAGGACTGCAGGCGAGCACGGTGCCCTGCACCCCCCACAGCCCTGCACGTGCCGCCAAGACTCACCGGAAAGTGACCACGCAGCCGTCGTTGGGCCAGACGAGGACGAGGGCATTGGTGCATTTCAGGCCATGCCCGTCCTCTTCCTCCTCTTCGCGCCCGCCCGCCGCCTCGTCCTTCCCGCACAGCAGCCAGAGCTGGCCGAGAGGCACGCGGTGCTTGAGCAGGAAGGTGGAGCCGCACCTGCGGAGGGAGAGCAGGGAGCGGCGTGGAGGTTGTGTGGTGGGGCAGCGGCAGCAGTGGCCAGCAGGGCAGAGGCAGTGCCCGGGGGCAGAGGGTGGGGGCGGGGGAAGGACGGCTGGGGCTGCTCTCCTTACTTGAAGGTGGCGATGGCCAGGGTGTCGGGGAAGAGGAGGAGGTGCCTGTCCCTGGTGCGCCGGTGCCGGGTCACCTGGACACGGTCGCTGAGGAGGAGCTGGGGGCTCCTGCGCGACACGAAGGCGCCGAGCGGCGCCGGGGGCCGGGAGGCTCCCCTGGCCTCGAGCCTGGGGCCGGCGCCAGGAGCCGCGCGGCCAGGGGCCTCGGGCCGTGCCTGCGTGCCGGCAGCGGGGCCGGCAGCGCCCCGGGCACCGCAGCAGTTCGCCTGTCCCATGGCGCCGTGGCCGGGTCAGCAGCTGCGGTGCGTCCGTGCCCCGCGCCGGGCAGCGCCAGGCGCCGGTCAGGCCTGCGCAAAGCACGGAGCGGTGTCGGCGTGCCGAGTAGTGCCGCTGGGCTGGGAGCCTGCGTCTCCCTGCTGCCCCGCACCGGCACAGCACCGCACTGGGGCCGGGCGGGCGCCGGTGGCCGTGGCCACCCGGGTGCCACCGCGGCACATTGTGATGCACGACGGCACATTGTGATGCGCCGGCCGGGCCGTGGGGCAGGGCCGGGGCGTGGGCCGGGGGCTGCAGGTCTCCCTGGCGGAGGAGACGGGCTCGGTGCTGGAGCAGCTCCCGGCTTCAGCAGCCGGCTCTGTGTCCGTGAAAAGCCCCCATGCACAGGCGGCTTGCCCACCCGGCTGCAGCATGCCCTGTTGTTGCTGGGACAGGAGGACTCCCGCTTTGGAGGGGCCAAGCAAGGGGGCCTGTGCCCGCTAGAGAAGCAGGGCCCAGGCGGTGCCCCAAATCCCAACTTTCACACTTCCTCGGCCCTCTGTCAGTGGGGTGGTCCGCCCGAGACTGGAGACCCCCAGGCCAGGTGCCAAAATGTGGCATCACCATGACAAGTGGGAATGTTGGCTCCAAGCACAGCCAGAGAAGACTTGAGGGCAGGATTCAGTTGCCCAGACACCAGGACCAGCATCTGTTTGAGATGCCTTGGGAAATCCCTTGCGGCGGGTGCCCTGGCATACCCAGAAGCCTGTAGGCCCGGGCTTTCAGGCACCTGAATCCCCCCTCACCTCGTGTGCATCGCACCAGTCTGCCGAGAGTCTCAACAGCACTCCACAGGACATTAGGCAGGCTCATGGAAATGCTTGCATACGGATCACAGCATCACAGAATGGCCAAGGCTGGAAGGGACCTCTGGAGATCATCTAGTGCAACCTCCCTGCTCAAGCAGGGTCCTCTAGAGCATATTGCCCAGGATCGCGTCCAGACGGGTTTTGACTCTCTCCGGGGCAGGAGACTCCGCCACCTCTCTGGGCAACCTGTTCCAGCGCTCAGTCACCCTCACAGGAAAGAAGGAGGACATTTTCCTCATGTTCAGGCGGAACTGCCTGTGGCTCAGTTTGTGCCCGTTGCCTCTTGTCCTGTTGCTGGGCACCACCGAGAAGAGCCTGGCCCCATCCTCTCGACACCCTCCCTTCACATACTTGTACGCACTGATGAGATCGCCTCTCGGTCTTCTCTTCTCCAGGCTAAACAGGCCCAGCTCTCCCCGCCTTTCTTCATAGCAGAGGTGCTCCAGAGTCTGAAACGGAAGTCGCCATGCGTGCAGGCTGCACCGGAGCGCCAGTCCAAAGGCCTGTGGGCATGCCTGCAGGGGTGGTCTTTCTCTCAGCCGTCACTGATGCTTGGCTCCAGAGGGGAGGCGCCTCCAAAGTGCTTTTGCTGCACGGGGCTCTCCTCAACCAAGCGGCTGAGACGGGTGTGGCACACCAAGAGGTTGCACCTCGCTGGTGCGCAAGGGTGCAGGAGGAAGCGTCGCATGGGATAGGGCGCGAGAGGGAAGAGGGCTGCAGGAAAGCTGATTGATAGGCAAGGATCACCTCCTCCACGCTCCACGCGTGCCCAACCTGGGAGCCTTCCACGAGGGAAGGGCTGGCTGGACAGAGGAGGGGAGAGCAGTGGATGTTGTCTGCCTTGAGGTCAGTAAGGCTTTCCACGCTGCCTGCCCTCACATGCCCTCCGAGGCAAGCTGAGGAAGTAGGGGCGAGATGAGCAGGCAGTGAGGCGGACTGAGAAGTGGCTGAACGGCAGAGCTGCGAGGGTTGTGATGAGTGGTGCAAAGCCTAGGTGGAGGCCAGTAACACAAGGTGCAGGCCAAGGGTCAGTGCGGGCTCTGGTCCCGTTCCTCTTCTTCCTCAGTGGCCCGGGTGATGGGGCAGAAAGCACCCTCAGCAAGCTGGCTGCTAAACCAGGGGGGATGGAAAACAGGGAGGAGTGGCTGACGCACCAGAGGGCTGTGCTGCCATTGAGAGGGCCTTTGACGGACTGGAGAGACGGGCTAAGAGGAACCTCCTGAAGCTCAACAAGGGGAAAGGCCAAGTGCTGCACCTAGGCAGAAAGAAGTCCATGCACCAGTACAGGCTAGAGGCCAACGTGCTGGAAAGCAGCTCTTGGGGGAAAGCCCTGGGCGTCCTGGTGCACAAGTTGCCCGTGAGCCTGCACTGCACCCTTGTGGCCAAGGCGGCCAGCGGCCTGCTGGGCTGTGGTTAGGAGGAGCCTTGGCAGCAGGTGGAGGGAGGCGGTCCTGCACAGCTGGAGTGCTGTGGCTGGTGCTGGGCTGCCCCGGCCAAGGGAGATGTGGAGCTCCTGGAGTGAGTCCAGCGATGGGCTACGAAGATGCTGAAGGGCCTGCAGCATCTCTCCCAGGAGGACAGGCTGCGAGCTGAGGCTGTCTCTTGGCGGCCATGCGGGCCGCAAGGACAAAACGCTTGTGGTTTTGGCAAAAGAGAGCTGGAAGCCAGGTGACGGCAGAGCTGCAGATTGCCAAGAGCGGCCAATGCCTTTTGCAACTGGCAGCGGGACCTTCTCCTTCAGCTTGCTTGGGAGGAGAGTGCCCCTGCTCACAGGGGCCGACGGAGGGGGCCTCTTCTCTAGTTGCAGCCTGCTGCCGGGATGCTGCTTCTGCCAGTCGCGGCTCCGGTCAGGCCACGTCACCTCCTGCCCCTTTCCCCCGTGTCCTGGGAAGAGCTGCACCCGGGAAACATCCCGCCTGCCATGCCTGCGTGCTGCCTTGCTCGGAAGCCCCTGCTGGAGCAGCATCGGCTCCCTGCGGCTTCTCTCTGCCCCTGACTGCAAACTGCTGCCCTCTGGCGGTGTCCCTTGACTCCCGGACAGAGAGGCACTTCCCCCCAAAATCTCGCCTGCCGTCTCCGACAACGGCACTAGCAGGGCTACCGCTGCTCAGTCACTTGCCCTCCTGCTGCGTCCGTATGCCAGGGCATTCAAAGAGCCCTGCCGGACCCAGAGACGCGGGCACAAGTCCGTGGGCTATGTGCAGCGGCCGAGCGCTTGAAAGAGAGACAAGGAGCAGACTCAAGAGAGTCCTGCGCAAAAGTGCTTTGTTGCAGTGAAGGTGCACGGGCGTCAGTCAGAAGCCCCCCGGCTCCTGCCCCACGGCTCCCCTGGGCCCCCAGCGGGGAGTTAAGCGCTCCCCAAAGACAAGTTCCGACAGGCCAAAGCACACTGCACGTGCCGCCGGGGTTGCCGCTCTTACCGTGTGGCAGGGGTGCTGCCAAGGGGGTTTTTCCCTTTCCTTTTTCTTCTTTCCTTGAGTTCCTTCCCGTTTTTGTCTTTCCTTTTTTTAACCTCGTCTTTTCTTCCCCACACTTTTCTCTCTGCTTCCTCATCTGCTCCGGTCTAATCTACCCCATCTTAACGCTCCCTCTCTGATCTCCCTGTTTCTTTGCACCCCGGTTTTCTCCTCTGCTTTTCTCCCCATTCCTTTCTCCCCGTTTTGCTCCTCTTTTCTCCCCTTTTCTTTCTCCCTCCCTTTTTTCTCCCCCTTTCCTTCTCCCTGCGGCTTCTCCTCCCCATTTGTTCTCCGCCTTTTTCTCTTCCCTCTTTTTCCTCCCATTTTTCACCCCTTCCATTCTCTCCCTTCTTCCTCCCCGCCTTTTCTTCCCTCTTTCCTTTCCTCCCCCTTCCCCCCTTTTTCCTCCCCCATTCTTCTCCCTTCTTTTCCCTCCCCCTTTCCCTATCCTGCTTTTCCCCTGTTCTTCTCCCCCTTTATCTCCCTTTTTCCCCCTTCGACTTTTTCCCCCCATTTTCCCTCACCTTTCTGCTCCCTCTTTTTCCCCCCTTTTTGCTTCCCCCATTTTCTCTCCCCCTTTTTCTCTCCCCTTCTTTTCGCCTGCTTTCTTTTCTCCCTGCTTTTCCCTTCCCCTTTTACTCCTCCTTTCTTCTCCCATGTCTCTCCCGCTTTTTTTCTCCCTTCTTCTCCCTTCCCCTTTTCTCTTCCCTCTTTTCTTATCTCCCCTTTTCCAAACCCCTTTGCTCCCCCCTTTCTTCTCCCCCTTTTTGCTCTCCCCCTTCCTTTCTCCCACTTTCCTACCTCCCCCCTTTCTTCTCCCTCTTTTTGCTTCCCCTGCCTTCCCCTTCTTTCCTCCCCCTTTATGCTCCCTTCTTTCACCCTGTACCCCTCTTCTTCTCCCCTTTTTTCTCTTTCCCCTTCTTCTCTCCCTCCTTTTTCTTCCCTCTTTACTTCTCTCCCCGTTTTCTCCCTCTTTTTGCTTACACCCCTTTTTCTCCACCTTTTTTTCTCCTCACTCTTTTCTCCACCAGGCTTTCTCCCCCTTCTTTCTCTTTATTTCCTCTTCACCTCTTTTCTTACACCTTTTTCTTCCCCCTTTATTTTCTCTTCAGCTCTTTTCTCTCCATTTCTTATCCTTCTCTTTCTCTTTCTCTTTCTCTTTCTCTTTCTCTTTCTCTTTCTCTTTCTCTTTCTTTCTCTCTCCTTCTTCTCCTTCTCCTTCTCCTTCTTCTTGACCTTCTTCTTGACCTTCTCCTTCTCCTTCTCCTTCTCCTTCTCCTTCTCCTTCTCCTGCTCTTTCTCGTGGTCCTTGTGGCCCGCCAGCAGGAAGTGGGAATGGCAGCAGGTCCCAGCAGTGTTATGGAAAGGCCCTGGGGAGCAGGACAGCAGCTCTCCGGGGAGCACCTGCCGGGCACTGCGGGTGCAGAGGCAGCTGAGACCGGGGCAGGCAAGGGGGCAGGCGGTTGCTCCAGGGCCTCCTTCGCCAAGCTCGGCTCTTGCTGCTCAACCGCAACATTGTCCGCAGTGCTGGCGTGTTCCTGGTGCCTTCTGCCTCCCGAGCGGTCGGGGGAGGACAGGGCTGGCTCCGAGCGCCTCCTGGGCATTGTGCTGAGCTGCTTTTCCAGAGGAGGCAGTGGAGGGGCAGAGGCACACGTGCCATCTCTGGGGCTTCTCCCTCGGGGCTGCTGCAGCTCAGCGGCTGGGGGGCCGCAGGCAGCTTCTGCAGCGTCCTGCTGAGCGGCCCCTGGGTGCGCTGTGGGGAGAAAGAGCTTGTTAGCTAGTTTTCCTGGCTTCTGAAGGGGAGCAAGGAGACTTTCCCGGTGGGAGCACGCAGCCCAGGCGCATGGCAAGCTGCAGCCTGAGCACCTCTAGAAGTGAGGAGCAGGTCAGGAGACGCAAGCACCCCTGGGGGCCATGACCTGCACGGGGAGAGCGCAGGTCCAGTGCATAGTGAGCAGTGCTGTGAAGAGCAGAGGTTTAACAACTGGGACACCTTTTGTGGAGTGAGGATTGTCCTGAAGTGGCAGGAAGTGCTGCAGGAGCAGAGCCCTGCCATAGGGTCTTGCACCCTCTGCACCTCTCTGCATTGCCACAGACATCTTCCGATCTCCAGCTAAAGCACTGGGACCAGCAGCCCTGGGTGGTGCCAATCCTCCGTGCCTCGTCCTACCTGCGGAGCTGCCCGTGTGCTCGGGTGCCTCCGCAGCCGAGGGGCTGCAAGGCAAGGCCACGTCGTCCCCAAAGATAGCTGTGCAGTTCTCGATGAGAAACTCCACCAGCACCATCACCTGCACAGTGAAAAGCAGGGATGTCAGGGCAAGGGGCTGAGAACCTGCTCAGCAGTCTTTCCTGCTCCTCAGTGCCGTTTCTGCGCCAAAAGCTGTAGCTCTGGGGCTGCGGCTCCATTAAGAGATGTGCCTGTCGCGTGGCGCAGAGCCCAGCTGAGGGGCTGGCTGGTGAGTTCAGCATACCCTGTCGTAGATCTCTCTCTGCACTTCCAGCGGGAGTGTGCTGTCCGTGCCCGGGCTCAGCATGCTGGGCCCCACCCAGATGGCCAGGTTGCTGGCGCCCATCCTGCTGGTGCCTGCGTTCTGGCTGATGCGGTGGAGCACCGCGAGCAAGGGCTTGAGCAGCAGCACATTTGCCCTGGGCAGTTGGTCAGCCACCCTGAGCAAACACAAAGAAAAGGCGCCGTGAATTCAGGGGGCAGCGGCTGCTGCCGCTTCTGGGAGCAAGGCTCAAGGCAACTGCCACAAGTGGCGCCTCCTCCCACGAGAGGAACGCCGGTGCTCTCTCTCGCCTTTCCACGTGTGCTGTCGAGAAAGGCCCGACAGCACGTGCTTAAGTACGAGACCTTGAATGAGAACATCTGGACTGGGAGGTGGGCGCTTCATCAGTAGATGGACAGTGGGAATAAAGGCGAGGTGGTCGGGAGACGTCGTGGGAGGCTTTGCAAAGGCCCGTGAAAGCCTGTGGCTGTGTTGTGTGGTATCGGCACGAGCAAGCGGATAGAAGTGTCGGGCTCTGCCACAGACTGCCCGTTTCCAGAGAAGGCCCCAGCCTCTGCCACCCGCTCCAGAACGGTGGGACTGGCTACACACTTACTCCCTCAGGCCTTCAATCTTCTCCTCCCTGCTTGGCTTCTCCAGAGCCAGCATCCAGCTGTCGTAGAGGGCCGCCGAGAGGAGCGTGCAGGGGATATTTCGCAGGAAGTCCTGCAAGGCCGAGATACGGAGATGAGGCTTGGACACCACGCCTGAGGCCAGACGGAGCGTCCACGGGCACTTGGGCTCCCCAGGAGGCAGGCTGCTTGGAGCTACCCGCTCTCAAAGGAGCTCCTGGCCGCTGACAGAGCGAGCAGTGGGCTGCGCGAGGACCGCCCCGCTTGGGCACGCTCGTGGGAGTGCAAGAAGAGGCCCTAGTGCCTATGAGCCTCTAGTGCACCCAGAAACCTCAGTCTTCCTCCCTCAGGAGGCTGCTGGGGAGCAGGAGGAGGACGAGGAGGAGGAGGTGACTTTTCCCAGGGCAGGCACAAGCAGGAGAACGGGCAAGCAGGTGGCAAACACAGAGGCCAAGCTTTCCTCCGCCTGAAAGCCCGTCGTTTGGCTTCCCCGGGGTTTCAGCCTGGAGTGCCCCCTGGGCCCAGCTAGGCGCTCGAGTGGGCCCCTGCAGGTGGGCAACGTACTCTCCGTGCTGCCAGTCGGCAGAAATTCACCTTCAAGATTCCTGCCAAGAGGTGCACGGGTTGGCTTGCCAAGTCAACGGCCCCTCCTTTGTTCAGCTCCTCCCTCAAGTCCCTGCGGGCCTTCTCACTGGCACCTTTCCGGAATATGCCCTCCGTGGCAGGCCCTTCCCTGTACAATATGGCCAGCAGCTCCTGCAGGAGAAAGCAGACGGGGCTGGCAGAAGAGCTCATCGGGTGCAGAAAGGCCGTTTAGCAGGGAAGCACTTGCTCAGGGAGAGAAGCGAGTTTGTGCCTGGGCGGCGCATGCTGCTTTGCCTTGGTTCGGATCTAGTTCTCGCTGCAGGTACATGGCGCTGGGCGTAGCCGGGCTGTGCCCCAAGCCAGCCTCTCGAGCACGCTTCTGTAGTCGGGGGACTACAGAAACCCCTGGCTGTTCCTGCTGCTGCAAGCTTCCCTCCTTTGCAGGCCTTCTGCAGCCCAGGAGCTGGGGGTGCCGCCTGGCGGGACAAGCCGGCAGGCGGATCGCTGCGTGGCCAGGCTGCCTTACCTGGACTGGCTGGGGCAGGGTCCCCTGCTCTCCACAAAGGGTAGCCAGAGGCTGGCCAAAGAGAGGCGTCCCGAGGCCAGAGTCCGGCTGCCCGGGGCCGTCCCCGTTGGCCGAGGCTCGTCTCCGAGCAAACGGCCATGGCAGGAACCTCTTCCTTGTCTTAGTCCCCTCTGCTGCAAGCAAGAGGAAAGCAGAAGTGGAGAGGGAGCGGAGGGGCTGCAGCTTTTCAGCTGCTGTCGAGCGCTGGGTGAGGAGGCAGCTCCTCAGCTTCCCTTTGCAACTCACCAGTGGAGTGGCCAAGTCCCTCTTCAGCAGCCGATGGGGCCAAGACGGGGCTCTGCTTGGTGCCAGCCTGCAAGAAAGAAAGGCAGGCGTTCAGGTTACGGAGGCGCCCGGCAGCAGCCAGGGCCGCCAGCCAGGTGCTTCAGCCCCGCAGAAAAGCGCGAGCGGCTGCAGGGAAAACCCGAGGTCGTGGGACGCCGGCGGAGGAGATGCTTGCGTGCGGGAACGGCCTGGCCTCTCTGCCCGACGTGGGTGCTTGGGGCCGGCCGCCTTCCCTCCCGAAACTCGCATGCCTCCCGGCAGCCCGCAGCCGGGGCCGCGGGACAGGGAGCCCCTGCTCACCTCCGCCGAAACCAAGGCCTCGACGGTCCGGGCGGTCAGCGACCCCGACTAGGCAAGAGAGCAAAGAGGCAGCGTGAGCAGGCGGTGGCGCGGGCTCTTGCCCGCAGCCCCGTGGCGCTCGGGGCGCAGCGCAGCCCCCCGGGACACTTACGGCGCCCTGGAAGCTGACGGCCGTGACGAGGAGCCAAAGGGAGGCGAGTCGGGTGACGCGGGTCTCCGGGGCTCCTGGGCTCGGCCTGGGCACAGGGCAGGGGCAAAGGCCGAGCTCCGTCACAGCCAGCCCCTCTGCTGGCTGCCCGGGCCCCGGCCCCGCGCGCCCACGCCACCCTGGCGCAGGAGCCCTTCCCGCGGCGCTGGCTGGCAGCACCGCTCGGCAGCGGCCGCGGCCCCGGCCCTGCGGCCTCCGCGCCTCTTGCGTGGGCAAACGGGCAGCGGCAGCTCGCGGTGCCCCTGCCCGCCGGCAAGGAGCCGCCGGGCCAGCTGCAGGCCGCTGCTCTTGCTTTGCGGGCACAAGGCGAAGGCCCTGCTGCTGCCGCTCTGCCCGGCAGCTGCCCCGCGCAGGGGGGTCCCTTTCCCCCACCTCCCCGGCTGCTTTGCTGGGGGCAGCTGCCCCGGCACCTCTGCACCGCCCGCAGCCTTGCCGCCGCCGCAGGCGGGCTGAATTGCCCGCCAGGGCTCACCTGAGCATCGTGCTCAGCCACAGCTCCTTGGCCTCCCGCGACCTGCAGCCAAAAGGAGAAACAGCCTCAGAGCCCGCTCCTCCTCCTCCTCCTCCTGCTCCTCCTGCTCCTCCTGCTCCTCCTCGGGAGAGGCCCAGGTGCCCGGACAGCTCTCGCCCGCTTGGCACTGCTGCACAGCGCCATGCACCCAAGCCCCCGGTCGGTGTCCCCCCGCAGTGTCCCTGGGGGGAGCAGAGGTGCAGGGGGGAGGTGGGGGCGGGGGCGAGGCTTGTGCACGCCTGGAGGTGCCTGTGACTGCGTCAGAAACCCCCGCAGGACCCCTACTGTCTCTCGCCCCAGCCGGAGCTGAGCCCCAGCAAGGCCAGAGAGGACTGCAGGCGAGCACGGTGCCCTGCACCCCCCACAGCCCTGCACGTGCCGCCAAGACTCACCGGAAAGTGACCACGCAGCCGTCGTTGGGCCAGACGAGGACGAGGGCATTGGTGCATTTCAGGCCATGCCCGTCCTCTTCCTCCTCTTCGCGCCCGCCCGCCGCCTCGTCCTTCCCGCACAGCAGCCAGAGCTGGCCGAGAGGCACGCGGTGCTTGAGCAGGAAGGTGGAGCCGCACCTGCGGAGGGAGAGCAGGGAGCGGCGTGGAGGTTGTGTGGTGGGGCAGCGGCAGCAGTGGCCAGCAGGGCAGAGGCAGTGCCCGGGGGCAGAGGGTGGGGGCGGGGGAAGGACGGCTGGGGCTGCTCTCCTTACTTGAAGGTGGCGATGGCCAGGGTGTCGGGGAAGAGGAGGAGGTGCCTGTCCCTGGTGCGCCGGTGCCGGGTCACCTGGACACGGTCGCTGAGGAGGAGCTGGGGGCTCCTGCGCGACACGAAGGCGCCGAGCGGCGCCGGGGGCCGGGAGGCTCCCCTGGCCTCGAGCCCGGGGCCGGCGCCAGGAGCCGCGCGGCCAGGGGCCTCGGGCCGTGCCTGCGTGCCGGCAGCGGGGCCGGCAGCGCCCCGGGCACCGCAGCAGTTCGCCTGTCCCATGGCGCCGTGGCCGGGTCAGCAGCTGCGGTGCGTCCGTGCCCCGCGCCGGGCAGCGCCAGGCGCCGGTCAGGCCTGCGCAAAGCACGGAGCGGTGTCGGCGTGCCGAGTAGTGCCGCTGGGCTGGGAGCCTGCGTCTCCCTGCTGCCCCGCACCGGCACAGCACCGCACTGGGGCCGGGCGGGCGCCGGTGGCCGTGGCCACCCGGGTGCCACCGCGGCACATTGTGATGCACGACGGCACATTGTGATGCGCCGGCCGGGCCGTGGGGCAGGGCCGGGGCGTGGGCCGGGGGCTGCAGGTCTCCCTGGCGGAGGAGACGGGCTCGGTGCTGGAGCAGCTCCCGGCTTCAGCAGCCGGCTCTGTGTCCGTGAAAAGCCCCCACGCACAGGCGGCTTGCCCACCCGGCTGCAGCATGCCCTGTTGTTGCTGGGACAGGAGGACTCCCGCTTTGGAGGGGCCAAGCAAGGGGGCCTGTGCCCGCTAGAGAAGCAGGGCCCAGGCGGTGCCCCAAATCCCAACTTTCACACTTCCTCGGCCCTCTGTCAGTGGGGTGGTCCGCCCGAGACTGGAGACCCCCAGGCCAGGTGCCAAAATGTGGCATCACCATGACAAGTGGGAATGTTGGCTCCAAGCACAGCCAGAGAAGACTTGAGGGCAGGATTCAGTTGCCCAGACACCAGGACCAGCATCTGTTTGAGATGCCTTGGGAAATCCCTTGCGGCGGATGCCCTGGCATACCCAGAAGCCTGTAGGCCCGGGCTTTCAGGCACCTGAATCCCCCCTCACCTCGTGTGCATTGCACCAGTCTGCCGAGAGTCTCAACAGCACTCCACAGGACATTAGGCAGGCTCATGGAAATGCTTGCATACGGATCACAGCATCACAGAATGGCCAAGGCTGGAAGGGACCTCTGGAGATCATCTAGTGCAACCTCCCTGCTCAAGCAGGGTCCTCTAGAGCATATTGCCCAGGATCGCGTCCAGACGGGTTTTGACTCTCTCCGGGGCAGGAGACTCCGCCACCTCTCTGGGCAACCTGTTCCAGCGCTCAGTCACCCTCACAGGAAAGAAGGAGGACATTTTCCTCATGTTCAGGCGGAACTGCCTGTGGCTCAGTTTGTGCCCGTTGCCTCTTGTCCTGTTGCTGGGCACCACCGAGAAGAGCCTGGCCCCATCCTCTCGACACCCTCCCTTCACATACTTGTACGCACTGATGAGATCGCCTCTCGGTCTTCTCTTCTCCAGGCTAAACAGGCCCAGCTCTCCCCGCCTTTCTTCATAGCAGAGGTGCTCCAGAGTCTGAAACGGAAGTCGCCATGCGTGCAGGCTGCACCGGAGCGCCAGTCCAAAGGCCTGTGGGCATGCCTGCAGGGGTGGTCTTTCTCTCAGCCGTCACTGATGCTTGGCTCCAGAGGGGAGGCGCCTCCAAAGTGCTTTTGCTGCACGGGGCTCTCCTCAACCAAGCGGCTGAGACGGGTGTGGCACACCAAGAGGTTGCACCTCGCTGGTGCGCAAGGGTGCAGGAGGAAGCGTCGCATGGGATAGGGCGCGAGAGGGAAGAGGGCTGCAGGAAAGCTGATTGATAGGCAAGGATCACCTCCTCCACGCTCCACGCGTGCCCAACCTGGGAGCCTTCCACGAGGGAAGGGCTGGCTGGACAGAGGAGGGGAGAGCAGTGGATGTTGTCTGCCTTGAGGTCAGTAAGGCTTTCCACGCTGCCTGCCCTCACATGCCCTCCGAGGCAAGCTGAGGAAGTAGGGGCGAGATGAGCAGGCAGTGAGGGGGACTGAGAAGTGGCTGAACGGCAGAGCTGCGAGGGTTGTGATGAGTGGTGCAAAGCCTAGGTGGAGGCCAGTAACACAAGGTGCAGGCCAAGGGTCAGTGCGGGCTCTGGTCCCGTTCCTCTTCTTCCTCAGTGGCCCGGGTGATGGGGCAGAAAGCACCCTCAGCAAGCTGGCTGCTAAACCAGGGGGGATGGAAAACAGGGAGGAGTGGCTGACGCACCAGAGGGCTGTGCTGCCATTGAGAGGGCCTTTGACGGACTGGAGAGACGGGCTAAGAGGAACCTCCTGAAGCTCAACAAGGGGAAAGGCCAAGTGCTGCACCTAGGCAGAAAGAAGTCCATGCACCAGTACAGGCTAGAGGCCAACGTGCTGGAAAGCAGCTCTTGGGGGAAAGCCCTGGGCGTCCTGGTGCACAAGTTGCCCGTGAGCCTGCACTGCACCCTTGTGGCCAAGGCGGCCAGCGGCCTGCTGGGCTGTGGTTAGGAGGAGCCTTGGCAGCAGGTGGAGGGAGGCGGTCCTGCACAGCTGGAGTGCTGTGGCTGGTGCTGGGCTGCCCCGGCCAAGGGAGATGTGGAGCTCCTGGAGTGAGTCCAGCGATGGGCTACGAAGATGCTGAAGGGCCTGCAGCATCTCTCCCAGGAGGACAGGCTGCGAGCTGAGGCTGTCTCTTGGCGGCCATGCGGGCCGCAAGGACAAAACGCTTGTGGTTTTGGCAAAAGAGAGCTGGAAGCCAGGTGACGGCAGAGCTGCAGATTGCCAAGAGCGGCCAATGCCTTTTGCAACTGGCAGCGGGACCTTCTCCTTCAGCTTGCTTGGGAGGAGAGTGCCCCTGCTCACAGGGGCCGACGGAGGGGGCCTCTTCTCTAGTTGCAGCCTGCTGCCGGGATGCTGCTTCTGCCAGTCGCGGCTCCGGTCAGGCCACGTCACCTCCTGCCCCTTTCCCCCGTGTCCTGGGAAGAGCTGCACCCGGGAAACATCCCGCCTGCCATGCCTGCGTGCTGCCTTGCTCGGAAGCCCCTGCTGGAGCAGCATCGGCTCCCTGCGGCTTCTCTCTGCCCCTGACTGCAAACTGCTGCCCTCTGGCGGTGTCCCTTGACTCCCGGACAGAGAGGCACTTCCCCCCAAAATCTCGCCTGCCGTCTCCGACAACGGCACTAGCAGGGCTACCGCTGCTCAGTCACTTGCCCTCCTGCTGCGTCCGTATGCCAGGGCATTCAAAGAGCCCTGCCGGACCCAGAGACGCGGGCACAAGTCCGTGGGCTATGTGCAGCGGCCGAGCGCTTGAAAGAGAGACAAGGAGCAGACTCAAGAGAGTCCTGCGCAAAAGTGCTTTGTTGCAGTGAAGGTGCACGGGCGTCAGTCAGAAGCCCCCCGGCTCCTGCCCCACGGCTCCCCTGGGCCCCCAGCGGGGAGTTAAGCGCTCCCCAAAGACAAGTTCCGACAGGCCAAAGCACACTGCACGTGCCGCCGGGGTTGCCGCTCTTACCGTGTGGCAGGGGTGCTGCCAAGGGGGTTTTTCCCTTTCCTTTTTCTTCTTTCCTTGAGTTCCTTCCCGTTTTTGTCTTTCCTTTTTTTAACCTCGTCTTTTCTTCCCCACACTTTTCTCTCTGCTTCCTCATCTGCTCCGGTCTAATCTACCCCATCTTAACGCTCCCTCTCTGATCTCCCTGTTTCTTTGCACCCCGGTTTTCTCCTCTGCTTTTCTCCCCATTCCTTTCTCCCCGTTTTGCTCCTCTTTTCTCCCCTTTTCTTTCTCCCTCCCTTTTTTCTCCCCCTTTCCTTCTCCCTGCGGCTTCTCCTCCCCATTTGTTCTCCGCCTTTTTCTCTTCCCTCTTTTTCCTCCCATTTTTCACCCCTTCCATTCTCTCCCTTCTTCCTCCCCGCCTTTTCTTCCCTCTTTCCTTTCCTCCCCCTTCCCCCCTTTTTCCTCCCCCATTCTTCTCCCTTCTTTTCCCTCCCCCTTTCCCTATCCCACTTTTCCCCTGTTCTTCTCCCCCTTTATCTCCCTTTTTCCCCCTTCGACTTTTTCCCCCCATTTTCCCTCACCTTTCTGCTCCCTCTTTTTCCCCCCTTTTTGCTTCCCCCATTTTCTCTCCCCCTTTTTCTCTCCCCTTCTTTTCGCCTGCTTTCTTTTCTCCCTGCTTTTCCCTTCCCCTTTTACTCCTCCTTTCTTCTCCCATGTCTCTCCCGCTTTTTTTCTCCCTTCTTCTCCCTTCCCCTTTTCTCTTCCCTCTTTTCTTATCTCCCCTTTTCCAAACCCCTTTGCTCCCCCCTTTCTTCTCCCCCTTTTTGCTCTCCCCCTTCCTTTCTCCCACTTTCCTACCTCCCCCCTTTCTTCTCCCTCTTTTTGCTTCCCCTGCCTTCCCCTTCTTTCCTCCCCCTTTATGCTCCCTTCTTTCACCCTGTACCCCTCTTCTTCTCCCCTTTTTTCTCTTTCCCCTTCTTCTCTCCCTCCTTTTTCTTCCCTCTTTACTTCTCTCCCCGTTTTCTCCCTCTTTTTGCTTACACCCCTTTTTCTCCACCTTTTTTTCTCCTCACTCTTTTCTCCACCAGGCTTTCTCCCCCTTCTTTCTCTTTATTTCCTCTTCACCTCTTTTCTTACACCTTTTTCTTCCCCCTTTATTTTCTCTTCAGCTCTTTTCTCTCCATTTCTTATCCTTCTCTTTCTCTTTCTCTTTCTCTTTCTCTTTCTCTTTCTCTTTCTCTTTCTCTTTCTCTTTCTTTCTCTCTCCTTCTTCTCCTTCTCCTTCTCCTTCTTCTTGACCTTCTTCTTGACCTTCTCCTTCTCCTTCTCCTTCTCCTTCTCCTTCTCCTTCTCCTTCTCCTTCTCCTTCTCCTGCTCTTTCTCGTGGTCCTTGTGGCCCGCCAGCAGGAAGTGGGAATGGCAGCAGGTCCCAGCAGTGTTATGGAAAGGCCCTGGGGAGCAGGACAGCAGCTCTCTGGGGAGCACCTGCCGGGCACTGCGGGTGCAGAGGCAGCTGAGACCGGGGCAGGCAAGGGGGCAGGCGGTTGCTCCAGGGCCTCCTTCGCCAAGCTCGGCTCTTGCTGCTCAACCGCAACATTGTCCGCAGTGCTGGCGTGTTCCTGGTGCCTTCTGCCTCCCGAGCGGTCGGGGGAGGACAGGGCTGGCTCCGAGCGCCTCCTGGGCATTGTGCTGAGCTGCTTTTCCAGAGGAGGCAGTGGAGGGGCAGAGGCACACGTGCCATCTCTGGGGCTTCTCCCTCGGGGCTGCTGCAGCTCAGCGGCTGGGGGGCCGCAGGCAGCTTCTGCAGCGTCCTGCTGAGCGGCCCCTGGGTGCGCTGTGGGGAGAAAGAGCTTGTTAGCTAGTTTTCCTGGCTTCTGAAGGGGAGCAAGGAGACTTTCCCGGTGGGAGCACGCAGCCCAGGCGCATGGCAAGCTGCAGCCTGAGCACCTCTAGAAGTGAGGAGCAGGTCAGGAGACGCAAGCACCCCTGGGGGCCATGACCTGCACGGGGAGAGCGCAGGTCCAGTGCATAGTGAGCAGTGCTGTGAAGAGCAGAGGTTTAACAACTGGGACACCTTTTGTGGAGTGAGGATTGTCCTGAAGTGGCAGGAAGTGCTGCAGGAGCAGAGCCCTGCCATAGGGTCTTGCACCCTCTGCACCTCTCTGCATTGCCACAGACATCTTCCGATCTCCAGCTAAAGCACTGGGACCAGCAGCCCTGGGTGGTGCCAATCCTCCGTGCCTCGTCCTACCTGCGGAGCTGCCCGTGTGCTCGGGTGCCTCCGCAGCCGAGGGGCTGCAAGGCAAGGCCACGTCGTCCCCAAAGATAGCTGTGCAGTTCTCGATGAGAAACTCCACCAGCACCATCACCTGCACAGTGAAAAGCAGGGATGTCAGGGCAAGGGGCTGAGAACCTGCTCAGCAGTCTTTCCTGCTCCTCAGTGCCGTTTCTGCGCCAAAAGCTGTAGCTCTGGGGCTGCGGCTCCATTAAGAGATGTGCCTGTCGCGTGGCGCAGAGCCCAGCTGAGGGGCTGGCTGGTGAGTTCAGCATACCCTGTCGTAGATCTCTCTCTGCACTTCCAGCGGGAGTGTGCTGTCCGTGCCCGGGCTCAGCATGCTGGGCCCCACCCAGATGGCCAGGTTGCTGGCGCCCATCCTGCTGGTGCCTGCGTTCTGGCTGATGCGGTGGAGCACCGCGAGCAAGGGCTTGAGCAGCAGCACATTTGCCCTGGGCAGTTGGTCAGCCACCCTGAGCAAACACAAAGAAAAGGCGCCGTGAATTCAGGGGGCAGCGGCTGCTGCCGCTTCTGGGAGCAAGGCTCAAGGCAACTGCCACAAGTGGCGCCTCCTCCCACGAGAGGAACGCCGGTGCTCTCTCTCGCCTTTCCACGTGTGCTGTCGAGAAAGGCCCGACAGCACGTGCTTAAGTACGAGACCTTGAATGAGAACATCTGGACTGGGAGGTGGGCGCTTCATCAGTAGATGGACAGTGGGAATAAAGGCGAGGTGGTCGGGAGACGTCGTGGGAGGCTTTGCAAAGGCCCGTGAAAGCCTGTGGCTGTGTTGTGTGGTATCGGCACGAGCAAGCGGATAGAAGTGTCGGGCTCTGCCACAGACTGCCCGTTTCCAGAGAAGGCCCCAGCCTCTGCCACCCGCTCCAGAACGGTGGGACTGGCTACACACTTACTCCCTCAGGCCTTCAATCTTCTCCTCCCTGCTTGGCTTCTCCAGAGCCAGCATCCAGCTGTCGTAGAGGGCCGCCGAGAGGAGCGTGCAGGGGATATTTCGCAGGAAGTCCTGCAAGGCCGAGATACGGAGATGAGGCTTGGACACCACGCCTGAGGCCAGACGGAGCATCCACGGGCACTTGGGCTCCCCAGGAGGCAGGCTGCTTGGAGCTACCCGCTCTCAAAGGAGCTCCTGGCCGCTGACAGAGCGAGCAGTGGGCTGCGCGAGGACTGCCCCGCTTGGGCACGCTCGTGGGAGTGCAAGAAGAGGCCCTAGTGCCTATGAGCCTCTAGTGCACCCAGAAACCTCAGTCTTCCTCCCTCAGGAGGCTGCTGGGGAGCAGGAGGAGGACGAGGAGGAGGAGGTGACTTTTCCCAGGGCAGGCACAAGCAGGAGAACGGGCAAGCAGGTGGCAAACACAGAGGCCAAGCTTTCCTCCGCCTGAAAGCCCGTCGTTTGGCTTCCCCGGGGTTTCAGCCTGGAGTGCCCCCTGGGCCCAGCTAGGCGCTCGAGTGGGCCCCTGCAGGTGGGCAACGTACTCTCCGTGCTGCCAGTCGGCAGAAATTCACCTTCAAGATTCCTGCCAAGAGGTGCACGGGTTGGCTTGCCAAGTCAACGGCCCCTCCTTTGTTCAGCTCCTCCCTCAAGTCCCTGCGGGCCTTCTCACTGGCACCTTTCCGGAATATGCCCTCCGTGGCAGGCCCTTCCCTGTACAATATGGCCAGCAGCTCCTGCAGGAGAAAGCAGACGGGGCTGGCAGAAGAGCTCATCGGGTGCAGAAAGGCCGTTTAGCAGGGAAGCACTTGCTCAGGGAGAGAAGCGAGTTTGTGCCTGGGCGGCGCATGCTGCTTTGCCTTGGTTCGGATCTAGTTCTCGCTGCAGGTACATGGCGCTGGGCGTAGCCGGGCTGTGCCCCAAGCCAGCCTCTCGAGCACGCTTCTGTAGTCGGGGGACTACAGAAACCCCTGGCTGTTCCTGCTGCTGCAAGCTTCCCTCCTTTGCAGGCCTTCTGCAGCCCAGGAGCTGGGGGTGCCGCCTGGCGGGACAAGCCGGCAGGCGGATCGCTGCGTGGCCAGGCTGCCTTACCTGGACTGGCTGGGGCAGGGTCCCCTGCTCTCCACAAAGGGTAGCCAGAGGCTGGCCAAAGAGAGGCGTCCCGAGGCCAGAGTCCGGCTGCCCGGGGCCGTCCCCGTTGGCCGAGGCTCGTCTCCGAGCAAACGGCCATGGCAGGAACCTCTTCCTTGTCTTAGTCCCCTCTGCTGCAAGCAAGAGGAAAGCAGAAGTGGAGAGGGAGCGGAGGGGCTGCAGCTTTTCAGCTGCTGTCGAGCGCTGGGTGAGGAGGCAGCTCCTCAGCTTCCCTTTGCAACTCACCAGTGGAGTGGCCAAGTCCCTCTTCAGCAGCCGATGGGGCCAAGACGGGGCTCTGCTTGGTGCCAGCCTGCAAGAAAGAAAGGCAGGCGTTCAGGTTACGGAGGCGCCCGGCAGCAGCCAGGGCCGCCAGCCAGGTGCTTCAGCCCCGCAGAAAAGCGCGAGCGGCTGCAGGGAAAACCCGAGGTCGTGGGATGCCGGCGGAGGAGATGCTTGCGTGCGGGAACGGCCTGGCCTCTCTGCCCGACGTGGGTGCTTGGGGCCGGCCGCCTTCCCTCCCAAAACTCGCATGCCTCCCGGCAGCCCGCAGCCGGGGCCGCGGGACAGGGAGCCCCTGCTCACCTCCGCCGAAACCAAGGCCTCGACGGTCCGGGCGGTCAGCGACCCCGACTAGGCAAGAGAGCAAAGAGGCAGCGTGAGCAGGCGGTGGCGCGGGCTCTTGCCCGCAGCCCCGTGGCGCTCGGGGCGCAGCGCAGCCCCCCGGGACACTTACGGCGCCCTGGAAGCTGACGGCCGTGACGAGGAGCCAAAGGGAGGCGAGTCGGGTGACGCGGGTCTCCGGGGCTCCTGGGCTCGGCCTGGGCACAGGGCAGGGGCAAAGGCCGAGCTCCGTCACAGCCAGCCCCTCTGCTGGCTGCCCGGGCCCCGGCCCCGCGCGCCCGCGCCACCCTGGCGCAGGAGCCCTTCCCGCGGCGCTGGCTGGCAGCACCGCTCGGCAGCGGCCGCGGCCCCGGCCCTGCGGCCTCCGCGCCTCTTGCGTGGGCAAACGGGCAGCGGCAGCTCGCGGTGCCCCTGCCCGCCGGCAAGGAGCCGCCGGGCCAGCTGCAGGCCGCTGCTCTTGCTTTGCGGGCACAAGGCGAAGGCCCTGCTGCTGCCGCTCTGCCCGGCAGCTGCCCCGCGCAGGGGGGTCCCTTTCCCCCACCTCCCCGGCTGCTTTGCTGGGGGCAGCTGCCCCGGCACCTCTGCACCGCCCGCAGCCTTGCCGCCGCCACAGGCGGGCTGAATTGCCCGCCAGGGCTCACCTGAGCATCGTGCTCAGCCACAGCTCCTTGGCCTCCCGCGACCTGCAGCCAAAAGGAGAAACAGCCTCAGAGCCCGCTCCTCCTCCTCCTCCTCCTGCTCCTCCTCCTCCTCCTGCTCCTCCTCGGGAGAGGCCCAGGTGCCCGGACAGCTCTCGCCCGCTTGGCACTGCTGCACAGCGCCATGCACCCAAGCCCCCGGTCGGTGTCCCCCCGCAGTGTCCCTGGGGGGAGCAGAGGTGCAGGGGGGAGGTGGGGGCGGGGGCGAGGCTTGTGCCCGCCTGGAGGTGCCTGTGACTGCGTCAGAAACCCCCGCAGGACCCCTACTGTCTCTCGCCCCAGCCGGAGCTGAGCCCCAGCAAGGCCAGAGAGGACTGCAGGCGAGCACGGTGCCCTGCACCCCCCACAGCCCTGCACGTGCCGCCAAGACTCACCGGAAAGTGACCACGCAGCCGTCGTTGGGCCAGACGAGGACGAGGGCATTGGTGCATTTCAGGCCATGCCCGTCCTCTTCCTCCTCTTCGCGCCCGCCCGCCGCCTCGTCCTTCCCGCACAGCAGCCAGAGCTGGCCAAGAGGCACGCGGTGCTTGAGCAGGAAGGTGGAGCCGCACCTGCGGAGGGAGAGCAGGGAGCGGCGTGGAGGTTGTGTGGTGGGGCAGCGGCAGCAGTGGCCAGCAGGGCAGAGGCAGTGCCCGGGGGCAGAGGGTGGGGGCGGGGGAAGGACGGCTGGGGCTGCTCTCCTTACTTGAAGGTGGCGATGGCCAGGGTGTCGGGGAAGAGGAGGAGGTGCCTGTCCCTGGTGCGCCGGTGCCGGGTCACCTGGACACGGTCGCTGAGGAGGAGCTGGGGGCTCCTGCGCGACACGAAGGCGCCGAGCGGCGCCGGGGGCCGGGAGGCTCCCCTGGCCTCGAGCCCGGGGCCGGCGCCAGGAGCCGCGCGGCCAGGGGCCTCGGGCCGTGCCTGCGTGCCGGCAGCGGGGCCGGCAGCGCCCCGGGCACCGCAGCAGTTCGCCTGTCCCATGGCGCCGTGGCCGGGTCAGCAGCTGCGGTGCGTCCGTGCCCCGCGCCGGGCAGCGCCAGGCGCCGGTCAGGCCTGCGCAAAGCACGGAGCGGTGTCGGCGTGCCGAGTAGTGCCGCTGGGCTGGGAGCCTGCGTCTCCCTGCTGCCCCGCACCGGCACAGCACCGCACTGGGGCCGGGCGGGCGCCGGTGGCCGTGGCCACCCGGGTGCCACCGCGGCACATTGTGATGCACGACGGCACATTGTGATGCGCCGGCCGGGCCGTGGGGCAGGGCCGGGGCGTGGGCCGGGGGCTGCAGGTCTCCCTGGCGGAGGAGACGGGCTCGGTGCTGGAGCAGCTCCCGGCTTCAGCAGCCGGCTCTGTGTCCGTGAAAAGCCCCCACGCACAGGCGGCTTGCCCACCCGGCTGCAGCATGCCCTGTTGTTGCTGGGACAGGAGGACTCCCGCTTTGGAGGGGCCAAGCAAGGGGGCCTGTGCCCGCTAGAGAAGCAGGGCCCAGGCGGTGCCCCAAATCCCAACTTTCACACTTCCTCGGCCCTCTGTCAGTGGGGTGGTCCGCCCGAGACTGGAGACCCCCAGGCCAGGTGCCAAAATGTGGCATCACCATGACAAGTGGGAATGTTGGCTCCAAGCACAGCCAGAGAAGACTTGAGGGCAGGATTCAGTTGCCCAGACACCAGGACCAGCATCTGTTTGAGATGCCTTGGGAAATCCCTTGCGGCGGGTGCCCTGGCATACCCAGAAGCCTGTAGGCCCGGGCTTTCAGGCACCTGAATCCCCCCTCACCTCGTGTGCATCGCACCAGTCTGCCGAGAGTCTCAACAGCACTCCACAGGACATTAGGCAGGCTCATGGAAATGCTTGCATACGGATCACAGCATCACAGAATGGCCAAGGCTGGAAGGGACCTCTGGAGATCATCTAGTGCAACCGCCCTGCTCAAGCAGGGTCCTCTAGAGCACATTGCCCAGGATCGCGTCCAGGCGGGTTTTGACTCTCTCCGGGGCAGGAGACTCCGCCACCTCTCTGGGCAACCTGTTCCAGCGCTCAGTCACCCTCACAGGAAAGAAGGAGGACATTTTCCTCATGTTCAGGCGGAACTGCCTGTGGCTCAGTTTGTGCCCGTTGCCTCTTGTCCTGTTGCTGGGCACCACCGAGAAGAGCCTGGCCCCATCCTCTCGACACCCTCCCTTCACATACTTGTACGCACTGATGAGATCGCCTCTCGGTCTTCTCTTCTCCAGGCTAAACAGGCCCAGCTCTCCCCGCCTTTCTTCATAGCAGAGGTGCTCCAGAGTCTGAAACGGAAGTCGCCATGCGTGCAGGCTGCACCGGAGCGCCAGTCCAAAGGCCTGTGGGCATGCCTGCAGGGGTGGTCTTTCTCTCAGCCGTCACTGATGCTTGGCTCCAGAGGGGAGGCGCCTCCAAAGTGCTTTTGCTGCACGGGGCTCTCCTCAACCAAGCGGCTGAGACGGGTGTGGCACACCAAGAGGTTGCACCTCGCTGGTGCGCGAGGGTGCAGGAGGAAGCGTCGCATGGGATAGGGCGCGAGAGGGAAGAGGGCTGCAGGAAAGCTGATTGATAGGCAAGGATCACCTCCTCCACGCTCCACGCGTGCCCAACCTGGGAGCCTTCCACGAGGGAAGGGCTGGCTGGACAGAGGAGGGGAGAGCAGTGGATGTTGTCTGCCTTGAGGTCAGTAAGGCTTTCCACGCTGCCTGCCCTCACATGCCCTCCGAGGCAAGCTGAGGAAGTAGGGGCGAGATGAGCAGGCAGTGAGGGGGACTGAGAAGTGGCTGAACGGCAGAGCTGCGAGGGTTGTGATGAGTGGTGCAAAGCCTAGGTGGAGGCCAGTAACACAAGGTGCAGGCCAAGGGTCAGTGCGGGCTCTGGTCCCGTTCCTCTTCTTCCTCAGTGGCCCGGGTGATGGGGCAGAAAGCACCCTCAGCAAGCTGGCTGCTAAACCAGGGGGGATGGAAAACAGGGAGGAGTGGCTGACGCACCAGAGGGCTGTGCTGCCATTGAGAGGGCCTTTGACGGACTGGAGAGACGGGCTAAGAGGAACCTCCTGAAGCTCAACAAGGGGAAAGGCCAAGTGCTGCACCTAGGCAGAAAGAAGTCCATGCACCAGTACAGGCTAGAGGCCAACGTGCTGGAAAGCAGCTCTTGGGGGAAAGCCCTGGGCGTCCTGGTGCACAAGTTGCCCGTGAGCCTGCACTGCACCCTTGTGGCCAAGGCGGCCAGCGGCCTGCTGGGCTGTGGTTAGGAGGAGCCTTGGCAGCAGGTGGAGGGAGGCGGTCCTGCACAGCTGGAGTGCTGTGGCTGGTGCTGGGCTGCCCCGGCCAAGGGAGATGTGGAGCTCCTGGAGTGAGTCCAGCGATGGGCTACGAAGATGCTGAAGGGCCTGCAGCATCTCTCCCAGGAGGACAGGCTGCGAGCTGAGGCTGTCTCTTGGCGGCCATGCGGGCCGCAAGGACAAAACGCTTGTGGTTTTGGCAAAAGAGAGCTGGAAGCCAGGTGACGGCAGAGCTGCAGATTGCCAAGAGCGGCCAATGCCTTTTGCAACTGGCAGCGGGACCTTCTCCTTCAGCTTGCTTGGGAGGAGAGTGCCCCTGCTCACAGGGGCCGACGGAGGGGGCCTCTTCTCTAGTTGCAGCCTGCTGCCGGGATGCTGCTTCTGCCAGTCGCGGCTCCGGTCAGGCCACGTCACCTCCTGCCCCTTTCCCCCGTGTCCTGGGAAGAGCTGCACCCGGGAAACATCCCGCCTGCCATGCCTGCGTGCTGCCTTGCTCGGAAGCCCCTGCTGGAGCAGCATCGGCTCCCTGCGGCTTCTCTCTGCCCCTGACTGCAAACTGCTGCCCTCTGGCGGTGTCCCTTGACTCCCGGACAGAGAGGCACTTCCCCCCAAAATCTCGCCTGCCGTCTCCGACAACGGCACTAGCAGGGCTACCGCTGCTCAGTCACTTGCCCTCCTGCTGCGTCCGTATGCCAGGGCATTCAAAGAGCCCTGCCGGACCCAGAGACGCGGGCACAAGTCCGTGGGCTATGTGCAGCGGCCGAGCGCTTGAAAGAGAGACAAGGAGCAGACTCAAGAGAGTCCTGCGCAAAAGTGCTTTGTTGCAGTGAAGGTGCACGGGCGTCAGTCAGAAGCCCCCCGGCTCCTGCCCCACGGCTCCCCTGGGCCCCCAGCGGGGAGTTAAGCGCTCCCCAAAGACAAGTTCCGACAGGCCAAAGCACACTGCACGTGCCGCCGGGGTTGCCGCTCTTACCGTGTGGCAGGGGTGCTGCCAAGGGGGTTTTTCCCTTTCCTTTTTCTTCTTTCCTTGAGTTCCTTCCCGTTTTTGTCTTTCCTTTTTTTAACCTCGTCTTTTCTTCCCCACACTTTTCTCTCTGCTTCCTCATCTGCTCCGGTCTAATCTACCCCATCTTAACGCTCCCTCTCTGATCTCCCTGTTTCTTTGCACCCCGGTTTTCTCCTCTGCTTTTCTCCCCATTCCTTTCTCCCCGTTTTGCTCCTCTTTTCTCCCCTTTTCTTTCTCCCTCCCTTTTTTCTCCCCCTTTCCTTCTCCCTGCGGCTTCTCCTCCCCATTTGTTCTCCGCCTTTTTCTCTTCCCTCTTTTTCCTCCCATTTTTCACCCCTTCCATTCTCTCCCTTCTTCCTCCCCGCCTTTTCTTCCCTCTTTCCTTTCCTCCCCCTTCCCCCCTTTTTCCTCCCCCATTCTTCTCCCTTCTTTTCCCTCCCCCTTTCCCTATCCCACTTTTCCCCTGTTCTTCTCCCCCTTTATCTCCCTTTTTCCCCCTTCGACTTTTTCCCCCCATTTTCCCTCACCTTTCTGCTCCCTCTTTTTCCCCCCTTTTTGCTTCCCCCATTTTCTCTCCCCCTTTTTCTCTCCCCTTCTTTTCGCCTGCTTTCTTTTCTCCCTGCTTTTCCCTTCCCCTTTTACTCCTCCTTTCTTCTCCCATGTCTCTCCCGCTTTTTTTCTCCCTTCTTCTCCCTTCCCCTTTTCTCTTCCCTCTTTTCTTATCTCCCCTTTTCCAAACCCCTTTGCTCCCCCCTTTCTTCTCCCCCTTTTTGCTCTCCCCCTTCCTTTCTCCCACTTTCCTACCTCCCCCCTTTCTTCTCCCTCTTTTTGCTTCCCCTGCCTTCCCCTTCTTTCCTCCCCCTTTATGCTCCCTTCTTTCACCCTGTACCCCTCTTCTTCTCCCCTTTTTTCTCTTTCCCCTTCTTCTCTCCCTCCTTTTTCTTCCCTCTTTACTTCTCTCCCCGTTTTCTCCCTCTTTTTGCTTACACCCCTTTTTCTCCACCTTTTTTTCTCCTCACTCTTTTCTCCACCAGGCTTTCTCCCCCTTCTTTCTCTTTATTTCCTCTTCACCTCTTTTCTTACACCTTTTTCTTCCCCCTTTATTTTCTCTTCAGCTCTTTTCTCTCCATTTCTTATCCTTCTCTTTCTCTTTCTCTTTCTCTTTCTCTTTCTCTTTCTCTTTCTCTTTCTCTTTCTCTTTCTTTCTCTCTCCTTCTTCTCCTTCTCCTTCTCCTTCTTCTTGACCTTCTTCTTGACCTTCTCCTTCTCCTTCTCCTTCTCCTTCTCCTTCTCCTTCTCCTTCTCCTTCTCCTGCTCTTTCTCGTGGTCCTTGTGGCCCGCCAGCAGGAAGTGGGAATGGCAGCAGGTCCCAGCAGTGTTATGGAAAGGCCCTGGGGAGCAGGACAGCAGCTCTCTGGGGAGCACCTGCCGGGCACTGCGGGTGCAGAGGCAGCTGAGACCGGGGCAGGCAAGGGGGCAGGCGGTTGCTCCAGGGCCTCCTTCGCCAAGCTCGGCTCTTGCTGCTCAACCGCAACATTGTCCGCAGTGCTGGCGTGTTCCTGGTGCCTTCTGCCTCCCGAGCGGTCGGGGGAGGACAGGGCTGGCTCCGAGCGCCTCCTGGGCATTGTGCTGAGCTGCTTTTCCAGAGGAGGCAGTGGAGGGGCAGAGGCACACGTGCCATCTCTGGGGCTTCTCCCTCGGGGCTGCTGCAGCTCAGCGGCTGGGGGGCCGCAGGCAGCTTCTGCAGCGTCCTGCTGAGCGGCCCCTGGGTGCGCTGTGGGGAGAAAGAGCTTGTTAGCTAGTTTTCCTGGCTTCTGAAGGGGAGCAAGGAGACTTTCCCGGTGGGAGCACGCAGCCCAGGCGCATGGCAAGCTGCAGCCTGAGCACCTCTAGAAGTGAGGAGCAGGTCAGGAGACGCAAGCACCCCTGGGGGCCATGACCTGCACGGGGAGAGCGCAGGTCCAGTGCATAGTGAGCAGTGCTGTGAAGAGCAGAGGTTTAACAACTGGGACACCTTTTGTGGAGTGAGGATTGTCCTGAAGTGGCAGGAAGTGCTGCAGGAGCAGAGCCCTGCCATAGGGTCTTGCACCCTCTGCACCTCTCTGCATTGCCACAGACATCTTCCGATCTCCAGCTAAAGCACTGGGACCAGCAGCCCTGGGTGGTGCCAATCCTCCGTGCCTCGTCCTACCTGCGGAGCTGCCCGTGTGCTCGGGTGCCTCCGCAGCCGAGGGGCTGCAAGGCAAGGCCACGTCGTCCCCAAAGATAGCTGTGCAGTTCTCGATGAGAAACTCCACCAGCACCATCACCTGCACAGTGAAAAGCAGGGATGTCAGGGCAAGGGGCTGAGAACCTGCTCAGCAGTCTTTCCTGCTCCTCAGTGCCGTTTCTGCGCCAAAAGCTGTAGCTCTGGGGCTGCGGCTCCATTAAGAGATGTGCCTGTCGCGTGGCGCAGAGCCCAGCTGAGGGGCTGGCTGGTGAGTTCAGCATACCCTGTCGTAGATCTCTCTCTGCACTTCCAGCGGGAGTGTGCTGTCCGTGCCCGGGCTCAGCATGCTGGGCCCCACCCAGATGGCCAGGTTGCTGGCGCCCATCCTGCTGGTGCCTGCGTTCTGGCTGATGCGGTGGAGCACCGCGAGCAAGGGCTTGAGCAGCAGCACATTTGCCCTGGGCAGTTGGTCAGCCACCCTGAGCAAACACAAAGAAAAGGCGCCGTGAATTCAGGGGGCAGCGGCTGCTGCCGCTTCTGGGAGCAAGGCTCAAGGCAACTGCCACAAGTGGCGCCTCCTCCCACGAGAGGAACGCCGGTGCTCTCTCTCGCCTTTCCACGTGTGCTGTCGAGAAAGGCCCGACAGCACGTGCTTAAGTACGAGACCTTGAATGAGAACATCTGGACTGGGAGGTGGGCGCTTCATCAGTAGATGGACAGTGGGAATAAAGGCGAGGTGGTCGGGAGACGTCGTGGGAGGCTTTGCAAAGGCCCGTGAAAGCCTGTGGCTGTGTTGTGTGGTATCGGCACGAGCAAGCGGATAGAAGTGTCGGGCTCTGCCACAGACTGCCCGTTTCCAGAGAAGGCCCCAGCCTCTGCCACCCGCTCCAGAACGGTGGGACTGGCTACACACTTACTCCCTCAGGCCTTCAATCTTCTCCTCCCTGCTTGGCTTCTCCAGAGCCAGCATCCAGCTGTCGTAGAGGGCCGCCGAGAGGAGCGTGCAGGGGATATTTCGCAGGAAGTCCTGCAAGGCCGAGATACGGAGATGAGGCTTGGACACCACGCCTGAGGCCAGACGGAGCATCCACGGGCACTTGGGCTCCCCAGGAGGCAGGCTGCTTGGAGCTACCCGCTCTCAAAGGAGCTCCTGGCCGCTGACAGAGCGAGCAGTGGGCTGCGCGAGGACTGCCCCGCTTGGGCACGCTCGTGGGAGTGCAAGAAGAGGCCCTAGTGCCTATGAGCCTCTAGTGCACCCAGAAACCTCAGTCTTCCTCCCTCAGGAGGCTGCTGGGGAGCAGGAGGAGGACGAGGAGGAGGAGGTGACTTTTCCCAGGGCAGGCACAAGCAGGAGAACGGGCAAGCAGGTGGCAAACACAGAGGCCAAGCTTTCCTCCGCCTGAAAGCCCGTCGTTTGGCTTCCCCGGGGTTTCAGCCTGGAGTGCCCCCTGGGCCCAGCTAGGCGCTCGAGTGGGCCCCTGCAGGTGGGCAACGTACTCTCCGTGCTGCCAGTCGGCAGAAATTCACCTTCAAGATTCCTGCCAAGAGGTGCACGGGTTGGCTTGCCAAGTCAACGGCCCCTCCTTTGTTCAGCTCCTCCCTCAAGTCCCTGCGGGCCTTCTCACTGGCACCTTTCCGGAATATGCCCTCCGTGGCAGGCCCTTCCCTGTACAATATGGCCAGCAGCTCCTGCAGGAGAAAGCAGACGGGGCTGGCAGAAGAGCTCATCGGGTGCAGAAAGGCCGTTTAGCAGGGAAGCACTTGCTCAGGGAGAGAAGCGAGTTTGTGCCTGGGCGGCGCATGCTGCTTTGCCTTGGTTCGGATCTAGTTCTCGCTGCAGGTACATGGCGCTGGGCGTAGCCGGGCTGTGCCCCAAGCCAGCCTCTCGAGCACGCTTCTGTAGTCGGGGGACTACAGAAACCCCTGGCTGTTCCTGCTGCTGCAAGCTTCCCTCCTTTGCAGGCCTTCTGCAGCCCAGGAGCTGGGGGTGCCGCCTGGCGGGACAAGCCGGCAGGCGGATCGCTGCGTGGCCAGGCTGCCTTACCTGGACTGGCTGGGGCAGGGTCCCCTGCTCTCCACAAAGGGTAGCCAGAGGCTGGCCAAAGAGAGGCGTCCCGAGGCCAGAGTCCGGCTGCCCGGGGCCGTCCCCGTTGGCCGAGGCTCGTCTCCGAGCAAACGGCCATGGCAGGAACCTCTTCCTTGTCTTAGTCCCCTCTGCTGCAAGCAAGAGGAAAGCAGAAGTGGAGAGGGAGCGGAGGGGCTGCAGCTTTTCAGCTGCTGTCGAGCGCTGGGTGAGGAGGCAGCTCCTCAGCTTCCCTTTGCAACTCACCAGTGGAGTGGCCAAGTCCCTCTTCAGCAGCCGATGGGGCCAAGACGGGGCTCTGCTTGGTGCCAGCCTGCAAGAAAGAAAGGCAGGCGTTCAGGTTACGGAGGCGCCCGGCAGCAGCCAGGGCCGCCAGCCAGGTGCTTCAGCCCCGCAGAAAAGCGCGAGCGGCTGCAGGGAAAACCCGAGGTCGTGGGATGCCGGCGGAGGAGATGCTTGCGTGCGGGAACGGCCTGGCCTCTCTGCCCGACGTGGGTGCTTGGGGCCGGCCGCCTTCCCTCCCAAAACTCGCATGCCTCCCGGCAGCCCGCAGCCGGGGCCGCGGGACAGGGAGCCCCTGCTCACCTCCGCCGAAACCAAGGCCTCGACGGTCCGGGCGGTCAGCGACCCCGACTAGGCAAGAGAGCAAAGAGGCAGCGTGAGCAGGCGGTGGCGCGGGCTCTTGCCCGCAGCCCCGTGGCGCTCGGGGCGCAGCGCAGCCCCCCGGGACACTTACGGCGCCCTGGAAGCTGACGGCCGTGACGAGGAGCCAAAGGGAGGCGAGTCGGGTGACGCGGGTCTCCGGGGCTCCTGGGCTCGGCCTGGGCACAGGGCAGGGGCAAAGGCCGAGCTCCGTCACAGCCAGCCCCTCTGCTGGCTGCCCGGGCCCCGGCCCCGCGCGCCCGCGCCACCCTGGCGCAGGAGCCCTTCCCGCGGCGCTGGCTGGCAGCACCGCTCGGCAGCGGCCGCGGCCCCGGCCCTGCGGCCTCCGCGCCTCTTGCGTGGGCAAACGGGCAGCGGCAGCTCGCGGTGCCCCTGCCCGCCGGCAAGGAGCCGCCGGGCCAGCTGCAGGCCGCTGCTCTTGCTTTGCGGGCACAAGGCGAAGGCCCTGCTGCTGCCGCTCTGCCCGGCAGCTGCCCCGCGCAGGGGGGTCCCTTTCCCCCACCTCCCCGGCTGCTTTGCTGGGGGCAGCTGCCCCGGCACCTCTGCACCGCCCGCAGCCTTGCCGCCGCCACAGGCGGGCTGAATTGCCCGCCAGGGCTCACCTGAGCATCGTGCTCAGCCACAGCTCCTTGGCCTCCCGCGACCTGCAGCCAAAAGGAGAAACAGCCTCAGAGCCCGCTCCTCCTCCTCCTCCTCCTGCTCCTCCTGCTCCTCCTGCTCCTCCTCGGGAGAGGCCCAGGTGCCCGGACAGCTCTCGCCCGCTTGGCACTGCTGCACAGCGCCATGCACCCAAGCCCCCGGTCGGTGTCCCCCCGCAGTGTCCCTGGGGGGAGCAGAGGTGCAGGGGGGAGGTGGGGGCGGGGGCGAGGCTTGTGCACGCCTGGAGGTGCCTGTGACTGCGTCAGAAACCCCCGCAGGACCCCTACTGTCTCTCGCCCCAGCCGGAGCTGAGCCCCAGCAAGGCCAGAGAGGACTGCAGGCGAGCACGGTGCCCTGCACCCCCCACAGCCCTGCACGTGCCGCCAAGACTCACCGGAAAGTGACCACGCAGCCGTCGTTGGGCCAGACGAGGACGAGGGCATTGGTGCATTTCAGGCCATGCCCGTCCTCTTCCTCCTCTTCGCGCCCGCCCGCCGCCTCGTCCTTCCCGCACAGCAGCCAGAGCTGGCCAAGAGGCACGCGGTGCTTGAGCAGGAAGGTGGAGCCGCACCTGCGGAGGGAGAGCAGGGAGCGGCGTGGAGGTTGTGTGGTGGGGCAGCGGCAGCAGTGGCCAGCAGGGCAGAGGCAGTGCCCGGGGGCAGAGGGTGGGGGCGGGGGAAGGACGGCTGGGGCTGCTCTCCTTACTTGAAGGTGGCGATGGCCAGGGTGTCGGGGAAGAGGAGGAGGTGCCTGTCCCTGGTGCGCCGGTGCCGGGTCACCTGGACACGGTCGCTGAGGAGGAGCTGGGGGCTCCTGCGCGACACGAAGGCGCCGAGCGGCGCCGGGGGCCGGGAGGCTCCCCTGGCCTCGAGCCCGGGGCCGGCGCCAGGAGCCGCGCGGCCAGGGGCCTCGGGCCGTGCCTGCGTGCCGGCAGCGGGGCCGGCAGCGCCCCGGGCACCGCAGCAGTTCGCCTGTCCCATGGCGCCGTGGCCGGGTCAGCAGCTGCGGTGCGTCCGTGCCCCGCGCCGGGCAGCGCCAGGCGCCGGTCAGGCCTGCGCAAAGCACGGAGCGGTGTCGGCGTGCCGAGTAGTGCCGCTGGGCTGGGAGCCTGCGTCTCCCTGCTGCCCCGCACCGGCACAGCACCGCACTGGGGCCGGGCGGGCGCCGGTGGCCGTGGCCACCCGGGTGCCACCGCGGCACATTGTGATGCACGACGGCACATTGTGATGCGCCGGCCGGGCCGTGGGGCAGGGCCGGGGCGTGGGCCGGGGGCTGCAGGTCTCCCTGGCGGAGGAGACGGGCTCGGTGCTGGAGCAGCTCCCGGCTTCAGCAGCCGGCTCTGTGTCCGTGAAAAGCCCCCACGCACAGGCGGCTTGCCCACCCGGCTGCAGCATGCCCTGTTGTTGCTGGGACAGGAGGACTCCCGCTTTGGAGGGGCCAAGCAAGGGGGCCTGTGCCCGCTAGAGAAGCAGGGCCCAGGCGGTGCCCCAAATCCCAACTTTCACACTTCCTCGGCCCTCTGTCAGTGGGGTGGTCCGCCCGAGACTGGAGACCCCCAGGCCAGGTGCCAAAATGTGGCATCACCATGACAAGTGGGAATGTTGGCTCCAAGCACAGCCAGAGAAGACTTGAGGGCAGGATTCAGTTGCCCAGACACCAGGACCAGCATCTGTTTGAGATGCCTTGGGAAATCCCTTGCGGCGGGTGCCCTGGCATACCCAGAAGCCTGTAGGCCCGGGCTTTCAGGCACCTGAATCCCCCCTCACCTCGTGTGCATCGCACCAGTCTGCCGAGAGTCTCAACAGCACTCCACAGGACATTAGGCAGGCTCATGGAAATGCTTGCATACGGATCACAGCATCACAGAATGGCCAAGGCTGGAAGGGACCTCTGGAGATCATCTAGTGCAACCTCCCTGCTCAAGCAGGGTCCTCTAGAGCACATTGCCCAGGATCGCGTCCAGGCGGGTTTTGACTCTCTCCGGGGCAGGAGACTCCGCCACCTCTCTGGGCAACCTGTTCCAGCGCTCAGTCACCCTCACAGGAAAGAAGGAGGACATTTTCCTCATGTTCAGGCGGAACTGCCTGTGGCTCAGTTTGTGCCCGTTGCCTCTTGTCCTGTTGCTGGGCACCACCGAGAAGAGCCTGGCCCCATCCTCTCGACACCCTCCCTTCACATACTTGTACGCACTGATGAGATCGCCTCTCGGTCTTCTCTTCTCCAGGCTAAACAGGCCCAGCTCTCCCCGCCTTTCTTCATAGCAGAGGTGCTCCAGAGTCTGAAACGGAAGTCGCCATGCGTGCAGGCTGCACCGGAGCGCCAGTCCAAAGGCCTGTGGGCATGCCTGCAGGGGTGGTCTTTCTCTCAGCCGTCACTGATGCTTGGCTCCAGAGGGGAGGCGCCTCCAAAGTGCTTTTGCTGCACGGGGCTCTCCTCAACCAAGCGGCTGAGACGGGTGTGGCACACCAAGAGGTTGCACCTCGCTGGTGCGCGAGGGTGCAGGAGGAAGCGTCGCATGGGATAGGGCGCGAGAGGGAAGAGGGCTGCAGGAAAGCTGATTGATAGACAAGGATCACCTCCTCCAAGCTCCACGCGTGCCCAACCTGGGAGCCTTCCACGAGGGAAGGGCTGGCTGGACAGAGGAGGGGAGAGCAGTGGATGTTGTCTGCCTTGAGGTCAGTAAGGCTTTCCACGCTGCCTGCCCTCACATGCCCTCCGAGGCAAGCTGAGGAAGTAGGGGCGAGATGAGCAGGCAGTGAGGGGGACTGAGAAGTGGCTGAACGGCAGAGCTGCAAGGGTTGTGATGAGTGGTGCAAAGCCTAGGTGGAGGCCAGTAACACAAGGTGCAGGCCAAGGGTCAGTGCGGGCTCTGGTCCCGTTCCTCTTCTTCCTCAGTGGCCCGGGTGATGGGGCAGAAAGCACCCTCAGCAAGCTGGCTGCTAAACCAGGGGGGATGGAAAACAGGGAGGAGTGGCTGACGCACCAGAGGGCTGTGCTGCCATTGAGAGGGCCTTTGACGGACTGGAGAGACGGGCTAAGAGGAACCTCCTGAAGCTCAACAAGGGGAAAGGCCAAGTGCTGCACCTAGGCAGAAAGAAGTCCATGCACCAGTACAGGCTAGAGGCCAACGTGCTGGAAAGCAGCTCTTGGGGGAAAGCCCTGGGCGTCCTGGTGCACAAGTTGCCCGTGAGCCTGCACTGCACCCTTGTGGCCAAGGCGGCCAGCGGCCTGCTGGGCTGTGGTTAGGAGGAGCCTTGGCAGCAGGTGGAGGGAGGCGGTCCTGCACAGCTGGAGTGCTGTGGCTGGTGCTGGGCTGCCCCGGCCAAGGGAGATGTGGAGCTCCTGGAGTGAGTCCAGCGATGGGCTACGAAGATGCTGAAGGGCCTGCAGCATCTCTCCCAGGAGGACAGGCTGCGAGCTGAGGCTGTCTCTTGGCGGCCGTGCGGGCCGCAAGGACAAAACGCTTGTGGTTTTGGCAAAAGAGAGCTGGAAGCCAGGTGACGGCAGAGCTGCAGATTGCCAAGAGCGGCCAATGCCTTTTGCAACTGGCAGCGGGACCTTCTCCTTCAGCTTGCTTGGGAGGAGAGTGCCCCTGCTCACAGGGGCCGACGGAGGGGGCCTCTTCTCTAGTTGCAGCCTGCTGCCGGGATGCTGCTTCTGCCAGTCGCGGCTCTGGTCAGGCCACGTCACCTCCTGCCCCTTTCCCCCGTGTCCTGGGAAGAGCTGCACCCGGGAAACATCCCGCCTGCCATGCCTGCGTGCTGCCTTGCTCGGAAGCCCCTGCTGGAGCAGCATCGGCTCCCTGCGGCTTCTCTCTGCCCCTGACTGCAAACTGCTGCCCTCTGGCGGTGTCCCTTGACTCCCGGACAGAGAGGCACTTCCCCCCAAAATCTCGCCTGCCGTCTCCGACAACGGCACTAGCAGGGCTACCGCTGCTCAGTCACTTGCCCTCCTGCTGCGTCCGTATACCAGGGCATTCAAAGAGCCCTGCCGGACCCAGAGACGCGGGCACAAGTCCGTGGGCTATGTGCAGCGGCCGAGCGCTTGAAAGAGAGACAAGGAGCAGACTCAAGAGAGTCCTGCGCAAAAGTGCTTTGTTGCAGTGAAGGTGCACGGGCGTCAGTCAGAAGCCCCCCGGCTCCTGCCCCACGGCTCCCCTGGGCCCCCAGCAGGGAGTTAAGCGCTCCCCAAAGACAAGTTCCGACAGGCCAAAGCACACTGCACGTGCCGCCGGGGTTGCCGCTCTTACCGTGTGGCAGGGGTGCTGCCAAGGGGGTTTTTCCCTTTCCTTTTTCTTCTTTCCTTGAGTTCCTTCCCGTTTTTGTCTTTCCTTTTTTTAACCTCGTCTTTTCTTCCCCACACTTTTCTCTCTGCTTCCTCATCTGCTCCGGTCTAATCTACCCCATCTTAACGCTCCCTCTCTGATCTCCCTGTTTCTTTGCACCCCGGTTTTCTCCTCTGCTTTTCTCCCCATTCCTTTCTCCCCGTTTTGCTCCTCTTTTCTCCCCTTTTCTTTCTCCCTCCCTTTTTTCTCCCCCTTTCCTTCTCCCTGCGGCTTCTCCTCCCCATTTGTTCTCCGCCTTTTTCTCTTCCCTCTTTTTCCTCCCATTTTTCACCCCTTCCATTCTCTCCCTTCTTCCTCCCCGCCTTTTCTTCCCTCTTTCCTTTCCTCCCCCTTCCCCCCTTTTTCCTCCCCCATTCTTCTCCCTTCTTTTCCCTCCCCCTTTCCCTATCCCGCTTTTCCCCTGTTCTTCTCCCCCTTTATCTCCCTTTTTCCCCCTTCGACTTTTTCCCCCCATTTTCCCTCACCTTTCTGCTCCCTCTTTTTCCCCCCTTTTTGCTTCCCCCATTTTCTCTCCCCCTTTTTCTCTCCCCTTCTTTTCGCCTGCTTTCTTTTCTCCCTGCTTTTCCCTTCCCCTTTTACTCCTCCTTTCTTCTCCCATGTCTCTCCCGCTTTTTTTCTCCCTTCTTCTCCCTTCCCCTTTTCTCTTCCCTCTTTTCTTATCTCCCCTTTTCCAAACCCCTTTGCTCCCCCCTTTCTTCTCCCCCTTTTTGCTCTCCCCCTTCCTTTCTCCCACTTTCCTACCTCCCCCCTTTCTTCTCCCTCTTTTTGCTTCCCCTGCCTTCCCCTTCTTTCCTCCCCCTTTATGCTCCCTTCTTTCACCCTGTACCCCTCTTCTTCTCCCCTTTTTTCTCTTTCCCCTTCTTCTCTCCCTCCTTTTTCTTCCCTCTTTACTTCTCTCCCCGTTTTCTCCCTCTTTTTGCTTACACCCCTTTTTCTCCACCTTTTTTTCTCCTCACTCTTTTCTCCACCAGGCTTTCTCCCCCTTCTTTCTCTTTATTTCCTCTTCACCTCTTTTCTTACACCTTTTTCTTCCCCCTTTATTTTCTCTTCAGCTCTTTTCTCTCCATTTCTTATCCTTCTCTTTCTCTTTCTCTTTCTCTTTCTCTTTCTCTTTCTCTTTCTCTTTCTCTTTCTCTTTCTCTTTCTTTCTCTCTCCTTCTTCTCCTTCTCCTTCTCCTTCTTCTTGACCTTCTTCTTGACCTTCTCCTTCTCCTTCTCCTTCTCCTTCTCCTTCTCCTTCTCCTTCTCCTTCTCCTGCTCTTTCTCGTGGTCCTTGTGGCCCGCCAGCAGGAAGTGGGAATGGCAGCAGGTCCCAGCAGTGTTATGGAAAGGCCCTGGGGAGCAGGACAGCAGCTCTCTGGGGAGCACCTGCCGGGCACTGCGGGTGCAGAGGCAGCTGAGACCGGGGCAGGCAAGGGGGCAGGCGGTTGCTCCAGGGCCTCCTTCGCCAAGCTCGGCTCTTGCTGCTCAACCGCAACATTGTCCGCAGTGCTGGCGTGTTCCTGGTGCCTTCTGCCTCCCGAGCGGTCGGGGGAGGACAGGGCTGGCTCCGAGCGCCTCCTGGGCATTGTGCTGAGCTGCTTTTCCAGAGGAGGCAGTGGAGGGGCAGAGGCACACGTGCCATCTCTGGGGCTTCTCCCTCGGGGCTGCTGCAGCTCAGCGGCTGGGGGGCCGCAGGCAGCTTCTGCAGCGTCCTGCTGAGCGGCCCCTGGGTGCGCTGTGGGGAGAAAGAGCTTGTTAGCTAGTTTTCCTGGCTTCTGAAGGGGAGCAAGGAGACTTTCCCGGTGGGAGCACGCAGCCCAGGCGCATGGCAAGCTGCAGCCTGAGCACCTCTAGAAGTGAGGAGCAGGTCAGGAGACGCAAGCACCCCTGGGGGCCATGACCTGCACGGGGAGAGCGCAGGTCCAGTGCATAGTGAGCAGTGCTGTGAAGAGCAGAGGTTTAACAACTGGGACACCTTTTGTGGAGTGAGGATTGTCCTGAAGTGGCAGGAAGTGCTGCAGGAGCAGAGCCCTGCCATAGGGTCTTGCACCCTCTGCACCTCTCTGCATTGCCACAGACATCTTCCGATCTCCAGCTAAAGCACTGGGACCAGCAGCCCTGGGTGGTGCCAATCCTCCGTGCCTCGTCCTACCTGCGGAGCTGCCCGTGTGCTCGGGTGCCTCCGCAGCCGAGGGGCTGCAAGGCAAGGCCACGTCGTCCCCAAAGATAGCTGTGCAGTTCTCGATGAGAAACTCCACCAGCACCATCACCTGCACAGTGAAAAGCAGGGATGTCAGGGCAAGGGGCTGAGAACCTGCTCAGCAGTCTTTCCTGCTCCTCAGTGCCGTTTCTGCGCCAAAAGCTGTAGCTCTGGGGCTGCGGCTCCATTAAGAGATGTGCCTGTCGCGTGGCGCAGAGCCCAGCTGAGGGGCTGGCTGGTGAGTTCAGCATACCCTGTCGTAGATCTCTCTCTGCACTTCCAGCGGGAGTGTGCTGTCCGTGCCCGGGCTCAGCATGCTGGGCCCCACCCAGATGGCCAGGTTGCTGGCGCCCATCCTGCTGGTGCCTGCGTTCTGGCTGATGCGGTGGAGCACCGCGAGCAAGGGCTTGAGCAGCAGCACATTTGCCCTGGGCAGTTGGTCAGCCACCCTGAGCAAACACAAAGAAAAGGCGCCGTGAATTCAGGGGGCAGCGGCTGCTGCCGCTTCTGGGAGCAAGGCTCAAGGCAACTGCCACAAGTGGCGCTTCCTCCCACGAGAGGAACGCCGGTGCTCTCTCTCGCCTTTCCACGTGTGCTGTCGAGAAAGGCCCGACAGCACGTGCTTAAGTACGAGACCTTGAATGAGAACATCTGGACTGGGAGGTGGGCGCTTCATCAGTAGATGGACAGTGGGAATAAAGGCGAGGTGGTCGGGAGACGTCGTGGGAGGCTTTGCAAAGGCCCGTGAAAGCCTGTGGCTGTGTTGTGTGGTATCGGCACGAGCAAGCGGATAGAAGTGTCGGGCTCTGCCACAGACTGCCCGTTTCCAGAGAAGGCCCCAGCCTCTGCCACCCGCTCCAGAACGGTGGGACTGGCTACACACTTACTCCCTCAGGCCTTCAATCTTCTCCTCCCTGCTTGGCTTCTCCAGAGCCAGCATCCAGCTGTCGTAGAGGGCCGCCGAGAGGAGCGTGCAGGGGATATTTCGCAGGAAGTCCTGCAAGGCCGAGATACGGAGATGAGGCTTGGACACCACGCCTGAGGCCAGACGGAGCGTCCACGGGCACTTGGGCTCCCCAGGAGGCAGGCTGCTTGGAGCTACCCGCTCTCAAAGGAGCTCCTGGCCGCTGACAGAGCGAGCAGTGGGCTGCGCGAGGACCGCCCCGCTTGGGCACGCTCGTGGGAGTGCAAGAAGAGGCCCTAGTGCCTATGAGCCTCTAGTGCACCCAGAAACCTCAGTCTTCCTCCCTCAGGAGGCTGCTGGGGAGCAGGAGGAGGACGAGGAGGAGGAGGTGACTTTTCCCAGGGCAGGCACAAGCAGGAGAACGGGCAAGCAGGTGGCAAACACAGAGGCCAAGCTTTCCTCCGCCTGAAAGCCCGTCGTTTGGCTTCCCCGGGGTTTCAGCCTGGAGTGCCCCCTGGGCCCAGCTAGGCGCTCGAGTGGGCCCCTGCAGGTGGGCAACGTACTCTCCGTGCTGCCAGTCGGCAGAAATTCACCTTCAAGATTCCTGCCAAGAGGTGCACGGGTTGGCTTGCCAAGTCAACGGCCCCTCCTTTGTTCAGCTCCTCCCTCAAGTCCCTGCGGGCCTTCTCACTGGCACCTTTCCGGAATATGCCCTCCGTGGCAGGCCCTTCCCTGTACAATATGGCCAGCAGCTCCTGCAGGAGAAAGCAGACGGGGCTGGCAGAAGAGCTCATCGGGTGCAGAAAGGCCGTTTAGCAGGGAAGCACTTGCTCAGGGAGAGAAGCGAGTTTGTGCCTGGGCGGCGCATGCTGCTTTGCCTTGGTTCGGATCTAGTTCTCGCTGCAGGTACATGGCGCTGGGCGTAGCCGGGCTGTGCCCCAAGCCAGCCTCTCGAGCACGCTTCTGTAGTCGGGGGACTACAGAAACCCCTGGCTGTTCCTGCTGCTGCAAGCTTCCCTCCTTTGCAGGCCTTCTGCAGCCCAGGAGCTGGGGGTGCCGCCTGGCGGGACAAGCCGGCAGGCGGATCGCTGCGTGGCCAGGCTGCCTTACCTGGACTGGCTGGGGCAGGGTCCCCTGCTCTCCACAAAGGGTAGCCAGAGGCTGGCCAAAGAGAGGCGTCCCGAGGCCAGAGTCCGGCTGCCCGGGGCCGTCCCCGTTGGCCGAGGCTCGTCTCCGAGCAAACGGCCATGGCAGGAACCTCTTCCTTGTCTTAGTCCCCTCTGCTGCAAGCAAGAGGAAAGCAGAAGTGGAGAGGGAGCGGAGGGGCTGCAGCTTTTCAGCTGCTGTCGAGCGCTGGGTGAGGAGGCAGCTCCTCAGCTTCCCTTTGCAACTCACCAGTGGAGTGGCCAAGTCCCTCTTCAGCAGCCGATGGGGCCAAGACGGGGCTCTGCTTGGTGCCAGCCTGCAAGAAAGAAAGGCAGGCGTTCAGGTTACGGAGGCGCCCGGCAGCAGCCAGGGCCGCCAGCCAGGTGCTTCAGCCCCGCAGAAAAGCGCGAGCGGCTGCAGGGAAAACCCGAGGTCGTGGGATGCCGGCGGAGGAGATGCTTGCGTGCGGGAACGGCCTGGCCTCTCTGCCCGACGTGGGTGCTTGGGGCCGGCCGCCTTCCCTCCCGAAACTCGCATGCCTCCCGGCAGCCCGCAGCCGGGGCCGCGGGACAGGGAGCCCCTGCTCACCTCCGCCGAAACCAAGGCCTCGACGGTCCGGGCGGTCAGCGACCCCGACTAGGCAAGAGAGCAAAGAGGCAGCGTGAGCAGGCGGTGGCGCGGGCTCTTGCCCGCAGCCCCGTGGCGCTCGGGGCGCAGCGCAGCCCCCCGGGACACTTACGGCGCCCTGGAAGCTGACGGCCGTGACGAGGAGCCGAAGGGAGGCGAGTCGGGTGACGCGGGTCTCCGGGGCTCCTGGGCTCGGCCTGGGCACAGGGCAGGGGCAAAGGCCGAGCTCCGTCACAGCCAGCCCCTCTGCTGGCTGCCCGGGCCCCGGCCCCGCGCGCCCACGCCACCCTGGCGCAGGAGCCCTTCCCGCGGCGCTGGCTGGCAGCACCGCTCGGCAGCGGCCGCGGCCCCGGCCCTGCGGCCTCCGCGCCTCTTGCGTGGGCAAACGGGCAGCGGCAGCTCGCGGTGCCCCTGCCCGCCGGCAAGGAGCCGCCGGGCCAGCTGCAGGCCGCTGCTCTTGCTTTGCGGGCACAAGGCGAAGGCCCTGCTGCTGCCGCTCTGCCCGGCAGCTGCCCCGCGCAGGGGGGTCCCTTTCCCCCACCTCCCCGGCTGCTTTGCTGGGGGCAGCTGCCCCGGCACCTCTGCACCGCCCGCAGCCTTGCCGCCGCCGCAGGCGGGCTGAATTGCCCGCCAGGGCTCACCTGAGCATCGTGCTCAGCCACAGCTCCTTGGCCTCCCGCGACCTGCAGCCAAAAGGAGAAACAGCCTCAGAGCCCGCTCCTCCTCCTCCTCCTCCTGCTCCTCCTGCTCCTCCTGCTCCTCCTCGGGAGAGGCCCAGGTGCCCGGACAGCTCTCGCCCGCTTGGCACTGCTGCACAGCGCCATGCACCCAAGCCCCCGGTCGGTGTCCCCCCGCAGTGTCCCTGGGGGGAGCAGAGGTGCAGGGGGGAGGTGGGGGCGGGGGCGAGGCTTGTGCACGCCTGGAGGTGCCTGTGACTGCGTCAGAAACCCCCGCAGGACCCCTACTGTCTCTCGCCCCAGCCGGAGCTGAGCCCCAGCAAGGCCAGAGAGGACTGCAGGCGAGCACGGTGCCCTGCACCCCCCACAGCCCTGCACGTGCCGCCAAGACTCACCGGAAAGTGACCACGCAGCCGTCGTTGGGCCAGACGAGGACGAGGGCATTGGTGCACTTCAGGCCATGCCCGTCCTCTTCCTCCTCTTCGCGCCCGCCCGCCGCCTCGTCCTTCCCGCACAGCAGCCAGAGCTGGCCGAGAGGCACGCGGTGCTTGAGCAGGAAGGTGGAGCCGCACCTGCGGAGGGAGAGCAGGGAGCGGCGTGGAGGTTGTGTGGTGGGGCAGCGGCAGCAGTGGCCAGCAGGGCAGAGGCAGTGCCCGGGGGCAGAGGGTGGGGGCGGGGGAAGGACGGCTGGGGCTGCTCTCCTTACTTGAAGGTGGCGATGGCCAGGGTGTCGGGGAAGAGGAGGAGGTGCCTGTCCCTGGTGCGCCGGTGCCGGGTCACCTGGACACGGTCGCTGAGGAGGAGCTGGGGGCTCCTGCGCGACACGAAGGCGCCGAGCGGCGCCGGGGGCCGGGAGGCTCCCCTGGCCTCGAGCCCGGGGCCGGCGCCAGGAGCCGCGCGGCCAGGGGCCTCGGGCCGTGCCTGCGTGCCGGCAGCGGGGCCGGCAGCGCCCCGGGCACCGCAGCAGTTCGCCTGTCCCATGGCGCCGTGGCCGGGTCAGCAGCTGCGGTGCGTCCGTGCCCCGCGCCGGGCAGCGCCAGGCGCCGGTCAGGCCTGCGCAAAGCACGGAGCGGTGTCGGCGTGCCGAGTAGTGCCGCTGGGCTGGGAGCCTGCGTCTCCCTGCTGCCCCGCACCGGCACAGCACCGCACTGGGGCCGGGCGGGCGCCGGTGGCCGTGGCCACCCGGGTGCCACCGCGGCACATTGTGATGCACGACGGCACATTGTGATGCGCCGGCCGGGCCGTGGGGCAGGGCCGGGGCGTGGGCCGGGGGCTGCAGGTCTCCCTGGCGGAGGAGACGGGCTCGGTGCTGGAGCAGCTCCCGGCTTCAGCAGCCGGCTCTGTGTCCGTGAAAAGCCCCCACGCACAGGCGGCTTGCCCACCCGGCTGCAGCATGCCCTGTTGTTGCTGGGACAGGAGGACTCCCGCTTTGGAGGGGCCAAGCAAGGGGGCCTGTGCCCGCTAGAGAAGCAGGGCCCAGGCGGTGCCCCAAATCCCAACTTTCACACTTCCTCGGCCCTCTGTCAGTGGGGTGGTCCGCCCGAGACTGGAGACCCCCAGGCCAGGTGCCAAAATGTGGCATCACCATGACAAGTGGGAATGTTGGCTCCAAGCACAGCCAGAGAAGACTTGAGGGCAGGATTCAGTTGCCCAGACACCAGGACCAGCATCTGTTTGAGATGCCTTGGGAAATCCCTTGCGGCGGGTGCCCTGGCATACCCAGAAGCCTGTAGGCCCGGGCTTTCAGGCACCTGAATCCCCCCTCACCTCGTGTGCATCGCACCAGTCTGCCGAGAGTCTCAACAGCACTCCACAGGACATTAGGCAGGCTCATGGAAATGCTTGCATACGGATCACAGCATCACAGAATGGCCAAGGCTGGAAGGGACCTCTGGAGATCATCTAGTGCAACCTCCCTGCTCAAGCAGGGTCCTCTAGAGCACATTGCCCAGGATCGCGTCCAGGCGGGTTTTGACTCTCTCCGGGGCAGGAGACTCCGCCACCTCTCTGGGCAACCTGTTCCAGCGCTCAGTCACCCTCACAGGAAAGAAGGAGGACATTTTCCTCATGTTCAGGCGGAACTGCCTGTGGCTCAGTTTGTGCCCGTTGCCTCTTGTCCTGTTGCTGGGCACCACCGAGAAGAGCCTGGCCCCATCCTCTCGACACCCTCCCTTCACATACTTGTACGCACTGATGAGATCGCCTCTCGGTCTTCTCTTCTCCAGGCTAAACAGGCCCAGCTCTCCCCGCCTTTCTTCATAGCAGAGGTGCTCCAGAGTCTGAAACGGAAGTCGCCATGCGTGCAGGCTGCACCGGAGCGCCAGTCCAAAGGCCTGTGGGCATGCCTGCAGGGGTGGTCTTTCTCTCAGCCGTCACTGATGCTTGGCTCCAGAGGGGAGGCGCCTCCAAAGTGCTTTTGCTGCACGGGGCTCTCCTCAACCAAGCGGCTGAGACGGGTGTGGCACACCAAGAGGTTGCACCTCGCTGGTGCGCGAGGGTGCAGGAGGAAGCGTCGCATGGGATAGGGCGCGAGAGGGAAGAGGGCTGCAGGAAAGCTGATTGATAGACAAGGATCACCTCCTCCAAGCTCCACGCGTGCCCAACCTGGGAGCCTTCCACGAGGGAAGGGCTGGCTGGACAGAGGAGGGGAGAGCAGTGGATGTTGTCTGCCTTGAGGTCAGTAAGGCTTTCCACGCTGCCTGCCCTCACATGCCCTCCGAGGCAAGCTGAGGAAGTAGGGGCGAGATGAGCAGGCAGTGAGGGGGACTGAGAAGTGGCTGAACGGCAGAGCTGCAAGGGTTGTGATGAGTGGTGCAAAGCCTAGGTGGAGGCCAGTAACACAAGGTGCAGGCCAAGGGTCAGTGCGGGCTCTGGTCCCGTTCCTCTTCTTCCTCAGTGGCCCGGGTGATGGGGCAGAAAGCACCCTCAGCAAGCTGGCTGCTAAACCAGGGGGGATGGAAAACAGGGAGGAGTGGCTGACGCACCAGAGGGCTGTGCTGCCATTGAGAGGGCCTTTGACGGACTGGAGAGACGGGCTAAGAGGAACCTCCTGAAGCTCAACAAGGGGAAAGGCCAAGTGCTGCACCTAGGCAGAAAGAAGTCCATGCACCAGTACAGGCTAGAGGCCAACGTGCTGGAAAGCAGCTCTTGGGGGAAAGCCCTGGGCGTCCTGGTGCACAAGTTGCCCGTGAGCCTGCACTGCACCCTTGTGGCCAAGGCGGCCAGCGGCCTGCTGGGCTGTGGTTAGGAGGAGCCTTGGCAGCAGGTGGAGGGAGGCGGTCCTGCACAGCTGGAGTGCTGTGGCTGGTGCTGGGCTGCCCCGGCCAAGGGAGATGTGGAGCTCCTGGAGTGAGTCCAGCGATGGGCTACGAAGATGCTGAAGGGCCTGCAGCATCTCTCCCAGGAGGACAGGCTGCGAGCTGAGGCTGTCTCTTGGCGGCCGTGCGGGCCGCAAGGACAAAACGCTTGTGGTTTTGGCAAAAGAGAGCTGGAAGCCAGGTGACGGCAGAGCTGCAGATTGCCAAGAGCGGCCAATGCCTTTTGCAACTGGCAGCGGGACCTTCTCCTTCAGCTTGCTTGGGAGGAGAGTGCCCCTGCTCACAGGGGCCGACGGAGGGGGCCTCTTCTCTAGTTGCAGCCTGCTGCCGGGATGCTGCTTCTGCCAGTCGCGGCTCTGGTCAGGCCACGTCACCTCCTGCCCCTTTCCCCCGTGTCCTGGGAAGAGCTGCACCCGGGAAACATCCCGCCTGCCATGCCTGCGTGCTGCCTTGCTCGGAAGCCCCTGCTGGAGCAGCATCGGCTCCCTGCGGCTTCTCTCTGCCCCTGACTGCAAACTGCTGCCCTCTGGCGGTGTCCCTTGACTCCCGGACAGAGAGGCACTTCCCCCCAAAATCTCGCCTGCCGTCTCCGACAACGGCACTAGCAGGGCTACCGCTGCTCAGTCACTTGCCCTCCTGCTGCGTCCGTATACCAGGGCATTCAAAGAGCCCTGCCGGACCCAGAGACGCGGGCACAAGTCCGTGGGCTATGTGCAGCGGCCGAGCGCTTGAAAGAGAGACAAGGAGCAGACTCAAGAGAGTCCTGCGCAAAAGTGCTTTGTTGCAGTGAAGGTGCACGGGCGTCAGTCAGAAGCCCCCCGGCTCCTGCCCCACGGCTCCCCTGGGCCCCCAGCAGGGAGTTAAGCGCTCCCCAAAGACAAGTTCCGACAGGCCAAAGCACACTGCACGTGCCGCCGGGGTTGCCGCTCTTACCGTGTGGCAGGGGTGCTGCCAAGGGGGTTTTTCCCTTTCCTTTTTCTTCTTTCCTTGAGTTCCTTCCCGTTTTTGTCTTTCCTTTTTTTAACCTCGTCTTTTCTTCCCCACACTTTTCTCTCTGCTTCCTCATCTGCTCCGGTCTAATCTACCCCATCTTAACGCTCCCTCTCTGATCTCCCTGTTTCTTTGCACCCCGGTTTTCTCCTCTGCTTTTCTCCCCATTCCTTTCTCCCCGTTTTGCTCCTCTTTTCTCCCCTTTTCTTTCTCCCTCCCTTTTTTCTCCCCCTTTCCTTCTCCCTGCGGCTTCTCCTCCCCATTTGTTCTCCGCCTTTTTCTCTTCCCTCTTTTTCCTCCCATTTTTCACCCCTTCCATTCTCTCCCTTCTTCCTCCCCGCCTTTTCTTCCCTCTTTCCTTTCCTCCCCCTTCCCCCCTTTTTCCTCCCCCATTCTTCTCCCTTCTTTTCCCTCCCCCTTTCCCTATCCCGCTTTTCCCCTGTTCTTCTCCCCCTTTATCTCCCTTTTTCCCCCTTCGACTTTTTCCCCCCATTTTCCCTCACCTTTCTGCTCCCTCTTTTTCCCCCCTTTTTGCTTCCCCCATTTTCTCTCCCCCTTTTTCTCTCCCCTTCTTTTCGCCTGCTTTCTTTTCTCCCTGCTTTTCCCTTCCCCTTTTACTCCTCCTTTCTTCTCCCATGTCTCTCCCGCTTTTTTTCTCCCTTCTTCTCCCTTCCCCTTTTCTCTTCCCTCTTTTCTTATCTCCCCTTTTCCAAACCCCTTTGCTCCCCCCTTTCTTCTCCCCCTTTTTGCTCTCCCCCTTCCTTTCTCCCACTTTCCTACCTCCCCCCTTTCTTCTCCCTCTTTTTGCTTCCCCTGCCTTCCCCTTCTTTCCTCCCCCTTTATGCTCCCTTCTTTCACCCTGTACCCCTCTTCTTCTCCCCTTTTTTCTCTTTCCCCTTCTTCTCTCCCTCCTTTTTCTTCCCTCTTTACTTCTCTCCCCGTTTTCTCCCTCTTTTTGCTTACACCCCTTTTTCTCCACCTTTTTTTCTCCTCACTCTTTTCTCCACCAGGCTTTCTCCCCCTTCTTTCTCTTTATTTCCTCTTCACCTCTTTTCTTACACCTTTTTCTTCCCCCTTTATTTTCTCTTCAGCTCTTTTCTCTCCATTTCTTATCCTTCTCTTTCTCTTTCTCTTTCTCTTTCTCTTTCTCTTTCTCTTTCTCTTTCTCTTTCTCTTTCTCTTTCTCTTTCTCTTTCTTTCTCTCTCCTTCTTCTCCTTCTCCTTCTCCTTCTTCTTGACCTTCTTCTTGACCTTCTCCTTCTCCTTCTCCTTCTCCTTCTCCTTCTCCTTCTCCTTCTCCTTCTCCTGCTCTTTCTCGTGGTCCTTGTGGCCCGCCAGCAGGAAGTGGGAATGGCAGCAGGTCCCAGCAGTGTTATGGAAAGGCCCTGGGGAGCAGGACAGCAGCTCTCTGGGGAGCACCTGCCGGGCACTGCGGGTGCAGAGGCAGCTGAGACCGGGGCAGGCAAGGGGGCAGGCGGTTGCTCCAGGGCCTCCTTCGCCAAGCTCGGCTCTTGCTGCTCAACCGCAACATTGTCCGCAGTGCTGGCGTGTTCCTGGTGCCTTCTGCCTCCCGAGCGGTCGGGGGAGGACAGGGCTGGCTCCGAGCGCCTCCTGGGCATTGTGCTGAGCTGCTTTTCCAGAGGAGGCAGTGGAGGGGCAGAGGCACACGTGCCATCTCTGGGGCTTCTCCCTCGGGGCTGCTGCAGCTCAGCGGCTGGGGGGCCGCAGGCAGCTTCTGCAGCGTCCTGCTGAGCGGCCCCTGGGTGCGCTGTGGGGAGAAAGAGCTTGTTAGCTAGTTTTCCTGGCTTCTGAAGGGGAGCAAGGAGACTTTCCCGGTGGGAGCACGCAGCCCAGGCGCATGGCAAGCTGCAGCCTGAGCACCTCTAGAAGTGAGGAGCAGGTCAGGAGACGCAAGCACCCCTGGGGGCCATGACCTGCACGGGGAGAGCGCAGGTCCAGTGCATAGTGAGCAGTGCTGTGAAGAGCAGAGGTTTAACAACTGGGACACCTTTTGTGGAGTGAGGATTGTCCTGAAGTGGCAGGAAGTGCTGCAGGAGCAGAGCCCTGCCATAGGGTCTTGCACCCTCTGCACCTCTCTGCATTGCCACAGACATCTTCCGATCTCCAGCTAAAGCACTGGGACCAGCAGCCCTGGGTGGTGCCAATCCTCCGTGCCTCGTCCTACCTGCGGAGCTGCCCGTGTGCTCGGGTGCCTCCGCAGCCGAGGGGCTGCAAGGCAAGGCCACGTCGTCCCCAAAGATAGCTGTGCAGTTCTCGATGAGAAACTCCACCAGCACCATCACCTGCACAGTGAAAAGCAGGGATGTCAGGGCAAGGGGCTGAGAACCTGCTCAGCAGTCTTTCCTGCTCCTCAGTGCCGTTTCTGCGCCAAAAGCTGTAGCTCTGGGGCTGCGGCTCCATTAAGAGATGTGCCTGTCGCGTGGCGCAGAGCCCAGCTGAGGGGCTGGCTGGTGAGTTCAGCATACCCTGTCGTAGATCTCTCTCTGCACTTCCAGCGGGAGTGTGCTGTCCGTGCCCGGGCTCAGCATGCTGGGCCCCACCCAGATGGCCAGGTTGCTGGCGCCCATCCTGCTGGTGCCTGCGTTCTGGCTGATGCGGTGGAGCACCGCGAGCAAGGGCTTGAGCAGCAGCACATTTGCCCTGGGCAGTTGGTCAGCCACCCTGAGCAAACACAAAGAAAAGGCGCCGTGAATTCAGGGGGCAGCGGCTGCTGCCGCTTCTGGGAGCAAGGCTCAAGGCAACTGCCACAAGTGGCGCTTCCTCCCACGAGAGGAACGCCGGTGCTCTCTCTCGCCTTTCCACGTGTGCTGTCGAGAAAGGCCCGACAGCACGTGCTTAAGTACGAGACCTTGAATGAGAACATCTGGACTGGGAGGTGGGCGCTTCATCAGTAGATGGACAGTGGGAATAAAGGCGAGGTGGTCGGGAGACGTCGTGGGAGGCTTTGCAAAGGCCCGTGAAAGCCTGTGGCTGTGTTGTGTGGTATCGGCACGAGCAAGCGGATAGAAGTGTCGGGCTCTGCCACAGACTGCCCGTTTCCAGAGAAGGCCCCAGCCTCTGCCACCCGCTCCAGAACGGTGGGACTGGCTACACACTTACTCCCTCAGGCCTTCAATCTTCTCCTCCCTGCTTGGCTTCTCCAGAGCCAGCATCCAGCTGTCGTAGAGGGCCGCCGAGAGGAGCGTGCAGGGGATATTTCGCAGGAAGTCCTGCAAGGCCGAGATACGGAGATGAGGCTTGGACACCACGCCTGAGGCCAGACGGAGCGTCCACGGGCACTTGGGCTCCCCAGGAGGCAGGCTGCTTGGAGCTACCCGCTCTCAAAGGAGCTCCTGGCCGCTGACAGAGCGAGCAGTGGGCTGCGCGAGGACCGCCCCGCTTGGGCACGCTCGTGGGAGTGCAAGAAGAGGCCCTAGTGCCTATGAGCCTCTAGTGCACCCAGAAACCTCAGTCTTCCTCCCTCAGGAGGCTGCTGGGGAGCAGGAGGAGGACGAGGAGGAGGAGGTGACTTTTCCCAGGGCAGGCACAAGCAGGAGAACGGGCAAGCAGGTGGCAAACACAGAGGCCAAGCTTTCCTCCGCCTGAAAGCCCGTCGTTTGGCTTCCCCGGGGTTTCAGCCTGGAGTGCCCCCTGGGCCCAGCTAGGCGCTCGAGTGGGCCCCTGCAGGTGGGCAACGTACTCTCCGTGCTGCCAGTCGGCAGAAATTCACCTTCAAGATTCCTGCCAAGAGGTGCACGGGTTGGCTTGCCAAGTCAACGGCCCCTCCTTTGTTCAGCTCCTCCCTCAAGTCCCTGCGGGCCTTCTCACTGGCACCTTTCCGGAATATGCCCTCCGTGGCAGGCCCTTCCCTGTACAATATGGCCAGCAGCTCCTGCAGGAGAAAGCAGACGGGGCTGGCAGAAGAGCTCATCGGGTGCAGAAAGGCCGTTTAGCAGGGAAGCACTTGCTCAGGGAGAGAAGCGAGTTTGTGCCTGGGCGGCGCATGCTGCTTTGCCTTGGTTCGGATCTAGTTCTCGCTGCAGGTACATGGCGCTGGGCGTAGCCGGGCTGTGCCCCAAGCCAGCCTCTCGAGCACGCTTCTGTAGTCGGGGGACTACAGAAACCCCTGGCTGTTCCTGCTGCTGCAAGCTTCCCTCCTTTGCAGGCCTTCTGCAGCCCAGGAGCTGGGGGTGCCGCCTGGCGGGACAAGCCGGCAGGCGGATCGCTGCGTGGCCAGGCTGCCTTACCTGGACTGGCTGGGGCAGGGTCCCCTGCTCTCCACAAAGGGTAGCCAGAGGCTGGCCAAAGAGAGGCGTCCCGAGGCCAGAGTCCGGCTGCCCGGGGCCGTCCCCGTTGGCCGAGGCTCGTCTCCGAGCAAACGGCCATGGCAGGAACCTCTTCCTTGTCTTAGTCCCCTCTGCTGCAAGCAAGAGGAAAGCAGAAGTGGAGAGGGAGCGGAGGGGCTGCAGCTTTTCAGCTGCTGTCGAGCGCTGGGTGAGGAGGCAGCTCCTCAGCTTCCCTTTGCAACTCACCAGTGGAGTGGCCAAGTCCCTCTTCAGCAGCCGATGGGGCCAAGACGGGGCTCTGCTTGGTGCCAGCCTGCAAGAAAGAAAGGCAGGCGTTCAGGTTACGGAGGCGCCCGGCAGCAGCCAGGGCCGCCAGCCAGGTGCTTCAGCCCCGCAGAAAAGCGCGAGCGGCTGCAGGGAAAACCCGAGGTCGTGGGATGCCGGCGGAGGAGATGCTTGCGTGCGGGAACGGCCTGGCCTCTCTGCCCGACGTGGGTGCTTGGGGCCGGCCGCCTTCCCTCCCGAAACTCGCATGCCTCCCGGCAGCCCGCAGCCGGGGCCGCGGGACAGGGAGCCCCTGCTCACCTCCGCCGAAACCAAGGCCTCGACGGTCCGGGCGGTCAGCGACCCCGACTAGGCAAGAGAGCAAAGAGGCAGCGTGAGCAGGCGGTGGCGCGGGCTCTTGCCCGCAGCCCCGTGGCGCTCGGGGCGCAGCGCAGCCCCCCGGGACACTTACGGCGCCCTGGAAGCTGACGGCCGTGACGAGGAGCCAAAGGGAGGCGAGTCGGGTGACGCGGGTCTCCGGGGCTCCTGGGCTCGGCCTGGGCACAGGGCAGGGGCAAAGGCCGAGCTCCGTCACAGCCAGCCCCTCTGCTGGCTGCCCGGGCCCCGGCCCCGCGCGCCCACGCCACCCTGGCGCAGGAGCCCTTCCCGCGGCGCTGGCTGGCAGCACCGCTCGGCAGCGGCCGCGGCCCCGGCCCTGCGGCCTCCGCGCCTCTTGCGTGGGCAAACGGGCAGCGGCAGCTCGCGGTGCCCCTGCCCGCCGGCAAGGAGCCGCCGGGCCAGCTGCAGGCCGCTGCTCTTGCTTTGCGGGCACAAGGCGAAGGCCCTGCTGCTGCCGCTCTGCCCGGCAGCTGCCCCGCGCAGGGGGGTCCCTTTCCCCCACCTCCCCGGCTGCTTTGCTGGGGGCAGCTGCCCCGGCACCTCTGCACCGCCCGCAGCCTTGCCGCCGCCGCAGGCGGGCTGAATTGCCCGCCAGGGCTCACCTGAGCATCGTGCTCAGCCACAGCTCCTTGGCCTCCCGCGACCTGCAGCCAAAAGGAGAAACAGCCTCAGAGCCCGCTCCTCCTCCTCCTCCTCCTGCTCCTCCTGCTCCTCCTGCTCCTCCTCGGGAGAGGCCCAGGTGCCCGGACAGCTCTCGCCCGCTTGGCACTGCTGCACAGCGCCATGCACCCAAGCCCCCGGTCGGTGTCCCCCCGCAGTGTCCCTGGGGGGAGCAGAGGTGCAGGGGGGAGGTGGGGGCGGGGGCGAGGCTTGTGCACGCCTGGAGGTGCCTGTGACTGCGTCAGAAACCCCCGCAGGACCCCTACTGTCTCTCGCCCCAGCCGGAGCTGAGCCCCAGCAAGGCCAGAGAGGACTGCAGGCGAGCACGGTGCCCTGCACCCCCCACAGCCCTGCACGTGCCGCCAAGACTCACCGGAAAGTGACCACGCAGCCGTCGTTGGGCCAGACGAGGACGAGGGCATTGGTGCACTTCAGGCCATGCCCGTCCTCTTCCTCCTCTTCGCGCCCGCCCGCCGCCTCGTCCTTCCCGCACAGCAGCCAGAGCTGGCCGAGAGGCACGCGGTGCTTGAGCAGGAAGGTGGAGCCGCACCTGCGGAGGGAGAGCAGGGAGCGGCGTGGAGGTTGTGTGGTGGGGCAGCGGCAGCAGTGGCCAGCAGGGCAGAGGCAGTGCCCGGGGGCAGAGGGTGGGGGCGGGGGAAGGACGGCTGGGGCTGCTCTCCTTACTTGAAGGTGGCGATGGCCAGGGTGTCGGGGAAGAGGAGGAGGTGCCTGTCCCTGGTGCGCCGGTGCCGGGTCACCTGGACACGGTCGCTGAGGAGGAGCTGGGGGCTCCTGCGCGACACGAAGGCGCCGAGCGGCGCCGGGGGCCGGGAGGCTCCCCTGGCCTCGAGCCCGGGGCCGGCGCCAGGAGCCGCGCGGCCAGGGGCCTCGGGCCGTGCCTGCGTGCCGGCAGCGGGGCCGGCAGCGCCCCGGGCACCGCAGCAGTTCGCCTGTCCCATGGCGCCGTGGCCGGGTCAGCAGCTGCGGTGCGTCCGTGCCCCGCGCCGGGCAGCGCCAGGCGCCGGTCAGGCCTGCGCAAAGCACGGAGCGGTGTCGGCGTGCCGAGTAGTGCCGCTGGGCTGGGAGCCTGCGTCTCCCTGCTGCCCCGCACCGGCACAGCACCGCACTGGGGCCGGGCGGGCGCCGGTGGCCGTGGCCACCCGGGTGCCACCGCGGCACATTGTGATGCACGACGGCACATTGTGATGCGCCGGCCGGGCCGTGGGGCAGGGCCGGGGCGTGGGCCGGGGGCTGCAGGTCTCCCTGGCGGAGGAGACGGGCTCGGTGCTGGAGCAGCTCCCGGCTTCAGCAGCCGGCTCTGTGTCCGTGAAAAGCCCCCACGCACAGGCGGCTTGCCCACCCGGCTGCAGCATGCCCTGTTGTTGCTGGGACAGGAGGACTCCCGCTTTGGAGGGGCCAAGCAAGGGGGCCTGTGCCTGCTAGAGAAGCAGGGCCCAGGCGGTGCCCCAAATCCCATCTTTCACACTTCCTCAGCCCTCTGTCAGTGGGGTGGTCCGCCCGAGACTGGAGACCCCCAGGCCAGGTGCCAAAATGTGGCATCACCATGACAAGTGGGAATGTTGGCTCCAAGCACAGCCAGAGAAGACTTGAGGGCAGGATTCAGTTGCCCAGACACCAGGACCAGCATCTGTTTGAGATGCCTTGGGAAATCCCTTGCGGCGGGTGCCCTGGCATACCCAGAAGCCTGTAGGCCCGGGCTTTCAGGCACCTGAATCCCCCCTCACCTCGTGTGCATCGCACCAGTCTGCCGAGAGTCTCAACAGCACTCCACAGGACATTAGGCAGGCTCATGGAAATGCTTGCATACGGATCACAGCATCACAGAATGGCCAAGGCTGGAAGGGACCTCTGGAGATCATCTAGTGCAACCTCCCTGCTCAAGCAGGGTCCTCTAGAGCATATTGCCCAGGATCGCGTCCAGACGGGTTTTGACTCTCTCCGGGGCAGGAGACTCCGCCACCTCTCTGGGCAACCTGTTCCAGCGCTCAGTCACCCTCACAGGAAAGAAGGAGGACATTTTCCTCATGTTCAGGCGGAACTGCCTGTGGCTCAGTTTGTGCCCGTTGCCTCTTGTCCTGTTGCTGGGCACCACCGAGAAGAGCCTGGCCCCATCCTCTCGACACCCTCCCTTCACATACTTGTACGCACTGATGAGATCGCCTCTCGGTCTTCTCTTCTCCAGGCTAAACAGGCCCAGCTCTCCCCGCCTTTCTTCATAGCAGAGGTGCTCCAGAGTCTGAAACGGAAGTCGCCATGCGTGCAGGCTGCACCGGAGCGCCAGTCCAAAGGCCTGTGGGCATGCCTGCAGGGGTGGTCTTTCTCTCAGCCGTCACTGATGCTTGGCTCCAGAGGGGAGGCGCCTCCAAAGTGCTTTTGCTGCACGGGGCTCTCCTCAACCAAGCGGCTGAGACGGGTGTGGCACACCAAGAGGTTGCACCTCGCTGGTGCGCGAGGGTGCAGGAGGAAGCGTCGCATGGGATAGGGCGCGAGAGGGAAGAGGGCTGCAGGAAAGCTGATTGATAGACAAGGATCACCTCCTCCAAGCTCCACGCGTGCCCAACCTGGGAGCCTTCCACGAGGGAAGGGCTGGCTGGACAGAGGAGGGGAGAGCAGTGGATGTTGTCTGCCTTGAGGTCAGTAAGGCTTTCCACGCTGCCTGCCCTCACATGCCCTCCGAGGCAAGCTGAGGAAGTAGGGGTGAGATGAGCAGGCAGTGAGGGGGACTGAGAAGTGGCTGAACGGCAGAGCTGCGAGGGTTGTGATGAGTGGTGCAAAGCCTAGGTGGAGGCCAGTAACACAAGGTGCAGGCCAAGGGTCAGTGCGGGCTCTGGTCCCGTTCCTCTTCTTCCTCAGTGGCCCGGGTGATGGGGCAGAAAGCACCCTCAGCAAGCTGGCTGCTAAACCAGGGGGGATGGAAAACAGGGAGGAGTGGCTGACGCACCAGAGGGCTGTGCTGCCATTGAGAGGGCCTTTGACGGACTGGAGAGACGGGCTAAGAGGAACCTCCTGAAGCTCAACAAGGGGAAAGGCCAAGTGCTGCACCTAGGCAGAAAGAAGTCCATGCACCAGTACAGGCTAGAGGCCAACGTGCTGGAAAGCAGCTCTTGGGGGAAAGCCCTGGGCGTCCTGGTGCACAAGTTGCCCGTGAGCCTGCACTGCACCCTTGTGGCCAAGGCGGCCAGCGGCCTGCTGGGCTGTGGTTAGGAGGAGCCTTGGCAGCAGGTGGAGGGAGGCGGTCCTGCACAGCTGGAGTGCTGTGGCTGGTGCTGGGCTGCCCCGGCCAAGGGAGATGTGGAGCTCCTGGAGTGAGTCCAGCGATGGGCTACGAAGATGCTGAAGGGCCTGCAGCATCTCTCCCAGGAGGACAGGCTGCGAGCTGAGGCTGTCTCTTGGCGGCCGTGCGGGCCGCAAGGACAAAACGCTTGTGGTTTTGGCAAAAGAGAGCTGGAAGCCAGGTGACGGCAGAGCTGCAGATTGCCAAGAGCGGCCAATGCCTTTTGCAACTGGCAGCGGGACCTTCTCCTTCAGCTTGCTTGGGAGGAGAGTGCCCCTGCTCACAGGGGCCGACGGAGGGGGCCTCTTCTCTAGTTGCAGCCTGCTGCCGGGATGCTGCTTCTGCCAGTCGCGGCTCTGGTCAGGCCACGTCACCTCCTGCCCCTTTCCCCCGTGTCCTGGGAAGAGCTGCACCCGGGAAACATCCCGCCTGCCATGCCTGCGTGCTGCCTTGCTCGGAAGCCCCTGCTGGAGCAGCATCGGCTCCCTGCGGCTTCTCTCTGCCCCTGACTGCAAACTGCTGCCCTCTGGCGGTGTCCCTTGACTCCCGGACAGAGAGGCACTTCCCCCCAAAATCTCGCCTGCCGTCTCCGACAACGGCACTAGCAGGGCTACCGCTGCTCAGTCACTTGCCCTCCTGCTGCGTCCGTATACCAGGGCATTCAAAGAGCCCTGCCGGACCCAGAGACGCGGGCACAAGTCCGTGGGCTATGTGTAGCGGCCGAGCGCTTGAAAGAGAGACAAGGAGCAGACTCAAGAGAGTCCTGCGCAAAAGTGCTTTGTTGCAGTGAAGGTGCACGGGCGTCAGTCAGAAGCCCCCCGGCTCCTGCCCCACGGCTCCCCTGGGCCCCCAGCAGGGAGTTAAGCGCTCCCCAAAGACAAGTTCCGACAGGCCAAAGCACACTGCACGTGCCGCCGGGGTTGCCGCTCTTACCGTGTGGCAGGGGTGCTGCCAAGGGGGTTTTTCCCTTTCCTTTTTCTTCTTTCCTTGAGTTCCTTCCCGTTTTTGTCTTTCCTTTTTTTAACCTCGTCTTTTCTTCCCCACACTTTTCTCTCTGCTTCCTCATCTGCTCCGGTCTAATCTACCCCATCTTAACGCTCCCTCTCTGATCTCCCTGTTTCTTTGCACCCCGGTTTTCTCCTCTGCTTTTCTCCCCATTCCTTTCTCCCCGTTTTGCTCCTCTTTTCTCCCCTTTTCTTTCTCCCTCCCTTTTTTCTCCCCCTTTCCTTCTCCCTGCGGCTTCTCCTCCCCATTTGTTCTCCGCCTTTTTCTCTTCCCTCTTTTTCCTCCCATTTTTCACCCCTTCCATTCTCTCCCTTCTTCCTCCCCGCCTTTTCTTCCCTCTTTCCTTTCCTCCCCCTTCCCCCCTTTTTCCTCCCCCATTCTTCTCCCTTCTTTTCCCTCCCCCTTTCCCTATCCCGCTTTTCCCCTGTTCTTCTCCCCCTTTATCTCCCTTTTTCCCCCTTCGACTTTTTCCCCCCATTTTCCCTCACCTTTCTGCTCCCTCTTTTTCCCCCCTTTTTGCTTCCCCCATTTTCTCTCCCCCTTTTTCTCTCCCCTTCTTTTCGCCTGCTTTCTTTTCTCCCTGCTTTTCCCTTCCCCTTTTACTCCTCCTTTCTTCTCCCATGTCTCTCCCGCTTTTTTTCTCCCTTCTTCTCCCTTCCCCTTTTCTCTTCCCTCTTTTCTTATCTCCCCTTTTCCAAACCCCTTTGCTCCCCCCTTTCTTCTCCCCCTTTTTGCTCTCCCCCTTCCTTTCTCCCACTTTCCTACCTCCCCCCTTTCTTCTCCCTCTTTTTGCTTCCCCTGCCTTCCCCTTCTTTCCTCCCCCTTTATGCTCCCTTCTTTCACCCTGTACCCCTCTTCTTCTCCCCTTTTTTCTCTTTCCCCTTCTTCTCTCCCTCCTTTTTCTTCCCTCTTTACTTCTCTCCCCGTTTTCTCCCTCTTTTTGCTTACACCCCTTTTTCTCCACCTTTTTTTCTCCTCACTCTTTTCTCCACCAGGCTTTCTCCCCCTTCTTTCTCTTTATTTCCTCTTCACCTCTTTTCTTACACCTTTTTCTTCCCCCTTTATTTTCTCTTCAGCTCTTTTCTCTCCATTTCTTATCCTTCTCTTTCTCTTTCTTTCTCTTTCTCTTTCTCTTTCTCTTTCTCTTTCTCTTTCTCTTTCTCTTTCTCTTTCTCTTTCTCTTTCTTTCTCTCTCCTTCTTCTCCTTCTCCTTCTCCTTCTTCTTGACCTTCTTCTTGACCTTCTCCTTCTCCTTCTCCTTCTCCTTCTCCTTCTCCTTCTCCTTCTCCTTCTCCTGCTCTTTCTCGTGGTCCTTGTGGCCCGCCAGCAGGAAGTGGGAATGGCAGCAGGTCCCAGCAGTGTTATGGAAAGGCCCTGGGGAGCAGGACAGCAGCTCTCTGGGGAGCACCTGCCGGGCACTGCGGGTGCAGAGGCAGCTGAGACCGGGGCAGGCAAGGGGGCAGGCGGTTGCTCCAGGGCCTCCTTCGCCAAGCTCGGCTCTTGCTGCTCAACCGCAACATTGTCCGCAGTGCTGGCGTGTTCCTGGTGCCTTCTGCCTCCCGAGCGGTCGGGGGAGGACAGGGCTGGCTCCGAGCGCCTCCTGGGCATTGTGCTGAGCTGCTTTTCCAGAGGAGGCAGTGGAGGGGCAGAGGCACACGTGCCATCTCTGGGGCTTCTCCCTCGGGGCTGCTGCAGCTCAGCGGCTGGGGGGCCGCAGGCAGCTTCTGCAGCGTCCTGCTGAGCGGCCCCTGGGTGCGCTGTGGGGAGAAAGAGCTTGTTAGCTAGTTTTCCTGGCTTCTGAAGGGGAGCAAGGAGACTTTCCCGGTGGGAGCACGCAGCCCAGGCGCATGGCAAGCTGCAGCCTGAGCACCTCTAGAAGTGAGGAGCAGGTCAGGAGACGCAAGCACCCCTGGGGGCCATGACCTGCACGGGGAGAGCGCAGGTCCAGTGCATAGTGAGCAGTGCTGTGAAGAGCAGAGGTTTAACAACTGGGACACCTTTTGTGGAGTGAGGATTGTCCTGAAGTGGCAGGAAGTGCTGCAGGAGCAGAGCCCTGCCATAGGGTCTTGCACCCTCTGCACCTCTCTGCATTGCCACAGACATCTTCCGATCTCCAGCTAAAGCACTGGGACCAGCAGCCCTGGGTGGTGCCAATCCTCCGTGCCTCGTCCTACCTGCGGAGCTGCCCGTGTGCTCGGGTGCCTCCGCAGCCGAGGGGCTGCAAGGCAAGGCCACGTCGTCCCCAAAGATAGCTGTGCAGTTCTCGATGAGAAACTCCACCAGCACCATCACCTGCACAGTGAAAAGCAGGGATGTCAGGGCAAGGGGCTGAGAACCTGCTCAGCAGTCTTTCCTGCTCCTCAGTGCCGTTTCTGCGCCAAAAGCTGTAGCTCTGGGGCTGCGGCTCCATTAAGAGATGTGCCTGTCGCGTGGCGCAGAGCCCAGCTGAGGGGCTGGCTGGTGAGTTCAGCATACCCTGTCGTAGATCTCTCTCTGCACTTCCAGCGGGAGTGTGCTGTCCGTGCCCGGGCTCAGCATGCTGGGCCCCACCCAGATGGCCAGGTTGCTGGCGCCCATCCTGCTGGTGCCTGCGTTCTGGCTGATGCGGTGGAGCACCGCGAGCAAGGGCTTGAGCAGCAGCACATTTGCCCTGGGCAGTTGGTCAGCCACCCTGAGCAAACACAAAGAAAAGGCGCCGTGAATTCAGGGGGCAGCGGCTGCTGCCGCTTCTGGGAGCAAGGCTCAAGGCAACTGCCACAAGTGGCGCTTCCTCCCACGAGAGGAACGCCGGTGCTCTCTCTCGCCTTTCCACGTGTGCTGTCGAGAAAGGCCCGACAGCACGTGCTTAAGTACGAGACCTTGAATGAGAACATCTGGACTGGGAGGTGGGCGCTTCATCAGTAGATGGACAGTGGGAATAAAGGCGAGGTGGTCGGGAGACGTCGTGGGAGGCTTTGCAAAGGCCCGTGAAAGCCTGTGGCTGTGTTGTGTGGTATCGGCACGAGCAAGCGGATAGAAGTGTCGGGCTCTGCCACAGACTGCCCGTTTCCAGAGAAGGCCCCAGCCTCTGCCACCCGCTCCAGAACGGTGGGACTGGCTACACACTTACTCCCTCAGGCCTTCAATCTTCTCCTCCCTGCTTGGCTTCTCCAGAGCCAGCATCCAGCTGTCGTAGAGGGCCGCCGAGAGGAGCGTGCAGGGGATATTTCGCAGGAAGTCCTGCAAGGCCGAGATACGGAGATGAGGCTTGGACACCACGCCTGAGGCCAGACGGAGCGTCCACGGGCACTTGGGCTCCCCAGGAGGCAGGCTGCTTGGAGCTACCCGCTCTCAAAGGAGCTCCTGGCCGCTGACAGAGCGAGCAGTGGGCTGCGCGAGGACCGCCCCGCTTGGGCACGCTCGTGGGAGTGCAAGAAGAGGCCCTAGTGCCTATGAGCCTCTAGTGCACCCAGAAACCTCAGTCTTCCTCCCTCAGGAGGCTGCTGGGGAGCAGGAGGAGGACGAGGAGGAGGAGGTGACTTTTCCCAGGGCAGGCACAAGCAGGAGAACGGGCAAGCAGGTGGCAAACACAGAGGCCAAGCTTTCCTCCGCCTGAAAGCCCGTCGTTTGGCTTCCCCGGGGTTTCAGCCTGGAGTGCCCCCTGGGCCCAGCTAGGCGCTCGAGTGGGCCCCTGCAGGTGGGCAACGTACTCTCCGTGCTGCCAGTCGGCAGAAATTCACCTTCAAGATTCCTGCCAAGAGGTGCACGGGTTGGCTTGCCAAGTCAACGGCCCCTCCTTTGTTCAGCTCCTCCCTCAAGTCCCTGCGGGCCTTCTCACTGGCACCTTTCCGGAATATGCCCTCCGTGGCAGGCCCTTCCCTGTACAATATGGCCAGCAGCTCCTGCAGGAGAAAGCAGACGGGGCTGGCAGAAGAGCTCATCGGGTGCAGAAAGGCCGTTTAGCAGGGAAGCACTTGCTCAGGGAGAGAAGCGAGTTTGTGCCTGGGCGGCGCATGCTGCTTTGCCTTGGTTCGGATCTAGTTCTCGCTGCAGGTACATGGCGCTGGGCGTAGCCGGGCTGTGCCCCAAGCCAGCCTCTCGAGCACGCTTCTGTAGTCGGGGGACTACAGAAACCCCTGGCTGTTCCTGCTGCTGCAAGCTTCCCTCCTTTGCAGGCCTTCTGCAGCCCAGGAGCTGGGGGTGCCGCCTGGCGGGACAAGCCGGCAGGCGGATCGCTGCGTGGCCAGGCTGCCTTACCTGGACTGGCTGGGGCAGGGTCCCCTGCTCTCCACAAAGGGTAGCCAGAGGCTGGCCAAAGAGAGGCGTCCCGAGGCCAGAGTCCGGCTGCCCGGGGCCGTCCCCGTTGGCCGAGGCTCGTCTCCGAGCAAACGGCCATGGCAGGAACCTCTTCCTTGTCTTAGTCCCCTCTGCTGCAAGCAAGAGGAAAGCAGAAGTGGAGAGGGAGCGGAGGGGCTGCAGCTTTTCAGCTGCTGTCGAGCGCTGGGTGAGGAGGCAGCTCCTCAGCTTCCCTTTGCAACTCACCAGTGGAGTGGCCAAGTCCCTCTTCAGCAGCCGATGGGGCCAAGACGGGGCTCTGCTTGGTGCCAGCCTGCAAGAAAGAAAGGCAGGCGTTCAGGTTACGGAGGCGCCCGGCAGCAGCCAGGGCCGCCAGCCAGGTGCTTCAGCCCCGCAGAAAAGCGCGAGCGGCTGCAGGGAAAACCCGAGGTCGTGGGATGCCGGCGGAGGAGATGCTTGCGTGCGGGAACGGCCTGGCCTCTCTGCCCGACGTGGGTGCTTGGGGCCGGCCGCCTTCCCTCCCGAAACTCGCATGCCTCCCGGCAGCCCGCAGCCGGGGCCGCGGGACAGGGAGCCCCTGCTCACCTCCGCCGAAACCAAGGCCTCGACGGTCCGGGCGGTCAGCGACCCCGACTAGGCAAGAGAGCAAAGAGGCAGCGTGAGCAGGCGGTGGCGCGGGCTCTTGCCCGCAGCCCCGTGGCGCTCGGGGCGCAGCGCAGCCCCCCGGGACACTTACGGCGCCCTGGAAGCTGACGGCCGTGACGAGGAGCCAAAGGGAGGCGAGTCGGGTGACGCGGGTCTCCGGGGCTCCTGGGCTCGGCCTGGGCACAGGGCAGGGGCAAAGGCCGAGCTCCGTCACAGCCAGCCCCTCTGCTGGCTGCCCGGGCCCCGGCCCCGCGCGCCCACGCCACCCTGGCGCAGGAGCCCTTCCCGCGGCGCTGGCTGGCAGCACCGCTCGGCAGCGGCCGCGGCCCCGGCCCTGCGGCCTCCGCGCCTCTTGCGTGGGCAAACGGGCAGCGGCAGCTCGCGGTGCCCCTGCCCGCCGGCAAGGAGCCGCCGGGCCAGCTGCAGGCCGCTGCTCTTGCTTTGCGGGCACAAGGCGAAGGCCCTGCTGCTGCCGCTCTGCCCGGCAGCTGCCCCGCGCAGGGGGGTCCCTTTCCCCCACCTCCCCGGCTGCTTTGCTGGGGGCAGCTGCCCCGGCACCTCTGCACCGCCCGCAGCCTTGCCGCCGCCGCAGGCGGGCTGAATTGCCCGCCAGGGCTCACCTGAGCATCGTGCTCAGCCACAGCTCCTTGGCCTCCCGCGACCTGCAGCCAAAAGGAGAAACAGCCTCAGAGCCCGCTCCTCCTCCTCCTCCTCCTGCTCCTCCTGCTCCTCCTGCTCCTCCTCGGGAGAGGCCCAGGTGCCCGGACAGCTCTCGCCCGCTTGGCACTGCTGCACAGCGCCATGCACCCAAGCCCCCGGTCGGTGTCCCCCCGCAGTGTCCCTGGGGGGAGCAGAGGTGCAGGGGGGAGGTGGGGGCGGGGGCGAGGCTTGTGCACGCCTGGAGGTGCCTGTGACTGCGTCAGAAACCCCCGCAGGACCCCTACTGTCTCTCGCCCCAGCCGGAGCTGAGCCCCAGCAAGGCCAGAGAGGACTGCAGGCGAGCACGGTGCCCTGCACCCCCCACAGCCCTGCACGTGCCGCCAAGACTCACCGGAAAGTGACCACGCAGCCGTCGTTGGGCCAGACGAGGACGAGGGCATTGGTGCACTTCAGGCCATGCCCGTCCTCTTCCTCCTCTTCGCGCCCGCCCGCCGCCTCGTCCTTCCCGCACAGCAGCCAGAGCTGGCCGAGAGGCACGCGGTGCTTGAGCAGGAAGGTGGAGCCGCACCTGCGGAGGGAGAGCAGGGAGCGGCGTGGAGGTTGTGTGGTGGGGCAGCGGCAGCAGTGGCCAGCAGGGCAGAGGCAGTGCCCGGGGGCAGAGGGTGGGGGCGGGGGAAGGACGGCTGGGGCTGCTCTCCTTACTTGAAGGTGGCGATGGCCAGGGTGTCGGGGAAGAGGAGGAGGTGCCTGTCCCTGGTGCGCCGGTGCCGGGTCACCTGGACACGGTCGCTGAGGAGGAGCTGGGGGCTCCTGCGCGACACGAAGGCGCCGAGCGGCGCCGGGGGCCGGGAGGCTCCCCTGGCCTCGAGCCCGGGGCCGGCGCCAGGAGCCGCGCGGCCAGGGGCCTCGGGCCGTGCCTGCGTGCCGGCAGCGGGGCCGGCAGCGCCCCGGGCACCGCAGCAGTTCGCCTGTCCCATGGCGCCGTGGCCGGGTCAGCAGCTGCGGTGCGTCCGTGCCCCGCGCCGGGCAGCGCCAGGCGCCGGTCAGGCCTGCGCAAAGCACGGAGCGGTGTCGGCGTGCCGAGTAGTGCCGCTGGGCTGGGAGCCTGCGTCTCCCTGCTGCCCCGCACCGGCACAGCACCGCACTGGGGCCGGGCGGGCGCCGGTGGCCGTGGCCACCCGGGTGCCACCGCGGCACATTGTGATGCACGACGGCACATTGTGATGCGCCGGCCGGGCCGTGGGGCAGGGCCGGGGCGTGGGCCGGGGGCTGCAGGTCTCCCTGGCGGAGGAGACGGGCTCGGTGCTGGAGCAGCTCCCGGCTTCAGCAGCCGGCTCTGTGTCCGTGAAAAGCCCCCATGCACAGGCGGCTTGCCCACCCGGCTGCAGCATGCCCTGTTGTTGCTGGGACAGGAGGACTCCCGCTTTGGAGGGGCCAAGCAAGGGGGCCTGTGCCTGCTAGAGAAGCAGGGCCCAGGCGGTGCCCCAAATCCCATCTTTCACACTTCCTCAGCCCTCTGTCAGTGGGGTGGTCCGCCCGAGACTGGAGACCCCCAGGCCAGGTGCCAAAATGTGGCATCACCATGACAAGTGGGAATGTTGGCTCCAAGCACAGCCAGAGAAGACTTGAGGGCAGGATTCAGTTGCCCAGACACCAGGACCAGCATCTGTTTGAGATGCCTTGGGAAATCCCTTGCGGCGGGTGCCCTGGCATACCCAGAAGCCTGTAGGCCCGGGCTTTCAGGCACCTGAATCCCCCCTCACCTCGTGTGCATCGCACCAGTCTGCCGAGAGTCTCAACAGCACTCCACAGGACATTAGGCAGGCTCATGGAAATGCTTGCATACGGATCACAGCATCACAGAATGGCCAAGGCTGGAAGGGACCTCTGGAGATCATCTAGTGCAACCTCCCTGCTCAAGCAGGGTCCTCTAGAGCATATTGCCCAGGATCGCGTCCAGACGGGTTTTGACTCTCTCCGGGGCAGGAGACTCCGCCACCTCTCTGGGCAACCTGTTCCAGCGCTCAGTCACCCTCACAGGAAAGAAGGAGGACATTTTCCTCATGTTCAGGCGGAACTGCCTGTGGCTCAGTTTGTGCCCGTTGCCTCTTGTCCTGTTGCTGGGCACCACCGAGAAGAGCCTGGCCCCATCCTCTCGACACCCTCCCTTCACATACTTGTACGCACTGATGAGATCGCCTCTCGGTCTTCTCTTCTCCAGGCTAAACAGGCCCAGCTCTCCCCGCCTTTCTTCATAGCAGAGGTGCTCCAGAGTCTGAAACGGAAGTCGCCATGCGTGCAGGCTGCACCGGAGCGCCAGTCCAAAGGCCTGTGGGCATGCCTGCAGGGGTGGTCTTTCTCTCAGCCGTCACTGATGCTTGGCTCCAGAGGGGAGGCGCCTCCAAAGTGCTTTTGCTGCACGGGGCTCTCCTCAACCAAGCGGCTGAGACGGGTGTGGCACACCAAGAGGTTGCACCTCGCTGGTGCGCGAGGGTGCAGGAGGAAGCGTCGCATGGGATAGGGCGCGAGAGGGAAGAGGGCTGCAGGAAAGCTGATTGATAGACAAGGATCACCTCCTCCAAGCTCCACGCGTGCCCAACCTGGGAGCCTTCCACGAGGGAAGGGCTGGCTGGACAGAGGAGGGGAGAGCAGTGGATGTTGTCTGCCTTGAGGTCAGTAAGGCTTTCCACGCTGCCTGCCCTCACATGCCCTCCGAGGCAAGCTGAGGAAGTAGGGGTGAGATGAGCAGGCAGTGAGGGGGACTGAGAAGTGGCTGAACGGCAGAGCTGCGAGGGTTGTGATGAGTGGTGCAAAGCCTAGGTGGAGGCCAGTAACACAAGGTGCAGGCCAAGGGTCAGTGCGGGCTCTGGTCCCGTTCCTCTTCTTCCTCAGTGGCCCGGGTGATGGGGCAGAAAGCACCCTCAGCAAGCTGGCTGCTAAACCAGGGGGGATGGAAAACAGGGAGGAGTGGCTGACGCACCAGAGGGCTGTGCTGCCATTGAGAGGGCCTTTGACGGACTGGAGAGACGGGCTAAGAGGAACCTCCTGAAGCTCAACAAGGGGAAAGGCCAAGTGCTGCACCTAGGCAGAAAGAAGTCCATGCACCAGTACAGGCTAGAGGCCAACGTGCTGGAAAGCAGCTCTTGGGGGAAAGCCCTGGGCGTCCTGGTGCACAAGTTGCCCGTGAGCCTGCACTGCACCCTTGTGGCCAAGGCGGCCAGCGGCCTGCTGGGCTGTGGTTAGGAGGAGCCTTGGCAGCAGGTGGAGGGAGGCGGTCCTGCACAGCTGGAGTGCTGTGGCTGGTGCTGGGCTGCCCCGGCCAAGGGAGATGTGGAGCTCCTGGAGTGAGTCCAGCGATGGGCTACGAAGATGCTGAAGGGCCTGCAGCATCTCTCCCAGGAGGACAGGCTGCGAGCTGAGGCTGTCTCTTGGCGGCCGTGCGGGCCGCAAGGACAAAACGCTTGTGGTTTTGGCAAAAGAGAGCTGGAAGCCAGGTGACGGCAGAGCTGCAGATTGCCAAGAGCGGCCAATGCCTTTTGCAACTGGCAGCGGGACCTTCTCCTTCAGCTTGCTTGGGAGGAGAGTGCCCCTGCTCACAGGGGCCGACGGAGGGGGCCTCTTCTCTAGTTGCAGCCTGCTGCCGGGATGCTGCTTCTGCCAGTCGCGGCTCTGGTCAGGCCACGTCACCTCCTGCCCCTTTCCCCCGTGTCCTGGGAAGAGCTGCACCCGGGAAACATCCCGCCTGCCATGCCTGCGTGCTGCCTTGCTCGGAAGCCCCTGCTGGAGCAGCATCGGCTCCCTGCGGCTTCTCTCTGCCCCTGACTGCAAACTGCTGCCCTCTGGCGGTGTCCCTTGACTCCCGGACAGAGAGGCACTTCCCCCCAAAATCTCGCCTGCCGTCTCCGACAACGGCACTAGCAGGGCTACCGCTGCTCAGTCACTTGCCCTCCTGCTGCGTCCGTATACCAGGGCATTCAAAGAGCCCTGCCGGACCCAGAGACGCGGGCACAAGTCCGTGGGCTATGTGTAGCGGCCGAGCGCTTGAAAGAGAGACAAGGAGCAGACTCAAGAGAGTCCTGCGCAAAAGTGCTTTGTTGCAGTGAAGGTGCACGGGCGTCAGTCAGAAGCCCCCCGGCTCCTGCCCCACGGCTCCCCTGGGCCCCCAGCAGGGAGTTAAGCGCTCCCCAAAGACAAGTTCCGACAGGCCAAAGCACACTGCACGTGCCGCCGGGGTTGCCGCTCTTACCGTGTGGCAGGGGTGCTGCCAAGGGGGTTTTTCCCTTTCCTTTTTCTTCTTTCCTTGAGTTCCTTCCCGTTTTTGTCTTTCCTTTTTTTAACCTCGTCTTTTCTTCCCCACACTTTTCTCTCTGCTTCCTCATCTGCTCCGGTCTAATCTACCCCATCTTAACGCTCCCTCTCTGATCTCCCTGTTTCTTTGCACCCCGGTTTTCTCCTCTGCTTTTCTCCCCATTCCTTTCTCCCCGTTTTGCTCCTCTTTTCTCCCCTTTTCTTTCTCCCTCCCTTTTTTCTCCCCCTTTCCTTCTCCCTGCGGCTTCTCCTCCCCATTTGTTCTCCGCCTTTTTCTCTTCCCTCTTTTTCCTCCCATTTTTCACCCCTTCCATTCTCTCCCTTCTTCCTCCCCGCCTTTTCTTCCCTCTTTCCTTTCCTCCCCCTTCCCCCCTTTTTCCTCCCCCATTCTTCTCCCTTCTTTTCCCTCCCCCTTTCCCTATCCCGCTTTTCCCCTGTTCTTCTCCCCCTTTATCTCCCTTTTTCCCCCTTCGACTTTTTCCCCCCATTTTCCCTCACCTTTCTGCTCCCTCTTTTTCCCCCCTTTTTGCTTCCCCCATTTTCTCTCCCCCTTTTTCTCTCCCCTTCTTTTCGCCTGCTTTCTTTTCTCCCTGCTTTTCCCTTCCCCTTTTACTCCTCCTTTCTTCTCCCATGTCTCTCCCGCTTTTTTTCTCCCTTCTTCTCCCTTCCCCTTTTCTCTTCCCTCTTTTCTTATCTCCCCTTTTCCAAACCCCTTTGCTCCCCCCTTTCTTCTCCCCCTTTTTGCTCTCCCCCTTCCTTTCTCCCACTTTCCTACCTCCCCCCTTTCTTCTCCCTCTTTTTGCTTCCCCTGCCTTCCCCTTCTTTCCTCCCCCTTTATGCTCCCTTCTTTCACCCTGTACCCCTCTTCTTCTCCCCTTTTTTCTCTTTCCCCTTCTTCTCTCCCTCCTTTTTCTTCCCTCTTTACTTCTCTCCCCGTTTTCTCCCTCTTTTTGCTTACACCCCTTTTTCTCCACCTTTTTTTCTCCTCACTCTTTTCTCCACCAGGCTTTCTCCCCCTTCTTTCTCTTTATTTCCTCTTCACCTCTTTTCTTACACCTTTTTCTTCCCCCTTTATTTTCTCTTCAGCTCTTTTCTCTCCATTTCTTATCCTTCTCTTTCTCTTTCTCTTTCTCTTTCTCTTTCTCTTTCTCTTTCTCTTTCTCTTTCTCTTTCTCTTTCTCTTTCTCTTTCTCTTTCTCTTTCTCTTTCTCTTTCTTTCTCTCTCCTTCTTCTCCTTCTCCTTCTCCTTCTTCTTGACCTTCTTCTTGACCTTCTCCTTCTCCTTCTCCTTCTCCTTCTCCTTCTCCTTCTCCTTCTCCTTCTCCTGCTCTTTCTCGTGGTCCTTGTGGCCCGCCAGCAGGAAGTGGGAATGGCAGCAGGTCCCAGCAGTGTTATGGAAAGGCCCTGGGGAGCAGGACAGCAGCTCTCTGGGGAGCACCTGCCGGGCACTGCGGGTGCAGAGGCAGCTGAGACCGGGGCAGGCAAGGGGGCAGGCGGTTGCTCCAGGGCCTCCTTCGCCAAGCTCGGCTCTTGCTGCTCAACCGCAACATTGTCCGCAGTGCTGGCGTGTTCCTGGTGCCTTCTGCCTCCCGAGCGGTCGGGGGAGGACAGGGCTGGCTCCGAGCGCCTCCTGGGCATTGTGCTGAGCTGCTTTTCCAGAGGAGGCAGTGGAGGGGCAGAGGCACACGTGCCATCTCTGGGGCTTCTCCCTCGGGGCTGCTGCAGCTCAGCGGCTGGGGGGCCGCAGGCAGCTTCTGCAGCGTCCTGCTGAGCGGCCCCTGGGTGCGCTGTGGGGAGAAAGAGCTTGTTAGCTAGTTTTCCTGGCTTCTGAAGGGGAGCAAGGAGACTTTCCCGGTGGGAGCACGCAGCCCAGGCGCATGGCAAGCTGCAGCCTGAGCACCTCTAGAAGTGAGGAGCAGGTCAGGAGACGCAAGCACCCCTGGGGGCCATGACCTGCACGGGGAGAGCGCAGGTCCAGTGCATAGTGAGCAGTGCTGTGAAGAGCAGAGGTTTAACAACTGGGACACCTTTTGTGGAGTGAGGATTGTCCTGAAGTGGCAGGAAGTGCTGCAGGAGCAGAGCCCTGCCATAGGGTCTTGCACCCTCTGCACCTCTCTGCATTGCCACAGACATCTTCCGATCTCCAGCTAAAGCACTGGGACCAGCAGCCCTGGGTGGTGCCAATCCTCCGTGCCTCGTCCTACCTGCGGAGCTGCCCGTGTGCTCGGGTGCCTCCGCAGCCGAGGGGCTGCAAGGCAAGGCCACGTCGTCCCCAAAGATAGCTGTGCAGTTCTCGATGAGAAACTCCACCAGCACCATCACCTGCACAGTGAAAAGCAGGGATGTCAGGGCAAGGGGCTGAGAACCTGCTCAGCAGTCTTTCCTGCTCCTCAGTGCCGTTTCTGCGCCAAAAGCTGTAGCTCTGGGGCTGCGGCTCCATTAAGAGATGTGCCTGTCGCGTTGTGCAGAGCCCAGCTGAGGGGCTGGCTGGTGAGTTCAACATACCCTGTCGTAGATCTCTCTCTGCACTTCCAGCGGGAGTGTGCTGTCCGTGCCCGGGCTCAGCATGCTGGGCCCCACCCAGATGGCCAGGTTGCTGGCGCCCATCCTGCTGGTGCCTGCGTTCTGGCTGATGCGGTGGAGCACCGCGAGCAAGGGCTTGAGCAGCAGCACATTTGCCCTGGGCAGTTGGTCAGCCACCCTGAGCAAACACAAAGAAAAGGCGCCGTGAATTCAGGGGGCAGCGGCTGCTGCCGCTTCTGGGAGCAAGGCTCAAGGCAACTGCCACAAGTGGCGCCTCCTCCCACGAGAGGAACGCCGGTGCTCTCTCTCGCCTTTCCACGTGTGCTGTCGAGAAAGGCCCGACAGCACGTGCTTAAGTACGAGACCTTGAATGAGAACATCTGGACTGGGAGGTGGGCGCTTCATCAGTAGATGGACAGTGGGAATAAAGGCGAGGTGGTCGGGAGACGTCGTGGGAGGCTTTGCAAAGGCCCGTGAAAGCCTGTGGCTGTGTTGTGTGGTATCGGCACGAGCAAGCGGATAGAAGTGTCGGGCTCTGCCACAGACTGCCCGTTTCCAGAGAAGGCCCCAGCCTCTGCCACCCGCTCCAGAACGGTGGGACTGGCTACACACTTACTCCCTCAGGCCTTCAATCTTCTCCTCCCTGCTTGGCTTCTCCAGAGCCAGCATCCAGCTGTCGTAGAGGGCCGCCGAGAGGAGCGTGCAGGGGATATTTCGCAGGAAGTCCTGCAAGGCCGAGATACGGAGATGAGGCTTGGACACCACGCCTGAGGCCAGACGGAGCGTCCACGGGCACTTGGGCTCCCCAGGAGGCAGGCTGCTTGGAGCTACCCGCTCTCAAAGGAGCTCCTGGCCGCTGACAGAGCGAGCAGTGGGCTGCGCGAGGACCGCCCCGCTTGGGCACGCTCGTGGGAGTGCAAGAAGAGGCCCTAGTGCCTATGAGCCTCTAGTGCACCCAGAAACCTCAGTCTTCCTCCCTCAGGAGGCTGCTGGGGAGCAGGAGGAGGACGAGGAGGAGGAGGTGACTTTTCCCAGGGCAGGCACAAGCAGGAGAACGGGCAAGCAGGTGGCAAACACAGAGGCCAAGCTTTCCTCCGCCTGAAAGCCCGTCGTTTGGCTTCCCCGGGGTTTCAGCCTGGAGTGCCCCCTGGGCCCAGCTAGGCGCTCGAGTGGGCCCCTGCAGGTGGGCAACGTACTCTCCGTGCTGCCAGTCGGCAGAAATTCACCTTCAAGATTCCTGCCAAGAGGTGCACGGGTTGGCTTGCCAAGTCAACGGCCCCTCCTTTGTTCAGCTCCTCCCTCAAGTCCCTGCGGGCCTTCTCACTGGCACCTTTCCGGAATATGCCCTCCGTGGCAGGCCCTTCCCTGTACAATATGGCCAGCAGCTCCTGCAGGAGAAAGCAGACGGGGCTGGCAGAAGAGCTCATCGGGTGCAGAAAGGCCGTTTAGCAGGGAAGCACTTGCTCAGGGAGAGAAGCGAGTTTGTGCCTGGGCGGCGCATGCTGCTTTGCCTTGGTTCGGATCTAGTTCTCGCTGCAGGTACATGGCGCTGGGCGTAGCCGGGCTGTGCCCCAAGCCAGCCTCTCGAGCACGCTTCTGTAGTCGGGGGACTACAGAAACCCCTGGCTGTTCCTGCTGCTGCAAGCTTCCTTCCTTTGCAGGCCTTCTGCAGCCCAGGAGCTGGGGGTGCCGCCTGGCGAGACAAGCCGGCAGGCGGATCGCTGCGTGGCCAGGCTGCCTTACCTGGACTGGCTGGGGCAGGGTCCCCTGCTCTCCACAAAGGGTAGCCAGAGGCTGGCCAAAGAGAGGCGTCCCGAGGCCAGAGTCCGGCTGCCCGGGGCCGTCCCCGTTGGCCGAGGCTCGTCTCCGAGCAAACGGCCATGGCAGGAACCTCTTCCTTGTCTTAGTCCCCTCTGCTGCAAGCAAGAGGAAAGCAGAAGTGGAGAGGGAGCGGAGGGGCTGCAGCTTTTCAGCTGCTGTCGAGCGCTGGGTGAGGAGGCAGCTCCTCAGCTTCCCTTTGCAACTCACCAGTGGAGTGGCCAAGTCCCTCTTCAGCAGCCGATGGGGCCAAGACGGGGCTCTGCTTGGTGCCAGCCTGCAAGAAAGAAAGGCAGGCGTTCAGGTTACGGAGGCGCCCGGCAGCAGCCAGGGCCGCCAGCCAGGTGCTTCAGCCCCGCAGAAAAGCGCGAGCGGCTGCAGGGAAAACCCGAGGTCGTGGGATGCCGGCGGAGGAGATGCTTGCGTGCGGGAACGGCCTGGCCTCTCTGCCCGACGTGGGTGCTTGGGGCCGGCCGCCTTCCCTCCCGAAACTCGCATGCCTCCCGGCAGCCCGCAGCTGGGGCCGCGGGACAGGGAGCCCCTGCTCACCTCCGCCGAAACCAAGGCCTCGACGGTCCGGGCGGTCAGCGACCCCGACTAGGCAAGAGAGCAAAGAGGCAGCGTGAGCAGGCGGTGGCGCGGGCTCTTGCCCGCAGCCCCGTGGCGCTCGGGGCGCAGCGCAGCCCCCCGGGACACTTACGGCGCCCTGGAAGCTGACGGCCGTGACGAGGAGCCAAAGGGAGGCGAGTCGGGTGACGCGGGTCTCCGGGGCTCCTGGGCTCGGCCTGGGCACAGGGCAGGGGCAAAGGCCGAGCTCCGTCACAGCCAGCCCCTCTGCTGGCTGCCCGGGCCCCGGCCCCGCGCACCCGCGCCACCCTGGCGCAGGAGCCCTTCCCGCAGCGCTGGCTGGCAGCACCGCTCGGCAGCGGCAGCGGCCCCGGCCCTGCGGCCTCCGCGCCTCTTGCGTGGGCAAACGGGCAGCGGCAGCTCGCGGTGCCCCTGCCCGCCGGCAAGGAGCCGCCGGGCCAGCTGCAGGCCGCTGCTCTTGCTTTGCGGGCACAAGGCGAAGGCCCTGCTGCTGCCGCTCTGCCCGGCAGCTGCCCCGCGCAGGGGGGTCCCTTTCCCCCACCTCCCCGGCTGCTTTGCTGGGGGCAGCTGCCCCGGCACCTCTGCACCGCCCGCAGCCTTGCCGCTGCCGCAGGCGGGCTGAATTGCCCGCCAGGGCTCACCTGAGCATCGTGCTCAGCCACAGCTCCTTGGCCTCCCGCGACCTGCAGCCAAAAGGAGAAACAGCCTCAGAGCCCGCTCCTCCTCCTCCTCCTCCTGCTCCTCCTGCTCCTCCTGCTCCTCCTCGGGAGAGGCCCAGGTGCCCGGACAGCTCTCGCCCGCTTGGCACTGCTGCACAGCGCCATGCACCCAAGCCCCCGGTCGGTGTCCCCCCGCAGTGTCCCTGGGGGGAGCAGAGGTGCAGGGGGGAGGTGGGGGCGGGGGCGAGGCTTGTGCACGCCTGGAGGTGCCTGTGACTGCGTCAGAAACCCCCGCAGGACCCCTACTGTCTCTCGCCCCAGCCGGAGCTGAGCCCCAGCAAGGCCAGAGAGGACTGCAGGCGAGCACGGTGCCCTGCACCCCCCACAGCCCTGCACGTGCCGCCAAGACTCACCGGAAAGTGACCACGCAGCCGTCGTTGGGCCAGACGAGGACGAGGGCATTGGTGCATTTCAGGCCATGCCCGTCCTCTTCCTCCTCTTCGCGCCCGCCCGCCGCCTCGTCCTTCCCGCACAGCAGCCAGAGCTGGCCGAGAGGCACGCGGTGCTTGAGCAGGAAGGTGGAGCCGCACCTGCGGAGGGAGAGCAGGGAGCGGCGTGGAGGTTGTGTGGTGGGGCAGCGGCAGCAGTGGCCAGCAGGGCAGAGGCAGTGCCCGGGGGCAGAGGGTGGGGGCGGGGGAAGGACGGCTGGGGCTGCTCTCCTTACTTGAAGGTGGCGATGGCCAGGGTGTCGGGGAAGAGGAGGAGGTGCCTGTCCCTGGTGCGCCGGTGCCGGGTCACCTGGACACGGTCGCTGAGGAGGAGCTGGGGGCTCCTGCGCGACACGAAGGCGCCGAGCGGCGCCGGGGGCCGGGAGGCTCCCCTGGCCTCGAGCCCGGGGCCGGCGCCAGGAGCCGCGCGGCCAGGGGCCTCGGGCCGTGCCTGCGTGCCGGCAGCGGGGCCGGCAGCGCCCCGGGCACCGCAGCAGTTCGCCTGTCCCATGGCGCCGTGGCCGGGTCAGCAGCTGCGGTGCGTCCGTGCCCCGCGCCGGGCAGCGCCAGGCGCCGGTCAGGCCTGCGCAAAGCACGGAGCGGTGTCGGCGTGCCGAGTAGTGCCGCTGGGCTGGGAGCCTGCGTCTCCCTGCTGCCCCGCACCGGCACAGCACCGCACTGGGGCCGGGCGGGCGCCGGTGGCCGTGGCCACCCGGGTGCCACCGCGGCACATTGTGATGCACGACGGCACATTGTGATGCGCCGGCCGGGCCGTGGGGCAGGGCCGGGGCGTGGGCCGGGGGCTGCAGGTCTCCCTGGCGGAGGAGACGGGCTCGGTGCTGGAGCAGCTCCCGGCTTCAGCAGCCGGCTCTGTGTCCGTGAAAAGCCCCCATGCACAGGCGGCTTGCCCACCCGGCTGCAGCATGCCCTGTTGTTGCTGGGACAGGAGGACTCCCGCTTTGGAGGGGCCAAGCAAGGGGGCCTGTGCCTGCTAGAGAAGCAGGGCCCAGGCGGTGCCCCAAATCCCATCTTTCACACTTCCTCGGCCCTCTGTCAGTGGGGTGGTCCGCCCGAGACTGGAGACCCCCAGGCCAGGTGCCAAAATGTGGCATCACCATGACAAGTGGGAATGTTGGCTCCAAGCACAGCCAGAGAAGACTTGAGGGCAGGATTCAGTTGCCCAGACACCAGGACCAGCATCTGTTTGAGATGCCTTGGGAAATCCCTTGCGGCGGGTGCCCTGGCATACCCAGAAGCCTGTAGGCCCGGGCTTTCAGGCACCTGAATCCCCCCTCACCTCGTGTGCATCGCACCAGTCTGCCGAGAGTCTCAACAGCACTCCACAGGACATTAGGCAGGCTCATGGAAATGCTTGCATACGGATCACAGCATCACAGAATGGCCAAGGCTGGAAGGGACCTCTGGAGATCATCTAGTGCAACCTCCCTGCTCAAGCAGGGTCCTCTAGAGCACATTGCCCAGGATCGCGTCCAGGCGGGTTTTGACTCTCTCCGGGGCAGGAGACTCCGCCACCTCTCTGGGCAACCTGTTCCAGCGCTCAGTCACCCTCACAGGAAAGAAGGAGGACATTTTCCTCATGTTCAGGCGGAACTGCCTGTGGCTCAGTTTGTGCCCGTTGCCTCTTGTCCTGTTGCTGGGCACCACCGAGAAGAGCCTGGCCCCATCCTCTCGACACCCTCCCTTCACATACTTGTACGCACTGATGAGATCGCCTCTCGGTCTTCTCTTCTCCAGGCTAAACAGGCCCAGCTCTCCCCGCCTTTCTTCATAGCAGAGGTGCTCCAGAGTCTGAAACGGAAGTCGCCATGCGTGCAGGCTGCACCGGAGCGCCAGTCCAAAGGCCTGTGGGCATGCCTGCAGGGGTGGTCTTTCTCTCAGCCGTCACTGATGCTTGGCTCCAGAGGGGAGGCGCCTCCAAAGTGCTTTTGCTGCACGGGGCTCTCCTCAACCAAGCGGCTGAGACGGGTGTGGCACACCAAGAGGTTGCACCTCGCTGGTGCGCGAGGGTGCAGGAGGAAGCGTCGCATGGGATAGGGCGCGAGAGGGAAGAGGGCTTCAGGAAAGCTGATTGATAGGCAAGGATCACCTCCTCCAAGCTCCAGAAGGGTCCATGCCAATGCACGGGAAGGTGAGCAAAGGGTTCAGGCGACCTGTACGGATGTAGAAGGAGCTATTGGCAAAACTCAGCCAGAAGAAGGAAGTATGGGAAGGCCAAAGCCTACTTTGAGGTGAACCTTGCAAGGGATGTGCAGGACAAGAAGAGCTTCTGTAAAGACCCGAGTACCAGAAGGAAGTCAAGGGGAAACGTGGGCCTGCTGCTGAGTGGGACGGGGGCCCTGGCGACGAAGGGCCCAGAAAAGGCTGAGGTATTCATGCCACCTTTTCCTCAGTCTTTTCTGGTAAGACCGGCCCTCAGGAGTCCCATGTCCTGGAGAGCTGGGAGAAAGTCTAGAGAAAGGAGGAGTTTGCCTTGATGGAGAGGGATCAAGTTAGGGATCACTTCACCAAACTGGACAGCCACAAGTCCTTGGGCCCTGATGGGATGCACCCACGAGTGCTGAGGGAGCTGGTCCATGTCCTTGCAAGGCCACTCGCAGTGCTCTTGGAAAGGTCATGGCAATGGGGAGAGGTTCCTGTGGCCTGGAAGGTAGCAAGTGTCCCTCCAATCTTGCAAAAGGGCAAGAAGGAGGATGCAGGGAACTTCTGGCCAGTCCACCTCCCCTCAGTCGTTGGGAAGATGATGGAGCGGCTGATGCTGGATATCATTTCCAAGCACATGTAGGACAAGAAGGTGATGAGGAGCATTCAGCATGGACTGACAAAGGGGATACCACGCTTGCCCAACCTGAGAGCCTTCCATGAATAGCCCCAGGCACCAGTAGAGGCTTCGCACTGACCAGCTGGAAAGCAGCTCTGCAGGAGGGCCCTGGGGGTTCTCATGCACGATAAGTTGACCTTGAGTCTGCAATGTGCCCCTGTGGCCAAAAAGGCCACTGGTCTGTTGGACTGTGGTTAGGTGGAGCCTTGCCAGCAGGTTGAGGGAGGTGATCCTTCCAGTCAGCCCTGGTGAGGCAACAGCTGCAGTGGTGTTTAATTTTCTGAAGGGAGGAGGTAAAGATGATGGAGCCAGACTCTTTTTTGTGGTGCCTTGCGACAGGAAAAGAGGCAACGAGCACAAACTGAAACACAGGAAGGTCCATCTGAACTTGAGGAAAAACTTATTTCCTGTGAGGGTGAGAAGCTGTGGAGTCTCCATCCTTAGAGATATTGAAAAGCTGTCTGGACAGGGTCCTGGGTAATATGCTTTATGTGACCCTGCTTGAGTAAGGGTGTTGGACTAGGTGACCTTTTAAAGGTGCCTTCCAACCTTAACCCTTCTGTGATTCTGTGACTGGGTACCCCCATACTCAAGTTCCTGTGCATTAACCAAATGTTTCACAGTTGCTTCCACCAAAAAGTTGTCTGCATAAAACCTAACACTCTCACATAAGGCAGCAGCTAAGACACAGACTTATTTCTGCATGAATGCAAGAGCATAGGCAATTTTATAAATACAGTATGTAGAAAATGTGTCTCTTGTTCCCTGTCACATCTGAGTACTTGTAAGAATGATCAGTCTGAAAGTTTCTGCTAATAGAGTCCTTAGAGGTAATTTACATGAGGAAGTTTACCATTAATTATTCTACTATGGTTATGCAAAAATATCCCACACAGACATTTTATTTGGAAGAACAGTGACCTTTTTTCCCCAGTTTTTCTTACATTGCTTCCCAGATATCCATGGGGTCTATTATACTTGCTCCAGAAAGTATGAGGAATACCTGTTAAGTTGAAGGGGCTGTAACATTTTAACCATCACAGCTCTTTTGAAGATTTAAGCTTGCTTTTACTTATTCTGGTACTGTGCAGGCCCTGAGGAACTGAAGAGTAGGGCACTCTTAAAGATGGCTCCTCCTTTCTGCACCGAATATGGAAAGGAAGAACCCTAAAAAACGAAATTGTCCTTGTAGGATAAAACATGAGATTCTGCTTCCTTAATTTGTCAGTGTGAATATACAATTGCAGAGCACTCGCATTTGCTACTGAGATGAGTATATAATTGCTGGCCTCAAATATTTGCTCTCAGATTAAAATTCACCCTCCTTGCTTTGTCTTTGCTAACTAGCAGATTTTAAAACTGAAAGTGCAGAAGAAGTGTTAACTCTCCCACCAGCTGAAACATGTGGTGAAAATATCCAGTTAAGCAGAGCGCTGACCTCAATGCTCTTGGAAGGGAAGTAGAGAATTTTTTGCAAAATGCTTGACATTTTGTTTCAGTTATTTTTGCAACTCTGCATGTTTTCCCCATTTAATTCCCATTTTCCAAGGACCACGGCCCTCTGGTTGGAGGAATTACAGAATAATTATTATTTGTAAGGTCTTCCTATAAACTATTTCTGAAACTGACAGACTTCCTTTTGTATATGCCACATAAGAACATTTCCCTTTGTGGGATCCAGTTTGTACAAAGGAAAATCCTTTTCAAATTCCCAGAGACTAGTTGACAGGAGAGGGGGAAAACAGATACAACATTTAACATTTGAATTTCTGTACTGATTTTCATTACAATGCATTCTGTCACATTAACAGATAGCTTTCTCCATCACTTATACTGGATTATGTCAAACATACTACTTAAAATTCTACAATGAACATACTACTCACGTCTTTATTCTACTGCCACTAAACATTTTCTCTTTTAAGCCTTTTGTTCCTCCAACTGTTGGACTCTTCCATTAACTTCCTTTAGTGATGCTTATGTGATTTTTATTGTTGCATTCAGATAATCTCACGATGCTTAGCATTGCCTGCCACAATAATCACATCCGCAGGCCTTCACACAAGAAGAAAAATGTCAGTTACGGGGAAATCTTGGCAAGTCCTTCACCTATCCTGTCAAACATTCCCTGCACTCAACCATATCATCATTCAAGTCAATAATTAACACTGCTAAACCTGTCATCTAAACCTGTTAACTCTATGGCTTGGCAGCTCACCTGTTCCTTTCTGATCCAGATGACTCTTCCTGAGGGTCACCCCAAATATTATCTTTTTAATTCTTCATTTTATTATCCTCAACTTTAACTCTTTCCTGTTGTCTCTGGTACCCAGTTCTTGTCCTTTCTTCCAAAAACTTTCACAGTCTAATTCTGCTTTGGTAACTGGCCTAGTTTCCATGTCTCTTCCTGCGCTTGTACACTGCCTCCCATGTTACCCCAGAAAAACTTCATCTTACAAGTCACTAAACCTATCACTACTACACAGACAAGTTTCTCTTCAAAACCAGTCCCTTCCCTAATGCATTCTGGTAACTACAATCCAATAACAAGGAGGCAAGCAGTGAGCCTTGTGGACAAAATTTTTACCCAACTGTTTCTGTTCATTTTTCCCAGGCCCAGCCTGCTCTTTAGGCTCACCTACCTATCATACCTCATGTTTCAGCCTGTAAAACTTCCACAAATGAGGCTGCTATTTTTCTCATGCATTTGTTTTCTCTCACATGCATGTACCCACAGGGTAGAACTTAAACAAAACCAAATCAGAAAAAGTTCCTCATTGTCTTAAGTTTGACAGTCTTCTTCAAGGAAGCAAAGGTAGGCTGACTAAGCATTTTTCAAATCTCTGCTTTAGAGAAGGGTTGTGAACAGTTCCACTTGTTTAAAAAAGCAAAGGGGTGTAAAATTTCCGCCATCTGCCCCTTCTTCATCCCCATGAATCTAGTCTTAACCCCTACATGAGATATTTCAGTGAACAGTCCACACACAAAAGTAAAAATGTCTTGCCCGCAGTGTAAATGAGGAACAGACTTACTGAGTGGGCAGCAGAGCTGAGGTCCACCACTATCACTGGCAGCGAAGCAGCAAATGTGGTCAGACCTATGCAGTCTTCCTCCTCATCCTTCTCCCCACTTTCGACCAAAGCTGCATCTTCCTTGGTTCTGTCATATGGCAATTCTGTAAACCTTCTCATCCTCAAGAGTCTTAAGTTCATCCTGACAGCATAGCTGTGAGGTGAGAAGCTATTATTACCCTTCTTTTAATCCAAAACAACTGATCAAGTTATATAGCTCCCAAAGCTGCCAAGGGAGAAGGTTTGAACACAAAGTATTACCAAGGTTTGAACACAGGAGGCTTAACTCTGTCTTCCACACTCAACTTATACAAGAACTAAGACATATATTATTTCTGAAATGGTCAGTTATTACTTCTCAGGCCAGTAACTGTTCTACTAAGTAGCGTTTGCAATTCTGTATACTACTTAACTGGTACGCTCACCCACAGCAAACCTTAGGGCAAAGCAGAGTAACCAAAGAGGGTCCCCTACACCAATCCCCAGCAAGTGGCTCAAGACTTCAACCTACTTGATGACCTCCTAACCTCTCTCTCCCCCCCACAGGCACTAATCACCAATCATCTTCTCACCTTTTGCCTTCTTAACAGCCTCAGCTGAGTAGGTGCCAAATACACTTTTAAATTCAGAGTAGTTGTTTTTAATACATATTTGATTTGAAGTGTGTTGCTTCTGTTTTAGACTTGTGCCTTAAAACTATATTCCCCAGCTGTTTGCTCTGATAAAAGATACCACAGCTTCCTACAAACCTGGCCTCTTTGTAATGACAGAGACATCAGAGATCTCTCTTCTATATTAGATCAGTCAGTTTGTCAAGTTTCTCTGTCGAAGGCAGTGTCAAAGACAACTTGTTGAAGCTGTGTAAAAAAATGGCAGTTGCAGGCGAGTTTATGAGGGGAGAAGAAGTCTGGAGAAATCTTCCAGATGTTGGCCAACAGAGAGAGCGCTGATGGCTGCTAGGTGGGTAGAAAGTGGCAGCTGCTGGGGATGCCTGGGCCTGCTGGTGCATCAGTGCTTGTTTCCTAAGAAGGAAGAAGAAGTAATTCAAAGTGCTGGGTCTGGGTGCATGGTGCTGAAGTAGGAAGTGATTGCTGGGTGTTCCCACAAGGACTGACGAGGATGGGCTTTTGTGGAAAAAGTGAGAGAGCATGGTATCAATTTTGGGCTCTGTTATTTGATGCTTCAGATGATTTTTCCTAGAGGTAATGGGACTCTTTAATAGAATGATTTAAGATGAGCCATTCATGTTTCCAGTATTGAGGAAGGTGGAGGCTGTGTCTTTAGGTGTTTTGAGTAAAGATGGCCTTGAGCTATACTAAATACAAGTTTTAAATTTACTCCACTATTACACAGACCCCAACTCTTCATGTGGTTCACTAGAGATGAATTACTGGACAAAGCAGGGCTACATCTGCCAGATTTTCTGATATGTATGTTTTGGTGCAAGATCCACTCATTTCTTCTGCCTTCAAGTGTACAGTCAGCCTGTTTTAACACATTTGCCTCAAGACAGAGGTTCATGTCTTGAGCTTTCTAAATTGGTAACTGATCTGGTTTTTGGGGACAGCTCTTTTTTGTTATCAGCAGCTCAGCAGCTCTGACACTAAGATGGGCTACGAAGATGATTAGGGGACTGGAGCATGTCTCCTCTGAAGAAAGACTGCAAGAGCTGGGCCTGTTCAGTCTGGAGAAGAGAAGACTGAGAGGGGATCTGATCAACGTGTATAAGTATCTGAAGGGAGGCTGTCAAGAGGATGAGACCAATCTCTTCTCCGTGGTGCCCAGGGACAGGACAAGAGGCAATGGGCAGAAACTGAACCACAGGCAGTTCCGTCTGAACATGAGGAAAAACTTCTTTCCTGTGAGGGTGACTGAGCCTTGGAACAGGTTGCCCAGAGAGGTAGTGGAGTCTCCTTCCCTGGAGATATTCAAAACCCATCCGGATGTGATCCTGGGAAATATGCTCTAGAGGACCCTGCTTGAGCAGGGTGGTTGCACTAGATGATCTCCAGAGGTCCCTTCCAACCTTGGTCATTCTGTGATTCTGTGATTCTGATTTTAGATGCCAATTTAAGACCTCTGGGATTCAAAGCAGTGACCTCGTCTTTCACGTAGCCACTGAGAAGTGAATGCTTTTCATAAGATGAAGTACGGAATCAAAGTACACTGCTAAGAGGTGACTATCTATTTGTGTTGGGAGACAGCTGCAGTGTGCAAGATGTGAACTCTGTATCAGCTTCCTGTACTTGAGAGAAAGATGAGCTGTGGAGGAGAGGGGAATGAATTTCAAGTTATCTGCTCTCCAGTTTTACTTTCTTTTGACAAATATTCATTCTTGACTAAAAGGCCTTGCAGACTGTGAACAGATTTGCCCTATTACTTAATGGAAAAAAAGTACCTAGTACTGTTCTCAATTTTAGTACCTTGTACAATATTTAACAGCTGTGTATTACTAAAGTTGAGATTTGTTCCTTATTTTTGAATGTGGTTGTATACTGCTGAGAAAAGGGCAACACAAGGAATCCAAACCATCGGCCTAGAGCCTCCACAACTCATCCATCATGTGGTGTAGCCAACACAAAGTGAGTCACTTAACATCCTGTTTGCAGCATGCAAGCAAGTAGAAGTCAAAAAAGTAACATCTTATCTGCAGAAAAAGGGCAAAAGACACTAAAGCTTTGACAAATGTTTGTTTGTATAAACAACAACCAAACCAAACACCAAACTGCCTTTTGCCTCCTTTGACACTGCACTCTCCATTAACTTGAGAGCAGCTGAATGCATGAGTTTTTAAGCAAATATTAGGGAGAACGTGTATTATGAATAGTAAACAGAACTTTCCTTGCAAAGTTGTTCCTAAGCACTGCACTCAAACCATCCATATTTTCAAATCAGAGCAGAAAAAAGAAATATATGAGGAAGGAAATGATTTAAATATATGATATTTAAATATCATATATAAATATATATGATTTAAAATATATTACTGTGTTCTACACATCAGATTTATTCAATCATATTCACTGGAAAATCATTTCAAATGACAAATACACTAGGGAGGGTTGCAAACTACTGATAGATGATTTGACAAGAAGTTGACCTTCACGTTTACAGAATTTGTGAATCACTACAACTAATACATTTTTATTAGAGGTCACAGAAAGATCTTCAGCAAGACCTTTCAACCAGTGCTTTGTCCTCTGTAAACATATGAACAAACCCCAAAGATTGGATCAACATATGACTGTAACTAGACTATTTTTGGTATTTTTTTCTGCCACTAGATGGTGTCCAGTTACAGAAGGTGTAACAGTATTTGCATTAATCAGAAAAACAACATTCAGAATTGCTGAATGCTCGCTCTTACAGTTCTTGCTGATATTTAGGGTAAGCTCTTTTCCAGGGAGATTTGACTTTTGAAGTCTTATTTTTGATCTCTGTATGATCTTTAAACTAGAAATGATGAAGTCTTTGATGTGAATTCTTGCATAAACAGAAGCAATGACCTACAGAGCATCTAACTGCAAACAAGGAAATGTTAGCCAGGGTTGAAGTAATGCAAAATATCCTTCCTAAAAGTAGAAGGGGGAAAGGAAATGAGAATGGCAAGGGGGAGCCCAGAGAGTGAATACGACAACCACTGCCTAAGTTAGCAAACAATAAAGATTATGAAAACCAGCATGAGCAAAATGAAACTCTTCGTATGTGACGGGGACCTTGGCATGCAGTCTCCTACCTCTCCTCTGAGAGCTAAGGTAGAGCCATTCTATTATGAAGAAAATTGCAGGAAAAAGAAAGGGTAAGAGAGCACTGAAGAGAGCCCAGAGATAACAATATAAAAAAAAATATATAAGTTTTCAAGAACTAGAAAGCAATGTGCGCTGGAAAACAGAACCTTTTCATCTTCCACCTTTATTCCTCTATTATCCATGTAATTAAATAGAGGGCAAGCATGGAAAACTCAGTTACCACCATGCTTTACTCCTTAGTTCCCAGCTCTGCTAATAAATAAGGTAGCAGGCACTAGGGGGCCTCAGTCAGTCACTAGCAAGAAAAGGAGATCACATTAGCTCTTCACTTGCTGAATTAACACACTTCCAAGTCTTCTTCATTTAGCAGAGGTAAAAAATGTGTCTGCAAGGAAAAGGAGGAAAAACAATTGAAGGGGAGCATTAAAGCTGATCTACACATACGTCTGTAATGAAATGGCTAGAAAATGTGACTCCAACTCAATTTTACTACTTGCGTGGCATGATTCTACTGGGGGAAAACAACAAAAAACCTTTATGCTACAACAGTGTCATACAGGGAAAAGGAGTGATTTACAACTGAGGAAAAAAAAGATTAGTCTGAGGCATTTTAATCAGCTCTACTGATAAGTAATGATAGGTTTTTATAGCTGCCTATGCTGTTTGAAAAGGAAGCTCAAGTCAGAGGTGGAGCTTATGATTTCAAGGATGTTTAATTGCAACTAAAAGAGTTATCTCTTTTCTGTCATCCTCAAAGTGATAACTGCATATAAATAAACAACTTAGACTCTTATCCTGTAAGATTATTACAAATCAGTGCTCCCTCAACAAGTGGACTTCACTGATGTCAGCCAGATTATATATGCCATCTTTCTCTTACAGACTCTGTCTGGGCTCATAATTGCTAGCATACGCTAAAATTTTCAACCACTATGTTCTGCCATGTCTGACAATTAGATGAATTCAGAGTAACTCATATTTTCTACAGAATTGCATTGATTTTACTTTTTCATATAAAACACTAGAATTACAGCCAAGTGAGTTGTTGCAAAGATGACAACAGCGTAAAGCAACAGAGCTGTGCAATTCAGACAGTTATGAGGAGCCTGAAAAATCTTCTGTGATGCCCAGGCTATTTTCCATTTGAGGCAGTTGCAACTGGATGCATCTTGGAGCTCCAGTCAGCACACTGATCCAAGACACAAAAATCAAAAAGCGCTCTTTTGCTCAACTCCATGAGGAGCATCTGAAACCATGAAAATGCACCAGCACCTAAGGGAGCGGCACTCAGATTCATGTCCTCACTTTAGAATTAGTAATTTACCCGGCCACCTGCAGCACTGAATCAGAAAGAGGTAATTACTGTAACTAAATTGATATTAGGCCATTTTGCAGTACCAAAATGACATCTGATCCATGTACAAGACATGGCTAATTTGAGTATGATAAAACATGTAGCTAGCTAGCTATTTAACTAATAACATTAATAGAGTACTCACAGTTTAAAATATTGTATGTGTTATGCTACTTGATGATACACCTTGAAATCAGGGATTAAGCTCTGTGACAAGCCTGAAGTCATATTGTTTTTTGCTCCTGAATGTATTGGTATCCTGTGACTAGACTGACTGTCTTTTAAACATCCCACAAGCTCATGAGACTAATGGCAACTCAGAATGGAACAAACGCAGAATCTGAAACACAGACAGATACAGAAAATAAGAGATCTTATCTCTGACATAGCCTTCCACAACACCTGACTATTTCTAGCTTCTCTATATCTATTACCATATATTAGGTTGCTACATTAGCACAATTATTTTATTTGTATTATACTTTGCTACCATTTGAAGTGATAGTCTTTAATTTTAAAAAATTGTGTTTAACTAGGCTCCATTTTCCATGACAGCACCAATTAAATGAATCTTGACTTTATTTTAACATAATATAAATTGGTTACATAAAAATCCTTCTTGCCCTTTGAGAAGACATTTAGCCCCAACCCTGTCACCCTTGCAGCATGCATAACTTTGCAGAGAGGGCTGACAGCAGTGCCCCTGAATTTCACAGTGTGAGACTACAGCCCAACAGGTAATAGAGTCGCTGACCTCATTCCAATGTTAATAATCTTGTTTTTAATCAACTACAGTTTCAAAATTTTCACATCCAGCTGGTGAGTTTGAAGTTGCTGGTATTACTTTATACCAATTATTTACAGATGGAGAGTATTTTGACACAGAACATCCCACAACACTGAATGACACCAATAGTTACTATTGTTCAGTGAATCAAAATAAAGGAATGAGGAGCAAACCCAGAAAGCAGGCTTAAATCTTATCAGAGATGTGACATGAAGACCCTCACACACCTTCTGCCTGCTCAGTCACTATCTAATTCTGCAAGGTCCAAATTTCAGCCAATACATACCCAGCTCTCAATAGCTTGACGCTACCCAGAGCCTAAGCCCCAGAAGGGCTCTCGATGAGGGGTTCCTTTGCCTGTCTCACACCATCCTTCCCAGCTGAGGCCCTCCTGCTTTCCTATACCCAAGAGCCTTCCAGTAGTTTTTGTGACAGAAAGAAGCCTCCCCCATTCATCTCAATCCTTCTAAAGCTGCAGTGTGGTGATCAATCCTCCTGGCACATGGAAGAGAACTGAATACAGCTCTTGTTTTGCAGGACTGCTGCTATGCTCAGGGCAATCAGAGAAGGGCAGTGGTGCAGCCCCTCCTTGTTACTTCTGAGAACTGAAAAACAAGCAACAAGTGGATAAATGCCTATTTTGTGTGCAGGAATAAGACTCCAGCAAAAGAGAAGTGCAAGATCCATGAAGAATAATGTGTTTTTAGAATGACCAGGGGGAAAAAAAACCAGATAAACTTAATGTAAAAAGCAAAACATGGACTTGATAGATAGTTCTTCCTAAAAGTTGCATTCACTATCGCAAGTGAGCAGTAAAAGAGCTTTGGTCAAGACCTTGGTCAGGAACAAAGAGCAATTACACTCCTCTGCCCAGGACTCGTGAGGCTACAGCTAGAGCATGTCTGTGCCATTTTGTGCCCTCAGGGCAAGAATAATATTCACAAACTAGAGAAAGTCCAGCAGAGGACCACTAAGATTACTAGGGGGCTGGAGTATATGGCATATGAGGCAAGGGTGAAGAAATTGGTGCCTTCTATTACCTGAAAGAGGACTCCTAAAGCCAAACCCCTCTCACAGGCACACAGGGAAAGAACAAGAAGCAAAGGTCACTGGTATCGTCTAAAGAAATTCTGACTGGACTTAAGGAAAAAATTCTTCACAACCGAAATGGCTCAGCACTGGGATGTGGCCCAGAGAGGCTGTGGGATTTCCATCCTTGGAGATTTCAGAAGATGACTGGATAAGATCCTGAGCATCCTTACTTTGAAGTTGGCTGTGCTTTGAGCAGGGTATTGGACTTGACATGCCTCAGAGACTTGACATGCCTGAATATCTCTATGAATTTTATAAGAAAACATATATTTAACACAGATACTAAAATATAACGTGAGTTGGGTCTTTTAATTTGCCTTTAGGAGTCGAGGTTTTGGGGGGTCATGAGTCTAAGAGGTGAGTCTGTAGGAGAAAATATTCCTGATAAAAATCTGTGAATAAACTCGTATTGCATGTTCCTTAACTAGCCACTAATTAGCAATCTAATGTTGTGCATTTGTTGCTCATTAAACAATGTCTTAAAGGGCTTTTTATACAAGAACATGTTCCTTTTCCCTGTCTGATTCTTCCTTCAAATAAAAATGAAGCTGAAAATGAAAAAACATGAATTGCACAATGGTAGGAACATAAATTTGTCACAGTACTAGAGAACAAAAATGAAGGTAAATTTTCTTGTTCCACCACTAATAAAATACTGTGTCAGAGTAAATTTACAGACATTTTGGACCCTATGGTTGCATCTGAGAGATGACTGAATCTAGTACACAAATGAAGGACGGATCAGGCAAATGTAAGTATTGCCAATTTGTATTTGAAAAGTTTGGATTTCGGGGAACACCCAGTGAGGAGTGTGAATTTTCACAGGGAGCACATACCTCTCTGGCAGAACTTCCCCTGACAGAACAATTTCCTCCTCTCTGTCTTAATTTATGGTCAACATTAAAAACAACTTTACTGACAAAGTCCAGACTCCCAAGTTCATAAAATTAATCAGTAAAATCTACCAGTTAAAATAGTATAAGTTACAGACAGAGACAGTAAAGCACATAAAGACCTCAGCCATATGACACGGCTGAAAGTTACTCCTGCCATGAGAGAGCACAGACACATCTATCTGGAGAAGACGCACTATGCCAAATCTTTTTGTCCCAGGACCAAATACATTTTATTTAATTGCTCCAGAGAACATACCAACCTCTACGGTCTGCCTTTTAGTTACGTGCCACACTAACACACTACAGGATCAAACAGACATGTCAGGTGTTAAACTTCTGGTTCCACAAGTTAAGGTCTGCTAAAAAGGTCAGCATGGCATGAGAGTTGAGTTACGAGGCATATAAGCAGAGAAACTGATTACAGCACATCAGTTTCTTCCTGTTTTGAAGAAATCAGTGTCATGGTTTGGCTGTCATTTGGGATCCAAGAGCCTACAGGGATATTCTGCCTGGAAGAGAATGAGTTTATCAATGTGCTTTGCTGCTACCCCATATATGTATATGTTTGATAGGACCTCAGGTCTCTCAGATAAATGATTAATCAAAGTGCAATCAATCAAAAATGCATGAGATACCAGTTATTAACCTTTGAGCAGATGTAAGAGAGACTGTAACACAGGGCAAGGAAAACAATCTCATGCTTACATATGTGTCATCACTGACGCTTGGATTCAAGCTGCTGGATAGATTTAGCAGGTTGTTAGTAGACTAGTGTTTTATTGCCGTTTATTATTAAAGAGTGCTCTACACACTTGGTGTATAGTTAATATGCATTGCAAAGTCATACCTAGGGGATCTAGTCTTGAAAGAGGTAGGGCAGGTAAGGATTAGAAACCATTTTGGCAGCATGAACTTGGGAGAGCAGCTGTGTCATGAAATGTCAACAGTGGCTCACCAGTTTATCTGTGCCTATATCAGGAGTCAGGGAGATAGCGCTTGGTAGCACATCCTCCATTTGGCAGGGACATGGGGAGAGTGTACTGTGACTCTCCTCTGGCCTATCTGCTCAGGTTTCTTATCTGCATAAAGCAGGGAAGACGGTGGGAAGGAGAGAACTAACCAGTGACCACAAAAGCACCATGAGTACTATAACTATCATGCTAATTGTTCCCCCTGCCACAACTTCACACACGTTTGCATCTACTGCCTCAAAATCTGCTTCCCCTTCAGTTGTCTTCTATAGCACCACAGTTCTCTTTTCTCCGTAATCCCGTACTCAGCTCCAGGAAGAATTTCCATTGCCATCCCCAATGGTGCTGGACAAGTTACTGGGGCAGATCCATATCCCCCATTTGGTATACCCTGCCAACATCTGTGCAGCAGGCTGTTTTCCTCATGTTGAAGGCCTTGTACTACACAATTCCTCTGTATGATTCATGTGTCTTCTACATATCCCATTGGGGGGGAAACACTGCCTGACCAGAGTGGGTAACAACATCATAAACAGAGACTGGATGGTGGTGAATACTTAAGATGAAGAAACCAAAGGCCGAAATATGCCATTCTGGCTACTTGTGAGACCAGGAATTTGTCCTCGCTCATTAATTTCAGAATCCTTCTTGAGGAAAGTATCAATACAATACAGAAGAGCATTAAATATTGCTGCAGGCCCAACTGCTTTGCCACAGAACAGTAGCAACTGCTCACTGCATTCCACAGGCAGCTGAGCCTTTTGGTAGTTAAATAGAGTTTCAGAGTCATGAGTAGGTACATTTGAAGGAAATAATATAGGGAACTTCCACTTGCTTTGCTAACATACTGTCTCAAGCTTACAGATAAGATAAAGGACAGATTTCAAGTGAAATAGAACTTAAACAAAGAAGGTGATTCAATCATTTATTGAACAAATTGCTGTCAGAGCCACAGCTGGGGCCTTGGATTCTGGAGGCAGTATTTAGTTCATTCAGACAGGACAAGTAAGGGGCTTTTCACAGCTGTATTATGTATAACCAGAGGTATTTTCCACTTGATTTTTTAAGATCTCCATTTTACAGTGCAGTCCTGATGCTTCTCCCAAGCAAGATACTATGAAATCCTACACAAAAATAGATTGCATTTAACCATAGGTTAAACTGATGCAGTGCGAAACTGTCATCAAAGGGCCATTATCCTCTTATCCTCTAATAATCACCTGTCATTCTTAATTATATGCCTGGAAGTTAAAAATTTAATCTGTTGTGACAAAACTGTGCAAATGGAGAATTGCAGAGTAAGCACTTTGCCAGCCTGGAACAATACTGGACAGAATGCTGGGTTTTTGGCAAGCCACACTGGATTTTCACCACAAGCAGAGAGGATAAAAAGCAGGTAAAAGTATGGGTTTTCAAATACCCTTCAGACTGAAAGACTGCTGAATCACCTCATCAGTTCATCAGGAAATCAGTACTACTTTCAATAGAATTCATTCGTTTGCTACTTGTACATTATTTTATTGATAAACCTTACTTCTTACCATTAAATATTTTTATGCTTGCTGGAAGATCTGAGTGGAAACATTTCACAAAATATTTAACTTATGTCTGCAATAAATCTGAGAAGAGTTTGTCTTTTGATTAACCATTGGACCAATTGTTCTCCTTTCCTGCAAAACTTGAGAACTTACTATTTTGCTTCTGTGAAAATAAAGTGAACTGTAGTTACATTGAATCATTTCTTCAGACACCACAGCACCAGAGACTGAGATGACTGCCAGTTCCAGCCTATTATAATGATGAAATAAATTAATTTTAATAATGAAATAAAGCATATCATTTTCCATTACACATTTTTAACACCATGCACAGTGTAAAAATATATCTGAAATTCAGTTGCTCCTGAGCAAGACTGCAACAGTCAAGACACTAATAAGCAACAGTAAGGAAATGCATTGGGTAGATGAATTAGACCCAGGACAGCATGGAAAACACCTGGTTACAAAAAAATAATTTAAAAAAATCTATTAACTCTCTAAGGTTAGAAGAAAGAAAACATAAAATTCACATTTTTGATGTCTCATTCACAATACTCCTGAAGATTTAACTGAAAAAATATGGTAAGTTGAGACAGATGTCCTGAAATGGCTAATACCAAATCTCATCAAAGGATGAGATCCCTTCCCAGACTGTGACTAAAATATGGAATTCAACACACAGGATGCTTTAGAGAGCAAAAGATTTAGCAAGATTGAAAGGAGAAGCAGACATTTATCAGAATAATGAATCTCTAGAGTGTCAGGGCCTGGAGCATGCTACTCCTTCACTAGCCGCCTAGTTAGTTGCTCAAGGCCAGCTGGTTGATATAAGAGGTGTAAAGAAAACTAGAAGGAGCCTCAGAGGAGCTCCTCTGAAAGGCCACAGTGAGGGCAACCCTCCTTCCCTTGAGAGCTGCTTTAAAGCTGAGGCTTTCACCCTGGACCTGCTTGAGCTGCACCGTAGACATGCCTGTGCCTCTTGATGTACTCCACTGATCCAGACCCTGACCCATGGATTTCCTCCTTGCCTTGACCTCAGACCTGCCTCATTACTATGGACTTGCCTGGCAATCACTGGACTGTGTCTGACCCTGGTCACTGTCTCCAGACCTCATCCTCTCCCTGACTCAATTTCCCAGCTTGACTTTGGACTTGCCCCGTCACTTCAGACTTGCCTGGTCATCTGGTCTCATGACTGAACCCGACTACCCTCACCTGCTCACCTCACTTAGGTACTGTGGGACTGGCCCCTTGCTGGTGAGGCCACTATCTCTGCTGGCCTTGTTATCATACTCCATACCTGGCTCCCTTTCCCTGAGGGAACAGCCTGCCCTTGCTGCACCCTGACAGAGTTAGAACAGCTGAAGCTAGCAATGAACATTTGCTGAGAAATAAAACCTGATGTTTCAGCTTTAAACAAGTTTCTCATTTTGGAGCCTGAAACCCTGAACATTGTTTCTCTCTACAGACTAAGTCAGAACTCTAGGATTCACACATTAAGACTAAAAGCTCTGTATGCTGAGGTGTATCTTCTTTGACGTCTTTGTCATTGCTCATTGTTTTGCATGGAATTAACCTGGGCTTAGTAAACAATAATTTTCATAATGCACAAGGAGGAATATTGTTCTAGTTCAAACACAAAGCAGGTAATTATCAATTTTGAAGGATCAGAATTAAAAAACAAAAAAAAGATTTAGTAAAGAATGAACCCCATGCATGCCCTAAAGGCCAAATAACCTGCAATTCCCCGAGTAGCTCCCAGCATGGCTCAGCATCAATCTTCTTCTGCAACTCCATGCAACCCCTTAGATCCCAGCAGCCCTGCCTGCAGTCTCACTGCCCATCTTCCTTCCCCATGGTTCACTTGCTAGGCGTGCTGCTCTCCAGCTATTAACTTTGGTAGTACCGACTCCATCTGCGCAGTACTAACCAATACACAGCCTTCTGCTATCCCCACAGAGGCACTGATACACTGTAGCAGTAAAGGTGCAGGAGCTTAAACCTCAGCATCACCATCTCCTACAGGCCACGCTTCAGTTAGCTTGCAATTGTCCTGCAGGCACAGCAAACCTGCAGCCACACAGTGCCATGGTGCCAGGCAGCAAAGCAAACCCATCATTTAGCTCTAGCCGCATGATGATGCCAGTGGACCATCAAAAAAAACCAAACAAACACTTCAGCACTCAGAGCTTCTTTGAGCAAAGTAACAAATTCTACTCCCCACTCAATCTAATCCTCACAATATAATTGGATCAATGCAGAAGTTTAAAGTACTTATAACTGACTCATGTTTACTTGACAATGTTAAACAGCAGTTAACAACTAATAAAAAGTCTGTGTCATCCAAGTCACAAAATAGAGGAAGGTGTGTATTCTTTAAGAAGTACTCTCACATATTTTGTTTTGAATAAAAGTATCCTACTGATTTTAAAATACAGAAGACCAAACAGCAGTTTTTCCCTATAGAGCTGTGCCTTTGAACAGAAGTATCATTACTGGCTACAAGAGTTAGCTAAAAACCAGAACTGTACAGGAAAACAGAACTGAGACACCACATATCACTTCCTTCTGCAGGCACACTTTTTTAATAGAAAATAAAAAACCAAAAATCTTTATTGGCTGTACTGTAGATACCTGTACAAAGTGTAAACTTTAATATTTCACCAGATATGCGAGTAATTCTGGAGAAAGAGTTATCAAGCACCTTCATTTCAATGCATTTTTGATATTTACAATAAGACATACCTGATTTAGTGTTTGAGTAAAATGAATTAACAGTTATGAAGAGTTATAAAAAAAAATCTTTAAAATGTTTTCTATAATTTGTTACTTTTATGATAAATATATAATTAAAGAGAAAGCTGTCACACAGTTAAGACTCAGAATTGGCTCTGTTTAAACTGTTAAGACCTGGAGAAGAATTGCCCAGGGACTGTAGTGTTTGAAGAGGAAGTGGGGAAATGGGGAGGTTAATAGCTTACTGCTCTCATCATGAGACTGTAAAGGGTTATTTTTTGACAGAAGGCTTCTGCTGTTGTAGGTAAGCTGCCCTCTCAACATACAGTGTGCAAGCTAAACTTCACTCACAGATACATACTGCTACTTTGACATAAGAATGTGCGTTTAGATTTTCCCTCCCCACTCCAAACTCAGTGGTGATAATAAAATCATTTCACCTTTGCTTTGATTTCCAGCATAGCTTTTTGCTCTTACTGAACATTGGCACATGAATGGGGCATCATCATTACTTGTTTTCTAAAGCCCCAAGACACAGGTGACCTTTCTGAAAGATCAGTTTTTTAACTGCCATGATTTCTCATAGTCTACAAAAAGGCATGTCAAATTTGCTAAAGAAGAAAGATGGCTAGGATGAGATTCAAAGATCATTTTCAGGCTTATAATATAGGATCAAACACAGAAACATTATTAAAAAACCCTTAGGAAACAAAAAAAATTGACCCTGTCTCTTTAGAAAACAAGGACCTTCAAACGAATCAACACCCGTTCTTTGATGAACAACCAACAACTGAGATCCATATCTAAAGTCTGTTTGGAGGATTTTTGGAAACTACTCTGGAACCCACACCAGCCAGATAAAAAACACATCTCTTGAAAACCAGTGAAAATGTTAAAAACAGACAGCGTTGAAGAACTACCCTGTCAGCACATGGATAAGGCATTTCTGTAGCACTTAGAAGGTAAGATTCAAGTTTTGAAAATGGGAGGATGCTGGCAGTGGAAGAAATGAAGTTAGGCGTTAGATGTGTGATATTGTGTTCTCACCCACATCTATTCATCCTTGGGACCCGTGGTTGCTTCTCAGCTAAAGCTGTGGACCAGCTGCACTTGTGCCGGGCTAAGCATGCCACTATGCAGGTGAACTGCTACATGTTCCAAGGTACAACCCAGTCTCAGGATTTGAGTCACACCATCCTCTCTCTATTCTGTACTTTAATTTTGCCAAGAGAGACTGTCTCCTAGCCCAGCACAGGTGCAGCTAGGCCCCCACATTCATCTTTGAAAGTAAGACGACAGTCTTACAAGGAACAAGAAGCAGCTGGACCCAACCTGGGCAGCCCAGTCTTGCCTAACTGATACAAAATAGTTACTGCTAGTGTGTATGGCTGCATGCGTCTGTTGTGGCCTGTTGTTGGCAGTGTGGAGCACTTATCTTTAGGGCCTGATTGTGTTGACAGGAGTGAAGTATTTACAGTACATTTCCAAAAGGAGCCTGCTGCTCTAACGTTTGTTTTAATGCTCAGTTTCTTTCTATACAATCCACTCCAACCGTGTTGTCAGGGCAGCGGCAAGAACGGCCTCCTGGGGTAGCCAGGCAAAGGTGAGTACAGCCACCGTTATTCACTGTACAGTAGTTATGTCCTGAAAAAGAACAGAGATGTAAAATGTTAAAGAAACACAAGAATAAAAACACAAAACGCATCTCCCAAAAGTGCAGATTTCGTGGCTACACTAGAAAGACAAGCCACACTGAGGTTCAGAGTGAAACAAAGCTATGCTTTGGGGAGATGGGAGTCATCACATCCTCTGTGTCAGCTTCTGATATTCACCTCAAACAATGATCCAGATATCCAGGACAGAGCAGGAGAAGCAAAATGAAAAAACTGGGCTGTTCCTGAAATGCACTTGATTAAATGGCTGAGTGGTCACAGACACATTAGAATGAAGAGACAGTGAATGAAACAATATGGAAGTGAAACACAAGAGGACCAAGTCCAAAATTCTACAGGATATCATCCCTGGGTAGCTGCCAGTACAAAAATAAAGAGAAATATCCATTAACACAAATAAAAAAAATAGGGGCAGGAGAGAAGAATATTGATGTTGAGGGATAAAATGAAAAGGAAGACAGTGTTATGGAAAGAAAGTGACAGGAAATCAGTCGGAGAAAAAGAAACACTTAACAGACATATGACGAGAGAGAAATGATGTCAAGGTTCTGAATAATATAAACGTAAGTATTTACTCAGATCACACAGTGTTGTTTTGTTATACATTGCCTACCACAATCAAACTGTGAATTAATTAGCAATAACAAAATAACTGGTTTCTCAAGTATGATATTTATATGCATCTTTTTATACTCTGAACCAAATATTCACTTCAATTATTCAATATGTACAATAAAAAACATATACAATTTGAACACAAGCTATCTTAGAGGTTTTTTTTTTTTTTTGGTCTGAAATAAAAGACCAGAACCACTACAACTCTAGCAGCATCATAATAATAAAAACGTGAACTCTTCTAACTGTGATTTGCTAAAAACAACATAACTGAACAGTGGTATTGCTTCCCAAAAATTCCCTTGAAATTGTTATTTCAAGACTATCAACTTCCTCTCTTCTAAGCTTCACATGAGGCTAGGTCAATAATATATCTGGGAAGCTTAACATTCACAGAGCAGAAAGATCAGTCCACCCACCCTACCACCTGCTGTTTTCTGAACATTCCTTTTTTAAAATACTGGATCCCATTAAGGACATCTGGAAGACCATGATGTTTCTATAGTTTTAAGTTAAGAAAAAGCAGATAAAAGGCCCTAGCCATGAATATAGCATTCAGTTTAGATGACGGCAACATAACAGCTTTCGCCACATCAGATCTTCATCTTGTTCATAATCCTCGTCTTGATCCTTCCATAAAAGACAAAATAGGCCCCTTTTTCCCTCTCCATTCTGGTTCCATACGGCAACCAAAACTGCTTTTATGGAACAAATTTTAAGTGGTTTTTAGTTTCTCAGCAAGCAGAATATCTAAGCAAAAACCAGTTCTTCACTAACTACCTAAATAACTACCTAAACTGGTCTGCAGGCTCCCAGTGAGAGCTGCTGGCAAATTCATTTTATGCTGAGGTGCTGCACAGCTGGAAAAACTTGAGGAACATCTGGATTACCTCCTGGACATTGAGCAAAGGCTGTAGTGATTCCATAGAGACGGGAACGCTTGTGAGGCTGGAAGTTATCATTTTCTATCGAAACTGTGCGATCCACGGCTACAACAGCATCCCTTCAGTATGTAGGAGAGAATACACAGAAGTGAGATGAACTTGGAAGTATAGCGAGCAGAAAATAAGGAGGGGAAGGGGGAAGGAATCTGGAGCTCTTTTTTTGCATTATTAAGCAGTGACTCCAAAAGCAGAAATCCCTCAAGACACAATCTTTCCTGGACAACTCAAACACATTACAACCCTCATTCTAGGCAGCAAAGAGATCTAGCAGCAGGGAGCCACTTCCAACATAGCGTTATGTCCCTTTAAAAGAACACAACTGTTGGTAATTTTGACACACTTCTCCATATTCTGCCTCTCCAATACTTCCAGTGGCATAGCTGACATTAGTTATTCTGCGTAATGATTATGGACAATGTTGTATTTCATCTGGAGCCTGATATCCAGAAGACAGGAATACAGCTATTCAGAAGCAGTCATTTCTTTCTAGAAACAAAAGTGCAGTCAACTGACAGAACTGTAACACTGTTTCTTATTTAAACAGGACTATTCTACAACAACATTTCAGAGCTATTACGTCCTAGCTTCGAAATTCTTACCCTTATTAATAGCTCTTCCTGCTGCAATTGATAGAATCATTTCTGTAACAGGTTTGTAGATACAGCCCACATCGTCATTAACCTCAAGTAAAAATACAGATTTAAAAATACATAACCTGGATTTTTTTTTTTTTGGAAATGCTAATAAACTCTAATGTCTACATGTTTCAAATCATTTGCAACAAAGACAGCGTGGTCAAGACAGTAAAAATGTCTTTTTCTTATTTCCTGTTGAACGTTCTGTTAATACTGAGGATAGAAAGCCTCAAATGACTAATTTCTGCCCTCTACAACACAGTATGCACAGCCATGGGGCAAACATATTAACTCCCACTCCTTTCCCAAAATATATTCAGGATTAAAAGCATTTTCTTGGAGGACAAACAATCAATTTGACACTCCCTCCCCTCAGTTAACTGCCAGCATCTATAGGTCAACTCTACATATCCATTCCACCCTGCATCAGCTATTGCCAGGAAAGGAAAAAAAAAAGGGAAGGGAAATGCACGAGTGGTCAAAAATGAGAAACACAGTGTTTACTTCAGTTTCTGCCAGAGGCAAGAGCAGATTAAAGCACTCCATAATTTCTTTAGCAGATAACATACCTTTTCCAGTCTGTGTAGTATAAATTCTTCCCATAGCTTGTAACACTAAAAGGATACTGAATTCCCTCAATAATCTTTCGTCGACCAAGCTGATTAGGGTTCATGCATTCCAGTCTCTTGGTGCCTGAGTACAGTGAAACAATTAAGTCTTTGTACAACACCAAGAGATCTCTCATGGGGGAGGAAGGATAAGCACAAGCACACAAGCATGAACAGAGCAAAACTTCCTGGAAGTCTTCCAGAACCCTACTTGGCCAAAGCCTTGCCCACGCCACATATGTGTACGTGTCAAAGACCAGATGTGAAAGTACTTTGGTGTGACAATGCTGTTCAGCACAACACCTAACTTACAGGTTCTCAGATGTCCAGTATAGCCATGGGCAACACCCACAAGCTGAGTCTCCTAGTACAGATACAAGCATCCTACTACACACCTGGAGAACACTGCCAGTGAGCATAAACAGCTCTAGGTTTCTCTTCAGTAGGGGATTTCAAGATTAAGGAAAACAGAAAAAGAGACAAATGTAACTTTGTAATGACAGGATGATATTCTATAGGGCCAGGTTAGATGAGCCAATGTATTTTTCTGGTCTTAAACTCTTATCTATGACGACACAACTTCTTATACAAAGGGCTAAATACTATCTAAAAATATATCTGCATATAGGCAACATAGATGTAAATCTGTTACATTCCTAGAAAGTTACTTGGTCAGAATTTAAATCTTTCAGTTTGCACACATTCTCATGCAAATTCTACAGTGCTAGTAACAAATAAAGTGAGGTTATTAAAGCCAAAGAGCAAGGTGTGAAGTCTAAGATGTAGCCCAAAGAATTATAAACATTAATTAGCTGTGTATCTTTTCAGGATCGGACATACTTAAATCTTCTATTATTATGAAGATACACTTCATCATCTCTTTACCTGCATCTACCCAGCACAGCACTGAGGAGTACGTATCAAATGTCAGCCCATTCGGTAACCCCAGATCATCTTTAACAAGAATTCTTCTGTTTGTGCCATCCATGTACGAGGTTTCAATTTTGGGAGCTTTTCTGTTCCAGTCAGTCCAATACAAGTTTCTTAAGAGGAAGAAAAAGGCAAGAATTAAGACAGTGGTAGATCCCAAAATTTAAGGAAAACTCAAAGGAAACAAAAGTAACAAAAACAAAAAAAATTAGTTAAAGCCATAAGAATCATATTGCACTTGAATACAGAAGTAAGAGAAGTATAGCAAAGATGTATCAAATGTTATAAACCCCATTACAAAACAAAGAAAAGAAGCACGCACATGCGTGCACACACACACACACACAAAATGCTTTGCCTACATTGTGTATGTTATTTGCAAGATGCCAGGCAAAAACACCCCTATTTCAACAGCTATGAGTATTGTTCAGAGTGTATGCCTAGAGCTCCCCTCCCAGCTGCCCGTAACGTCTGCTCGGGTTAAGCAGCAGGACCACTAGGCACACATTTATGGGATCCATTCAAAATCACATTTCCCTTTTCAGTGCACCAAATAAGCAATTCACAACAGAACTGATCAGAGTAGTTTATGGTCATGAGAAAAACCCATGGTGATTAGTTCAATAATGTTTTATTATTAACAGTTGTTTGTTAGTGACCCCTTTTTTTTTTGGATGCGCTCTCTGTGGCTGAGAATTAACATGACCCCTCAAAGCAAGCACCTTTGTTGTTCATTCCATAACACTAAAAAATAAATCTACTGGGAAACTGAGAAGTCTGTGCTGTTTGACCTGAACCCAGAACCCTGCCATAGTCAGCGGGGTTCTGCATGGAACAGAGGTCTCCTCCCTCAGTCTGATTATGCTTGTGCATCTCCTCTCCCTTCACACAATTAAGCGCATTTGCTTTCCCTATTCTGCTGTCACTAGATCTTCATCCACAGATGTTCTCACTTCACAACTGTTTAACTGATTGGAAAGGTTTGTATTACATTATATGAATGAGAGAAGTCAGGATCATTATTTTTTCATTTAACTTTAGACCACCTGCAATTTTAAGTGCTGTATGCATTATTTTTTCACTACAAATTTTGTTCGCAAACATCTGGAATGAGGATGCATCTTCCAAAAACCTCTCCCTGAACAATACACTACATGTGTTCACAAAGGAATTCTCACAGAACGGCATTCCAAATGCTTCACATCAACTGAGTAATCATTTATTAGAGCTTTCCAGAAATTCATGATCAAAAAGAAAGCCTCTCTGCTTCTGTGCGTCTGAGTATTTTTGACTGAAATGTCTCTTCTCAGCAGCGGCCTTGCTGCAGAAAGTTGCACCAGGACAATAGCAGGCAAGCTCAGAAATTAATGAACACCCATTCAGCACTACCATGGGTGCTTTAATAGTCTTAATTTTCCCTGTACTTCTTCCAATACTCAGGGAAAACAACGTCAACAGACAAAGACTACATAAAAGCATGTCTGCTTCCATTTTTGCAGACTGGAGTCAGAGCCTGAAAAAAACTTCAACTGTCCTACTGAAACCCCACAGTACTATTTCTCTGACTGCATTTTACAAGCCCACTTTTACAGTATATAGTTATCTGTATCTTCAGATAAAAGTTTAATAGGACCTTTTCAGGCAACTGAATGACAGGAATGAAAATGATGACGGTAAAGACACTATAGGAGTTTTTGAAGAAGGGACACTACAAGAAAAAATGGCTGTCACTCGGGAAATGAAACTATCAAATTGCTTAATCTAGAATTTTAATCCAGTAATCTCGCAAAAATAAATTATTTTAAATAGGGAAAATGCTTGTTATCTTGCAAACAATGTACTGAAAGGAAGGTACAAACAAGCATTTGATAGTCTTCTCAATAAAATATCATGGTACTACCTAGGTGCTTTTTAAACAAGTTTTATTTCCAATATACTACTCGGATATAGGACACTCAAGTAGCTTATTCAGTTTTTGTTTGTTAGTTGTTCTAAGAAAATAAAGTCCTATCGTTGTCTGAAGACAATTTAAAAACACATTCATAGAGTGTATGCTCCTGTTAAAATATTAAAATAAAAAAATCAAGTTTTGCATGCATATCTTGAAAATATATCTGTACCCTCTCATAGGATCTGCTACAATTGCTCTAGGGTTCACCAGGCCAGTGTCAAAGAGGACACGACGTTGGCGCCCATCCAGCTTAGCCACTTCTATTCTATCAAGTTGAGAGTCTGTCCAGAAGATGTTGCGACCTAGATGATCTACAGCTATTCCTTCAGGGCTCCCCAAGTCTGCGAGAGAACAGAGAAAACAATCTTAGCCATCACATTTATTCCCAATACACAGTATCAGCCTCATAAGCATTCCCAGCTTTTAATTGAGAAGAGTCGTCTTTCAGTTTTCTAACTGTGGTCCAATAAAAGTCACTTCATATGGAGTATGTTAGCCTGTCAGAAGAGGAATACGTATTTTGCCTTATGAAGTTTAAACACACAGAACTCTTGGAGATGTCTCTTTATGATGCATAAATAAAAGATCTATAATCAGGGAACGACAGCAAATCCCTATGCTAATAAATACAGAAGTGACTTATGTCACTACTGAACACATCAGAATTTTGTCTGGAATTCCAGTACACCTTTAAGTGGCTGGAGCACTGGAGTGCCTCATGGGCTAAAGGATGGCCAAATGGCAGGACAGCAACCAGGCAGCAGCCTCCCCAGCTCTTTGTTTCTACACAGGCATTGATTTACTGAGATGCAAAAATCAATGCAGCTAGATGACACTGGTGGAGTTAAGAGTCAAAACTGCCCAGGTGCCAGCCAACAGAAACTGCTGAATAACATGAAAGGCTTGAATCAGCCAGTCTTCTCTTCAGTATCATAGTGTTTCACCAGTGTCTAACCCTATTTATTTATAGACTGCTCTGCTGCACCCTGACCCCCAGAACAATAAACTCTGAATCAGGACTGGAGGGCTGTCAGGGGACCAAAAAAAAAAAAGCTTATTTTTTGCATTAGCAAGACCTAATGAAGCAACCAGTTTGATCAAACAAACAAGATTATTGATAAACAGTGAATAAGCAGAAACATTTCACAACCTACACCCTTTGGAGTAGATTCCTCCCTTCTCAGAAGCCCTCTTCCCCACCTCCTACACAGTCTTCTTCACTCTCCTAGCTTTGTGCTTCTTTGCATCTCTTGCACCTTTGAGCTTCAGCATCTCCTTGGCTCTTACAGAGTCCTAGGAATGAGTAAACCGGTTTGACCTGGATGGTGCCTGACTGGGGGAATTCCTGGCTTGATAGCTTTCTCCCAAACTTTTTTGCAGTGTTTCCCCTCTTGGAGTATCCCCTTTACATAAGCCTTGGATTTCACATGTCTTTCAAGCAGGGTTACTAAACAGCAATTACAAGACAGCCTGAGAGTTGAGATATTCACTTACTCTTTGTGATATATATAATACTGGGCTAACTATTTTACTGAATAATAAACTTAGGAACAGACTCATTATGCTTCTCAAATCTGCACATAAACTTGTCTGGGTGGGGAGGGGTACATAAGAGTTGATGGCAGAGAAAACAGAGCAGAGTTTATCAGAATCTTGCTTTATCCTTGTTAGCAAGCCAGGACACAGAATGGATTTTATAATCTTTAATGTTCCCCCCTTCTTTGGTACTGGCATACACAGCACCCCTCTGAAAAATGGATTTTCTCTAATTTTAGCCAATGCAATGCTTTAAAAGATAATCAAGCTCCAAAGCACTGCGGACAATGACATTAGCTAACTGATGGAATTTAGATCCATTACTTTGTTTTTGCAGAGCAATTTTTTTGGAACATGTTTTGGTACTGTATGTGCGCAGCTTTCCTCGAACAGTTAGCTGTTCCAAAAGCAACAGGAAATAGCAAATAATGACCTTACTGCTTTAGCCTTAGTAATTTCTAACTCAAATGAAGGATGCAGAATAAATACATAGTACTTGAAGGTTTAATTTAGCCAATGTAAAAATTGTTCTATGCTTTTCAAGGTCCATACATCCATTGCAAAAGAACTGGTAGGCTGTATAGGATATAAGGAAGCCAAAAGCAGGTACAAATAGATTTCAAGTCCAATTCCAGTTCCAAAAGAAATAGAAAAGACTGCATGGGGTCACTTCCAAAAGAGGCAAAATGACCCTTCGTACCAGTGAGCTGTCAAGGAAACTTTCAAATGCAAATCCACACATCATGTAAACGTCGAAGAATGATGGAATGTGGCATATGGGCCTTCTATTAATTCTAAAGTTTATTTACTGATAGCCATTAAACAAACAATGTGCGACACAAACTGCATTTCTGGAGAAAAGACATTTGGTCCAGAACACTGGATGGAGCTGTCTAAAATTTGCTACTGCAACTTTGTTGCGAATAAGTTGCACAATACTTTAAATAGCCTCTGCTGTCTCATCTGGATGGATTAAACTTGTCCTGGACACAGGCCACTTTGGATTTATGTCCACTGCTGAAGAGGTGGAAACGAACAAATATATGTGGGCAAGCATTTCACTGCTTCTGACTCACAGCTCACACACAACGGGGCTCCCAACAAAGTAAACGCTAACCAGCTCACTCCGTACTCCTCTCGGGAGCAGTGAGACATACTTTAACTTAGGTGCACTGACCTCACACCACTGCTTTTATTTCCCCAAGCTCCCCTGTGGAGCTAAACCCGTCACTTGCAACGAAAGACCTCACATGTAAATCAGACCCAGAAATGTTTCTACCTCCTTTTTGCTAAAGGCAGGAGCTGCTGAAGGTGGCCTCACTTTGAGCTAATGATGAGGACAATCCCCAGCCAGCTTCTGGGATGAGAAGAACACTGACTGAGTGGTGGCAAAGGAGTTCCCAGTCTCTTTTAGAAAACAGAAGAAGGTAGCAGGCGAGAGATCTGCTGCCACTGGTTCCCAGGAGTCCCTGTTCCCTGACCAACTTCCTTTTTCAGCTATAAGCCAGGAGATTTAAAGTAGTCTAAAATAAACTTATTTCCTGTCTGGCTGACAACCAGCCAGAAGAAACTGGCCCCCATAAAGAGGTAAGTAAATATACAGGCTATATGTATCACCGCCCTCCACCTCACCATCTTTCCAGGAGCACAACTGCGTTCCTGCAATATTGCCATAAGGCCAGGTTCTGTCACAGGTTCTGTCCCTGGGAAATAAGACAGGCTTGTACAGACATGTAGGGCTGATACGATTTAGGCAATTATGACAAAGGGGAAAGCTCTCCTTCCAGACCTGCCTTCACAGCTGCAGAGCTCAGAAAGCCTCCACAGGCCATACAGCTGCAGAAGCAGATGAGAACTGGATGGGGCCCCACAATAAAACATGTCTCTGCAAAGCAACCCAACCTGAATCACAAGAGCTTTAACAAAAAAAAAAAAAAAAAAAGTGCATTCCACCAAAATACATGTGAACTGAAACAAGCAGCTGCAGCTCACAGGGGCAAAAAGACAAAGATCAGAACAAAGTCAAAAATTCTCACGGGTCTTCTCAGAGAGAGACATTTTCCTTTTTCCTACAATTTTTAGAGTTTCAGTTTTGGCTAGCAATGCCCAGCAAAGAAAACATCCATTCAGATACTGAGTACTCAGCCTAGTGTTGCTCTGACTCCTTATCGAAAAGCCAGTTTACGTTTTCATACAGGAAGTAAAAAGCAGCTCCGCTTAACGTGTCTTCAGGAGTGCCATCCACATTCTACACAAGCAACAGGACAACAGAAGTCGTAAGATGCCTTTACACATATGACGTTTTTGCAGATGAAGAAAACCAAAAGGTTATTATTTCCATACGGCATTGCTATGTTGTAGGCACCTTGTATAACCTGAAATAATCAAATTTAATCATAAGCTTTCATGAATACTTCTAAAATATATTATAGACTGGAAGATTTTCAATACGCACACACACACTCTCTCTATATCAATAGTGGAAATTAGAAACCCTTCCCCCACTGAATTCGTAGTTATAGAGCCATACACTCACACTAGGAGTTAGAGACCCTTTTAGATTAAACATATTAGGATGAAAATAAAGTCTCACAAGTATCTCAGCCATCAAGTTGGACAGAAAGGCCAAGCTCCATAGCTGCTGCATTAGTTAGGGATGGCTTTAAGCTCTCCCTCCCGCCTCCTAGGGCAATATTAGGATCCCAGCTGCTCCTATCTCTCAGCTGCCTCTAAAAGCCTGAATGCAGTCACAGCAAACAAAGGCTATTCTGAAACACAAACTCCAAGTGCTGATACTTAACGCACCCAAAACAAAACAAAGGTAAATTCATTGTACCATTTTAAAATTGGTTGATCATTTTGCTAAAATAATTTCCTAAATTTCTGTGACAACAGCTGCAAAGGATCAAAACCAAGGGCGACCTACTCCAGTGTCTTGCCTTTACTCTTCCCGTATCTTGAGGACTCTAGTACTTTTCAAGTTCCTCCGGCTACTTTTGCTGTAGTTTTTTAATGCCCACATATTCACTTGGTTCACCACTTGTCCTTGTGCTCACTCCACTCCACTTAGAAAAGTTTTTCATATTCATGATGGTTGTATATTTATATTTTCTATAACTCTTTAGTCGGCTTTAGTTTTAATTACATTCAATACCTGTCCAACAGCAAACTGACAACTTACCATTCATCCCCTTTTCCAGATCATAAATACGTTAAACAATATGGGTCTGTCCCAGCACATGACCTAGGATATGATGATTACCTAGTTCCATTGTGAACATCAGCTATTTACTGCTACCCTTTGGCACTTAACGTAAGCAGCTGTTAGTCCAGCATAGGACCACCCCCCTAATCTCATAACAACTTAGTCTATTCGCAGGCCCTTTGTGAAGAACTTCGCCAAAGCATTTTGAAAATCCAGGTACACTGTACTTACCGGATCACCCTTACCCACATGCTCACTGATTCTGTTGAAAAGCTCTCACAGATAAGGCATGATTTTCCTCCATAAAAAACTCACCCAAACTGCTAACTCTTTCCAACTTTATCTTTACTTATGCTTTTTTGCCCCCTTCACATATATACATTTTGGAGCCATTAAATCATTGTAACCAGGAATAATGTTTCCATCTACAGCAGTTTGAGCTTAGGCTACCTATATGTTCCACTCCTCATGGCCAGGGGCACTGGAGCCTTTCAGACAAGATGCTGGACCACCCTTTCTGATCAGTGTGGCTGACACATTACTATAAAACAGGTGGGCTACAGAGACACTGCCAGGCTGGCATAGCATAGCGTTGGCAATCAATCATCACAGGAAAGTGAGGTCCTGAGCGTGCATCATGACCTGGGAAATTTGCCTTTGAAGTACTAGTTGTTCTGCCTCGCACTGGTGGCACCCTGAAGGTTGCCACCACAGACAGAGAGCGCTACAGGGTGGTAAACAAGACCTCAATCCTGCCTCAAGATCCCTTTCTTAGAAGCGACAAAGCATTCAAAGGAGGGTTTTTTTGCTTTGTTCAATGCAGCAAGAACATGAGCACAGTTTAGGACTGTAAATGGGTAAGAATCCCTCTAAACATTTGTGGGAGAGTCAGCTGGGACACGCTCAAAAGCCCAAACTGTGGGGCTGGGAACCCTGCACCTGTTAGTACTTTCACATGTGCTTTAAAACACCGCAGCAATTTGATTCATTCTTCAAATCCCCCAACCTTACTTTAAAGTGTCCCCAGTGATGTTCACAAAACATGCAATGGTTACATAGGTACAGTATTCTGCAACAGCAACTGTAAGGATAAAAACACCTCACTGATGAGCTGCTCCCATTCCTGGCCTTAAACTTAGGCTATATACAAAGAATAGACTTCTTGCTCATCTCAGGAGGAGGAAGCCAATGAAGTGCTATTGCAGAGGAAATGGATCTTACTTAGTTTTAAGTTATCCACGCTTTTTGGTTCTTGCTTATCCAGCTAGTACCAACTGGTAATGCTAGAGCTCAGGCAACACCTGGACAGTGTCTCTTACTAAATTCAAGTCCCTATTGCCATTCCTAGGGCAGAGCAAGATGAAGAAACTTATGTTGCTACCTGTTTTGATGATGGTTGTAGGCTCTCCACCATGCAAGCTAGCTCTGCTGATTGAAGGGCCACTGATGTCTGTCCAGTAAACCATCTTGTCCATGCAATCATATGCAACTCCAATAATAACTTTGTCCTGTTGGTCAACAAGTAAATTAGCACAGCTCACACTAAATAACAATTATTTGCCAGCAGTACCAGCCTATAGGCCTAAGTCTCAAGGTTGAAAAAATAACATTCTGGGACAGAGTTGGGGGAAGATGGGCAGAGAAAAGGGTAAGGGGGCAGTCATTGCAGGGTAGCTTAGAATAATATTTTCAGTTATAAGTCTCTTTTAACTAGCAGATACCATTTGCAATTCTTTTACTTCAAAGAAGCATCGTACATATTAGTGAACTGCAGGTCTCAATTCCACAATTTCATCTGCATATCCTTTTAAGGAAGGTTCATGCTGTTATTTTACCGCGTTACTCCTCACCTACTTTAACCTCTCAATCATTCTTTGCCTTCTAGCAGGAATAATGACTCCATAAAGTCTCACTGCTGTTCTGTGTTCACCAATCCACGCACAGTGGCAGCATTTCAACAGTGCTACCTATGTACCATCACTAGGCTCAAAAAACTTCTAGCAAAGTTTTAGCATAAAAAACAGTTTATCCAGTAAAAAAAACACTCCAGAAACCACTCTGCTGCAGTGAATACGCTCAGGGACATGGAACATACACACAGAATAGTCTAGGCAGAAGAAAAAGGGACCAGAGTTTGAATCTAGAGTTGAAATACTTTCCTCCAAGCAAATGAAAAAGACTTTCTGGGTAAAATACTAATTTCACATTGATCCCTCAGCCTGTCGCTTTTGATGCTTTTCTAACTTAAGATCCTCGTTCACTGGATGAAAAATGGAAGATAGTGCCTTCTTAGAAAGCTGCTGACTGTCTAAGCATGTTTCTTCCCAAAGCATGCATTAAAACAGATTTGCTTATTTCTGAGCCTACGTTAAAATTGTACATCATAAAACAATCTGAACATCTCCACGCTGCTATACACTGCCACTTCCCAAATACACAAGTGGTCTAATATTTACAGAAATTTACATCTTCTTAAAAAAGAAAACCAAACACAGAGACAGCACTGTTAGCAAAACACAAAAGTTTAGTTTTCATTTAAAGTTTTAACTAAGAGTTGCATCCTATCTTTTGGAAGCTCTTTCCTGAAGGCACTCCTAATTAATTTATGTAAGCTAGAACAGGAAGGTAATAAGACTAGCTGACAAGGATTCAGAATTGTGCCTCTGTATCAGTGTAACTACCCTATTTGCACATCATATTTTACTTAAAACATGACTGTAGCAGTGCTTTAGATAAGGCACAGAAGCTTGATTTTTCCCTGATAGCACAGCACAGTTTGTGGTACTATTCACTGAACCGGCTCTGTGTAATTCAGTCAGCGTTAGGTTTAGTAAATATTCACAGAAACACACAGAGGTGCAGGGCACACTACCTGGGATTGGTAGTTACCATAAATTTAGTAACACTGGAGTGAAAACAGAAAACCCAGGCTTCACACAGAACAAGTGAATGTGATGAAGCTGGAGGTGGAAAGAGTGCGTCACAGGTGCTGGAAAAGATAGAGTCTCAGTATCAGGGATTCATTTTCAAGGAATAAGATTTTTAAGATAGTGGTGAGAAGCGTGGGGAAAAAATTACCACCCACTGGGCCTACAAATGGCGATGGAAACAGGAAAAAAAAATTCTATACATCTATAGCCAAGAAGTGCACGGTACTGACTGAAGAACACAGAATGAATAAGACTTGGGACAGAATTTTGAGGGAGAACGAGAATAAAGTGCCTTTCCTATTGCTCTTCCAGGACTCTTGGTGTTTTATACCAAAGTCAGAAATGAACAGAAAGCCAATGAAAGTGTGAGTGCAGCAATGTTTGTATGATGAGCTCTTGGAGGCATATGAGATCACAAATATTAGATTTTTGCCATATGATCCCTTCCTTTAAAGGCAAATAGTTTCTTCTATAGCTCACGCTTTACGGTTCTTTACTAATCAGGTCAAGAATTTTCCAATGACAAAGTGACAGGATACTAAAATTTTAATGAAGAGTAAAAACTGAGTTTGGAACTTAAATAGTCAAATAACATAGAAAACCAACCCTCTTGCTTTCATCTTTGTAGCAGTTCTTTCCACAGCCCTTTATAGAACAGTACTTACTGGAATATGTAAGAGTGCTTTTGCACTGTTTTTCTTCATGTTGTTTCCCTCTAGTGGAACATGTTCAATTTTCCCACTTTGGGCAAAGAGCAAGTGCGTTCCGGGGGGGAGAGGTACTGTATCCGGTCGAACAGAGGGCCCAATAACAACAGGAGGAGCAGCTGTGCTCAGACCTTGTGGATAAAGAAACAGATGAAAATCATATTAGCTTGTACAACATAACAAAGCTCCATGTTATTTACAGGGACACAATTACAGCTAGGCTTCTTAGAAGGAAAGAGCCCTATAAGCGGAAACTAACAACTACAATCAGACGCAGAAAGCTTCTGAATTTTTCTCCTTAGATGACAGAGAAGGAGCAGTCGACATAATACTCTTTCCATGTTTAGCTCTTTAATTGCTTTCCTTCAAATGTTTGAAAAAGCTTATTTGAACATTCCTGCTATTTTGCAGCTGAAGTGAGGAAAATGTAGGAAGGAACATCCTTCATATCCTCAGGCTACAGTCAGTTGCCACACGTTCAGATTGGCTACAGCTCCCAGAAGGCAGGGACTACAAGGGACCCCAGCGGTTTCAAGGCAGGGAAGAACACAGACAACCATCTTATTCAGAGCTCACCACAGCTGTCCAGATGCACTGGCTGGAGGAACAGTATATGCTGGAGTTACCAAAGGGCTGCAGCACCAGGCATATGATCACTGCAATAACAGAGGTCTGCACTGCTCCAAGCCAGCACTGTATCTCAGGAATGTGACCAAGCCCTGCATTTGGGAGACAGCGCACTCCAAAAGAGACACCCCCACAAGAAATACGTGCTTTAACCACTTACATGGAGGTTGAACTCCTGGGCCACTTCTGGTGCCATCAATTTCATGTCCGTCCCTATCTACACACCAACAATATCCAGTGCTGGAATGGCACTGAGTGGGTAGGTAATTCCCATGCTCATCACACTGGGGAATGAATTGACGAACTCTCATTTCTCTTGGGAAGAAAGTGCCTCCACTTCCAAGAGCTCGTTCTTGTTCTTGCTGACATTTGGTCTTTTCCACTTCTGTGAAAAGATACAGCTCAGTGAATACTCCTATTTTTAACTAATAATTTTGTTCCATTCACAATTAATGTACACTGATCAGTTATAATGCAAGTATTCTTATCTCCAGAGAAGCATAGCACAGTTATAAACCTTGAAGGCGTATGCCTCCAGGGTACCTTCAGGAACCGTCTGCCCACATGTAAATGTGATACGGTTGCCTTAAATTTATACCATTTTCCTTAAATTTTTGTCATTTTCAACGTTGCCCCCTTGCAGCTTCCTACACTAAAGGGTTCTAAACAGAAGCCGGAAACCTCTGTCTTTTTTCTTGACACACATCAGCAAGGAACATGTGAATGGAGCTGAACTAAGCTTACCCCAATGTCTATTCAGTTTGAGTCTATCCATGGGCCTTAAAAGTCTGACTAATTAGCCAGGCAACGCAGTGGATAAAGCTTTTCTGTGTTGTTAAAAGGGGAGTCTCCTTTCAGACACAGGAGTCACAAGAGAAAATCATGACAAGAGGATGATGTGGAGTTCTCTATGGGACTTAGAAAGGGTGACAACTAATTGCTCTGAGGCACGTTAGGATTTTGAAAGTTTGGACATCAAATTTGAGCATCCATTTCAAACTTTTGGGCCAAAGAAAGGAACTGCAGGGACAGATTGCCAAGTGCCTGGTACACACAGAAACACACATACACAGAGAAACATATGATACACAACGGACACATCACCTGCGTATATCTTACAGTAGAGATGAGTAGAGTAACTCTCCTAATGTTAATTGTTCTGTATCTTTGAAGAACTTTGATCAGATGAAATATTGCTACGCTTATATTAAAGGGGAAGCATTAAGAACCTTTGTCAGTCAGACTGGTTCACTGAAGGAAAAAAAGTTACTAGCCATAATGTTTGTCTGGAAGCTGACTTACAAAGTAGCCCCTGTACAACCTAAATACGTGCCTACTCTTGCTATACGTTTTGTCTAACTTATATTGTTAACTCATCAAGGCAAGGAATGTGCTCTATTTACTATGTGAATCTCATCTTTCAAACTTGGTCATAGCTAGCCTCACGACAGACAGTTAATTAAAACAATTTAAGACTTGCAAAATCCAACCATCTTGTCTTAAGAGCACTGAGAAAATGTATGACTATATAAGCAAACTGTTTATCACAACTAGCTGTTACCTGTGTTTAAGTTTATTGTGCTTTCATTGTTGCATGTGCTGCAATGCTGGGCTGGGATTCAGCTTGCTTTCCTTTAAGTGTCTCTAGTTAAGCTAGCTGTTGAGACTGTCTTTATAGTGTGAGGAAATCTAATCAGCAATTAGTTCAGGGCTTGATTTAACTAAGCAGATGGCGATTCTGTCTACTTCAGAATAACATGAACTACCCCCTGGATAATCCACTGACTATGTTGACTAGATCTCTCTCCACTTCAAAGGAGACTGTGGCTATGCCTTAAGTACCCACACTTAGTCAGAGTCCCCGCTCTTACTTGGAGACCCTAACTCTAAGATGGCTTTTTCTTCTGTTAGCTGGCCCAGTGATGTCTGACTAACACATGCTCAAGGGAATGCCTTCAGCAGAAGCGGGTAAAACAGTTGCTCCCCAGCATGCCTAGAGGTGCAGGGCAGGTACTGCTATAGGATGTGTAAGATCTTGTTTAGCGTTTGCCTGGCAAAGGAAAGATACATACTCTCACTGCTGATCTCTTGGGTAAAAAGCGTTTAAGTAGGACTAACTTCTCCCTTCTTCTGAATGTGTTTTGAGGGAAGATTAGCAAAGATGCCTACCTGCAAGTTAGTGAGCTGTAACATGGAGCATAGTAATCCTTCTCACGATTCAGAGGGAAAGAGAGAAAAAGTACGGTATGGATACTAAGTGACTGGTTTGGACTGGCATAACCTGTTGCATAACCTGCTCTTTTTTTTTTTCATTTATGAATTGTAATATTGGCTAAATTCATGATTATGAGTTGAAATCGGTGGAAAACAGCCTTAGAGGACTAGTTAAAATGATTGAGTCTTCATCGAATGAAAACAATGACACTGCTTTTATTTCTTTTCAGAATATTTCTTTAACATAGACAACATCGTACTTTATGCTATTAATAATGTTTATCATAAATGTCTATAAGACAGACTTTCAGCAGCACAGAGGTAGTAAGATATCCAGTTATCACTGAAAGTGAGTGGAAATGGGTATTTAATATCCCTTTATGCCGTGGAAAAATCTATGTTGATAGAATTAAAAAAAAAACAACAAATCATATGCTGTCTTCTAGAAATAGAATTCTGACTTTGAAAACAAGTTTTTGACTAGTCTCTTAACTTTAATTTGGCTGACTGCATAAGCAGGATATTTGTGAGGTGGGTTTGATCACTGCAATATAGGCAATCTTTGAAACTTCCATCAGTATTCTTGTATCAAATCTGCAGATATAAATGTGAGTCATGTCTTGACATTTGAAGAGACATCAGTATTACAAGTCTCCAATTATAGGAGTACATTCTACGTATAGTCGCTGGGTCCTAGCTGGGAGTTAATACATTCATTTGCATAGTTTATATTTGCTAACTCCTTTTCATAAAATTTATCGAGTCATTTTAATTTGAAAAATTGCAAGTCATTAATAAGATATTTGAGATTTTCCAGTTCTGGGAGTTGGGGACAGGAAGGACAAATGGCCAGCTTCTAGAATTGTTTTTATATCCCTGCTGAGAAGGAGCTAATAGTGCATCTCAAAGATAACATGGATGGATTGCAAAACAAAAACAGGATGGGGTCAATTTACTAATAGTCTGTACGCCCCTGCTTTCTCTCATGAATGGTGCACATAATATGACCTCTAAAAAAGCAGTGGACAAAACTGTCTATTATTGGAATCAATACCTTTTATCTAAATATTTCATTGAATGCATGCAAATAAAGTATGAGCTAGATAATGAATGCTTTCCTTTGGGGTCTGGTTGTGTAGGTTATCTCAAGGCTCTTCACCACCCACATTAAAGCTGAGGCCAAATATTTCAGTTGTTTAGACCGTGCTGTTCTCCAGACATTTATATTTCTCTGCTCTAATTGTGTCCAGGTGCATGAAACTTGTCCAAAGCTTTTGCTTGCATAACTAGCATAAATAAATAATAAAAAACCCAGCTATGCTGTTTTGTGTGACTGTAACACTACAGTAGTCTGCGGGCACATGGGATTAGCTCTGTGTTCGACAGAGCTGGGTCCGGCCTGAGCCGCACATAACTAATGCTTCTCCACCACTGCAGTCCACGAATAAAAGCGTGAAAGGAATAAATGGAACTGTGGTGTACAAGCCTCTTCATCAGGCAGTTTGCAGTAAATATTTTTAACTGTCTATAGAAATCATGGACAGGAAGAAGATATGCTCCCATAATTACAATTCTTTCTCTCCCAGTGCACAGAGCACTTCAAGAGTCCCAAGTGTAGGGTAAAACTGACCCAGATTTGGTTGCCCAGAGAAGGGAAAAGGTTATTTCAATAAATGTTTTAATTTCATTAGGCTGTTTGGCATCTGGAAGGATATATTGATCTAAGTCATGTTGCCTATTGCATGAGAGATAATAGCCTATGAAAATGAATTTTTTCAGTCCAAACTGTTGTAAAATTAAAGCCAAAAGAACTAATTATCCTTGAATTTCCTGATGATCTTGAAAGTTAATCTTGCCGTTTACCTGAGTAAAGGGGCAAACGTCTTGAGGTATTGCTATCTTCAGTAAGTTCCAACCTTATTTTAGTCTTGGTTTTAAATTTCCTTATTAAGAAATTTAGTTTCTTTATTAGGATTCTGGAGGAAAATATACAACCATAGGTTGCATGATTTGTGGAAGACAAATAAGCCACAGAAGATGAGAAGGACAAGACCTGATGACTAGGTAAACTGAGCTCATTAAATCAACAGGTAGTTTCACAGTCAAATGGAAGGTTATATTTTTAGGAATACACTATGTAGACCAGCTTCTAAAGATGGAGACTTATCTTGGAAAATGATGACTAAGAAAAGCTATCAGAAGACAGTCAATTCAGTGCGATCACCCAGTTGAATGCCTAAGTGTGAGGGGATGTAAAAAAAGAATTCAGCATATACACAAGGAACACTGCACAGGTATGGAGAAGTAATGTTATTGCTGTACATGAGGTTCACGAGATAATTCATGGATTACTGTGTCCAGTTCTGGTAGCCAAAAGTTCAAGATATCAGTGAAAATTTGAACCAGTGTACAGCAAATTGCTCCTAAAAGAGAAGCTGTATTTCAGAAGAGGGATTGTGAGCCTGACGAAGAAGTAACGTTTCACGGACCACATTACACACAAGTTGGATTAGATACATAGAATGGTGCACATCTTGAACTCAAGTAAAATGAATTACCTTCTTCAGAAAATCAAGGTTGCACTTCTATGTTTTAGACAAATTTTTGCATTTGCTTTAAAAACCACCATTAGCAATCTAGAATTTAAGTCCCTAAAGTATACCATGGAACTTGAAAAAATGATCTGAAAATAGCAACGATAGTGGAAGCGGGTCAGATTAAAAATATGCATATACACATGTACCACATAAGCAAAAAATAAACAGAATGTGGAAAAAGCTAGAAGCTATATATGAACATTCAAAGTCTTTCTGCTCATGAAGAAAAGCTCTTGCGGCAGCACTGCACAAGACAGTTTATGGATTTTTCCAGAAAGATTTGAGGCTGAGAACAAAGGGTGAGAAACAGGGATGTACAGGACATCTTCCCTTTTACTTCGCAGAAGAAATTGCAGCCTGATACATTATATCAAATTCAATTATTTAGTTTTGGGACGTCATTCAAAAATCTGTAAAGACCTGATATAGCTGCTCAAACAGATGTACATTGAAAAGCTAAGGCTACAGAAGTGCTTTAGAACTGCGTCCAGAATTGAAGAGTACTTACAAATTTCTTATATGGATCACTTCATTCCTCACATACCACAAGAAACTATACTAGGATTTCTAATTGCTTTTCTCAGACATTACCAAAAAACAAGAGGTAAAAACAAAAACAAACACAGTAACACACTTCCCCTCGTCCATTCATTTTGCTTTGCAATCCTTTCCTTACAGTCTTGCTCTCTAAGTGCATTGCTGCTGTGAAATGGATTATATACAGACTAGCAGGACCAGTGTATGGCTCTTAATGGTCATAGCCCCAGTCCAAGAATCTGGATTTGTTTCTGTTTAGTAAACAGTCTCTGGGGTCTGCAGGGGTAGAAACACTCAGACATCTGGTTTTTTGAAATGGAAAAATGAAGCGTGAGGAAATAATGAAGTACAGACATTCTTAATAGCTGCGAGCAGTGGGACATTCCAACACCATTAACTCTTTCCTTAACTCACTGACCTACTCTGGAAAAATTGTAATACTACAGACATTTTCCCATAGCATTTTGGCTATAAGACTTGAAAAGTGATTTATAAAAACAAAACTGATAGTTTTTTGTAAAGTTCTGATGCAAGACCAAAATGTGCAACCCACACTCATTTTAGTTGTCAAGTCTACTTGTTTTAAGAGTTCCTGTTCAGCAGTGGCTACATTCAACAGCATATTTCATAAAATAATAAAGACACCAGACACCAAACAAATAGCAATTGTACACATGGTTTGGAAAAAGATACAGCAAAAAGAACTGAGTATTTGGATGAATGAAATCTTCCATGCTGTTAACAACCAGGAAAGATTTCAGTGACTTGGCTGAGGCTAATTAGATCAAAACCTTTGTGGGTAAAAAGTAGAAGAAAGGGCCTCTAATTAAAGCTGAATACAATAGGTTCTCATCTGGAAGCTCCATCCTGGAACAGCTTACGTTGCAAATTAGGTGCTAAAATAAACTAAGCTGCTTTTTGTTAGGCTTCAGAAAGTATATTTTGAGTCTAACTACAGGAAATGATCAACTGTTGGATTGTTGGATATATCTGTTTATAAAAGTAAATAATGCTTTAGCAATAGATGACATCCCAAGGGCAGCTATTGTTTCATTACTGCTCATTACATAAGGGAGTATTGTTTCATTACATAAGGGAGGAGCAGCTTAGTTTATCATGAACGCTGCCACTGCTGCAGACTAGCAGGGTGAAAGCAATATTCTCTTGTACGGGATTCAGCAAGAGTGAGATTTCTCATCTACCAAGATTTTCTGCTCACAGCATTTCATGAACAGAACCAACTGATGCAAGTGTTTCTAAAGCACATTGCACTGGTACTGCAAAACAGCATAAAAAAAAAAAAAAAAGAAGAGATAGGCCCATACAAAGATTAACAAAACCTGGCAGATCCCCTCCCATTAAAATGATAGATACAAAGCCCTCCAAAATAATATTTTGTTACCATTAACATCATTTTGGGAGAGATCCCCACTCAAGACAGAATTGTGAAGAGTACGGAAAGTCAAGAAATTTACAGCAAAAATAATATAAAGCCACTACTAAATGATACACTGTACTTAGTTTAACAGACACACTAACTACTGTATGTGAAAAGATGTTGTTTTCAACAAAAAAAGCTTAAATACACCATCATGTACATGCAGAAGAAATTAAATATATCCTGGTAATAAAGCTGAATTGTTAAATTCAAGTATCACAGTCTACCAAATCACCTGCTTCAGCTACAAGAAAGGGGATGTGCCAGACATGAAAGTAATATTTCTGCCTCTGTAAATCCTACTGAAGAACTGCAAGCTTTACAGTTCGATTATGCTTCAAGCTACTCACATCAACTTTTTCCTCTAGAGAGGATAATCCTGCACCTTTTATATGAAGGTTGACAGGAGAAATAGTTTAACAGAGGCCAGGAATACTAGGCAATTCTCCATTCATTTGGCATTAAAATGAAAATATGAATGGGCATTCACACATAAAAAATAAATTAAAATAACACTGAAAGACTGACATAAAGTGGCAAAAGCTATAGCTTCAGAATTAAATGCTGCAAACCTCCTACAACGTAGCTATGATAGAAAAATCTATACGTTTTATAAACAGAAATCACCTTGCAATTTTTTTTTATATTGCCTTTCCAGTGCATGCTCCTTTGCCTTTTTGGCTCAAGGAATTAGTACCGAATTGTGCAAAAAAATAAAAACTTCAGAATTAGGGATGATGGTGGCAGGCAGAGGGACAAAGAAAGAAAGTACGTTCCAGCTACACAGCAGGTAGTGATACTGTGTCACGCAGACAAGCATGTTTAGGCAAGCACTTCAGTGAAATATTAAAAAAAAAATAATTAAAAAAAAAAATCACAGCTTTGAATTATCAAAGACTTTGGACATCATTAACACCACAGTGCAGAAGCAGATTAATAAAGACAGCCTACACAGGCATACTGCTTCTTACTTTCTTTCCTTCTGGTCCTATGACTTTTGTACTCTTGGCTGCACAGTTCAGAGTTGCAATTTGTAGAGAGGTGCAGGGTTTTTTTGCCTCATAGCAAGAATCTTAGTAAGCAGGAAAAGCAGGTTTGAATCTGCTTAGAAATTAGGCCTTATTTCTGGGATGAGAGTATGCACCATTCTGCAAAACATGAGTATTGTCTCCTGGTTTTGCCACACTTTTGAATGAAAGTAACCGTAGTAATGCTACTTCATGCTTCAGTGTTACTTACTTCTTATTTTTACCATGCCTTCAAGATCAGGAGTTTAATACTTCAAGGCCCGAACTGCAAGGCATACATGCAAGAGCAGAAGTGCAGGGGGATAAAGAACATTCTGCTGAATAGGGAACAAGCTGGGTGAAAACAGAAACATCTAAGTGTTAGTTAGAAACTGGAGTCAGGCTTTCTGGACTCTTATTGCCTAAACAGTGGAATGTAGGCATCTAGATCCCACGGAAGACACCAGTGCAGGTACTGTGAGCTTATCCTTCACTTTTGTCTTGTAATTGTTCTGCATACACAGTAGCCACTTACCATAAAAGATCGGGAATTGTTGGTAATGTAAATAAAATGCAACAAAGCATTCACAGAATCAGTCTTTCCCCAATGTTTACCTAATGCAGTTCAGAAAATACCATCAGCTTGGGACTAAGGATTGCTGGAAACAGAACAATCAATTAAAACATAATACAGGAGATACTAAGCAGGAAAAGGGACAGTAGCCAAGAAACAGATTTTAACACAAGCTTGGTGAAGTTCAAAATTTGAGAGTCTGTGAGAGAAAAAATAAAAGACCACAGCAAGAAAACATGCAATTTGTTCCAGAGAGGAACCAAACTAACATATGTCCTCCAATTGCCAAATTATATTTCTGGTCCTACTTTCAAGAACTGTAAAATTTTACCTCCTAACACACACCGGAAACCATCCCCACGGTAACCTGCCTTACACTGGCAACTGAAGGACCCAGGCGTGTTGTAGCAGAAAGCATCTGGATGACAGCGGCCCTGTTGACATTCATCTACATCTGTAAGATAAAAGATCAGTTTCAGGTAACTGTTCTTCCTGATAAAAATAACTTACAAATCAGAGCGATTAGAATTAAAGTACAAATCTGTCTTATGACTTTCAGGCACCAATTTGGGGATATCTGCATAGAGTTAGACTTATACAGAATTATCAGAATTTGGAAGAATGTCTGTACAGAAACACTAATCAAAAAAAAAGGCATGCATGTATTTTAGATTCTGGCTCTTAACAAATTCCAGCACCCTCCTGCTCTTAAATCAACAATGTTGATGAATAACTAGCATTGTTAACATACAGTATTCTAGAATAACATGCCCACGTTTTGCAAGGAACAGTCCTATAGATAAACACAGTAAAAGGGGTAGGATTTGGCCAATAAAGTTTCCGATATGTCAACTGGAGTGTGGTGGGGGAGCAGCTTTTTCTACAGATTCAGAATTCTAAGTATCATGTGTTACCACCTTAATAACATAAACCAGTATGGGGCTAATAGCTCCAGCAGATGACAATCTGATCTGCTAACTGCAGCTATTGCAATTTGTATACCTACCTCATCTCTGACCAACTGTAGCACAAATACCGAAGAGTGAATTCGAACACGGGAAGAGGAAAGGACAGGAGCTTAATGCAGTGGTTTCCTGAGGGGCTTAACCTATGAAATTTCTGGTTTAAAATAGGAAGTAACTACAGGACATTGGAATAACCAGCCAAGTTGTACAATAAAGAGTATAAAAAACCTACAACAACACCCACAACAAAGAGTGCTACTCACCCTCACAGGCACGCCCATCACCAGAGAAGCCAGGGAGGCACGAGCAGATGTAGGCAGACCCTCCGGTGTATACACACTGGGCACGCTGAGGAATATCGCAGTTGTGTGTGCCTGTCTGACAATGGTTTATGGCATATTCAACAGCTGCAGGTAATATGCACAAAAAATGAGATGAAAATTTGAATTTCCCTCCTCAAAGTCTGAAGCTTGTAATACATTTGTAGAGAGAGAACAGCTGTGAAAGCATGCAGACGAGAAAGAAAAGCGTTTTTTTCTGAGACTTCCCTTTCCACTGATGTTACGTGTTTAACAGTGTTTTGCAAAGAAAGAACCTCTCAGCATCTCATAAATGTTTGTTAGCCTTTCTCCTCTGTTGTATGTTATCACAGTCACAGATCCTAACATCCAAGATACTTTTGATTATGGAAAGGAGTCCTGGATGAAGAAATGCACGGAATCTCACAGAGACACCTCACATACTAGCTAAGCAGCCAGTTCACTGCATTGGAAATTATCAGATATTCTGCTACGCTAACCTAGAATTGACCCAGGTTGTTGTCACTTGGCAACAAAGAGGAGCTGTGACTCATTCAATAGAAGATAAACACACTGTTTGTCAACTAACAGAGAGATTTTGACTAATTGTGGCAGCTGGGGTCAGTCCCGTAGGTTTTCATAACTTATTTTCTCAGTGTTGACAGCAGTGATTCTGAAGGCATTTCATCATTTTACACACACATATATTTCAACCAGTTTCCAGAGCTCTCCCCATGCTTACCTCTTATGCCAAAGAAGAGTAAAGGAGGTCATGATATTTAAGAAAGAAAGAGGCAAAATACTACAAAATTCTTGGCTCCAGGAATACACGCGTCTGCAGCATGTGCATCTGGGAACAGACTTCCCGTTGCTATAGCAAGGAGTCACTGAGGCTTTTTTAGAGTTCTTACTAAGAGCTGTCAGCATGCTGCGAGCACACTCTACAATGCTCCTTTCACCACATACAGATGGAAACTACCAGAGTATCAACATGAAAATAAAAAAATCTTGTAATCATAGCAAGATCTCAAAACAGTCATTTTCTCCACTTCTCTGGGGGAGATGACACTGTTAGAATCATTTAGGAGATCTGTTCTACTTGATGAAGTAAGTTTTAGATTGCATAACTATCTATTTAGAATTGCATTTTAAAAGCACCCATTTTAGACTTGGAACTCTGAGTAAGTCCCCAAGTCCTTCTATTCTTCAGTCAACAAATAGGAGAACCAGCATTTATTTACAACTCTCATGCCATTTGGTGAATCACACAGCTGGTATGAAAAAGCTGCAGTTCCAGAGAAGTTGAGACAAAGCTGGTATCCCAGGGCAAGCAGCAAAAGCACAAAGAGGGTAGCTGCTGTCTCTTCAGGAGTTCAAGCTGTCTACAGGCTGTAAACGCCTCCACGGTGAGAAGGGGAACAAGAACACCATAACTTTTATTTTCATCCTACTGGGAAAATACAGTTCATCTTATACCTGCTCAGTCTTATGGATGCAACGTTTGGTTTTCATTGAAGGAAAGGATCAAACTGAAATCATTCAAGCTAAGCAAGGAATTACATAGCATTTGGAACAAGTGTGTCAGATCAGCTTCAAGAGAAAATCGTAGAATGGTGCCAGGGAGGTCAGGCCTAGAGAAAAGGTCTCCTTTCAGGTCAAAGTGTTAAAAGGGAAGCAATGGATATAACAGAAAGAATATAAAGCTTCCCTTCCACATCGCACCCTATTCCTTCCAGCATCTTGGCAGAAGCTGCTTTTTCCAACTGTGCTGCAGTAAAGGAGAAGGCCAGATGTGAATGGTAATTCCTACTGGACCAGAGAGATGGACTTGCGTTGGAATGTAGTACACAACATGCAAGGTCGCACACCCAAGGGAAGTAATACAACTTTGTGAGGAAAGATGGAGGCCTTGCAGTTGGGAACAGCTATGATGAGCAGAGACTTGAACACATTAGCTGATCACAGGGTAACTGAGCTGCCACCATGAAGCAGTCATGAAAGAAGCAAAGGTTACCCTCAGCTGTTTCACTTATTTCCAAAAGAGAGAGGAACGGGTCCAATCACACTGGAATAGTGTGTACAGGTCTTGTCATCCAGGTGCAAGAAACATGAATTCAAACTTAAGCATGCAACATTGCCAGGATAATCGGAGAAATATTTAAAATGTTAAAAAAAAAAAAGCCTATTTTATAAGATGAGGATGAAAGGCTTGGCATGTTTGGAATAGCAAAACCAAGGCTGTGAAAGCACATGATCATTTTTTGCCTTTGAAACTTGTTGATTGGTCCCTTGATATCATGTATAGAGAATATGACACAAAAATAAGTATTTATGAAAACTGTCAGGCTGCAAAATTAAGACAAAAATTCTAATTTAAAAAAAAAAAAAAACTAATCTATATTCTAACCTCTCCGCCCAGAAGAATTTTCCAACTGAGGAGACTGCCAAATTAGAAGATAAATACTCTGCCTTAAGTATTATTCAACAGTCAAACAGCAAAAAATAGACAGTTGGAGCTCTAGCAGAAGAGTAATAATCCTTTTTCCATTGACAATTTGTAGATTTTGGGAGTTTATAGCCTTTGATATTTGCAATGTAATTAACTCCCAAAAGAACCAGCTTAATGTTCACTAGGGTAAAGCTCATGATTTTTCCCTCTATAAGGATAATTCACTTTCAATACACATTCTGCATAAGCATCTCCAAACTCTGCCAGCTACTATATGGAATTTTCACAGTTTTAGTGAAAAACGAACAAATAGGAAAAAAGAGCCCTTGTTAAGAGACTCTAGTCCAGCAAGTACAGATTAACTCAGGCTTCCTCTGGGGAAATGTTTTAAAAGCATTAAACAAACATAATTCAGTGACAAACACTGAATTTGGAGTTTTAATGGTCCATTATCACACCAGCCACGTTTCCTCAGAATCTCAAAGATTTTAACAGTGAAATGGGCTGTAGTTTTAATTCCTTTTCAGCATGATTAACAATTACTTCAGGATAAGCCTGGGCACTGCTTTTGTAAGTGATGAATCAGAAACATTTATTCTGGATTACAATTAACAAAGGGGAAAAAAAAACCCAAAACCCCAAAAAGGCAAAGCTCAGCACTACAGAAAATGATTTAAAGTGATGCTGTAATAAATGCAATACCTAGTCTTGAGAGTGAGATGCTGTGAAATGAGGGCAAATTCATAATGGCTCCCTTTAATTTTTTTTCTTTTATAAATTTGAATTTTGCTTCTGTGTGAAATCTACAGCTAAATAATGGTACAGAAAAGGTAGAAGAATTCAATAAACAATTCCATTTTATATTTGGATACAATATGAATGGGAAATTTTTATGAGCGGAAAACAAAAGAACTTTAGGTGCCTTCTTACCTAATGAATTGTAATCACTAACTGCTGCACAGACTCCTGAATTCTACTCACGTTAGAAGCAGCACAGCTCCTAGAAGCTCTCTCTCCTAGCACAACCCAAAATCAGCCAGGTAGTGGGTGCTTCAAGAAGTCTGAAACTCACCAACGCACGTCCGCCCATCTGCTGCAAACTGGTATCCATCAACACACTCACATCGGTAGGTTCCCGGCTGGTTACTGCACACTGCATTACTGCCACATAGAGCTGGTTGCTCTGAGCATTCATCAACATCTAGGTTATTAAAAGGACACCAGTTATTATAATGCATTCAGTAGAGATGCCAGAAAAACAGAAACTGCAGAACTGTTGAGTAACAGCAGCCTTATGCATTTAATCCACATCTTGGATAGATCACACACTCCCTTATAACATATTAGCAACCTGAAAATAAGTTTTCAGGTAACTATGCCCTCAGTTAATCTGCACAGAAATCAGAAGAGGTGCTACAGTGGCGTACTAAGGACAAGGGACAGGAAAACAGAGGGGAAAAAGGAGGAGACACTGAGAAAGAAAACGCAGGCTACAAGGCGATTAGAAGCAGCGAGGGCTACTGGGGGAGCAGGAGCTTTAGGAAAGACTTCCCTTTTTGTTATCCACATACGTCTCTAACCCACACTGCTGCTTAGCTCACAGCACTGGAAGACTGGGAGGGACAGTTTGGCATTGTTGTTCTCATTTGGGTTTTTCTGCATTTTTTTGTTTCTGTTTTTTAACTCAGTTAACTTCTAGAGATGCATATTTCATTAAAATACTCATTTTCAAGAGGTGAAAATGTATTTTGCTGTGATCCGATTACGAAACAAAAAATAAACACCTTAAAAACCACATGCTCCACAATAACCTAAAAATTCTTTCTAAGGACAGGAAATGACAATAACACAGAAATAAAGCGTATTATTATGTTAAGATATGGATTTAAACAACACTGGAGATAAAACCTTTAAATTGGGTTTTAAAGTGCATATTTTTGATCCTATATGCAATAACGAGGTTTATTCCAAAAGCTTACTGTCTGCTAATAAATATGCATACACATATAAGAGGTAGAATTCACATGTTTAGAAGTTAAAATGATCTAAATTTTTACTATATAGTGCTACACAGTGGTCACTAACCGGAGTTTAGCTAAACTTAACACGTGGAAGACATTTGCACATGTGGAGATTTTGCTTCACTACTTTGTAATGCAAGTCGTATACCTCATATCTTGAATAATCAGATTTTAAAAGCCTTCACGTAAGCAGGGGCCTTTCTTAAGTTTCTAATGTGATCTGGGGCATGCAGAACAGATTAAAATATGGAAGAGAAGGAAACTTTAAACTGTAAAGCAATCTAGCTTTGTCAGCCTAACAACACATTTCATGCCAAGATGATAATCAAATAAAGAAGTGGAGCTTTAACTTCTTCTGTAACTCTCACAAAGCATCTCAAAATCCTGTCATATACTACAGAGAGAAGATTTTAGGCAACAGGAATGCTGTACAGAGCTGGAGAATAAAAGACTTCTTGAAAGGAAGGCAGTTTCAAGTTAGATCTTGAAAAAGATGGTTTCAAGGGGTTCCATCGCAGCCCTGTATCCTATGCACTTGTGCTTTGTAGGCATGTGCATATGCTATCCCTCCTCTCCCTCAAGAGCTTTCAACATAGCAGACCGATATTAACCAGATTTTACAGAACAGTAAATTTCTCACAAGTAAGTTCCTATAAGTTTTACGAAAACAGGAACCAGGTAGGAAAGATGCTTTGTAAGCAGATGCCTTGAAAGATGCCTTGCAAGAAATACTAAGGCAAATACTAAGAAAGTCGAATGTGTTTAATTTGGTTATTCAGATATGCCTGCTATTCCAGCATCCCTCTAAACTCTCTCTCTCAAAACCACCCTCTTAGGACAATTCATCTGGCTGGAATAGCTAGTCCTGAAGGTAAATACATTCCAAAGAAAACAGATTCTGTTAGCTGTCATCTTCTAACGAAAGGCTTCTCATACCGTAACAGACATTCCCATCTCCACGGAAGCCAGTCGAACATTCACAGAAGAAATGATTCCCCGTTCCTGGTCGACATATTGCATTGGTGTCGCAGTTATGGGTACCAGTGTAGCAAGGATTCCGGTTAATATCAGCAGAACCATCTGACAAGAGAGATCGTGTTTAGCCATAATGACTCTGTCCAAGCAGAAGTACCAAGATACAGCCCAGAAGGAGATTGCCTGTAGCGTGCATCAAATTAGGAAAAAGGATATGTTTTGCACTAGGAAGAGGGGGACCTGCCGGCAATATGCAGGACATGAATCTCAAATATGACTACAGCACCTGTACTCCTTGCAACTTCTCCAAAGGATTGTTTAAAAAAAAAAAAAAAAAAAAAAAAAAAAAAACTTTGAGCCACTGACCCAAGGTCCCAAACGTGATTCTTAGTGCCCGTTTTGTTCATTGTAATTAGCAGAACTTTAGCTTTGGAATGAAAATAAATAAATAAATAAATAGATAAAAAAATAAAGAGCATAGTGCTTCCTGTGCTCATCTGATATGCATTTTCAAATTGTTCCTTTGCTTTCTTCTGATTTTAGTGCATATGGAAAAATTTGAAGACAGGCTCACAAGCAACCTTTCCAGGAAAAAAAAAAAAAAAGAATAACTGCAAATTAAGGAAACACATTGACAAAATGCTAGCAAGTTTTCAGCTGGTCCAAACAAGACATTTCATAAGCTGCCTAACTTCCAAAGACATAGTGTCATGTTTCAAGATGAACTACAGAAACTAGCCTTTCCAATGGCAGATCTTATTCCCTTGTTTGATCCTTTGTTCTGTCAATACAACAAAAAAATCATTAATAAAGGAATTCTAATTTAGGTCAAGATCAATGACACTCCATACATCTAAGCAGCAATACATTTAAGCTGCTCTGTGAAGAGTATTTCCAATGAATTCAGCACACAAACTCCACTGGATTTCAAGAGGAGATAATCACTTCATTCTCCTCCTCCAAGTAAAAACACACCCTTCAATAGCGTTATTCTTCTTAATGAATGGAACCAGACTTTGGGGACCTATGCAACTAATTAATTTAATTCATTAGCACCCAGCTAAGTCAGGCTAGAAGAATGTAGGAGCTTGGCTCTTAGATATTCTCAGAAGAGAAAAAGAAAGATTTCCAATTCATACATACCACTGATTGGGCCAATGGAATTACTCATAGCGTATCGCAGAATCTGTTCATCTTTGTTATACAGGACAAATACACTGTCCACTGAGAGCTGCTGAGTAGCAGAAGCGGCATGGTGAGAGTCATCATGAATGCATTCATCAAAGGAGATGGTCTGTCGCCACTGATAGGCGGCCGTGTATGAAGAAGCAATCCCATCGCTTTCTGGCTCCGTCACTGTGTACTCCCTGGTGGACGATGAAGTGATCACTGCAGAAAGGCAACAAGCAGCAAGAAGCTATTAAAGCCGACCTATTTCCAGGTAAAGGAATAAAATATCACTTGACTAGGTTTATTTTATTCTCAGATAGCAAAGCCTTGAAGAATGAGTCATACAATATACCTAAACAAAATGTTAAAACTGAACTTCACTCTATGGGGTGACACTTCCCCCAGAGGGGACAACCTTTTTGCAGATAAGGTAAGGTTCCACACAGCATACACTGCCCAAACAATTCCTCCAAAACTTTGAAATAGTTTGGCACAAAGTGGAAGCTTCCTGTTGCCTCCAAGGTATCACAGTACACAACAACAGGCAAAATAGGAACTGGCTACTGAAGCCAGACCCTAGTGGAAATAGAGCAGAGGTGATGCAGCTACACTGCTTTGAGTTGTCTCTAGCAATCAGAGCATGCCCTTGGAGCAAAGTAGATTCTCCCAAGTATCCAAATGCACTTGGGTGCTTGGGTGCACCCCAGGCTGCTGCATCTTTATTGCTCTTTGATAGCAGGGCTGGCTGGCTGGCAGCAACACTCCAAACACACTTCAATTTTGCTGTGTTGAAAAACCCGTGATTTTATCCAAGAAGAAAGCAAAATAAGAGGTATCCCACTGTAAATGGTGACAAGAAAAACAGATCACTCTTCACCAAATCTCAGACCCTGAAAGAACTAATTGAGAGAAGCACTGAAAAGATGGTGGAAAAAACTAGTAACGAATTCAAGAGCATCTTAATTTTCTGGTCAGTCATTCACATTAAATACAAATGATGCTGACAACGCTTGTTACTAACACAAGGCACGGTCATTGCTATGCAGCTTACATAACACATACTGATGAAAAAACAGTCTTTCTGCTTTTGCTGGACAAGACCAAAGCCTGCTTAATGACACAATCCCTACAGATAGGTATAACCCAATCCAGCTCCTACTGAAGAGCTGTGGACCACAAAAAAAAGTTTTGTAACCAGTATGACTGCCATCGGCAGTGTAAAAATAAGATCACTGGAAAGGGACTCTAGTGTGTTTTGCAAACATCAGTTCAGAGAAAGTTAAACTCAGAAACTCTTCGGTAAAAAGATCAGGAGTATTTGCATTGTCTCAATTATCATCTACCTCTTCCAGGACCTGTTCCTAAGAGGCAAAAAGCAACTCTGTATTTACTGAAGGGTCAAAAACACATCTGTGAATAATGTAGTAAAATAACATTTTTTCAGATTGTCTTACTTTCCACTCTGACAAACGTGCACTCTCATATCCTTTCACTCTTAGGGCACCTTACCAGAACTAGAAGTGTGATAGAGCTCAGTGTATGGTTCTATATGGACGGATGAACCAGAGGGGATCTCAGGTATTCTGCCCTCCATTTCTGTGCTGATGGTAAGGTGACCATGCTCATCAATTCCACTGAATTTCTGCTTGATAACCAGCTTCTCATTGTTGCCAAGAAAGGTTACTTCAGTTTGTCGTGTAAACTCACCACCTAAAGAAACAGTATTAGTTAAACCACTTAATAGTGATTTCTGAATCCTTCTATCGAGCTACTTTTTCTAGTAGTTAAAATATAAATGAGTATTTTCTGCCAGCTTTTATGCAGTGTAATTGCTAATGTCTTGAGTTCATATGGAAATAACTTCCAGAGGTATATAACTAATACCCTCGGATACTGTAAGTAAACTATCTTTTCTTAAGTATTGAACATGCTGAACTGCAAGTAAGTCTGAAGTAGTAGTTAAAAAAAAAAGTTCACAAAAATCTTAGATTTTATCCTATTAGTTAAAATGGGAAAGGAGTTGTACATTTGAGAGAAAATATCTCCACTGGAAAAACAGTCAAAGAGATCCAGTACACCTATTTCCAAATCAAAATCAAGTGAAATGCATGTTGTAAATTCCAGTCAAACACACAAAATTAAAAAAAGTTATGCTCAGCTAACACAACGATATTAACCTAAATTCACACTACAGCACTGTAAAGGAGAAAAAAAGAAAGTACATGTTCTCCTAAAACAGGCTATAGGTCCAGTCTAAGTTCATGTGCACAAGTAAGAGTCCAGGCCCATATCTACTTATGAAGAACCTTAATTCTGAAATGGGTTTTCCCTCAAACAAGTTAAAAGAATCATTAGCACCTCACACAGAAATTGCTGCTTTAAAATTTCAGACTTTCATGAGGTCAGACTTTCATTGTGTTTTGCGCTCTTGGCACAATCTAAGGCAGACCTAATTAGATATTAATTCCCTGAAAAGAAGTCTGTCAGGAGAATGAACTCAGCAGAGGACATGGGAGGCAACAAGGAGGTGAACATGCAGCTACGGTGTAAGCTCTAGAGGACCACTGGCAATCAACATGTAGATTTCAGGCATCTTATTGCAGTAGTTGGGCATACTTTGTTACTAAAAAAAAAAAAATCAGATAATTTTTACTAATGTGTTTCTTATATGGGAACTGGCCAATTCACTCTCCTCGGTCAATCCATTATCATTCTCTAAGCCTCACAGGCTTGTGCACTGACTGTAAAATAAAAATCTCAATATCTATACAATGTAAACAGGAAAAACAGTGAGAAGTTTCATTACAAAGCAATCCATTTTCAGCTCAGAACAAGTAAGTTTTTCACCCTGTATTGCTTCTAGATAAACATTTCTTTTCTGTCAAGACAGATAAAAGAATAACACAGTTTTAAAATACTATTTTTTAATTAAAAAATTACCAGTAACACTGAATCCATTCTTATATCCTTGCTGTTCCACAGCAAACATCCATCCTATGATACCTCCAATAGAGGCAAGAGGCAGTAAAGAATACCCCAAAGTCTCTGGGATTGTGCTGATGGCAGTGTAGGCACGCCCTTGGTTCATCACAACGTAGGAGTGGAGGTCAGTATTCTCAAATACAACTGGAACTGGGTTATTTCCTACATAGATTCTTCCTTTGACTTTCCCATTGACCCTCTGAGGAGATCCTGGCAAATCAATACAATGAATCAAAATAAAATGACAGTTCTCACATACTCTCCAAGGAATATGTTCAGAGCATTCACTATGTTCAAACAAATATATTAACATCATCATGAAGAGTGGAAAAAAAAAAAAAACTAAAACCCCAAAAACCAATTAGACAGACAGGCTAGACAGGAAACTGCCTACAAATAGTGTGTGAATTTGCTTATATGTGTTTTTGTCATTACACAGTGAACGAGCGGCTAAAACTGCCTAAACACGTATTTGTTATCCTCATTAACAATTTTTCATCTGTGGATAATTCAATGAACAGACTCAGTTGTTACAGTATCCGACCGTAAGTGGCATAGAGTAACTTTGGTGGAAGACCACAGTTCACATCAGTACCTCCTGAATTCAAGTTTGGTCATCCCCTATTAGAAGGCTACCACCATTAGACATTCAGAATAACTGGATTATTTACTTGAAGATGTGGAAAATAAACCGACTTTAGAGAAAAATTGTTTTAGGAAGAAGTATAGCAGTAGTTACTTTGGATTACTAATTTTCTTCTGCATATAATTTCCTAAGTACCTAAAATAAATTCAAGCTGCATTATCATCAGAGGCTTTGTTTCTTTCTCTGGAAAATCCAGTTTCATGAACCGAGTCCTAAGCAGTAGTTTTTGCTTTCCTGCCTTACAAAGCACAAAGTCTGCAGTCTGCTATTTTAGTTCTTGAAATGCATCTATAGTCTGAGTCAAGTCACTGTGAGGATTACAAGTGTATACATAAGAAATTCCTTCATGGATCTTACACAGGAACAAAGTTTAAATGGATATCTAACAAAAGTCTGGCAGATTACCCCTTTAGTAAAGAAGCTTAAGAATCAGATAAAGAAGAGCCAAGCTTTTTACTCTGATGATCAAAGTTAATTTGTTCATCCCCTTTAAACTGTTCATTTCTGGAGTAGGGACCGGATAAGACTATACAACACATTGCTGGAACTACAGTCATAAAGTAATAAACACTGGACATTATGCTATTGATTAAATTATATCTGTTACATAGGAGTTTATTTGCTCTAGAAGGTCATGCTAAAATATAACGCATTTAATTGATCACCCAAAATAATTTGCTTCATTTAAAAATCCTACCCTTTTTTAAAGTATAGTTCACTTCATATACCTTTCAAAGCATCTCTACCGATAACTCTTTTAAGAAATACTTACCACATATCTTATTTTTAATTCTTGAAAACAGGCCGTCTTATTCTAATGTCATGTGGAATTGAAGCATATAAATCTAATTTTGAAAAAGTTACCTTCTGCTACACATTGTCTGCCATTTCCTTTGTAACCAGCAATACAACTGCAACAAAATCCATTGGGATAATCTGTGCAAATAGCATGAATGGAGCACTGGTGACGGTTGTTAGCGCAGGTCTGTTGGACATCCGTGTGGTAGCGGAATACTGCAGAAAATAAGACCAGCCATTTAAATTAAAAGCAACTACTACAGCATTCAAACATCCTAAGTATAGTTTCAAAATCCCACTAGACTCACTGGTCTAGGTTTTCCATTTTCATTGCCTTTACGGAAAGCAAACAATTGCAATTGACTTTTGTTAACATTGCAATATGCAAATAACAGTCCACTATTTTCCAGAGAACATTAGGGCTTCAGATGTTAGAAATCTGTGTAGTTCTATTGACTTCAGTGGATCTTTATTAACATATAGCAGTTTACTAACTGTCTTGGTGAAACTAAACACACAGAAAGTTTAATGTGTTCTGGTTTCCAAACCAAAGCAAAAAGCAGCCTCTCAAAACTCAGAACATAACTCATCAATACGGTACTTAGGAGCCTATACCAACTGATGTACACTGTAATCCTATTTGGCTTATCCCATTAATTAATGGAGATGGCAATCTTTTCATCTGGTTCAAGGAACGTGTAACATTTGGGCAGTCGGTCACATTGTTTTGAATTTTCTAGGAACACTCCCTCAGAATTTAGATTTGCCAGTGCTGTCTTCATAAAACATAAGGCCGTGAAACCTTAAGCCAACAATTTTTACAGCAGATGCTATTCTCAGCCTTTATTAAATCACCTGCATTCAGTAGCAGGTCTGTGAAAGGCAAAGAACTAGGTTTCAATAGAATAGATCATAAAATCCTTACCAGGAACAGCCAGATAATGCAGCTGTTAAAGTTCAGATCATACCTTTAACAACAGTCCTGGGCAAATGACATGGATAAAGCAGTTTCTACCAAGAATGGGTTAGCTTTAGGAACACAAGTATCCTATAGGAAGCTTTCCTTAGGACAGACTCAGGTCTCTCAGACACATTACAGACTTGCTCTCCAGTGAACTTGACTAGCAGTTGACTAAACTGGCAGGATCTGAATCACAGGTGACATCCAACTTAATTGGATCAATAACACAAACTCATTAAATAGGCACAGATTTTTAGATACGAAGGCAGTGAGAAAGAAAAACAGATTACTCCTTTAACAACTCAATTTCTTGTGTGTCTCTGATTTTTTGCAACCTACCCATCGCACAAGGACCCAAGCACAGCAAAAGACCCTACCTATCCCAGTTTCATCGAATTCTTCCACGTCTATGACCTGGGGTTGCTGTTGGGGAAACTGCTGGACCTGGAACTGGCGAGGTGGAACTTTTGCTGTTGGGAAATCTTGTTGACCATAAAAAGACTCAGTTGAAGGTATTTCTGTTACATCTTGGTATAAAGTTAGAAAGTCTTCTGCAGCTAGGTGAGGAACACTATACGTAACATGGTGCCGATCCCCTTCTGTACCGTCCATAGTGCTGGTTATATGTTCCAGTCTTATTTCAGTGGAGCCATAACCAGACATAAACGGTTTTGAAGTCATCTCTTGGTCTTGCTCACTGGACTCTAGGCTCTCCAGAACGCTGCTGATCTTGGCAGGCACAATACTGTCGGATGAGCTACCAATTTCGAACACCCAGACACCTTGCTTCCCAGCATTGCTACTTCTGTCAAAGAGAAGCATATCTCAGATCAAACCAGTCAAGTGAAAATTCCATGGTATTTACATCCTACACATAAAATGTTATACTCCATAGAGAAACACCAGGACAAAACTGCTGAATTATCTTTCTCTGCATAGTACTACATAGCTACAGTTTATTAAGCTACAACACACCCCTGACAGTTTGGGCAGCATTTCCCTTCCACAGCCAGACCCTCCCGGAGAATTTCTACCCTCCTTGTCTCCAAAGAGATAGGAACAAAAGGAGACGTTTGAGCCACAAAGATCTTGTTAACAGTTGTTAGAACTTTCTGATCTATTCCTTTTCCTTCCTGCCCACATTTTTGCAGAAAAGACTGCGCAGGTAAAAGTATTAAGAGTTAAAGGTCTAAATAAGTGGTCCAATTTTCAGAAGGGCTAAGAATACAGCAGCCACTACCAGTGACAATAGGACTATGGATTTCTGACAAAGTAGGTGCAAGCCCTTATATTCTTTTAGAGGGTGTATATTTATCACTGGCAGACTGTGATTTCTCACGCAGTTGCTAACGGCATCTTGTTATTTCCCATTGTCTCATGCTGCAACTATTAAAGAGAACGTGAAACTTCTTGGTGTTTTCTTGGGGAGTTTAAACAAACAAAAAAAGCATACTTCTGTAGGTTTCTGATGGTGTCTTCATCATTAGCAATGATGTTGTAGGAACCTGGTTTTTCCCAAAAGTAGTAGTTTGTAGAGGCTTGACTAAAGCCAACCATAGCAGGAAACTTTCCATCATCGTTCTTGGAGTATGTACTATAGAACTGCAAACTATCTTCTGGATAAAGGAAAATAGCATAGGAACTGGAGTCAGAAGAGGCTAAAACAGCCTGGAATGTGTTTCTCTGTGAAGAAAATTTAAAATCCACTTACTCATGGAAAAAGAGTCAAGACAGACAACAGGATGATACTTTATAGAGTCAAAATCTGAGTTTCCATAGAGGTAATCTATCATGTACTTATAGACTGGTCAGTCAACTTTTCAGACAAACCAACATTAAGCAAGCTTACATTTTACTGTGGTATTTTTTGCTTAAATATGCAGAAATATTAAAAGATAAGTTGAAGGTGTTACAAAATAGCCATAGAGGCTGCCTAGATCACAACAATCCTAAATTCCATAACAGGCAGGGTGTGCTAGACAGTCTCCTTAAAATAGAGTGATGTACTAGACTAATTAGAAAGATGTTTAAAATTGATATGAGTATATTAAAATAGACTATTTAAAGAAAAGTTCAAGTTTTATGCTGCTGCAACTCTGTCGTTCTCTGTAGGAACACTCCTACATACTGTGGGAGCCATCAAGACAGTACCTCATACATCAGCTGTTTACCAGTGTGGAACCGTTACTGTGAACAAAGCTGCTGTGTCAAGTCAGGCACAAGAAATTACATTAGGCAAAATAAGATCTGCTAAGTAACAGTGATGTTCTCAAATTCATACATTGTGAGTAGATTCATCAGCTGGGATTATTACAGTGCATAAAGTTACACATGTTCTGGAATCTCTGCAGGATGGTACCTAACATGTTTCAAAAAGGGAAAATGAAATGCAAGTAATACAAAAAATAAGCTAACTGCATTCAAGAAAGATGCATAGGCCCCTACCAAAATAGTAGCTACAATATATGAGCTTTTTGGGAATGCAATGTCCTCCATCCAAAATGAGCTCATACTTTAGTATAATTAAAGTTCCTACTAGTCCATATACCTATCACATTTTGGACAGTTTGATGCCAAATAAAATGACTTAGGACTCTGTTGAACAAGACTCAAGATCCAGTGCAAGCCATCTGGATTATACTGCACAGATGTGGGGCAGGATATCCTAGTATTTCCAGTTCTTGCCACATCACAACTAACAGATTCAAAATAAGGACTGTTTGGCAATACAAAGAAATCATCTATTTATACTTCAGCTTTTTCTCCTAAATGACTAAAATTCTATAAAATAAAAGTCAAGTAAAAACTCTGGAAACTTCCATCTTGCTAAATCCTTTCAAACAACAAAAGAATACATTCTTAGCTGTACAAGATTTATTTACACATAAAGGAGTTCAGTCCTTCAGAATAATAGATTATAGTGTTAAACTTCTGCTGAACTTGCTGCCCACCACGTGTTAAAGCTCTGCTTAACGTTCACCTTTTCTTTCCGAGTAACATCTTCTCCAGGTGCCTGGTAAGGAGCCACAAGCTTCCACGTTACAATCACAACACTGCTAGGATCAAACGTGGTCTCCGGAAAACCTCTTTTGATATAGTCTGAAGCAAGCTGTAAAACGTCTGGGGACGAATCTTCTCTATAATACACATTTCCACGTCCATCTGTTGTATCCAGATCAGCCATAAAGGGAGCAATAGCCCCAAAACTGACTGGGAATTGACCAAGATATTTTTCTTCGTTTGACGGTTCGTTCACTGCAATAATCCCATTAGTGGCAACCTAATAAAAAAGTGGATATTATAAAATAAATATTGATCATATGACTGTCTACCACACCTAGGTACTTGAGATCACAGTATTTTTATTGCATTTCTAAAATACATTGAGCCAAAAGTCACTCTTGTATTTGTGAAATAACTGAAATTTTACAAGTTTGCTTTTATTTTATATCCCGTTTCAGGAGTCTTGGGATTTCAGTTCCCCAAAACAGTCTACTTTAGGGATAGACCAACCTTCTCCTCCCAGAACAAGATTTTAGGTATTTAAATTGCAAAGATGTACTAACCTGCACATTTCACATTTCCAGTTGTCTCACAGACCAAGACCCAGTGCATCCCTTCTGTGAGTCTGTCAAGAATTGCGCACAGATCCACTTAAATAATTCTAAACTCATCTCACTTTTTTGCTGTTACTCTCTTGCAAAGTAGTTTTACAACAGCATGACTGGGCATAGTGGGGAGGAAGTAAGTACTTGCAAGAGTTTCTTCTTTGGCTAAGCAGCGAGCTAAATTCTTACTTGATGTAAAAACAGAGCTGACTGCACAGAAGCTGTATCGAAGTTACACCTCCTGAGAATCTAGACTTCTGTTATGAAAGCAGAGGACGCGTAATCTGAACAGTTGAGAAAACCATCCATAAACCATCCATAACTATGAAAGTCTGGCACTGATGAAAAACGGGGGAAGAGAAAGTAAGCAGCTCTCTCTCTTTTCCCCCTCATACACAAAGAAGAAGGCACACCACAAAAAGGTTGTACATTTCCATAAAATCCTAGGTAGGCTGTTAGAATGGAAGTGGTTCAGCTGAGCTTTTCTTTGCTACTACAGCACTGCCTCAGAATAAGGCTATAAGAGAATACGTGGACAAAGTACTAGTCTACACAGAGATGTCCACCCAAAAAGCTGCTCCATTCTGCTTAAATATTGTAATAGCTTGAGTGAAAGTCTTCTGAGACAATCACAGATTTCACTTTGACTGGCCAGGACTGCTCTAATTTTCACTTCACTACAACTGTCTTCCTAGGAACTTTTTTGCCACTGTGCAAGGTAGACCACTCCAGAAGCCAAGGAGATAGAGTTTCTATGACAAATACAGGCCATCTAGTAAACGCCTTTACAGCAGGGAACGACAGTTCCTCTTCAGGTGCCCGGTTACAGTAATACGGAAAACTGGCTCCATTACTTGAAAAAAATTTAGTAGTAATAAACGCAAGTGAAACTCTTGGCCTGAAGACTGCAGATATGACAGGTTCAGGGAGATTTAACTGGCCAGTGAGATGATTACTTGCAGCCCACCACCTCTGACTCAGAAGAAAAATGGAAATGGCTAGATGCTAGGGCATGCCCACACGTGACAGCTAACCCTCTTGACAGTGTGTAGCCAGTAAACCAGGGCTGACTCTCACAGAGGAAGCATGCAAGACTACCGGTATCAGGCCTTAAGGCAGCGTATCGACTGCACTCCCATATACCTTTTTACTCCAGGCCCTTCTTCCAGGTGGGTATGCCATCATATGAGTCAGAGGCACATAGATATATTTTCAAGTGTTTGACTCCCTGATACCAGAAACACGTTTGACTACCCACAGGCAGCCAAGCACTTGGACTCTGGAGCCGCTGCCACATATCCATGCACCTCACACAGGCACAGAGGTCCCAAAATTGGCATCACAAGCAATGAAACTAAAAGAGCAATTTTCTATAGATTTGTCTTACTCACATGGATGATTGCATGTCCAAGAACAACAAATTGCCACTGATTTGTTTCACGTTTGAGAAATTCAGAACATACGTAACCTTTGCGAATGCCTGAAAGAACATAAGAATTGCCGCAGTGACTCAGATCGCGAGACCAGCTAGCCCAACATCTGGTCCCTGACTGTAGCCGCTAGCTCACAGCTTCAGAAGAGCAAGAGAAAGGTATGCATGTACTTTCCCAAATACCAGCCGGCCTCCAATCATGTTCAGCTCAAGGGATTTCCTGTGGTTTGACTGTTTAGTCACCCTCAGTGGATCTTCTTCAAATATTTAAGTCTCCCTTGAATGCACATAAACTTTACACATCCACATCCATTCCTTTAAAAAGGAATTCCACAGATCTGTGCCTCATACACTGAGCTCTCTTCTACTTTTTTTTTTTTGTTTTGAACCTGGCTCCCTACTTCATTTGATGGCCACTAGCTTTTGTTCTGGGACACGCAGACAAATCCTATCCAGTCTATCACCTCTTCCCTTGTGTAATCTCTCCTCCAGAAAAAGACATCTACTATTTACTCACTCCCTGCATAAAAGTTGTTACATGTCTCTGATCATTCTCATTGTCTCCGATTTTTTCCTCCCCTCTACCACTTCATCCTCCTGAAAACAAGAAGGTCAGTACTACACATATCCTTCAAGGCACAGATGATCCCCAGATTTACATAGTGACACAATGATGACTTCCAGTTTGTACCGTACTCCTTTCCTACTACTTCTGAACACTTGGTTCACTTTTTGACTACTACTGAGCGATTTTTATCTTTTTTTAATCACACCTCTAAGATCTTGCTCTGGAATGAAAAACAGTAGACACTGAGCTGACCATTTACCTGTGAAGCTAGGATTGCTTTTCCTTATTCACATTTATCTACAGTAGATTTCATCTCCTAATTATCATGCAATCTTCAATCCTGTAAGGACCTTCTGAAATACCTCCTAGTTCTCCCTCATCCTACTCATACTGAACAACTTCGTTTCAGGAGCAAGCGTGCTCACCTAACTGCTCACTCCGTTTTCAGGTCATTTCCAGGACATTTTCTAGCATCTAATAAGCACTGCACTCACCCGTCCTTTCAGAGGCAACATTATTAAAGGCCACTTCACAAGAACAGCGTAGGCTATTGACATGAAACTTCTAGTGATCATAAAGATTTTGGGCTCTTAACCATCAAAGTTTATTAAAATTCACCAATAGGTTCAGCAGTTGCTTCATAATCTTTGTTTTCTCAGCAAACCAGGCTAAAATCCTAAACAGCCCAGAATTCAGTTGCTACTAGGATTACTGCCTTTGTGGCTTACCATGTAGAATGAAAACACAAAGAGGAAAAGAACAGAATTTGGTGCCCCCATAAAAGCAACCCAAATTTTAATTAGTTCCTCACAGAACTCACAGAAATGGCTGTTCCAAGGGACTGGAAATGATAATTGAAGATACAGAGCAAGTTGTTTACAGACTAATGCTTAATATTCCTGAAGAGATAGTGCAAAACATCTGTATCCAAGATGGCATGAATAGTGACAGAAATGAAGCTGGAGCCCTTCCTCTCACACACACACACACACACACACACAAAAACTCCCCCCCTTCCCTCTTCTGCAAATTTGCTACTGCAGTAAAACTGGAAATAGATGAGTCTTTCAATATGTCTCACAGAAGTCAAAGTGAGACTGCAGCACATTTCAACATACCTGCTGTAGGCTTATCTAGCACCGGTAACAACAGTAAGTAACCAGTCAGTGTGGGGCATGCAAGCCTGTCAGGGATCTTGGCTGCATACGTCTTGGCAATAACCTTCAAAATGCAGACCACCATAACTACTGTTACATACCGTAAATCACGGTAAGGGTGGTGCAGGTACCTAAAGAAACTAATCGTTCTTCCTGTATTCTATTTGTGACTTACAGTGGCTGCAGACCCTAAAATGAACTATGAATTTTAGGAACACAGAACTAAAGAGTGAATGTGGTTACCCGAGTCTAGACCCTCCAATCGCAGGCAGCCACGCAACAGAAAGCTCGTTCAGAAAGGTTCCCAGAACATCTGTCACGCCTGCACACCAGAAAACACCTTTCTTCACTGTAAAACAGAGCTAAAGGTCATCCTAAAAATCAAAAGCCACCAGCTGTATTGTACCACTGGAAGACAGTAGGAAAGACGGTGAGCATTACAATGGGCGTGCTAAGGCATTTTAGCACAGAGGTGGACTCCACCTTTAAAACTGGCACTTAAGAATACCTGTTGCAGGTACAGAGCAAGAATTTATATCGTCAGGTCTAAGTTTTTCCCTTCCTTCTCCTGCTTATACTTTTTGTACACAAGCAACCCAAGTCCCGCTCTAAACCTTCTTCTGAGAGGCGACTGGTGTTTGAAAGAATAGAAAATATTTATCAGAGTTTAAGCGCGCAGATTTTGTGCCTACATGGCCCCCCATTTATGGCAGAGATTAAAATCGCATTAAGGGAAAATTCATTCAGGACTACTAAATATTACAGAATAAGGAGTACAGATCAGAAGAAACGATCCAATGCTTCTTTCACCCATTAGGGGCGTGCTTCTGGCTACTCATTTCCTAGATTGCTAAAAAATAAACTGCAACAAGTAATTTTATTAAGGAGATACAAAAATGCCAGCCATTTTCATTCTATGCTTGTAGCTTATAAATGAGACAGTTCAGCTTGAATGTTAAGGGAAACCTTGATTGAAACCCTATAGGTTCTCTACCATCTGTAAAACATTTGCAAGTCACTAAATTAAAAACTTAGCATTTTGTGAAGAGATTCTAATGTAGAGAATGAACATTCATCACTACTGAAAAAATGTTTTTAGCTTTCATATTTAACAATACATTTATAGTGACAGAGATAGTGAATAGCATGATTTAACTTCACCCTGTTCCTCTTAAGGTCACACTGATAGGGTTAAGTGTGAACCCCAAAATAAAGAGAAGAAATCCAGTGCTTATTCTGAATTACATTAAAGTAGCATTCCTGTCAAAGGGGAAGGAAAAAAAGCAAGAGGCCTCAGGTGGGCGTTGTTTCAAGACCAGCTGTACTGTGCATCTTTCCTTTTAGGGTATAATTCTATTTAAAATTGACAGGAACTAAAACAGATGCATTTTTAGCATGTTAAACTTCTGGACTGCACACTTAGTTAAGATATATTCATCGTTTGTACCAGAACAAATCACACACATTCTATACGTAGTTCTATCTCGTCTAAGCAAGCGAGGAAAAGGAGGCATAAAAAGAAGCAACAAAGTACTCCGGGAAAAAGGGAGGGAGAGAGCGAAAGACCGGGACAGAGAGAGAGAATAAGAGAAAGAGCAAGTGAGAGCGAGCAAGAACGAGAGAAAGGGAGAGAGCAAAGCGTGCCTGTGCACGTATAATACAAAAATCAAAAATTCAGACAAATGAGGTCTTTTCCCCTGACCAGTTACCAGGCATTTTGAGGACATGAATGTTTCTGGGTAAGAGAGTTTAGAACAATAGAATTTGTTTGTATAACCAAGTGCCAGTTGAGTTAAAGCAGCAAAACTTTCTAATACAAACATGGTCAAGTATTCATTTAGCAAGTTAATAAAAGTAACAATTAACAAATTGATCCAAGCTTGACTTATAGAACTCTCGTTCTTCCCTAAAAGGAAGCAATCCCAAATACTTCTCGTCCTAGTAAAACAAAGAGATCAGCACGGTTTAGGAAAAGGATTCAATGTGATAAACTTCATTTTATTGTTGCATAGGAAAATATCACATTTTCTTTGAAGATACTCTCATGAGATTACAGCATATGAAAGTCTCATGTTTCAATTTATATTAAATAGTTACTATCTCTCCTGGCTATGAAAAGAAAAGTCTTTTTACCAGGGATTTTAAGACAAGTTGGTACTAACCAATCCTTCCTTAGAACTCCCTGCCTTATTTATTCATATGTACAGTTAACTCAAACAACTCAGCTTCTCAGCTCTTTGAGAAACAGAGGCAGAATGCCATGTAAATTGCCAAAGAGGAAAGCTGCAAAAGTCAAGCAATCAAAAATTAGGATAAGCTTTTCACATTATTCTGATCAGCTATATATAAATATGTATTTTACCAAAACAACTCAAAATCTGATCCAGGAATTTCTGAAATAACTGCATGTTAATAAATTGATAATATTTACTATCAAATAATTGATAGTATTTACTATCAACCTCAGTACATTCTGCTTAGAGAATAACACCATATGGCTTAATAAGTAGTTACAATCAATATACAATAAAACTGTATATTGTGACCATGCATTTAGGGTTGTTCAATACATTTCTATAACAGGTATACATCTCCTTTCCCTATCCCCCTACTTTTTGTACTGTGCTTCTGTTTTATAATACTTCTGACAGATTAAATGCAAAATAAAGGTAGTGGGTGTTATGCAGACTGATACTGAAATGTCAATCATTGTCAAACTGCCTATATGAAAATTGCCTCTCCTTAGTACTCAGTAACTATGCCGAAACATCCCTAAAAGTGATTCTGGAGTAGCCTTACACAGGCTTTCCAGACAAAAAAAAAAAAAAAAAAACCACCACCACATACCACTAACCTAGAAGCCTTCCTCTGCTTTATGGCATGAGCAAGTAACAAGATCATTAAACTAAAGAAATCTTGTGCTGCTGACCAATTCACTGCTCTTTGAAAACTCTGTCCCCTTTCAACCCTTATCTGACACACTACTTGTTATCTGTGCTTCTCAGTGACTGGACACACAGCCCCACTATCTTTCAAGATGTCCATATGGTAAAAAGTGTCTTTTTCACTTGGGTTGGCTAATCAGTTACCAAACTTCGAGAAGTGAAGACAGGATAATGAACTAATGGCCAAACTGCATTCTGAACTCCAGTTAATACTTGCAAATTACTTCACCTTTACGGCCAGTGTCGGTTACAAACACCCCTTTCCAACAGAGGCGTAACTTGACTCCCTCTGGATCTTGGATTTCAGATGTGATTTCAGGGCTTATCTAGGTGGGGACGGTGTAGAAGGTGAAAAAGGGCACAACTTAAGGGGTAATTATAGTGTAATTCAGTGTAATTCAAGCACGTTGAATCCTCATGTGAATACCCTCATACAGTAGTAAAGCAGACTCAAGTACAGGGGAACTGCATGGCACTCGGAATGACAGCAGCCAGCTGAAGGTCTTGCACTCTTTAAAGCAAAGGAATTAAAAAGTGTGAAGTTACGTTTCCTGAGTGTCTCTATGTAGATTAGTCCTAATCCAATGACTTTAGACCAACGATGCTAAAGTATGTCGGTTTATCTGGACAGGGAAGTGGTTTTAACTTGATGAGATTAGCATGTTAAACACACTGAGCCTTCCCTACTAAGGCTCTTCTACATATGTTAGTTAGCATCTTCAACTGCCAGCCTAGATAAGGCCTCAGGGAAAAAGAAGCAGTGATAAAACAGTCACAGCCACAAGCCAGGACTCTAGCAAAGCTCTGAAGACATACTGCTATCTTCAACATTTTCTTCTAGCTACCTTGCAGTAGCTCTGCTGCAGGCCATCTGCTTTCAATCCCACCTTCAGATACTAAATGTCCTCCATGAGCTGTAAACACACACGCACAACTCAAAGATGCGGATTCTGCTATGGGGCACGCACACACGGCAGAGGTCTGTTTGCAGCACGAAGCCTGCAGTTGCTCTTGCTGTGCGTTCCCACACGCCAGCAGACCTCTGAGCAATGAACATCATGCGGAGAGCCCCCAAGACATTAAGAAAAGGGACAGAACAACCCTCACAGTGCTAAGAGATGCCAGCCCTGGACATGCCAGGCTGCTGATTAGACACCCACTGTTTCAGTTTTGTGGCTTGGGCACAATCGAGCACACAAACGCAGATCATGACAAGGACATTTCTTAGCTAGTTACACATCCTTTGCAGAAGGCATAGGAGTTATCCGGGGATGGCATTCGTTCTGGGTAACTGGTTAAATGCTTCTTTCCCCTTTGTTATCTGTTGCATCGCCTCCCAGCCTGACTGCGTGCATCACAAAGAATCGGCGACAGCCCCAGCGCTGAGAAGCGGGCGAGCACAGCCCCGACACAGCGCAGCTGGAACGCGGGAGCTTTTTCGACCAGAATTACCGCGGACGAGCATCTGACCATGGCGCCAACGCAACCAACATAAAACCCAACAAGCACCACCCCGCGCCGACCCAGCGCCGGGCAGGGCCACGACAGCGGGCGGCAGGCCCGCGGGGAACACCCCCCCCCCAGCCTTTCCAACCCTCCGGCCGCCGCAGGGGCCCCGAGGGGGCTCCGGCCGCGCCCGCACTCACGTAGAGGGAGCGGACGGCAGCGCCGTAGAAGCGCAGCGCCGTGCGCAGCTCCAGCGCCGCCGAGCGCGCGTCGTCGCCGGGCTCCAGCGCGGCGTCGCCCCGCTCCGCGCCGTGCGGCAGCAGCAGCGGCGGCGGCGGCGGCGGCAGCAGCCGCTCCGCGGGCGCGGCCAGCACCAGGCGCAGCGCCAGGGCCAGGAGCGCCCAGCGCGGGCAGCTCGGCGCGGCGCGCATGCTGGCGGCTCCCGGCACGGCGGCGCCGCGCAGCCCCGCCGCTATAAGCGCGGTCAGCGGGGCCGGGCGGGCTGGCGCCCGGCGCCGCGGCCAATGGCGGGCAGGGGGGCGGGCGGCCGCCGGGACCCGCTGCCGGGAGCTGCTCCCCGGCCGAAACTCCAGGCTCCCGAGAGCGGGGGGGAGAAGCTGGGCTGAGCCTGACCCCAGCTTTGGGCTTCCCCCGCGGCCGCGAAAGCGGAAAGACTAAAAGCTACGTTAGCGCTAAAGGCGGGGGGAAGGTCTGCGCGTCGCGACTGCGAAGCGCCGAGCTAACAAAAACGCACCGTGTTCGCGGCTGGAGGGTGTCGTTCTTGAGCGAGGAACCTCGGACCCCAAATCAGGTCAGTTCCTTGGGAACGTGGCAGGCGTTTCCAAAGCTATGGCCCCGTCCCAACACCAGCGGGGTTTTTGCATGGGTTCTGGAAATGCATACTCTTCTGGTGGTAGCAGCGCTCAGAAAGCTCTTCCGAAAGCTGCGGTATATTCCAATAGCGTACCAACAGCTAGCATACTGAAACAAAGCATGAATCAAAAACCAGAATGAATAAAAAACATGAATCCTTAGATTGTTTTCTGAAATCTTTTCAACGCCAGCTGCTTATTACTGGAAGAAACGGGAAAAAATACGCTGAAATGTGTTTCATAATTAACTCCAACAATGTCAGAGCTGCATATGATTGTAAAATAAAATTCAAAAACTATCTGCGAATGAAAATTCACTGATGATACAAGATATATACAAAAGAAACACGGAATAGCTATACAGGGCCTTTCTGACTCTGCCTTCCTGTCTTATAGTCTGGTCCTGCTCCCAAGAAATACTCAGAATCAGCTGAAGAATGAATGCGTTTGATAACTTTTCCTAAGCTCCCAAGTGAAGACAGTTCTATAAAACAGCAGTGTTTAAGGATTCCATCTTGTTCAGTAAAGCATATGCCATGGTTTTCCCACAGAATGTTTATACCAGAAAAGCACCCCAGGGAAAGCAGCTGAAACACTACTCATACATGCTTTTTGCATAGCCAGATGCAACACCACTTTTCTTTAAACACCTGATCATTCCATTTTTTCTCATTTGCCCCATTAGCATTTGTCTTTCACTCATCTGGTTTTCCCTTTTTCCTAAAATCTTATAGAAGTTTTTTTTGGTAAGAAAATACAATTTTGCATCTGGTAAGTGACAAGAGCACAGGACGTTCCAAAGTAATGTTATAACTACGCCTAAAAAGATGGAAACACACTTGTATACCAAGAACATTGTTATCACTAGCAACTATTTACAGTTGACTTCTATATTTCAGGGAAGACAACCACGGACACAAGTAGCACAGTGGTCTGGGAAGAAGAAAAGCCATCTCTCCACACAATGCAGTGCTTTCTGTAGCTTCTCCTCCAACGTTTCTGAATTTTCACAGCTCAAAAGACAGTAAGTGGTGGATTCAGGGATATCTGGCTGATTAGTGCTATGAAAGCAGACTCTTGGCTGGATCACCACCACGCCTAAGCGCAGTCATTGGTTTATCCTCAGAAGACCTATGTGAGGTATCTTTCTCCTCATGACAAAACGGATACCTAAACTACAAGCAAAAGTAAGCAATCAATATCTCCTCACCCATGCACTGTAATACTACGAAATGCCTTCACCACAAAATCATCCTTCTTTTCTATCCTCCTCTGTCCAGCATCAGCCTATTTTCAAACCTACAGAACCTTTAGTCAAGATGTGCTTGCGCAGTGCAGCTCCACAGCAAATGGAAAACCTCAATTAAATCCCGTAACACCTCCAGGACTCCATATACACATCCACAACATAAAATGCCATTTCTTTTAGGCTTGAAGTTTTCCATACTCGTATTTTTCTCAAATCAAAAGCCAACTTGAGCCAGAGAATGAAAGCATCACTAGAAGTAAAACCTGAAAGGTAACATTTTCCTGCCAGAGTCATGTGACTTCCTACTATTATGCCCAGAATTAGGAGGATGAGGACCACTGGGAAGCCAGAGATGTCTTGTAGTAAACTCGAAATTGATTTGAAGGCTAGAGAGTTAAATGTATACATCTCTGTATTTAAATTACTAATAGCTTTGTGATCATAAATCCTTTGTCCATGAGTCAGTATATTGTGACTGTTTAGTCTATTTTTGTAGTGAGAGGACAGAATTGTTTCTATTGTGATTGAGTAAGTTTACCTCATATGCAGCTCCCACTGTGATGAGTAATGAGAATCATTAGTCCCAAGACTCAAAACAATATTTTATTTAAGCTGGCCTTTCTAGCATCTTCATGATGATTTGGAAAAGGGGTGGAAAAGCATGCTCACAGATATTGTAATTAGCTTGAGAGACAAATTGCAAACACTAATCAGAATGGAGAATACAAAAGACTTTAGCGAGATTAAAGATGAAAAGAAACGTATCTGGAGACAAACTGGAATAACACCAGCTAACATACCACGGAGCAAAATCTTTCAAAACATAGATATTAAACACCAAAAGGAACATCATAGTTTTAGTGGATAACAAAGTAGATATGGCAGCAGTTTACAAAGTAACACCGTGTCCAGAACAGCCAATTAGATCCCGTGCTACAAATGAGCAGGTTTTATTGTGCTAAAAGGAGGCGAATGACCTTTTCTAAAGGAATAATAATGACACTGCTTTTCCACAGATTGTTTGTGAGATGAGAGATTTCACCAAAAATGCACCACTGGAGAGAATGCAGAGTGAAACAATTAAAAAGTTTAAAAGACCAAAGTGAGTGACATACAGAGACTTACTAAAGAACAGAGCATGTTTACTTCGCTAAATGATAATGGGAAGGAAATTTGCCTGCCGTTTCCAAACAGAGGGAGGAATTGTATGTGTGAGTTTGAGAAGTACAGATAACTAGGGGATCAAAGTAACTAAAAGAAACCATGAAATCAAATATCAGAAAATGCTTCCTAACCATGTGGCCTATTTTCAGAAAAGCGTAGATTGGGCATAGTAGAAGCAGAATGATAGAAACCTTTGAGTTGTCCAACACGAGGTGCATTGGATTACTACAGAACAAATCTTGAGGAATAATTCTCTATCTGGTCCTGGGATGAGATAACCCATCAGATTTTTCATTTGAGTTTCTATGTTGATATGCTACTTAAACAATTCATAGAGATACACATTCATATCCTTGAAAATTTTCAGTGCCTAGATGTGAGGAGATGTGGAAAAGGGGACTGCAGATATTGCTTCAAGCGTCACCCTCTTGACCTCCAGCCTCCTCCCCAGGTTCTATTAACAGAGAAAGGGAGCTAAAATGTTCCCTTTCCTGGCATGATTGGAGGAAGGAAAATAATGACATGGGCTTCTCATGAGGATCTTCAGCTGTCCAAAGATGATGAAGCATTCCAGTGGATGGATCATCAAAACTAATTATGTGGTAATAAATTGGAAAGAATTTTACAGTTGGAATAATGACAGGAAAGAATAGGGATTGAGGTCTGCTGAGAAGGAACATTTTTTAGAGACACAAGGTCATGGGAATCAGAGGGTCACAACCAAAGGCAAGGCTTGCAGGAAGATCATGGAGTGAGCTTCATAAATTTAAATCATTCTGGCTTAGCATTTAATGTTTGTTGTTCATTAGAGTGGAACATTGCAAGATTCCCTCTGTAACTCTGAATGAGCCCTGTATCATTAAGGAGGTCACAGAATTTAGGGACAACACAAAAAAGGGATATTTTGCAGCAGAACTTGCTACAGAAGGAGACTAATTTTTGAAGCCCTGTTAGATGCTTAAGAGATGTGGATGAAGGGCAATATTGTTTCTTGCCCTCTGCATTAGTGCAGGTATGAAAGATTGCAAAGTGCCTTCTTTTTCTCTCATGTGGAAATACTACAAAGCAACAAAAGGACAACTTCCTTGGGAACTCATATCGTGTTCTGGGGAACAGCCGGACAGGCATGGGGATGTGTAACACTTGGCCAATGACCTGGTCGGTACAGAAGAGATATACTGCTGGGATATAATGGTACAGAGCAGTAACACATTATTTACTGCCTGAAGCAGGGGACGAAACATGGGAGAAACAATAGCTCTCAGGCCCTTCCTAGGTCTACTGCTAGGAGAGACTATTTACATTACTAAGGTTACCTTCAATTATTTCTATGCCTCAGTACTAGAACTGATAACTATATCAATAAGGGACAGAAAAAAAAATACCACAGAGGAAGCTATGCAGTGAAATTATGCTTATACAGAAGCATGAACAGTTTCATTCATCCCAGTTTATAACCTCAGGAAAATAAGAGGGAAAATGGAATAGACAAATATCAGCTTCACAGTAATTGTCTACTTAAAAAAGCAGTCTTACAATTCTCCCATCTGTGATGTAGCCACGTGAAAAATATGAGGCTTTTTATCAAACATAAAAAGATATCCTTCTTACATGTAATGCTTGCTGTCCCTCAGGAATGGAGTCTCTAATTCAGGAAGAATAATCACACTTCTTCTGAAGTGAAAGAGAGTTGGGATAGGGCAAGGAGGTTTATTTATAGCCTTCTATTAAAAAATGCAGCACAGCACAAAACTGCTACACCTATTCTAAGTCTTACTGTTTTGTCATTACCTAAAAGTTCAAGCTCTTTGCAACAACAAACTCCAAAGACACTAAGAACAGACTTCAGACTTGTAAAAAACATCACAGGAGACAGGAAGACAAAAGGTACAACCAGCTTCTCATATATGTAAAAAACTGATTACAATATGAAGGATCATTGTTTTTTAAACAATGGGAATGGGATGTGGAAAAGCAAATTGACTGGGACAGGAAGACAGATATGCAAAAGGTACCTTTATCTTCTATCTACTGTGAGACTAAAAAAATAAGTGCTCTGTCTCACTGATATCTTACTGTATCAGGCAGAACACGGACAGTAAACACAGGGAAAATACATCTCCTTGTAGTCTGGTGATGAGATGGTGTTTAATGCATCTCATGTGAAACCATCCATGCAGATTAAACACGCACCCAAACCAAAAATATTGCTAAATTTTGCTTTCTGTTTTAGTTGGGCATCCAGACTTTCACTTCAATGAAAAAGAACGTGAATTTCAGCTGCACAGGGAGTGCAGGTTTTTGCATGAGTCCTACCAGTAAAGCCTCTAGGCGGTAATGAACAAGGAAAGAAAAGCCAGGTGCTGGTCTGATGTTAGAGGTGGCTAGAAATTCAACTACGAATGATTACGACAGAGGCTCAGCCTTAACTATTGCATGAAGGAACACTCCAAAAAGGCTAATAAAGCCTGAAACGTTGGCACAGATTTTCATGTGACGTCCAGGCTATTATCTCACAGTTTACTGTTTGCAGTATGTGTCTTTACGGTATCCAGTCTCATGGAGCCTGACTCTGACTAGATTCTCCGACTGCTAGAATAACACAAATTAAAACACTTACAATTTAGAAGCGGAGTATATGCTTTCTCAGATGAGTCTAAATAACCACGACGAGTTCAAAAAGGCACTTACTCATTTTTCTCCATCCATAATTTGATGGTCTCCTTCAGAAGGAAAATAACTTTTTTTCTGAAACCGATTTTCTGAAGTAGAATCCATTGCCTAAGCTGGTGAAATTCATCAAGAACATATCGTTAACTTGAGTAGCTGAGTAAAGCAGAGAAATGGATTTTCAATCAGGATAAACAATGCTGTGGTGCAACAAAGGCCAACAATCTTAGTTACCGTTTTTTACAACGGGATAGGATAAGGTTAAGAGATATTTAGTAACACAATCACCTATTCTTATTCACGATGTGGTCTCAAATTATCTAGTGGCTCATCTTTACATGTGGAGACACTTGTGAAAGCCCTGCATAGCTGTAGAACCGAGTTCCTTGTTTGAGTCTATCCTCTGCCAGATCGAACACTAAGCATTAATATTTCCTACAGTGAGGTTGCTTGTAAATGTTTTCTTCATTGGACAAGACCTACTAAGAAAGGAAAAAATTCCTCCATGAAGAAAAAGAAGATATTTGTGTTTCCTGACCTCTCCTCGTCAACTGTTCAGTTTTCTACGTTAAGAGTTTGTCTTTGAACGATAAAAGTAAAGCAGCTGTTTCACATGTAGTAACTCTAGAAGCAGTGGAATTTACGAAGTCTATTTCTATGTCCCTTAGTGCTTACTAATGATTATGTGTTTAATAATATTTAAGCTCTGACCAGAGCTTTTCTACTTTCATGACACCCATCATTCCCTCATTACATTGTGCATCTTCAGCAGTGTGATGAGCCTTCTCAGCGATGGACTTAGGCACATGCCAAACAGAAATCTTTCTGTATTCAGGAATCCACTCAGCATGTAACAAAGTTTTCACCAAATTATTGAAATTTATTTGTGAGCCTCAGATATTCTGCTGAAAGAGGATGGACTTAAGCATGTGCTTAAAGGCTAAAATACTCTCTCTCAAAAGCTTGCCTGAGGATGGTTGAATCATAACCTTAGTGTCCAAGAAAAGGCAAAACATAAGAAAGACATACAAAATGTTAGTGAAAATTAGTGGATAACAACTTAGTATTTTCAGCAGTTTTTTCATCTCTTTTTCATTTTTTTTCCTCATAAGATTTCTAGTCTCTGAAGTTAAAATTGAAGCTATGAGATGCTATAAATATAACCATTTCTTCTTAGATTAGGCAGGCATAAGTTTACAAACTTATTCTACCTTTTTAGCCTGAAGAGGTAATTTTTTGTTTTTGAGATAAACTGCATTTAAAATTAGTTGAACATAATGCATCTAGTTGTCTGTAACATACTATGCATCTGTAATGCTAAGTGAAGATCTCTCTCTCCTCTTTTTTTTTCAAACTGTTTTGCATCAAGTTTGTGAATTTTCCCCTAGCCTGAAACAGTCCAGATCCAAGAACCAGAGTAATTCAATGAATTACAACTATTTATTCTCCCTGATCCAAGGACTTTATGTTGCTGTTCCCTTCACTTGGAAACTGCAGACTAATATAAACAGTGGCCCACACATTTCTTCCCAAACCTAGTTTAATGTTTTAGCTTAGCTCTTAACATAGTTTTGTCATAGAGCAACAGTAAAACATTAAGATCTGCACTACAGCAACTCTGCACAGAAATAATCACTGCCCCTGGGAAAAGAGGCATTATTTGCAAACAAAAGGGCTGATGCAATAACTCTTATTCATTGGAGAAGTTACAGGGTTGGTTCAAAAAGAGCAGAAACGCTCTTCCTACAAGAGCCTGCTGCAAGCAGACTCTGTGGGTAGTCTGTACTCCTAATTAAAAGAGGGACAGGGTGTGATCCCTGAGGCCAAAGAGCAAGGACTGGACTGTATCCAAATTGCTTAGTGCCATCTCGTAGGGCTTGCTGGCTGTGTCCACACTACATAGGATTTGGCCCCAGATCCCTGCTGGGTCCCTGCAGCTCTAAGACACAAAAAGTAGTTTTCTGGTATGCTTTTTCAGTTCAAAGTGGATAAAATAAAGTGAACCATTATGCATTTCAGAGGTGATTTAGTTACAACATGAAACCAAGGGTATACGTCACATGCCATAGGCTGTGACACGAGGGCGTGTGCAGGTATGTGAAGTTGCAAAGCTTTTAGGTCTGTTTTCAAAGACTGTGTAGGGTATAGACCAAGTCTGGTCTTGGCCTGTGTGTGACTGCTTTTTGAGCGCGGTCCTTGAAGTAAACTGTCCCCAGACTGCTTGCTCCTGGGCTTTGTCTTGGAGACAGCCATTTGGAGCAGGCAGGAAATTAGCTAACACTTAAGCAGTTTGGATATTCAGGGGTCTAGTGCATGAGGGAGATCTCTGGCCCTCTTTTATTTAACAGCATAGAGGCACCTAATATTATCTGCAGCCTGAGTTTATCAGAGGCATATTTACAGGGAGTTTTTCAAGGGGGAGAGGCAGCAACTGAGAAGTTACAAAATAAAAGGTTACCAAAGTCATTTTCAGGTAAATTTTTGTTCTTGTTGATCACCAGTCGCTATGGGACTTCTGTCTAAATTATTTTTCTTGTCATGTCTCCTCCCCTTCTAATATCCCTTGAGTTCTTTGAACCATCTATAACCATCTCTTTACCTTTTCCCCACAAAAGCCCTTAATTCTGTACCAGCATGTTCTTTCTAGTTTCCTTCCTCCTCTTTTTCCAGTACAAGCTTTTTATTAACCCTTTGGGATCCTAGGGCTGACCCACTTTATGGCTCATTGACCAGTTCTCATTCCTGGAATTCTTTCTCAGAGAAATTCATGTCTGTTTTCCTTTAATTGTAAAATCTTTTATGATTCTCTCAAACTTCCTGCATGGAAAACATTTTAATGTCTTCCTTTAAAAGCCCAGTTCTGCTAGCACTGGCTTATTTACAGGACTACTGAACTTAAGGAAATTACTCATTTAACAAAAACATACTATTTAAAATACGATTATCTAAATCTGGTCCTGAAGTCTCTATTTTTTCTTGAAACACAGTAATTCTAATAAATGCTTAAAATGTATTTAATGCACTTGTCCCCTAAAACAACGATCCAATCCAGCAATCCCCATTCACCTTTATAGCTATTAAACGCAACAGGAAATTGCCATTTAGAGACTTCTATTCACCATGTGTATACAGTTTATACAGTCTGAAAATATTTGGATACACAATTATTGGAAACAAACAGTGTGGAAAATGTGCAATACATTAGACATAAGTTTTAATAAAAAGATTGATTTTGTGCGTTTACTACGTTTTTATCATCAGAGCAGGGAATCTCGGTTCTGAAGAACGATCCACGGCCTTTGAACAAACTAAACCATTGTGCTCTTACTGAGGGAAGTCTACTGTCCTCTGCTTCTTCCATATTAGTAACTACAGCTTAGTACTCAGCACAGGACTTTGGCTCATTCAAAACGTAATTATCCTCTGCAACTTATGCCTTGCAGCAGCACTGAAGCCCAAAGCAGATTTTCAACCACAGTACAATAGCGTCAGCAGCCCGTCTCATTATTAGTGTAACAAGTACCAAAAACTCCTCTGTTGATTTAAGAAGCTATCATTACCCTGCTTCACAAATAGAAAAATGAAGGGATCAAAAGAGTACAGCTTGCCCACCTGGCAAATCAGAAGACACACAGGAAACTCAGTGGAGTTTCCCTGACAAACTGAAGTAGCTTTCTGAACTGCACTCTGCACTAGATCATGCTTCTTCCCAAAGCAAATGCCATTTCAACTGTTAACTATCTCTGTGGGTATCCAGAGTGTGAAGCTGTGCATTTATTCTTAATGCTCAGAAACCTCAGGAAAGTTCACCAGCTTCTGCTTATTCAAGGGGCTACCACATGGCAGAAACGAATGAAAACCCCCAAGGAAGATCTACAGGTTGTTTTGTTTGTTTAAGATGAACATGTAATGAAGAATGCTGCTGTTGCCTGATAAATTCAGCCTTATTGGCAAGTAGAGAATTGATAAATACAATTCCATAAGTAGAGAAAGATCCAAAACTTTTGCAACAATTTCCATTCTGTGTGCTGGAGGCATTAAAAGGGTGGCCTTAAATAAATACAAGCCAATTTTGATTTCCATAAATTCTGCCCTGACTTTGAAACACAAAATATGCTTCAGAGCTATGTACAACAAACAGGCTACTTTGACACAACAGCAGTAGTGAGTCACCCCCGGCAGGACAGTATTTTTCAGTAACCCTCTACCCAAAGATAGCAAAATACGAAGATGTGAATTACAAAAGAACTTCTGCTTGGAACGATTCTGTGCTGAATAACACCTTACTTTTCAAGTCTCCATGGCCTCAGGTCTACTTGACACAGCAGACTATGACCAAAACTAATTTCTCTTCTTTACTGATACTGATTTTCACATATGAAAATCACTACGACACTGAACCACTCACCAGCGTGCCCTGCACATTTCATACACCTAAGTTTTCTCAAATACTTAGCAACAGTCCTGCCCAAGTATGTGCAAACTTGGTGCTTACATTTAGCATCATAAGTATTACAAATCAAGAAGAATTTATAAGTACATTACCCTTATTATTTCACTACCACTATCTCTGGTAATTTTTCCTAGTCATTAAGATTTCTGAGCACTCCCTAAAGTTTCTTATAGTTTTTTCAGGCTTCTCAGATTGACTTAAAACAGAAATCCCCTCAAACTCTTCAGCCTTTTCAACAGACAAGAGCTAGGAAAACACTGCCAACCCCAAAGAGTCCATCCTCACTGGGCATGCTTTATTCCTCTTAGTACCAGATATAACCACATGTTGCATGTGCTGTCTCAGCAGAGTAACTGAGCTGTTACTTAGTTACTGTCCCACTGTTTGAACCAGCTTTGGTGGAGCCAGACCCAAAACAGAGAAGAGGAAGCCTGCTGGGACTTCCACTGGCCTCAGTAACCTCACCTACTTTGGAGGACGTCTTTTTTAAATTAAGACTAGATAAACTAGGAAGGGAAAGGAAGAGATTCAGAAAAGGAGTCAAATGAGAGGAGGATGGTGGGAAAGAGAACCTGAGACTTTTGAGTAACAGGAAAGAAGGATAAGCCGTAACATCGCCAGCATTTGTGCCTGTGAATTACCCGATTCACTATGAGGGGGCTGATCGCATCGCAACGACAAGCAGGAGAGAAAAACTTGGGTTATCCAATCCCAGAGGCAAACAAGCAAGGGGTGGACTGCTCCCTAACCATGCATACACTCCCAGCCCAATCAAATGAAACCCAGTAAGGTCTGCTGATCCTCCTGGTATTGGCACCTGCACAAAAAAGGTGGACAATCAGAGGTCTCTGATTGAAGATCTCACTTACACTCTTGACTAACGCTCAGCTAACGTGGGTAAATTCTGAAAATGAGTGCCTGCTGTGCTTGAAGTAAATGAGGACTGCTGCTGCCCACTAATCAGAAAGGTTGCTTAGAGAAAGGAAAGGAATAGGCATCCCTGATTCTTTGGGCCCAGGGAAGGCACTAGCACTGGCTCAAAGAGCACTAAGTGAAGTTAATGCCAACTAAAAAGACAGAGCAGCACACAGGAGGAACTGAGAGGCTTAAACTGTATTTGAGAGTTACTTCTTGTTGAGATTGACTCCTGCTTCCCATATGTAATAAATTCTTTCTATCGTCAGACTCCGTTCAGTGAGTCTGAAAGAGTTCTTGGCGTTTCAGGCTTTCTCTTTAGGACATCTGATAGACTGAAGATAAAATGAAGCAGATGCTGAGGGCTCCAGCAGTTTTCTCCCTCTCAGATGTTCCAAATCTGCGAAGTCAGTGAACAAAGCTCCAGGCATATGCCATCCAACATACAAGGGCTGCAATACATGATATTTTTAGTACTGGATAGCTTGCACCTTTTAAATATGACTTTTCAAAGTTAGCATTGGGATTGCTTGAAAGCAGCCAAGTAGCCACAACTATCACAAGGGAAGCAACAGCTCACTACAAAGGATGTTACTTCTGCAGCCAAAGCCTGTGCTAAAGGAGGTAAATCCCTATCTGTGCAGCTCTGCAGTTACTTCAAAATAGAAACAAAGCTCAGACAAACTTAAACAGTCAGCAAGGCAGAAAGAGTCCAGTGGCTGATGGGAACCTCTTGCCTGCCAGTGTGTCAAGCCTCACACACTGGAAGTGAGACAATATGCTCCACCACAGACTCTCTCAATGATCCCCAATGCAAAAAGCTATGTATGGTGGTGGGAGGCAGCTGCTCAGCCTTATCTGTGATCTGCTGACCTGTTGGGATGGGCTTAGCCTCTGTAGCAGCACAGGGTGCAGGGCTGGTGCTTCAGAGCACAGACTCATCTGGGACAATGACAGTACCCCATCTGGTGTGCATGGTAGCTGCCTCCTGGCTCACCTTTCTCTGGAAAGACCTCCAGGACTCCCTGGACTTCCTTGTACGTCAGACCTAATATATCTTCCACACCGCCATGGCCAGCCCTGCAACAGGTGGCTGGCTTACTTTTACCCCAGATGTTGCTTTGCAGAACCTTTTGGTGGCACTGGACACCCTTTGTCCAGGGTCCTGTCCACCCTTTCTGTCACCAGGCCTGCATCCAGACTAACCTGCAGCAAGTGGCTAACAAGAAACGGAGAGGTGGCAACACACTGTGGGAGCAGGACTATGTGTTACTTGTGCAGCTCCATGCTTGCAGCCTAGAAAGCCCTTCCCCTCCTACTCCATTACTCCCCCACCTCTCCCCGTCACACCACAGCTAACATGCCGTATCTTTCAGATTGGAGATGGTGCTCAGTGACAACCATTTCTAGTTACTTTGTACACTTTTAAGGCTGTGGTGGGTGCGGGAGTTTGCACCGGCCATGCTGGGAGACAAGCTTCCTCCACCACCCTTGCACACTACCCTCCTCCCAGGAGGAGGCTACCTTCAGCCTTTTTTCACCATACTTTCACCACGGCTACAGAAAAGTACCAACAGCACCCTCCAATGGTCCCTGCTATGAAGTCATCTGCAGTAAGCAGGCCAGCTGGAGATGCTAATTGAACTGTTAAGTCTAGAGAAAAAAATACCTTTTTACTAATCATACTAACAGAGCAGCCTGCAGCTGCCTCCAGTTACTATACACATACGCTTTTTAAAAGCAAGGACAGTGACTTTAAAGCTCAAGCACAGAATATACACTTAATAATAGTGTTATAATATGTATTATAAATTATGATTCCATATATCAAAAGGCACTTTTCCCAAAAAGACAAATGTTAATTAGCACTTTATTTATGGTACTGACCTTATTTGGGGACTGGTAACGAAAAGGTAAATGTAAGATTAGGTATCATCGTCAACATTTTTCTGTTCTTCCAAGATTTCTGGTAGTTGGATATGTGCAAAATTCAAACCTGAAAGGAAAAATGGATAGTCTAAACCACTACTCTCCCCGCTGTACATGAAGAAGGTGGGGTGTCTGTATGCATGAGCGTTTATAAAAATTGTCTTTCATTTGATCCAGAAATAAAGAGTGTCACTCTGATTAGGCACATTCAGCACGTCCTAAGCTATTTTTTTCTTTGAAGATCACCTGTAAATTACCAATCGACAGATCTTTGCTCTGTGTAGTTCTGTAAAATCTTTATCTAGTCATATTGAGGTATCTAATAATACAGACACATGCCAATACAGAAAAAAAAAAAGCAGGAAACCTTTGATGCTCTGTGGTCTTGGAAGAGCTGTGTAATACATGAACTCTATGCATGTTTCCAAGTCTGGAAAACATGTAGTAGGAATGCAAGGATGTAAAAAGATATGGCTAGATTCTTCTTTGATACAACTTACTCCACAGTCTGAGCATCTTTTAGAAATAAATGCATTTGTCTTTCCCAGAGGATACTTGCCGGAAGGGCCATACTGAAAATAATTGTGTAGTTAAACCAGTTCATGATCTGATTATATACCGAATTTTTTTTGTATTTTCCTTCCTTTTAGCATATGTGCATCCATGCATGTTAATACAGCTTATTTTTATTTTAGTGGCTGCTCCTGAAAAGCAGCAGTCGTTCAAAGAACTGACTGAAATGTACATTTGGTTCTGCTTATTCTTATCAATTAGACAATAAAAATACTTAGACTGAAAGTGTGAAAAGTCATTTACAGTCATTACATGTGCTTACTGTAACTGCATGGGATTTGGAGGTTTACGTGGAATTCAAATATGAATGTGAAATATATTCTGCATGTGAAATATATTCTCCATGATCACATGAGTGGATGGACACAGAATATATATGCAACGGCTAGATTAATTCTTATTCTTATTACATATTCCTGGACAAATTTTGCCTCGACCATGCTCAGGAATTCATATTGGACCAGATCTTCAGCCAGTATATTCTCTTAACTTGAGTTAAAACAATATATACACAGTGACTCCAACTGAGAAAAGCGCTCACAGTTTCCAGGACAGAAATACCACTCTGAACTGGAGGATAAAAAAAATCAACATCATCTGTCCCTGCCCAAAAAGACAAGCTGTTGCACTGTTGGTAAATTCACCTGTTAGATGTCTAGTGATGCTCAAGCTTCTTTGTAGCATTCGGGCGCTGTGTAGAGTCTTACAGAATTTAGAAAGGCCCAGATTTTTTATTAGAAAAGTTAACAAGAAATGACCTTATAAAAATGTTGAAATGTCAAAAATCATGAAAAACGTAGCTAAAGCTAAGAAAACAGAAAAATGAATAATGAAAGCTAATTCAGTCAGACTGTTGCATCTTTACTGGTGGAATCCTCCCAAATAACGGGTAGCCGATCATGCTCTGAAAAAATGGAACCTGGGCCTACATCCGAGCTTCCGGGCTCGTTAACCACTTTGCATACACAGACATAACATTTTCCTTATAAAAAAAATAAAATGTGTTAGAAACATTTTTATCTTCTCTTCATTAATCTCTGCATTTTAAAGTGAATTACTGTGTTTTTAAAAGAATGCATAAAAGGAGAGATGGTTGCATTACTTTTTACTGAAAAGTTACTTTTTTTCCAAAGTAAACCTTATTCCTTCTAAAATCACTTTTGACATACATTATGTTTTTACAAAGAGAACATACTGCACAAATAACTACCTTTCATTTTTTAACTTAAATTGATAAAAACTACTGTCTTTTTATGAAGTTCTCCAAACTAAACAAATGAAATTAATCTACATTTAGTGTGTCTCAGTGAAAACATTTGAAGAGTAAACTTTGCTTGTGCAACTAATTTTTTATATAAAACTATGCAGCAGATTGACCCTCAAACTCACTTCTGACTAGCAGGTCACATTCTCTTTTTTAATTGCAACTTTTCTTTCACATAACTATTTTGCCTCTCTTAATTATAAACCCAGTAAAGCAGGTAAGCTATTGGAATATACTTTGGAGGATCTTCACTAAATCAGAATCACAGCTGTCTGAAGATACAGACAGAGGTTTCTATATTCTGCCTTCAAAGATAACAGTCCTGGAAGATTTTTCTCCTTTATGTCACATCTTTGACCACAGGACCCATTCTTTTAACCAGGTGCAATACATGGCCTGATGCTGTGCGCCTCATAAGACTGCAATTTTATTATATTCGTGTTTCTCTACAGCCTGTATTCTCTTTTCAAGAAATAATATTTAGTATGGCATGTGTAATAGGCACCTGAGGTCAGTGACCTGAGAAATAATTGAGACCAGTCCCAAAATACATCAATCCCAACAAGCATCATCACTTAGCACTTTTGATTTTAGCTTTGTTAGTGATCCCACTGACAAAAGTCTCTTTAGTGCACACAGGTCAGATCATGCATATTTCAAAATTCTTCGTCCTGACTAGTCAGACTCAAATTCAGCTGCTCATTTTCTTTAAGATATTTTGAAATTATATATGTATTTTCTATTCATTACTCAAGTGATTGTACTACCTTTGCCTTGTTGAGATTTACACTGTTTCTTAACTCTGGGCCATCACATTTGAAAAATTAAGACAAAAGACAGCACTTTCTGACTGAACATTCTCTGCAATGGCATAATTAAGAGGAAGCAAATATAGCCGCATATAGGAACACAATTCATGAGATGTCTTACTAACAAAAATGACTGAAGTCTTTTTACTGCATGTTGTCTGCTCTGTAAGACGACTGGGAATCTGCCATTGTGCTATACAGGATTTTGCTCCAAAATAAACTACAGTCAGCAAGCACGACTGGAGATGATAGAAGTATGTCCAGGATAAATACCTACTTCCTACCCTCCATCCCAGCTGTTGAATCATTCTGTCCCTTTGCCCTTTACAGCACTGGACAGTTTCTATCCCTTTTGCAAAGCTCCTCAGCTCTCTTTTTTCTGTGCTCACCAAAATACTCTATATGATGCTCAAGACAAGCAGTCTGCAATTACAAAGAACTTCTGATGTGTCCTAAGGCAAATCCTTATTTTGCCAAACATCAGTCCTCCTACACCTTATATCCTACAAACATCACTCCCTATTAATTTTGGTTCCTTCCCAAACACTTGTTGCACTGTCCACCCTGTCCTCTGAACAGTCCTGGGGCAAAACAGTCCCTAAAGATAACACCGAAAAGCATTTGCAAATAGGGTTCAAATTAAGCTTGCACTGGCAATCTTAATTCTACCACTTCCTAATTTTTAAATAATTGACATAGTATCTTCTTATTTTCTGTAGAGATGCTTGCTTATTATTATAAACTTACATAGACACAGGTTTATGAAAAGAAATGAGAAAGATAAATAAACATTTTACTATCTGCATGATTAAGTCTTCAAACTAATTTTCAACCAGAGTTATGCAGGAAGTATAACTACTTGCTTTTAAGTTTTTACAGAAACTTCCCAAAGGTTAAGAGATCTGCCTAGTACTTGCTTTCTGCAAGCAGCCTTCGTTTTATCTTGTTCATATAATAACATCTGGAGCTTTATTTCTCCAAACTTTCTCCTTTCTTTTTTCACGCTTTCAGAGCTCTCTTCCATCCACTCACCCAATTTATCCAGCTGGGCCATTTGAAGTCTAATGCATTCAAAGTTCTAGCACAGTATAAACAAACATGTGGTTTGCATTATCATTAACTCCACCAAATGATCATCTTTTATTTTACTGTGTCAGAAGCAAAAGTAATTCAATTTAGAAACGTACAGTATATTCTTGGAACTCTTCCACAAACAAAAACAATACTTTGCTAAACCAGCTACTATTAAACATATTTTTCACAAAAATGTATTCTAATGACGTTAAGGAAGAGGAGATAAAGCACAACTGTTTTTTGCCACTGAGTCACAATTTATGAACAAATAAATTGCTTTAGAACGAATCAGAACAAAGAACAAGGCTGCTTTGCCACAAAGTCGGGTAAATTTGGAAAAGCTGCTGGCTGGGACAGGAAGCTGCCTGTCTAAATGCAGCAGGCTCAAGGACATGAACCTACAAAACTTTTCTGTTTCTCCTCCAGAACAGCTTCATGTAGACAACAGGCATCTTCAGAGGCAGGAAATACAGCAAAACAGAGGTCCTCAGGACAGAGATACAGAAGAAAAGAAGCTGCTATCTCCTTTCAATCAATCCTTCTCAGGTGATCAGCAGAAACTAGTCAACCCCTTGTCAAGATACCTGGCTCCTGTATAACTCTGCATGTTGTATATACACGCGCAGGAGCCTGCAACTAAACCAAGACAAGAAATACATGCACTCCGAAGAGCTTAACGTCAAACCCACAGCACTAGGACTCAAGCAGAAACTACCAAGAGGCCTGGGGGGACTGCTTAGGGAGTCAACAGGGGTGTGAGGGCAAACATCACCCTGCAGCTGAGGCCAGACTGCCGGGAGCAGAACGATGAAAGGTTTATTTGCTCCTAGATGAGGGGGGAAGGTGGCCTAGCACCGCTTGTTTTACTACAGAATCACAGAATGGCCAAGGTTGGAAGGGACCTCTGGAGATCATCTAGTCCAACCTCCCTGCTCAAGCAGGGTCCTCTAGAGCATATTGCCCAGGATCACATCCAGACGGGTTTTGAATATCTCCAGGGAAGGAGACTCCACTACCTCTCTGGGCAACCTGTTCCAAGGCTCAATCACCCTCACAGGAAAGAAGTTTTTCCTCAGGTTCAGATGGAACTTCCTGTGGTTCAGTTTCTGCCTGTTGCCTCTTGTCCTGTCGCTGGGCACCACCGAGAAGAGACTGGCCTCATCCTCTTGACACTCCCCCTTCAGATACTCGTACACGTTGATGAGATCCCCTCTCAGTCTTCTCTTCTCCAGGCTGAACAGGCCCAGCTCTCGCAGCCTTTCTTCAGAGGAGAGATGCTCCAGTCCCCTCACCCTCTTTGTAGCCCTCCGCTGGACTCTCTCCAGTAGTGCCATGTCTCTCTTGTACTGGGGAGCTCACAACTGGACACAGTACTCCAGGCGAGGCCTCACCAGGGCTGAGGAGAGGGGCAGGATCACCTCCCTCCACCTGCTGGCAACACTCTGCCTCATGCAGCCCAGCATACCATTGGCCTTCTTGGCCACAAGGCCACATTGCTGCCTCCTGCTTAACTTGTTGTCTACCAGCACTCCTAGGTCCTTCTCGGCAGAGCTGCTTTCCAGCAGGTCAGCCCCCAGCCTGTACTGGGGCAGGGGGTTAGTCCTGCCTAGGTGCAGGACCTTGCACTTGCCTTTGTGGAACTTCAGGAGGTTCCTCTCTGCCTGTCTCTCCAGCCTGTCCAGGTCCCTCTGAATGGCAGCACAGTCTTCTGGTGTGTCAGCCACTCCCCCCAGTTTAGTATCATCAGCAAACTTGCTGAGGGTGCACTCTGTCCCTTTCTCCAGGTCATTGATGAATATATTGAACAAGGCTGGGCCCAGGACTGACCCCTGGGGGACACCACTAGCTACAGGCCTCCCACTTGACTCTGCGCCATTCACCACAACCCTCTGAGCTCGGCCATCCAGCCAGTTCTCAATCCACCTCACCGTCCACTCATCTAGCCCACACTTCCTGAGTTTACCTACAGGAAATCAGGTTCAGCATCTGGCTAGCTCTTGAAATGCATATCTTTTTGTTTTCTTCACGGTCTTAAAAGTAACAAACCGCCCATATAACATGGGTTAGTTCCTTGTTCTCTTCAAGTTCAGACTCACTATGGATAGATACAGAAGATGAATACATGTTGGTAGTACATGCTGATGTAACTACAGCGTATTAACCTGGCTGGCCTGGGTGCCACCGCTGCAAGGATCCAGCCACAGGGATCTCAGGATGAGCTGGGAAATGGAGTGCATCCCCAGACCGAGGAGACCTGGTGCTCTGCCGCCCTGCACCCCGGCAGAGCTTCAGAGTTATACGTTAACGTTTTTAAATGGAACCTGTTAAGCTCACCAGACAAGCCCTGAAAATAATAATAATAATAAAAATAAAATTTTAAAACATCAAACAGCTGGTAAGTCCCCTCCCATTCCTCATCTTCCTTTCATAGAGCAGTGCCTAACCCCTATTTCTGGTAGCAACCGTGTTCAAGGAACAGCAACACGACAATAACACCGCCATTTCCCCCCTCCCCGGCCAGCTCGCGCCGCGCACCAGCCGGTTCCCGCCGGTTCCCGCCGGTTCCCGCCGGTTCCCGCCGGTACGGCGGCGGGGCGCCCCGCAGCGCCGGCGCGGCGCCACCAGGGGGCGCTGCGCTGCCGAGAGACGGCGGAGGGGGCGGCCCCGGGCGGCCCCAGCGCTGCCCGGCGGCGGTCAGGGGCGCTCCCGCAGGCCGCTCGGCCCCCTGGACGCTGTCAGCGCCCCCCCGCTGCCCGCAGGGCCCGGGGAGCGGCGCAGGGGGAGAGTCCGCCCCGGGTGAGGGGCGCCCCGACGGGGAGCGATCCCTCCCCGTCCCTCGTGTCGGCAGAGGGGCCGGGGCCGGCGGCTCAAGCCGAGCTGCCGCCGACCGCCCTCGCCTCCTCAGTGCAGCCAGGGAGCCACCTCGGAGGGGGGTAAGGGCGCAGGTCGGTGCAGGGGGCTGTCGACGGCGCCCTCCCCTCAGCCTGGGTGAGGTGGCAGCCCTCTGCGTTGGAGCTGGAGGAGTACCGGAATCCTTCAGCTGCAGGTGGAGCCAGTGGCTTGTGCAAGTCAGGTGGCAGCACCAAAGCGTAGCCCAAATACATGCATACCAGCATACAATACATGCAGACAAATGCATACATGGTGGGGGGGGGGGTGCTGGGCTGTTGGCTGAATTCTCTGTGTTAAACTCAAACATTGAATGTAAGTTTGCTGTAGAGCTTTGTTTGCTGTTTTGTTTTCAGCCTTGGAGTTACAGTTGCCTTTCAGGGCTGCAGACATCTTACATACAGATTCGCCAGTCAAAGAAACCTCATACTGCAGTAGTTCATCTCTGAGCAGTTGGTGTGATATGGGGTTTGAGCGTTCCCTGTTCCTTTACGCAACTGTATCGCCTTAAAGCCTGAAGTCCCCAGCACAGTCTTTCTTTGCTTCCAGCCGTGCTGGCTCCTCCTTTCCACCCTATTTTTATATCCCAAAAGGAACAGGCTCGAGCTCAGTAGGCCCCTTACCAACGACAATGTCTTCATCGATACTCCAGGGACAGCCCTACAGCTAAACGGTTCCCGCAGCAGCTGTTCAAAAGGCAGCAGTACCAAACAGAGCATCTAAAAGAGAGAGCATCATGCTGCTCCGGACATCTGAGCTCGCTCCCTAACATTGTACAATACACTGAGCTAATCTGGACGTCAGCGCTCCTTGGAGTAGATTTAGGATGCTGGAGTTAAAAGCCAGGCATGGAGTTAAAAGTCAGGTATGGAGTTCAGCAGGTTTCAGCAAGATTCGGGTAATTTTGCTTCCAAAGCTGAACTTTCAGCTGCTTGAACTAGCAGACAGTCAGGGCTGAAACAGATAAGTTAATGTCTAACATGTGAGACTTTATTGACTATGAGCCAGACGCTTCATAAAGTTAAGTATCAGAAGCTAAGGGAAGAGAATGAATTAATTTAACTCCCTTTACTGGATGTGGGTAAAATCATACCTGTTTAAATGGGCTTTTATTCTGTACTCATCAAGGTTCTTACAAAGAGAAGATACGCTCCCTGCAAGGATTCATTATAGATGATATGAAAACCCAGACACTGGGGCAAGTGATCCGTAGCAGTCTAATCCACCTCCCTCTTTTGTGAGTCTGCCTCTAGTCCACCTCCCTTTTTCAGTCAGCTCATACCCAGCTGACTGAGGTATCTGATGGAATCCCCACTGAAGGGAAATACCCAGCGGCTTTAGTACCTGTTTTATGGTTTTTTCCAGCTGGGGGGGGGTGGGGGACAGGGTGCAAAGAAGAGGGTAAATCCTAAGTCAGAGATAGCAGAGAAGGTTACCAGAGGGGAAAATACATTCCACTTGAACTAACATGGATTTAAAGTAGTCTCCCAAGTTACAGAGGTACCCAGGAAACTGAAGGCTGCAAGGAGCTATTTAAGCAATGAAATGCAAGAAAGCCTTTTTGGTGCTTTTCAATCTTAGATCTGCAGATTGATGAGTCTTGTTTTAAACCCCAAGGAACATTCAGCATGGTCAGAAATTTCAGGCTTTTGAAGCCTTCTGACCAGTCTGGAATACAGATGGCTTCTCCAAGCTCAAAACTGCTCCTATTGTGTGTTGTGCAATGAGGAAGTCTGCGGGAGAGCCTGAAATCGGTTTATAACCACCAGACTGAGACAGAACTCCAAAATGAAACAAAGACAGTGATCTGATGCTTGTGGTTCACAAAATCTGTCTCTTTCAATCTTTCATTCACTGAGTAACGTATTTAATTCTAGATAATTTTCTTCTGGCCAAATATATCAGCTGAAAATATCAAACCACAATTTTCTTACTTTAAAGCTACTTTCATTACTCTGATTAGTTTGTGAGGATTGCATCCTGCCCTTGATGCATAGGCATTACTTTATTTGAAACCAATGGAAGCTTTGGCTGCCTTAGGGATTATAGGTTAGAGCCCAACATTTGTACTGTTGTACACCACTGTATGACCTAAATGAGATTAGAATACTAAATCCTGATTTATTATGAGGGCTTTATTTAGACGTGAGTATGAGGTCTGTGTCAGGATTAATAATGAAATCTAGCATGCCCAGGCACAGGGAAAGCCCAACAATTAAAGGACATTTTTTTTCCCTTGAGAAAACTAGTTCCCAGCCCTCTGTTTGGCTTTTGTCAGAATTGCTATATACTGAATGGCACAGAGACGCTGGATCCCAAAGTTGATGTCGTCATCCATGACTTGGAGGTGAGCCCACACTGGGCAAAGGACGGAAGTATTCCATCAAGAGTGTTTTCCGAGGCTAAGTACTTATGCTCTGCAATGCAATAGCATTCAGAAAGCTTCCAGTATAAGCTTTTCAGAATCCAAACACAAATGAGAAATTATGCCTTCAGGATTTACTGTTTAATTCATCCATGGTGTTGAACAGACACTAGCCTAGGTACCTGCCCTATTGTAAGTCAGATTCCTGAACCTGCTGTAAGAAAACGTCCATTCGTTTCTGCATCCTGGCCACCATTTCTTGTCAGGATACCTGCTGTCATTTAATGCCCCAAATTGCAGCAACGGCCTAAGTATGAGACACAGACATGTAGTTAAGTTCCTCTGCACTAACAGCCACATTAATAAAGGCTTCAGAGGAACTGGCCTTTTCAAAAGGTCCTAACCGGAACAGGGACAAAATTGTAACTAGTGAACTGCAAGGACATGATCTTGAGTTTTAAGCATGGTCAGGTGAATTAAATATCCACAATATCCTTACCTTGTGTCTAATGCAAGTAGTCTATACTTCCACTTTCCACCAGCTAGTTAACTGATCTTGTTCAATAGCGAATTGCTGTCCCACTTGTTTGCTGAGTAGAAATAGCAAGAGTCATTTCTTGCAATGCTGATACTGAGTTTTGGTAATCACAGGCCTCATGGAGATTGTGCAGAGCAAAAGGAACAGAGCCAGAACAACATTTTATTTTTCTTTTATTTGGCGAGAGGCCTGCCTGCCTGGCAGCCTGTCCTGGTGTACCTCAGCTGGGGTGCAACTGGATGGAGCAGCCTCAGACAATTTTTTCGGACAGCTTTAGAGAAAAGCAACTTTTGAAGAAGGACACACGTTTACTCAGTACTCAGGAGATAAACCGTGAGAACTAGGTACTTATGAGAAACAGAATCCAAAAAAAGCATGACATCTCAAAAGGATGAAAAGCCTGCCAATATAACTGAGGACAGTTCTCTGCGTTATCAAAGTATAAAATCAAATATGAAGATATTTCAGTATCTAACAAAATTTTTAACTATTTTCTTCACTTGTGTGCCCTTTCTGCAAAGCCCTTTCTAAAAAATCTTTTGAAGTGCACTCTTAGATAGTGAGAGTCATTAGTTACTGAGTACTTTAAGGCACAGTGATTCATTAACAGTGTTGCCAGCAGACTCTTTTAAGTTCAAGTGACATGAAAGATGAGAATCCTAGACCTTTCTGCTCAGGAACAGGGCAGCCTGTCAATTCACAGACTCCAGATACTTCATGTTATCTACTTTTGATCATTTGAAGTCAAATAGCAGTGTGACAGCCTAGCTAAGCAACTTTTTGAACCCTCAAGCTCCACTCATATTTATTCCCTTGGACACTGACCCTTAGAACAGTAATACAAACAAATTCTCTGGAATTGCCCAACGTCCTTAGACAGCAGGCGTATGATGAAGACCAAACTGGCTGAAGTCCTTAGGCGCTGGAGATCTGAATGGGAAGTCTCATCTATTCAGAAGTTTTAATGCTGCAGTGCAGGGTTTCCCAACCAAGCTCGCCTGTTGGCAAGGGCATGAGTCTGTGACGCGGTTTGTGCGCCCGCTATTCTTTGCTATCCCTGACAACACCTGGTCAAGGGAACAGCAGCTTTTTGTAGCTTTTTACAACATACTGCCTTGAATCGTGAGTTGGCAATCACATCCACAAGGGCACTAAGGGAAACCAGCACTTTGTTGTGTGGAAGTGGTTTCCTGCTTCTCTGTACGTTTTACGGTATGTTTCAGTTGTATGGCAATCTGAAAATCCTGGTGTTTTTGCTGATGACATATCTTTGAAGCCTTTACCCTCATTTAGTAGGTTAAAGTCTTATACCGCACGCTGTGAACAATTGTTACAGGTCACTGATAAAAAGCGGTGGAGGTTCCATGGGCTGCACTAGGTTAATGTTAGCCACAAGCAGAATGAGACTGAGAAGGTTTGTCCTGAGAGCAGAGAGAGAGGCAGTGTGTAACCTGTAGAATCTCATTATCACTGTACTCTGGCCTCTAGATAGCGGGTGTATGCACTGGGGTTGTGGAGACTCCAAAGGATGTACAAGACAGGCCTATTTGTAGAACTGGGAAAGGCTAGGAAGAGGTTTTCCTTGTCAGCTAGAAGGAAGCATGTATCAGTCTAGGGGAGACGCTTTCCTGATCTGGGGGACAAAGCTTTCTGTAGTATGTATTGCAATTATTTTTATTATATCTATTTTATTTGTTGTACATATTGTCTAAACTGCTGTCCAGGCCCTTTGTTTTCTCTTTCTTTGCCTAAGGGAAGCAGTAGCCTGAATGCGGATAGCTTCTCTGACAAATTGGCTTCACTGACTGCTCAGTTCTTGGAGTTCTGCCCAGGAATTGAGTCAGTTTTACTTTTTTTCCAGGAGATATGCAGGAGCTAGGAGCAGGTGCTCATATAAAACTCAGTCCAAGATTATTTCTGTTGAAACCATAAAACTCTCTTTCCATGCCTGCTATAACATATCTCTGGACAAGTACATGATTGCTACTGTCTTGATGTTTCTTATTCTCCTTCCTTTTTCCCATTATTCACTGTGTTTTATGTATTTCCGTACCTGACGCAGTCAGTGGGTAGGCCACTCAATGCTATGCACCACCCTGCTCCAGTGGGCTTTTTCTCCAAAATTCCTAAACCTGATTGTTCATGGTGAGGGTCTTAAATTCATATCTAGGCTCCTTAGGTTAAATGTTCTCATTTACAGAAGCACGGAGGACACAGAGATCTGTTTCAGTCAATGGAAGCTGAGTTTGCATGTGACCTTTAAAATCAAACCACTTACATTTTAGTACCTAAACATGAATTTTGGAGCATAGCTTTAAGTATCCAGTGTAGGTATTTTTAGGGCATGACAGGCATCCCTAAAAATCTTTTTAAATACTGTCCAATCTTACATATACTATACATGTACGTATACTGTACTTAATCAGCACTGTGATAATAATTAGCTTTTTCAGCAAAATAATAGTTATCATCAACTTCTTTCAGGATGAAGCATTATTAATATAAATCATTATCTCATTTAGTACTCAGGGTCAGTATCAACATCTCCGTACCCTGTACCCTACATGGTGTTAGCCTTTCCTACATGGATTCTTTCACTAAAGGAGTTTTCTCTCCCTGCTCACCAGAAATGTAGGGATCCTCCCTGGGAATCGTTCCAGGTAAGAAGCACTTCTCGTAATCGGCTTTCTGTAGATGGTAGAACAAAACACGGCACTGCTCTAGCCTTAACCAAGATGTCTTTTAACAAGCTTGTTATTGGATGGTATATGACACTATACATGACCTAGAGATACAGTAAGCATTTCCACCACGCTACAAGTATCTGAACCACTGAATTTCAGTTCTCACTTCTCACCCCTGTAAGTCAAATCCAGCAGCCTGCAACAGTGCCTATTAATTCATAGACTTAATCCCAAGGGCATATCTGCACACTTGCAAGAAGGTGTGTTTGGTCAGCTGTTGCCACAGTGATGGCACAAATAGGCAACAACCAAGAAGAAAAGAACCTGTAGCTGCATGTACGCTTTGGTGGATTTGGGCATTCAGAGGGTTTTATTTATTCCTCTGTGCAGCATATTTGAAGGTGTTTATATACCTTTTCTACCACTTTAGTGGAATGTAGGATGTTCGAAGAAAAAGGGAATGTGTTAGATTTGCTGTGCAAATTTTGTATTGCTTATAGACTTAGGAGATAGAGATGTCTATCCCTTATAGACACAAAGGTTTCTGCAATACGGAGCTGAACTGTTACAGCTTGTTGCAGCGTTTTGAATTTCATGAGTACATTAAGGTGTTTAAAATTATTTATAATGAAATGCAGCTAAATAAAGTACTTGTTAAAGCAAAACGAACCAAAAAAATCCTGAGAAGATACGATGTGGCTACCACCAGGAAAAATGTCAGGTACCTGCTTACTACAGAAAATACAACATTACTGAACTAATTTAAAATCCAGATAATTTCCCTTAGGAAAAAAAATCAGCAGTAAACTGTTTAGGGGCTGGTGGATTTCTTTTTTTCTCAAGGATGGTAGAGATTTGTACACAAGCATCAGCAAAGGGCAGCTTTCTGAGCTGTTCCCTGCCAATTGCTGACAAAGGCAGTCCTAATGAATCATTCTGAATTGTGATCATGTGCTACCAGCCCACAGTGAGCTGCCAAAGAGGAAGTGCAGCTTGTTTTCTTTCATTTTCTTGATTCCTATGCTGTAGGAAGATGAAAGGAGAAGGAGGAGGAGGCAACAGCGGCAGCCAAACTTAATAAATAATTCTGACGATTCCTGATATCAAATGGAGGCCCCTGAGTGGGACCCACTGAAAAATGACACCCTTCCGCCGACCCTGACGCCAGCTGTCCCTCCGTATGTGAAGTTGGGCCTGACTATTGTATATACTGTTTTTTATTCACTCCTTTTTGTGTTCATCTACGTCCAGCTCTGGCTGGTCCTTCACTACAGGCACAAGAGGTTCAGTTACCAAACTGTCTTCCTGTTTCTGTGCTTGTTTTGGGCCTCTCTTAGGACTGTGCTCTTTTCGTTTTACTTCAAAGACTTTGTCACAGCAAATTCTCTCAGCCCCTTCATCTTCTGGCTTCTCTATTGCTTCCCAGTCTGCCTCCAGTTTTTCACCCTGACCCTGATGAATCTTTACTTCACGCAGGTAAGCAACAGACATTTGGTTGATTAAATCTGACATAATGGTAAAGCATTATTTTTTTCAGGTTCATAAGAAAGCTGTAATTTCCTAATGTACTTGGGCAGGGCAAGAAGCACATATCAGATATTTAGTTGAGAATTTAACTTTTGATCTGTGTGCAAGTGGTCGGTGTTACAATAAAACCTGGAGCGTGAAGTGATTGCTTCAGGAATGGCAAAAGAATATATCTACTGTCCATTAAAATGGTGTCATTTATTTTAAAGATTGGGAGAAAAATTGTACAGGAGAGCTTGGATGTTGAACCTCCAAAGTGCCTTTCTATTGTTATTCTTTATTGTTGTTGTTTTTGTTATTGTTAGACCCCCATAAGCTTCCTGGCTTAGCAAACCTGATCTCTGTGTGCAGTCAGAATTGTAATTTTTAATTTTACTGACAGGCATGTCGCGTCCTGTCCCGTCTCGTGTCCCTTCCCCCCCCACCCCCCCAAATTCTACATAGGTTGGCTAACGTGTTTCTGACTGAGTAGATTTCTGTTCTGTGTATCAATAGTCAGATTGTTGATAGAGTCCTACTGCAGACCCACATTTCTATTATGATCTGTATTACAAATAGCACTGAGTCTAGGACCCTGTAAGTGCCAGGTGTTATACAGATATATACCTTCTGCGTCAAGGACACTGTGATGTAGAGGTAAATTAGCTGTGTGGAAGGGGAAGAAATAGTATCTGTGCTTTAGAAAAAGGCCTTGAGAGGGGATCTGTGCTGTGGACAGCTAAGAAGCCAGATGAATTATGCTGCACAGTGCTCCATGTTGCTGCAGGTAGACTTACTTGGAAACACTTAACAGTGGGCTTGGGTGTCTTGGCACTGGGCTGCAGGCTGGGATGTTAGCATGTTGGGAAGCAAAGAGAGGCTGCCTGGTTTGCCTGAGATCTCAGAGAAGGCTTGCAGGAGGGCAGGCATTTGATTCCATATCTCCTGAATCCCACTCCAGTGCCTTGAGCAAGAAGCCAAGCCTGCCCTCAGATGGCCTATGGCAAAAGCTGCTTTCCCAGCGCAGGTGTAGCTGGCCAGGAGAGCACGAACCAACCCTGGAGCACCACCAGCAGCGCTCAGGACACTTTGGGCTTTGCCGTGAGCCCTGCTAGGGCCCAGTTCAGAGCCTAGATCAGGGTGCCTCTCTAGTGGTTACAGCTACTACAGGCCTGTGAATTCTGAACAGCGTGGCTGGAGGATCAGGCTGCTTGTGAGAGCTACCAGCCCAAAGGTGTAAAAGCAGAGGTGGTAAGCATGAGAGCTAGAAGAGGAATTAAGCAGCAGAGGGAGTTAAATACTTAGAACCACATACACATTTTTGCACTTACATTTACTTTTCTGGATTCAGCGTCTGAAACACCTGCAAACCCACCCCGCTCCACTCCCCTGGGCTTGAGATATATTAGAGGATTACAGGAACCTTTCATCTACATGCTACTCAAATCCAGCTGAGGCATGTAGTGACCTATGTTTTGTCCCATGGCTACTGTGAGAGATATTTGATGATGATGCAGTTCCCAAGCGGCAGGTGTCCATCATCACACAGAGTCCATCACCATCACAGCAGTTGGGACTAAATCATTGGCTTGGGCCAGATTCTTCCCTCAGACACACATGTAGAGCTCCCACTGAAGTCTGAAGGCAGAATGTAGCATCTTGGCTCTTGGCCAAGAGAAGCTGAGGACGAAATGAGCACGGAGAATGCACTGCAGTCTGCACTCTGTGCATTAGAGTGCCAGCACTCAGGGGCTTAGTGTTGTAGGTAGCCAATTCCTTTTGTCTGAGGAAAAATCCATGGAGAGAGCATACAGAAAGCACTCCTAGGTCGTTTTAACCTATTTTTGGCATTGCTGTCTGATATCACTAAGGAAGTACAAGTCAGCGGTTGGAAACATGAAAAATGCTAAGGCTATTGGTTCTGCCTTTAACACAGTTTTTGCTTTGTCACTGTGAGCCCTCACAATCTTCCTCTGAGCCCTTCTATAAAAGAGTGTAATGGTTACCTGTCTTACAGAGCTGTTGTGAGGCTTTTGAAACAGTATTTACAAGGGGCTTTAAAACTTTTGTGCTATGTCTCACAATCTGTAAAGATTGTGAGCCACCGTAGACAAGCATATTATTAGTATTGCTGTTTGCTTTGGACGGGTTGCTCCCGTGAAATCTCATCTCAAGTATCTCCCCAGTGAAAACAAAGCCTTGAGAAATACAAGCACAGCTATTATAAGAATATAATGTAAGACATGGAATCAATGCACGCACTTTTAATTCACTGTTGTTAATTCTTTACTTCTAACGACTAAAAGGTGGTTTGGCTTGAAATTCAGCATCTTCTTGAGACTGTATTTTTAATGTGCGTATAGCTTTGCACAGTAGACAAGCAAGAACTAGTGTGAAAGGGGTGGGGAGAGAGAATTTTCTTTTCAGTAGCAGCTTGTAACTTCACAGGCCAGTTCAGAAGCAACTTTTATCCCTTTTTTTCTCCAGAAAGAAGGAAAGGGACTAGAGCTGTGTCTCATTGCATGGAAACCATGCTAGTTAACCGGTGGTAAGCTAGAGGAAAAGAAGTTATCTACGTATAGCATAGGAATAGCAGACTAGAAGAGACCTCACGAGCCTGGAACTTGCAAGCGTTTATTATGGGCTGTAGGACACGCAGCATTTCTACGTGGGGCACTGCTAAGAACGCCTTTAGACATGGCCACAAGATGAAAAATTAGTTCCAAAAAATTGCAGCTCCTCCCAGCCAAAGAAAAAAACGTCATTTGACAAGTGCCTGAGGGCGTTTTTCCGAATAATAAGCAGCTTTGAACTTGACAGGAAGTTAGCCACAACTATAGCCTTTATAATAGGTATCCCTAAGCAATGGGGTCACAAATTTGGACTATATCTTTTGTGTAGCAGGACAAATAAGCCATGATGGTGTCAGCAGGGCAGGGGTTATTCCCAGATTTGCACGTCACCTTCAACAGAAAGAACAGAAGGAGTTCTAAACCAGGGGACCGGTGGACAGGAGAGAAGTTACAGTCAAAATAGTCTTGACTCAGAACAATTCCTTAGGGGTCTTTAGACTGAGTGCCAAATTCAGAGTCCTTTCTTACTGTCTTGATATCCTACTCGTGGTGGAATAAAAAGGGTGCTGAAGGTAAGGCATATACAATGTTACCTCCTTTCAGAATGTATGTACTGCAGAAAATGTGCACGGTCTCTAGTAATTGAGCCGAATTGATTATCCTGTCTGTATTCATTCTCTTGTCTTCTAAAGGAAAATATGTGACCTACCTCTCAGGATAAGCCTCTCTTTACTTAGAAATCATTGAAGTAAGTCTTAAATGAAAATGAGATCCAGTGGCATAAACCAACGTAAAACAACAGCTCAACACCTGCAAATAACCACATAGTACCAAGCCAGAGAAACTCCCTGGTCCATTAAATAGTGAACAGAAGTGTGCATTTCCTGCTACAGAGACTGAAAAGCCCGTAGCTCTTTTTGCCTCACACCTGCACCTCCCACAGATTTATTTTGGCTGTTAAAATAACAGCCAATTTACTTTGATAAAGTAAAGACTGTAAATTGGCAAATAACATTTTCCACTTTAACCAAATCCAGACAGCAAGGATCGCAGCATTCAAGCAGTTTTTTGTTTGTGTCCTGCCTAGCCAAATCTTCCATTCTTCCCTGCCAATGACGAGGGGAGATTGAGATGAGTCCTTAGGCTTTACAGTCAGTGGTGTGGGCATAAGTTTAAAGAGGATCTGGGAAAGAAAATAAAAGAAAATTAAAACTTGCCTTTTTTGGTGGTGGGGTGGAGGGAGGCAGAGAAGGGCTTGCTTCACTTTGTTTTATTTCTTTCAGACTTTACGTTTCCCTGGGGAACAGGATACAAACGAAGGAGGAGGAAGGCTAGGATGGAGGGTTACAGACTCAAAAAACAAGGTCAAGGCCAAAGACTGTGAGGGGTAGAGGATGTTGGAAATCCCAGTCCCCCTCTTTGGCCAGGCGCAGCAAGCTATTTGTTGGGCTATAGGTTTAGCCATTACATTCTCAAGCACCTGGGGAAAGTGGTGCTGAGCTAAAGAACTGGGAGGCTGTATAGGTAGAGAAGGTCTGGTAGGTGGATTTACCTCTCCTTCGTCTTCCCTAACCATCTTTCCTTTCTCTGGCATCTAGATTGGGCAGTTTACCCTGCCTCCCAGCAGGGCTGATAAAAATCAGGGGCTTTCGAATGAAGAGAAGTTGTACAGAGCAGGACAATTTAGAGAGGAGCTGCCCAGGCTAGAAGTACTTCGAAGGGTGGGGTAAAACCAGCACAACACTTTCAGAGAGGTTACGTATCTCAGTGGAATTCTAATTGAGGTACATGTTATCTCTGTGAAGAAAATTAAGAGCACTTCTTATCCTCTAATTACTCTGGATAGAATTTTAAAAGTAATACCACCAGTTAGAGCGCAGAAAGGGCTTTTTATTTAGTATTTCAATATAAATTAATATACCATTTTTTACAGAGCTTTATGTTAATTTAAAGCATGCTTCAGATGTGCCTAGGACTACACGGGAGTCAAAATATAGGTGGTAAAGCATCAGCGGATGTGTTGGGTGTATAGGAGAAAAGTTAGAACTGCACCCAGAGATGCTATCTGCCAGCATCTGGCAGGAGGAGTAAGGTGATTCGAGTTAGCAAATGATTTGACAGGAAAGCTACACATGCGAGTTTACTGTGACTGCCAGACCCATGATGGTCCCTCTCCTACCTGTACTAGTTTTACCAAGTTACACAAGGCTGCATATGGTAGTGAGTCATGTGGTCCCTATCGGTAGGTCTTGCAAACCGTGTAGAGTTTAAAGAGCAGAGGACTGAGCATATTTTGGGGGATCTGATCCAAATGTAGGAACATTTAACATGAAAGAATGAACATAGGAGAAGGACAGAAGGGGAAGGTGGGCCTGGGATTGGAACATACCCAGTGGAGAAAAGGTGTGCAAGCTGATAGGGTGGGTCTGGGCCTGCATGAGGCCATGGCAGATTTTCAAGGTGCAGAGAGAAATTTGCATGGAATGTGACAGAGGAAGGGAGAGGGGCAGTGGTGGAAACATCTGAGAGGGAAAAGTACACTCTGAACTCTACCGTTTTCTGAAAAGAGAACTGGTAAATAAAGGTGAACTCCGTTTCTGTACAGAGAGCCAGCTTGAGAGGTATGCAAGCACTTAACACATGCCTGAGGCTTTATGGTGAGCTGTGGTTCCTGTAAAAGTGAATTGATGAGCTGGACCTAGGGGTGTACTGGAGGTCTATGCCAATGTTAATATCAGCTCAGCTAAATCAGAGCATGGATTGAAAGTTGCTCCAGTGAGATTTTTTTTCTTCTTTTGCTCTGGGCATATGTGACTTGACTTTGACACCTGGGGCCTGAGTGGCTCCTGATGTAACTTGCATAGCCATAGCAGGAGCCCCCTTAACTCCTAGCTGCACTGCCCATGGGCTCTCCTGCCAGCCCCACCACTCTTCTTCTGGGGCCCTGGTAGGACATCCTGCAAGGTTAGCTTGCAGCTGTTTGCATCAGTTCCTGCAACGGAGGAATTTTTCTTGGCTGTATCAAGAGCTTTTTGGAGCCCTTTTGTACTGCTGCAGTTCTGTATGCCAGATGTGTACCTCAGGGGAGTGGAGGAGGGAGTGTGAGAATCTCATTTGAGGTTTCCAGTTCTTCAGCAAAAACAAGGAATCAAAACAGTGTATTTCTACTTTAAAGAACAAGCAAAAGGGGAAATATTTTTAGGAAGAAAAAGTAATCTTTTAGACGTTAGAAAATTAGCAAGGAATTTCACTAGCTGATTTCTTTCTTGTTGTTATTCGCCTTGGGGCTCTCTGAAAGATCATTTTTTAAAAGTCTGCCTTCTGCTTGCTCTTCAGTCTATTCTTAGGAGTAGCCTGATTTGCTCTGGTTTGCTGGAAGACTTGCTTAGATGACTCAGATATTGACTGGAAGCTTTCTCAACAGCCTTGTGGGGAGGGGCCATTGAGCAACCAGTCTTTTCTTGCAGGGTGCTTTGAGTTAAATGACTGTAAAAAGCAAAAAGCTGCACCCACACATGTAAGGTATATTGAGATCAGCTTCTGACATCCCTACTCCCACTGAGCAGCCCTTTTTTTTTGACAATCACACTGCTTCCAGCAAGGGTACTCATAGAATAATGCACTGTCAGTGTAAGCAAAGGTGGCAGAACCTGGCCACCTCTCTTTCTGTCTAGTGATGAAGTTGTAAGAGTGCCCATGCCTTGCACTACAGCTTTCACTCTGCATAGTGTTCTTTTTCTTTCTTAATGGTCATTTTACTCTTATAAAATTCAGAAGCGTGTTATCCAGTGGAACAGTTCCACCAAATGTAGAATCACAGTAACACAGCCACTTTGGCAATCTCACCTCTAGAGATGCTGCCCTGCAGATTACCTGCAGCAGGAGCATGTTGTGTCTGGTTTTAGCTAGGTTAGCCACGGAGCTTTTGCTGAGTAGGGCAGACTTGCACTGTGTCTGATGACCGGAGTGCTCTGTGCGTTAGAGGGGTGAGTGGATCTTTGTTGGAGGCCCACAGGAGATGGTATTCTGGAGCTTGTGAATCTCCTGGGTTTTGTGGACTCGGTGTAACTCATGGCCCACTGCAGATTGCTTGTCTCGTGCAGTTCTGTGCACTAGCTCTCAAAACTCCTGTTCAGTGCTGCTCATGAGAGTTATCAAAATTAACAGTAAAATATGTGTGAGTAAGTAAGTGCTACTCAGAACAGGTGAGGGTTGTGGAATGGCCCTAGAGACACGTTTTACTTATTCAGTTTAACTGAGGTCAGGAATCTGCTCTCTCCCCAGCTGACCACAGTATCATCCAGAGTAAGCAGGGGAGGCAAAATGTCTCATTTTGGGTACAGGAAGTATTTGGAACCCCATCCCTCCTATAAAAACTGCCAGCCCCCAACTGCGCCACAGGAGCATGAAACATTCACAAGCTTCTTATACCTTTCCTTCCAGTAGCAAGTAAATAAAACAACATAAAACTTGCTCCTGAGAGAAATTCCTGTGAGAATTCATGATCTAGGTATTTAGATAGTGAATCACAAAAATCGTCTATGAGGGATAGTGCCAGAAGTGTTAACTATCTGAAAACAGTATCGATGGTTGCTGAATATTTTTAGGGATTTTTTTCAGTTTTTCACTTTTATTCTCAGCTATTATTTTCGCAGGGCCTGCTAAAAAGCTCCATTCTCTCTACTGGTTCACCTAGTGCTAAGCAGACTGATGTGCCACAGAAATAATTTCCATGTTAAGGCAGCTATTTATGGTGATAAGGAGTTAAATGAGAAGTTGTTCCTGGAACAAGCGACGCCTGATTTTCTCCAGATCTGTGTCTGACTTTGAGCTCTGATTGAAGCTGTTTCCATAACTGGGACATTTCTTATGGTACTTTCCTATGCAGAGTTCTCGTTTTGGGCGATGTGAAGAGTCGTTATGCAGTATTCTCTATACAGAGGGCATATATCAGATACATTTGCAGGGTCCCTCACTTCTATTGAGTCACTGTTAATTTTAAGAGTATGATAGAAAGGTCATGCCTTTGACGCTTCAAGTATTCTGTCTTCAGTTCTCTGACCAGACCATTTAAAATTTAGTGGGGGACAGACAGGCTGACAGGCAGACACCATGCCTACACATACATAGTGATCATGTAAGTCCTGTTTCCTTGGGAAAGTATGGTAATCCTAGCAAATATTATGCAAGATGCATTAAAGCGCATGCAAAACCAAATGGAATGGGTAAGGCGAGATAAGTTGAGAGGAAGACAATTAGGAAATAACCCCCAGTAAATCATGCAGCATGGTTTTTTTTTGTAATACTAGTAATCACTGTGTTTCAGTGTAGGCTGCTGAATTTAAATGAACTTTATAAACAGATTTTGACAGCAGAGTTGTGTTAGCTTATGAAAAAGCAATGATGCTCCCCTTTAAGCTTTTTTTTTAAATCAAGATACAAAAATTGGTTAATATTTTTCTCTGTAATTTCTGACGGTGGTCAAACACTTGGGACTGATATTACATAGCTACTGTGCAGCAAAAGTGTCAGCATTTTGTCTTTTCTGCTACAGCAAGATAAGTATTGTGCCTGAGCTGTCCCACTGTAAAAATATGTACTGTTCTGTTAGTGAACATATAGTCAGTGGAAGCCAAATACACCTCAGAGTAAAACAAGGAGTTTGATTCCCACCAACATCCTTCTGGTAATATAACATGTGTTTAAACATATATACCAAATTTCAGGCCAGCCCAGTATGGGCAGGGTACTAATGGCTCTTTATGTGAATAGCGCATCTGACCCAGTATGCCAGTATGAGCTGATCTGCATGAGAGACATGTAGTGATAGGTCACGTAAGGGCATAATTATTTACCTTTTTGATTGTACTGGCATTGGTCCTCTTGTGAATATTGGTATAAAGGACCTTATTCCGAAGCCAAAATAAGCAAAAATAGTGATGCGAACAATTTGTATACAGGTATATCTTCATCTCCTGCTGAGTGGTTTTAGTAGTTTGTTTATAGGTTGCCTGCCATGGATAAGCCATAAATAGAAATCTGTTGTGTAATGAAACCTGTCATTGCATTTCATGTGATGTGAGACAGGATTCCTGTGGATCGTTGTGTCTTTCTTTGCTTGCATGCATCTTATATCTGATGCAATATTTTTCTGTTTTGCAGGTGATTTTCAAAGCTAAGTCAAAGTATTCCCCAGAGCTACTCAAATACAGGTAAGAGCTGTGGTAAAGAAAAGTAGCCATGCACTCAGAGAAACACTACATCTTTGATAATATGCAGTGGTCATATCTCAGCTACTCATATTTATATGCAAATGTTTTATAATGATGAATGATGGTTCTGATGCCAACTTCTCTCCTGTGATATTTAGAAGTCTGTGTCATTTCCCAACACAAGCACCATTTTTAGACATTCAGATATTTCAAAGGCAAGTATTTCACTTGCAAGCAGGAAACACTGACCTTGGTGATCTGTTTACCGAATTTTAAAGAAAGTCTGTATGTTGGTGAATTCAGATCCAGTGCTTTGGTGAAGGTAGCAGGGTGATGTATTCGTTGTGACAGGAATGAGTTAGACTGGATATAATTCAGAAGTAAGGCCAGTGGTAATAAAAGAGAGACTCAAAAGTTTTCAGAAGGTGAGAGAAGAGTTGGGAAGGAGGTGGAGAGAATGAATTCAACTTGATGATGCATTTGGGAGCTCACAGATAACTTCCTATAATTCCAAAGAGTTGAGAGTGTGGCAACTTTGCGCTTATGTGTGGGTTTTGTTTGACATCTTATTTGAGCCAAAGAAATTGTCAGGGACTACTTAAAAGCTCCTCAAAAGGTGGTAGATGTCCAGGAAGCTGAGGAAGAGCTCAATAAATTAATGTTTATTGTTGCAATGCCTAGAAGCCTCAGTTAAGGGCAAAGTTGTTCACTTCGGAAACAAATTAGGAAAACAGAGGGAGAGGGAGAGAGAGAGAGAGAGAGAGAGAGAGAGACTGTCTCTTCTCTAAAGAATTTGCAATCTGAAGTCAGGATAGGAAAGCACAGTAATTTTCAGCTGAAATCTGACCCATTACTTGCTGACTGTTCAGCAGAATATGGAACTGCATCAACAGGTCAAATATTAAGGTCAGATATTACTGTCCTTGCCCTGGAAAGCTTGTTATCACGTTTGATTTTAATACTGCTGGGGAGGCAGAGGTCTGGAGCAAGTGTTTCAGAAACCGTGTTTGGTAGAACGTACAATGAAAGCAGGGTTGGCGCGGGCTGTGCTGGGGCTAGTGACCAGTGAGGGTATAGGCCAAGCAGGGTTTGCTGGTTGAGTGAGGGATGAGGGGCTCCTTGCTGGAGAGCAGCTGATGCAGCAAATGTAAGGATGGGAACAGAAAGGCTGCATCTATTTGGTAGACCCAGGAAAGCTTCCAAGTTAGTGGATCGGTGTGCACACCTTGGCCACATCCCAAACCACAAGGGGCAAGAGCAAGATGCTTCCTGGTCAACACTATGCCACACAAATTGGCATCCCCCGTTGGTTTCTATGGGAAGGAAACCCAGGAGCGTGGGCTGGCCAGTGACCATGACACACACCAGTCAGATCCCCAGCCAGCCCCCAGAGTGAGCGGCAGAGCATGCCTGCCTCTGATGATACACGTAGCCAGGAGCAACAAAGAGGAAGGCTTTGCAGAAAGCCTGGACCATAGGAGAGAGTGATGTGAGGCAGGTCTGTGGGCGTTGTTGGCTGGCTTTAAAGGAGAGACAGAAGCTTTGAACCTCATCTGCTACTGATGATTGTGGCAAGGCTTTGTTCTTGACAAAGTGCTTGAAAGTGTCTTTCTTTAAGCAAAGGGGGCTTGTGGCTTTTAGTCAATGGGTGTGTAATGAGTACCTCAGCACCCTGCACATGAATCTTGGAGCATTTCCATTCCTAAATACTTATGTATTGTGACCTGAGCTACTCTTGTACAGACTACCCACCCAACAGCTTCATGTCTACCCTTCCTCTTGTCTTCTGCATTTCTATCAGAGCACTCTTGGGTCTGGCTTAGCCTTCTTCCTCTTACTCAGCTCTACTGGTGAAGGACCTGATTACCATTTTGTTTTCATATCTACAACTCTTAGCATGGATGTGGTTAGCCTGCATATAAGGGCCATATAAAGCTGTACAGGGTAACTGAAGTGATGTAAATACATGCACACCCATAGCCAAGGTCCTGTGTAATAACTATGATAGGCCAATGAGAGACAAATGATTCTGGCCTACAGGCAGGGGCTGGAGTCTTGCACTTACTGAATCTGATTTTTATTCATTGCTGAATGTTCACTTTTTGATTTTTTTTTTTTTAATTTTCGTTAATAAATGTCAGGCCTTGTTGCCTGGTGTTGTCATTCCCGCAATAGGTAACACCTACATGAGCCAGGCAGCAGTGAAGTAGGACTGCATCTGTGTACTGACACAGGTCTCAGAAATCAGAATCTTTCCAGATAAGGAAAAGATTGATAAAATGTTGTCAGAGATCCAGAATCTAAAGCGAACTTTGCTCAGCACAGCCTTCATGTTGTTAGTCACTATAGTGAAAGAGCTCATGGCCAGGCCTGTGCCGACCCAACTTCATATTTAAACAGTCCTGCTGCACGTCTCCCTGGGCCTGGGGATTTCTTAAAATCACTGGGTTTGGGTGAGGCTTACTGTTCTGTGTGTGCATGCCTGTTTACACACAAGCCTCAGCCCCTGTATGGTTTCTGAGGAAACCACATACAAAATGCAGTAGTTTCACACAGATTTTCCCGTTGAGCCAGCCAAAACTCACTGCATTCAGCTGAAGTTTGGTTCTCGGTTCAAAGAAAAACTTGGAGGATGCATCCAGTCTGGCACAGCAAGAGCAGAACACCCTAGCACATGCCTTGCCCAGCCAAGCCGTATTACACAGACCTCCTTTTAAGGGACCAGCCCCAAAATGAGGATTATGCACAATAGGCTGGACAAATAGTCACTGGTGTAATGTGGGAGCAGCTCCCTGCCCTGCCTTTCTGTTTTCTAAAAAATGTTTATTCACCCTCTGTAGGTGCCCTGGTGGCTGAGATTTAGTAATATATTTTGCCTTTAAGTGAGTCAGTAATGTTTTCTGCAGCTGCAGAGATCCCAAAACTGCCCTGGAGACCTAGCCTTCATCTCCATCGGCGCTTATTCAGAGGCTCAGCAACAATGCCTCTATTGTCAAAAAAGGCAGCCATTTCCCCAGCCACATAATGTTATTAAGGGGGATGGAAGATCATTATGTGAAGAGCTGCACAACTGACTGGCCATAGCAGCTCACCCTGGCACGTACGGGAGTGTGTGGGCATGACAACATTACATTGCTTTTTTTCCTAGACCCCAGCAAGGAGGAGCCTGGCCTGGAAGCCTCTAAGCCTCGCTGGTGGCAAGCCGCCATCAAAGACATGCAGGCTGTGCCGAAACAGAAGGTCCTCCTGACTAAGTTGAGCCCCAGGAGAGAACATACTTTCTGCACGTGGGCAAGGTGTAGGAGCCTACCTTTCCTCCTCAGCCTGACGCCCCTGAGAATATTTTACCTGCATTGCAGTCAGGGAGCAGAGATGAGACCATTAAATGGGCTTTGGGAGAGGAGGGGAAGGAAGACACATGACCATCACTTAAAAGACTTTTCAAGTGTTAATAAATGCAAGCTGTAAAGATACTACCACTCCAACTGGGAACTGAGTTCTCCAGAGGAAGCCATATGAGAGAGGAGCTTTAGGACTGCAGTGATTTCAGCATTAGACTGTGGGGTTTAAAAGAGTGATCTATAGCCTCTTATCCTAAAACCAGAGCCCTCCTCCAGAAAGACAAGAATGAGCATAATCTTCCCGCTTGAGAGGGAATTTCCATGGCTGACAGACAGTGGCCCTGCTTACAGGGGCCAAGGGAACAAGGGCATTGGTTCATAAACACAAACAGGGACTTCTAGGCTTTCAGTTCTGCCAGTTACACGTCTGAAGGGTCTCAAAGATGTGCTCCTTCCTTTCTTGTCCTCTGAAAAAAAGCCAGCTGTTCTTCAGTTTTGCAGCTGGGTTGATACCATCCCAAAAGGATATGAGCATGTGGAAATAAAAGATCACCATTGGGTAAAAGTATTTTTAAACAATCAGATTTTGATTCATCAGCATTTCCTATCAGCGAAATTCAAAATTCCCAGAAGACGTGAAGGGCTGTGGACCAAAACTTCTTGTTCAGTGACTGCAGTTCATGAATGTTATCTGAAATTGCCTTGATCAGCAGTGATAATGAAATAAGCAAACACCAGAAATGGAAACACACTTCATTTTTTTTTTAAAATGAAAAGCTCTGCAGCTGTGTGTAGGAGGAAAGAGAAATTAAAAGCGAAATTAAAAGCAGCCTTTCTTCAGTTTATGGCATGCTTGTATTGCAGGTATCAGTGCTGGGGAGATGGATAGAAGAGATGAGAGAAAACTGCCCAGCTTTTGGGCTTCTCTCTCCCTCACACATTTCTATTTCAGCTCTGCCCCTGTGGTTGTGCAAACAAACCCTTGGCCTGGCATGGATGGCAAATGACCATTCAGAATCAATGTGCATATTTAAAATTCTTGATTTTCTTTTCAGAAAGTTGCTCATGATCAAGATATTTAGGAAAAAGGACAGAGAAAGGAGCTGAGGAGCTAGTAGCTGAGAGATTTTTCCTCCTATTAGACACTTCACTAATTTAATAAGCAATCAAACTGTAAACATTGGCAGCCATTGATACTGTTCACGGGAATAATCATATATTAAAACGAAGATCAAAACCAGTCCTTTCCAAGCAGCTCAACCATTTGTAAGGTTTCTTATACAAGTGAATAGTCATATAAGAATAGGTCTGTGCTGTATGAAGTGCACACTCTTAAGAAAGCACATGCGTTTTTAAAGTCATTTTTATATGTGTTTCTGCTACAGACACTTTCATGTTTTGTTTCCTGCCGTTAGTTTCTTATGGCTTATTGTAGAACTTTAAAAGCGGGTTTGCAATGAGTGACTTTCTTCTCTCCAGCAGGCTGGAGCACTGTGATTTAGGCTTGTGCAGTTAGTTTCTCTGCGAGCTCTCGCAGCCCCAAGACGTGTGCCTTCCTTCGCTCAGAGTGCAGCACCAATCTCATGACTGACGCTTGCTGAATAAAGTTGCTAAAACTCTGTTTTCTCATCACCCTCCCAGGTTGCCCCTCTACCTGGCCTCTCTTTTCATAAGTCTCCTCTTCCTCTTGGTGAATTTAACCTGTGCGGTATTGGTGAGAACAGAGAATTCAGAGAGAAAAGTCATTGTCTCTGTCCGAGTGGCAATTAATGACACGTTGTTTGTGCTGTGCGCTGTCTCACTCTCCATCTGCCTGTATAAGATCTCCAAGATGTCTTTAGCCAACATTTACTTGGAGTCCAAGGTAAGGTACATTTTCAGTTCTTTTACAGTTCCTTCTCGGAGACAATGGCAGTGCAAGGCAAAGGCCTACATTTCTGTAGATTCCCTGAGAGTTGGAGGCCCTAAACTTCACAGCTTGCACCTGGCTGTCCATCCTGCCTACAGAGATGAACTAAATAGGAGGTTGTAGCTAAGGTGCCTTTGGCTAATACCAGAGACCCCAAAATGAAGTGTTGTGAGACAAAGAATTTACAGAATGTAGTAGCTAGAGTTTCTCACAGCTGTTTTTCAGCTTTCTCCAGACTCCCATCTGAAGACCCCTTCATTTCAATACTACGGCAAAAAAGGTGGTCTATACTTTAGGATCCTTCGCCTTGTCAAATTATTTACTGATTATTTTAAATATTTAAGGTAGCCGTGTGCAGAAGGTAAGCGAGGAAGAGGAACGTGAACCTCCCTTTATGAATTTGCATACTGCCCTATAGATAGTGAGAGTGCATTTTGAAAGACTTAAGCATTATAAATTCAGTCCAGTGGGAAGAAGAAGGTAAAAGTCTCTTTTACTACAGAATGTTTTTAAAGAAATATTATTAGATTGACAGCTTTTGACACATTCTGTGGTCAAATGGCTGGGTTTACAGCTTAACATCACATCATTTGTGGTAAATGGTTAAATCTTAAAATAAATAGTTTAACCAGTGCCAATTACCGTAGCAAACCTTTCCAAAAAATTACTTTTCAGCTAGTATTTAGAAAATCTTATAATAAAATTATTCACTCCATTTGCTTAAGCAGATGAAAGGAATATTTTTCATATTTAATCAAATCTGGCCATACTGCACAACTGGAAGTTCATGGCTGAACGGAAGATTTAAAAACGCAACTTAGTTTGTTTTGTTTCTTTCAAGTCTGTCATTTGCTGACCAAAGGGCATGAGCAATGGATTATTTTTACTAGTAAGAAAAGTTTTTCTACTGCTGCAAATCTCAGAAGCGTAAATCTCTGTAACAAGGCAATGTTAAACTAAGGGAGGCTTTGGTAGGTTACTTTGTTCCATCTCCTCGTCCTGCTGGAAACCTGATCTTCTCTATTTCAAGCTATTTCACAACAAACAAACAAACTCTAACATTACTGCAGAGAGGAAAAGAACACTCACTTGATGAAAGTTTGAATGTGGTAATGAGAATTAATGAGAGCTTTACCTCTTTCTGCTGACCCGAAATTGGAGTTCCTCTGGGGACTTCCACTAGGATATGACTGCACGTATGAACACAGAAGGCTGGAGCCAGCAGTGAAAAAACATCCTGGTTTAATCTGCTGCTGCTGTGCTGAAACACTAGGTAAAAAGAAAAATCCGTTCTCTACAGTGATGTGACAGAAGTAGAGCTGGAGATAATGTGCGCTCTGAGGTGTATGGAGATATGGATTGGTGAAAAGGTGAAAACCCATAGAGACATACTGCATTCCCCTACGTGGGCACAGGGGACAGATCTGGCTCTCCGAGCCAAGGTTAAGACAGCATGGAGGAGGTGCACAGCTCTGCCTTTAGGTGCTGGCTCTGTGCTAGACATGCTACCAGTGTAGGGGTCCCATCTTCTGTCACAGCCTGTGACTGAGAAAGGATTTCTCTGGCATTCTCCCTTCACCAAGCCACCATGTACATTTGACTGACTGTGAAATAGGACACGTTTATTCTTTGTGTGTGTGTGTGTGTGTGTGTGTGTATACGTGTGTGTACTTGGTAGGATTAAAGCTCGTTAAACCTGCAGCATATTTAACTGTTAAAGTCCCTGCACCACAAACTCTCTCCCAAGAATGACAGCTATATGGAGAAACACATATAGGGAAATACCAGCCCCTCTCTGCTCTCTAGTTCTGCTATCCCCAGTCTGAAAATGCGACTGAACTGGGATACGGTGTGTGCCAGTCAGCAGCTTCTCTCTGCTCTTGCACCCTCGGTTTCCATGACAGCATTACTGACTTGCTCATACAGAAGGAGAATAGAGAAGTGCCTAGCAAACATTTCCTCTTTGTGGCATTTCCTGCTTGCTGGTCTTGCCACCGCTTTCACGGCTGCATACTATATTTCTGGTCTCAATTCCTATATATCAGCAGGCTCTTGGCTCACTCCTGACATCACTGCAGGTTATAGCCCCGTTGATGGGGTAGTTGCAGCAGTGTTTTAAGCAGGGAGTCAATCAGAGAGTTTGACTGCGTTGTGGATTTCATAATACTCCTGAGCCAGCCTGTTCTCTGAATCCATATGTTTTATTATTTTGTGGAGAAAAAAAAGGCGAGCTAATTTTCAGCAAGCTTTTTTGACCAGTCCCTGAATTCCTCTTTAATGACATCAGGGAACACCTAGCCTGAGGAGGTTGGCTAGCAGAGCCACAGGAACAACAGCCCCAAGCAGGGATGAGCAGCAGAGAGGGGCCTGGTCAGGCCAGGGCTTCAGGACACGGTGACTTGGTGACTCCCCATACTTCAGTAACCACCCTGGTCGTGTGTGATATTTGTGTCATGGCCCTTTGGCCCTCTAGAAGCAGAGTTTTTGAGTGGAGGGAATGGGGTGTAGCCCTTCCTGCCTCCTACACTGCTATAAAGGGTCCTGTGAAGAGAGGAGCAACTGCCCTCTTGGCCCCTCTTTCTCACATAGATGAGAGGAGCCCATCTGCATGGTGTGTCTCTCTCTGCCAGAAGAGGGAAAGGGGAGGGCTAGTGAAGCAAACAAACTCAAGGCATTTTGCTCCTCTAAAAGGCCACAAAGCACTAACCCGTCTTTCCTGCTCTGGCTATGCAAGGCACTACTCCAGGGCTAACTGCACAGAATTTCCTTTGAGCTTCTTCTTTCAAAGCCAGTCCCATTTTTGTTCATGTGCCTGCCTGCGTGACCAGACTCACACTGATCCTTGTAGCATAGGCTCCCAAATCCCTTCCTTTCTTGCTGCTGGGGCCCTTCTGCCCATCAACTGTGGGCCCTTCTGTGCTGGTCTCTCCAAACCCTGAGTCCTGTGCAAAGTGGTCAGGTGCCTCTCTTGTTCCTGCCACAGGACTAGGCTGTCTCCCTGGCTCTGTCCGTTTTCTTCCCTAGAACTAAGAAACTGTCCTGATTTCACACTCTGCAATTTCCTTCCTCCTCCCATGCTGGAGCTTCCTCTCACAGATTTGCCCTGCTGCGGTCACTGCACTTGTAGGCCATGCTCCCACCTTGTCACCTCCATGCTGACGTTACATAAGACAGGAAGTTCTGTTCCTGCCTGCGTTGTGTCTAACTGCAGGCTCTTACTATCTGCTCTTTACTTAGAGGGGGCAATAGGTGCACAGCAAGCAGCTATAAAAAGAGGCAAGGTTGCATCATACTAGCTAGCCAGCATCCAATACAGGATGCTCTACAGCTAATGTACAGCTGGAGGCTGAACCCTCTTGCTCCAGCTGATACCATATGTAATTCTTATGTACTTCCATTGCTCTGAAAATAGCTCTCCTACGACATGAACAGGAATGAGACAAAGCCCATTTTGGTGAGGGCTGGAACTGCTACTATCACCTGGAAAATGCTGTGCTGATCAAATATAATAAAGAGAAAAAAATGAGTCGCTTTAGGCAGAGTAGCATGACAGCTCCCAAATCCATGCCAAACAATGTTCTTGCCAACTTCCCCTATGAATAATAACCTGTGTTTAAATCTCTTCTAGGGCTCATCTGTCTGTCAGGTGACAAGTATAGGAGTGACTGTTATACTACTTTATACCTCACGAGCCTGTTATAACTTGTTCATCTTATCATTTTCTCAAACCAAGAAAGTCAATTCTTTTGATTACGATTGGTACAACGTATCTGATCAGGCAAGTATGAAAATAAGTGCTGATGAGAAAAACTCATTCTATATGTGATGACTAATTTCCAAAGTGCTATGACAAGAGGCACTAATATAATAAAATCCTACTGATTTTTCTTATTGAATGGCTTTTTTCCAGGAACATGAATTTCTGGTAGTAGTAGCATAAGGGGGAAAAAACAGTGCTAAAACAGTGCATTAACCAAACAATTAAAAAAAAATTCAGTCTTTTAGTTCATGTATTGTATTTACCATGATTATAATATTCAAAAAAAGAAATCCTTTTATTTAAAAGGGGTGTTTTGTCCATTAGAAAGAATGTACTGTATTTGGAAAGGAAGAAAAGCAATACTTGATTCCACTAAAATATTAAATTCTGAAGCTGTTGTAAAATCTTCCATTGCCATCCAGTGCAGTGGGGTTATTTACCTTAATTCTATCAGTCATACAATCAGACTGTGATTTTTGTCAGCTTTTAATTGCAAATGACAATTTAGATTGAAAACTAACAGTGATAAAAGTGCCTGAGAATATGAGCAGGTGATTCTTTGTTGAATTGTATCAAGTTTGGGCATCCAACTCCTTTCTTACACTGAAACATACAGATTTAGACCTTTTCTAAAAAAAAAATTGCCTTACAAGTTGAGAGGATAAAGTTTAGGTCTCAGTAGTTTTCCAACTCTTTGAAGGCTAGCCAGAATGGTCTGGGCTCTGGTCTGGGTCTGGATCACGCATAAATTTTGTTTGGCCTGAAAGCCCCGGATACCTCATGTCTCCCCACGCTCTCAGCAAGCACCTGCAGAGCACAAGCAGTGTTCCCAGCCATCCAAGTGCCTTGTAGCACCAGGGTGGCTGAGCAAAGCTGGAACCATTAAAATTTTCTGCTAAGCAGTAGACAGAATTGTAAATAAGCAGGTACGTGGTAGGATAAGATTGCCTAGAGGACCTCATTAAGAGTTACTTGAGTAAAGTATGTAAAAGGGATGGCTGATCTCCCCTGCTCCAGCATGGCTGAGAGGAATGCAGCTAGGCTGTGCCACTCCATGTGATTAGAAGACACTGATCTGAGGCAGAAGGGCACTAGGCCATGCTTCCTCTCCTGAATTTACCTCCTGTTGTTGGGGCCTGAACTGTTGCAGTGGCTGCAACACACTTTGGGACTTGGAGTGCAGGCACCTGTTGTGCTGACTGCTGCAGACCTGGAATACAGGTGCTGGGACTTTATGGCCAGAATATTTGGTCCAGTTTCCCACACGGAGGCTATCGTTAGTCTTAGGGAACTTACTGGAGTGCTTTAGGACCTAGAACACCACTATCGCTTTTTGAACCTCCAATCTAACTTGTGACATTAGGGCTGCCTTGATTTTGGGGCAAACAATTTGAGCCATATGAAAAAGGCCTGGAAGTGGAGGGGCGGGTGCTCCTGTCGGTACCAGAATAAACAGTCACTTTCAGTAGTACAATTTTTTTTTATTTTTTTACCATGGTATTTCCTCAGGTCACCTGTCAGAAGCATTACCCTACTTTTCCCTGTACAAAACACAAAAAGACAGGGTTTGCCCTCTGCAGCTGCAGTGAACCATAGAGAGGAAGGTAGCTAGGAGTTCAAAGCTAACACTAGAACAACAGCATAGTTGTTCAAGCTAGCAATGTGCACCAACTTAAAGGAATCCAACCCTTAATTTTTAAAAGCCAGATTTCCAGCAATGCTCTTGAAGACCTAGGCATTGTTTGTTCCTTCACATATCAGTCCTACCCGGAAAGGGGCTAGAAGAGTAGTTTCTCATTACCTTGATTTTATCACTGTCTTCCCAGTCTGTGAATCTGGCAAGCAACCACTGAACTTAGATTTTTTTCAAAGGAGAAATAGGAGGAGGAGAAAGAGGAGGCAAGTTAGAAAGAAAGAGAAGCCATGTAGCCATCAACACAGAATACTGATTCCTTTTAATAGGGCCTTTAATCATTAGCCAGGTTAATCCAGCTTTACCAGACGGAGTTTCTGGCCACACTGTCAAGCATTTCAGTTGCTTAAGGATAGGTCTTTAATAAGACGTGTTGCATCCTGCACCTTTTAAACAAGCTGCCATTTTCATTTCTAAGCATTTTTCTCTTTGATTTTTCAACAGGCAGATCTGAAATGTCAGTTGGGAGATGCAGGTTACATTGTGTTTGGAGTGATCCTTTTCATCTGGGAGCTGTTGCCGACTTCCTTGGTTGTGTATTTCTTCCGTGTCCGAAACCCTACAAAAGATCTAGTGAGTGGAACTTGTTGTATATTTTGGTAGCGTAATGACAAGACAGGTCTGGAGAGTGCAGCATTTTAGCTTCTTTTTTTCAAAGTATCTTTGGCAGAATAAAAACAACCCAAGCTTCCCACTTCTTCATACTAAGTCCTCATGAGAGAAAGTCATCATATCTACCCAGAAGACAGACAAGTAGTTTGCCTTAAAAATCAGGAATTGATTTAAACTCAGGGTCATCTTCCTTTTGGGTTAGTATGGTCCTTACTTGAGCCAATGGAAAATAAGCGTGCTATCCAAACTTCAGATCTTTTATCACATAGATAGCAATGAAATTGATTACCTGCTAAATGTTTAATGGCATATGGATTGTATAGATTGGATTCTTTCAGCATTGTGCCCATTGAATTGTTTCCATGTCAAAGACCAATAACAAGCATTAGCTGCCAGTTTTGTTGGCTGTTTCAGTAGAGCACGGGTGAGTGTGAGTTGTAAGGATACCTTTAAATGTCCTCACTATCTGCAACATAGTTAAGAGATGGACAAGCATCTTCTTATAGCTGCAGGCAACCTCTCCAGGTTAGCATGGGATATGTTGGCAGGCACAAGTGGGAATATCAGCACTGCTCTAGGGTTACCTGGGTAACGTCCTTCTATAGGACAAACCAAACCAAAGCTAGTATTCCCCAGGGAGAATGCAAATGGTAAATTCACAAGTAAGCAAAGCAATTCATAGAATAACTTGTTAGATAAGGCCATGTCTTCATTCTCACATGCAGATTTCAGAGACAATAAGAAAGCCAAACCTAACAAGAAAATAATGAATCTCCACCTGAAAGGGTAATGGTAAATTAACGGTAAGCCTTTCTTATTGTTCACCTGTAGTACATGACATCACACTAGGAAACCTACCCTTTACTCCAGTGTCCTCCCCAAAAGTCTCAGAGCCACACCTGCCAAGGAATTAGCCCTGGACAACTGTAAAGAAAAGAATCAATATTTTTTTTTTTTAGAAAGACAACACAGTGGTGCTGCTCTTCTAAAACATGAGTACAGAGAGATCTCATTTTTATTTAAAGTCAGTTTAGTAAGGCTACACCTAGTGGTCTATTTAGGACGATGTGAAAGAGATTCACAAGAGAAGAAAAAATAAGAGACACGTCTAATCTTACCTTACGAAAAACTGACCACATAAGGATTTGGAATCCTGCTCATATGAGAGCTCCAATGAAGTTAAACAGGCAGTTTTCTCTCACAAGTTGAAGAGCACTGCAGTTAGCACAGACAATATTATGTCTTTGCATTTTGATTTGCAGAAAGCCTTTAATCTCAAACTTAAAGATACAGTTCGGAAGAGTCAATCAGTGATAGCACTTCTTTTATGGGTACCTTTTATGGTGAACATTATCTGTCATAGCAGATCAGCCATAGGTGATTTTTTTCTACAATATTTTTGCTAAACAACATCATTGTAAGAAGAAAACTGAAAACAACATTAAAAAGAAAGAAAGAAAATCACCCGAAAGATTCTCTGCAAGGCAAAACTGACCTTCAATGCAAATTTGCCACAAGAGGGAGACCAAGGGCCACAGGACTGTAATCTAACATTTTCAGTAAACTCTTACAGCTGTTTAGTACCAAATGGCCCAGTGGTAGAAAACATTTGCCCATAAAGCAGGAGGATAGAATTAAAACAAACCTTTTAGTTTTAAAAAAAAAAAAACATAAAACAAAACTTTGTTTTCGTAAAAATCCAGAGTGTTATTTATTTGCAGAAAGGAAAAAGCCCCCCAAAATAGTTGTGCTTTGCTTATAATTTGATTCAGGACTTCGGAAATGAAAAATTTAAATAGAGGCAACATTCAGTGCTGTTTAGATGTAAAGTTCTATTCTTTGCAGAAGATTATAGTCTGGGACTTGCAATCTGTGTGCTTTAGTGCTGACACAGGGTAACTGTAATTCTTGGTCCTTTGCCTTGCCAAGACCTTCAAATAAATATGGGAAAGGGGGAGGAGACAGAGATGGACCTGTTTTATTTCACCTGTATCAAAGCTTTTACATTAAAAAAAAAAAAAAAAAAAAAAAAAAAAAAAAGAGGTAAACCTCTCTCTTGCTTAAGGCCAGGGAGAAGAGGTCATCCAAGTTTACCAGGTGCAGTGAACACTGTTCCCTGGGGGTACAAGCAGTGGATCAGTGGGAAAGGCTCAGCTGGGTCCTAGTGCATAGTTCCTATGCACTGTTTCAAGAATCAAAATGACCCTTTGAATCTTATGTGTTTTCCGCTCTCACTCATAGGGAAATAAAAAGAAAAATGCTTTGTAAATGAAGGAGTTATGCATACACCCCTTTCTCTGTTTTGTTTCCTTGGGATTTGACCCTCGCAGCACTGGGTAGGCATTGAAAATGCTGAGCGAGGTCCCAGGGGCCTTTCAGCCCTAGTTTCTTAACTGGGTGCCAAAGTTCTGCATGATCAGTTCCCAAGGTGAGGGAGGTAACATGCCAAGGGGGAGGGCTCAAAAAATGAGAGGTAAAAGCGAATCTCCTTACATGCTTGATATCCTGCTTCCCTGCTGCTTCTTTCAAGGCAACAGGCTAGAAGCAGCAAGTGTCCAGGGTAGACAAGAACTCAGCAGACAAACTAGAACCATATTGGAGAGCGGTTTTGGAAGTGGGTCATACCTGTCAGCTATAAGGAGGGGAAGAGAAAAAACTGTTAAGGTCAGTAGGCTATCACTATACTGTTGGAGAAACAGAAAATGTGAAAGGATTGCTATTGTATACAGCAAATGTAAGATTGTCTATTTTATGTCAGAAGCCAGGAGGTAAGTCTGCAGTGACTTCTTTTAGAAGCCAGGCACCAAGCAGTTTATCTGTTGCAATTACTGACTGACATTTCCCTTCCCTCAGGCCAATGCAGGAATGGTCCCAAGCCATGGCTTCAGCCCTAGATCTTATTTCTTTGACAACCCTCGCAGATATGACAGCGATGACGATCTAGCATGGAATATTGCACCACAGGGGGCACAGGGCAGGTGAGATGCAAGAGGGAACATCTTGCTTCCCGTAACAGGAACAGCTAGAGGAGAGAGACATCACACTGCAAGAGACCACTGTAAATTGTTCTGCTCAAATTCTCATATAAACTAGGCAGGGGCAGGAGAGCAAAGCAGGGAGCTGAAGTGAAGAGGCATCAGTGAGTGACTGTAAGGATGCAAGGGGCACTTAGAGAAGTCAAAGACACAAGAATGAAAACAGTTAAATAATTTAAGAACTGCAACAGTGTACTCCCCCTTTAAAAAAGGGAGGTCAGATCTTTGGGTTGCAAGTTGGCCCTGTATTTCTTTCAAGAGTAGCCTAAGTGCCATTTACTGGTGTATGTGCAAGAGCAAGGTGGCCTAGAAAAACAGCTAACCAGCTTTGAGGAAAGAAGAGAAGCCTGAGAGTGCAGGCAGAAGCTTGTGACAGTGAGAAGCTGCTCAGACCTTGGTTGCCCTGTAGCATGGCTAAACAACTTGGAGTTTACTTGAAGCAAAAGGGACATTTGCTTTCCTAGTTGCCAGAAGCTTATGCAAACCCTAACTGCTGCAGTCCTATGCAACACAACTCAGGGCTGGCACAGAAAGCCTGTTTTCCCTGCAGAACAGTAAAAAGGACTGGCCTATGCTTCCAGAAAGAAACAGTTCACAGCAAGAACGATAGCATCTAATTCAGAGAGGGAAAGGCGTTGCAAGAACACTCCTGATAGGAGACTCCAGCATCTGTAATTCAATTGCCCTTCCTATAGCTACAAAATGCTAGTAGTAGAAGATCAATCATCTTAAATGATGATTCTTCATCTTCAATCATCTTAAAATGAAGACTTGCTCACTAGCCAAAGCTATCATATCCAGATCCAATTCCTGTTACTCATTTATCTAAGATTATGTAGTCACTTTCTCTGAACCCAAACCACGATTCAGCAAAGTTAGCTAGTCACTGTTTACGGTTCCCATCCTATCTCTGCATTAGTTTTCCACCTAGTGACTAGTCCCATGGAGGGTGCTGGAGGTGGTACGCTCCAGTCTAGTATCCAGCCTACAGCTAAAGACAGCCTTCCACACAAAGGCATGAAGGAACCAGCCATCCGGGTAACAGAGGCACAGCTCCCAGAGGAAACCAAACCAGCCATATGAGCTGTCTCATACTGCCTGTGGGAGAAGAGACACTTTGCCAGAGTTAGTAACCAAGTATGAGTAACTTGCACATGGATACAGGAAGTTTAGGTCTGTTACCGATACTCTATTGTAGTAACAGAACTTTAGGTAGATTAGAAGCATTACGGTCCAGCGCTGGGACTTTCAACGACCTCTAGATTAGTGAAGCAGAGAGGAGAGAGTCTTTAATGAACTAGAAGAACCAGGAAACAGACAATGAGCTGAAAATACTTTGACTGAAATAACTGACAGATCATAAATATAACTTAGCAGGCCAAAGATGGTGTGGGTTTTTTGCGGGGGGCGAGGAAGCAGAGGAAGCAGTTGTTTTTGCGCTTCAGTGTGAGAAATGCATCCGTAGAATTGCATTTGTCCCCATTCACCAACCATCTCCAGAATGAATTAAGTATCTCCAAAACCAATCTGCCAGTCACCAATTCTTCCATTTTCTTTTTAAGTTTCTCTCCAGACTACTATGATTGGGGACATCAGAACAACAGTTTCATGGCTTATGTAGGATCACTCCAACAAGATCCAGCACTGGACACAGACCGGCCAAGCCCTGTATAACTTCAATCAACTACAGCATTCAGGGACATTCCAATATTAAAACAGTTATTCTCAGAAACAAAGCTTAGCAATTTTTCTTCACCCTTTGGTTTTTAGAAGAGTGTTCCTATGCACAAGTAAATGAAGAACTTGTCTTTGCCACAAGGTTTTCATAGTTCAAGGAGAAGTATAAGCTAATGACTTAAACTTTGAAGCCTGTTCTAGTTAATACCCTGTTCTAAGCCACGGTATTTTTTGGCTTTGAATAGAGTTGTTAGAGGGGATAATTTAATCATTCTATGCTCATTTTAAAAGAGCAAATTTCATGGAGCTAAATAGCATAATTATTTTCTAAGGATTTTTATTTTTTACACTATGTATTTGGTTAGAAATACATGATTGTATAAAGTATACTATAAACACCACATTAAAGGGTTTGCTCAAATGCATGACAGTTGGGATTCTTACATGCACTTAGAAGCCTGTAAGGGAAAAATGCCAGCCCTATTATTGTCTTTTTAAGTTACTGCTGCATTCTTGGAGCACAGTTTACTCTCTGGATCTTCACGGCTTACTCTGATACAAGGTGTTTGGAGGCTAACCACTATCTGTACACTATAGAAGATCTGAAGAAACACTGCATTCCTCTAAGAAAATAAGATCAGAAAATTGTGTCTTCTCAAGCAGCTGCAGGGACTGTCTCCAAAAAGAAGAGATGGTCAACTGCAACTTAAGCATTTTGAAATATAAAACAGAGTAAAAACTTGTAAGTTTGACTGATTAAAGTTCTATGATCATGTCTGTCAAGCAATTATTGGGTACGTTTTTAGGTATTTTATCTCAAAGAGTAATAAAATACTTGCATACTTATGTAAGTACATATGACCAGAGAGATGGACACACAATGTTATTTAAAAAAAAAAAAAGACTTAAGAAATGTAGTCTATACATGCATATATAAAAAGGAGTACAGAAGAGGCAGACATACTTTAAGCAGAAAAACCTCAAGTGGACCAAGAGGTTAAAAATCAGCATAATTGGCAGAAGTCTAGGAAAGCCCTGCTTCAGTCTTATGCACTTCAGGGATGAATTTGACTTAAATACTGTTCTAACATGTGACAAACTAGCACCTAGTAAGCATCAAAAATAATCCTCATCTAAGGCAAGCAGGAACCCCAACTATGTTTTAGGTTCTTTTTATTGCACCCCATGCTGACTGATGTACTCTGCTGTGAAGAGAACAACCCTGCACATCCAGGACATTTCATTTTCCTACCTCACTGGAAACAAATACTGTAATTCACTCCATATTTGCATAGGAAAAAATCCATGCTTCTCATAATAATCCCTGCTTCTATTAAACAAGTTCATTTTAATGTTTACCTCAGCATCTCCAAACGGTAGAGACAGGCTTGACATTTTCCTTTCACATACAACTTCAAGAAGTTGTTGATAAGCAGTAGAGTTCTTGCACACATTTCAACAGATGACGTAGAGAAAGAAAAGCTCAGCTATGAGAAATATTAGGGGAGACAATCTATCCACTTAAGCAGTGTTTTAATATCAAAAAAACCCCAAACAAACAAACAAAGAAAAAACAAACACTCCCTAAGCTATAGGCTTGATCTGCAGAGCTTCAGGAAGGTAGTCACCAAGATTTATCCTGTGGTGCACCAGGACTCAATCCAGTCAGATGCCCATGCTGACAGACTGCATGGTGCACGACTCCAGCCAGAGCAGAGCAGCAAGCAGATCTCACCAGGTCTGCCTGGGAGCTGACAGTACCGTAGCAATCCCCATCAGTGCAGCACTCCACAGCCAATGCTAGGATGCCAAGGCTTCTATAGGTGCTCTGATTTTGGGGACCTTTGCGGAAGGATCAGAGCATGAGCCCTGCCTCAGCAGAAGCACAGTAAATGACATGTAAATTGACATGAAAAATGGTTGTCAAGTACTGTTTACCGTAGCAGTATCTCTTCTGATTTAGCGTGGGCATGTTCTTCATATTTTCCTCTGTGAATTGTAAGCACTCCTAGTTACTTAAGATGTGTTTAAAATCTCCCTGGAGTTGGTTGCTACACCAGGATGGAATGAGAGGCCCTTGGAGATCTACTGTGGTGTTTGTACAGAACTGCGTGAAGACCTAGGGCAAAAAAAAAGTGGCAGGAATTGTGTTTTTCTTCACACTAAATGTTTACTGTGCAACTATATCTTATAATAAGAATTTTGCACTTAAAACAAGCTTAATCCCTTTGCCACAGTATTTATGCAAGAAGTGGACTTATGTGACTAACCAATCACAGTAACAAATATTCCCAAATCCAGGAGACTTAAGGGACAATGTTAAAGGTAAGATATCTAGCTTAAAAATCACATCATTATAATTATCATCTGTATAACAGATACTTTCCCACTTAAACTGAGGACAGACCATGGTATATTGATGCTCAGATTGTTAAAAAGATAATTTGTTAAATACGTACATGGAATGAAAGAAAGCTGGAGTCCCATTAGGGAGCCCAACTGGGTGAGCAAAACAGATTTAAAGCAATTTGTAATTTCTTAAACTGCTTTTGAGAAAGTCAGGGTCAGAACAGACCAAACTAAATTTCAGAAATGAGCTTTTTGGCTCTTAATATAATTGGGCTTAAAAAACAATGTGTAGCTTTGGCCATATTCATACAGAAACATACTTTAATTTTGCCACATTAATTTCTGATGCACTGATATACTACAACACACTATAAATAGCAACAGATATGCAGCAGCATTTTTATGAAAAATCCAAACATTATATTCATCTTTGGAATTGAAGTGAGAATGAGAGCCTGCTCATTATCTTAAGCTTAAATGGACAATGACACACAAATAATTTAACTTGCATATTCCTACAAAGTGTAGTTGAAAGGTAAATGAAATTAAAGATAAAAAAAAATTTCAACTGAAGGATCTATAGATTACATTCACAAGAAGATGTAGCAGAAAATACTTTAATTTGCATTTTATAGATTGAAACAGATAACAAAGATTCAGAAATGTATTTAGATCTCAGTAAGCAGTTCAAACATTAATTTTGATTTTAATAAATATCATTTTAATAGGCTAGATATAAGTAGGAAAGTGATGAGTTGCTGATTGCTAGTTTATAAACATAAGCCTCTAGCTTATCTACAACATATTATAGGTCATTTCCCAGAAAAGCACAGAGCAAGGTCAGATGAAGGTGACCCAACCATCAAAAACACAACTCAAGAAAGTGTGGCACAGTATGTCATGCATATACAGTGACATATAGCACAAGTGACCAGCTGAAGTAGGAAAATACTTTTATTGTTCTAGCTTACACAAGTCTGTATCTTACTTTTCTAAATTTATATTTTTGTCTTCCTCTTCAGGCACTGAAGATCAAGCTTTTCAACAACAGTGCCTAACATTTTATGTATGCAGTTTGCATCAAATCTTTTTACCATTTTGGTAAAGTCTTCAGGATTGGGGGGGGGGGGGGGGAAGGGGGCGGGGGGAGAGAAGGAAATCAAACTTTGTCTTCTCGCTATGCCTATGATTACAATCATTGTGTCATTTGTACAAGGAAATGTAATTTTGCTCTGAAATGAATGGCAGACAGTGTTGACAAGTTGATCTCCATTAACAGGAAGTTGGAATTTAAAATAGTTTACAGCTTATGAACAGTGTAACTAACCTGATTCTATAATATAAAAACAGATCTGCAATTTGCTAAAATTTATTTTAACATATAAAGAACTAGGTCATCTGACTCACATGACAAAACTTCATAGGCAGCATAGTCAAAGAATGTACATCAAATACAGTAAAAAAAGGTGACAGGAGAATTGTTTCAACTAGACTTCTAACATGAAAAGTCTTACTTTGTATTTTTACAGTGACAATGAAGTGAAATGCTTTCCATAGTAAGTGAAGTCTACATTCAAATGCAACAGAATTTCCCTGTACACAGAATTTTCGGTTGAATTGCATTCCTGCATTTTCAGGACACAAAGGAAAAGAAGAACTTCCCATCTCGTTATGCCCTTATCCAACTGTATTAACCTTGCCTGTTTTGTGCCAGTGATGGTTACAAGGAGGTGTCCAGGCTCTGCACACCTGAATCTCACCTGTACCATGAGCAAGTGCATGACACTACTATATGATGCTGCTTCAGTGTCCATAAATTTTAGCCAGGCACAGGTGGAAGAAAAATAACAAGTTGCACTGCCAGAAGAAGGTTGGAAGCAATTCACTTTCCCCACAAAGCCAGGGGAAAAGAGGGAAGAAACATTTCTAAGACTCAAGTCCTTCCTGGGGCAGTGTAGACAATATATGTAATTTTTTTTTTCTCCTCACTAGAAAACCCTGCCTAAAGTTTTAGGCACTACAGTAATACAGAAAAGTCTCAGCTATATAGCATTCTTCAAACAAGTGAGCCTACAAGTTCCAGGCCTTGCAGGTCAATCCAAAAGGCAAGGAATTAACAGCCAACAGAGGTGGGGGGGGGGGGACTTCTTTCAATATATACACTAACCCAGAATAGTTAAATGTTCATTTGAGCAAAACCAGCTGTTCACATTTGAACTAGTTATCTAGGTTCCCGTTTCAATTTAAATGGAGAAGAAAAACTCCAGGGTGAAAAGCATTGCATCCCAAAGTATAATCTTGTACAGACCTCAAAACAGGTCAGCTGAATCCACCTAGAAATCACCTACTCTCCTCCATTAACTAGGAAGGGAGCCTGTGGCAACCTGCTCAGATGTGGGTGCCTACAGGCAAGAGAGGCTGCTGGCTAAGAACATGACAACAGCATCCCCAGACTGGCATTAGCTTTCTGTAACACTGTGTTAAAATATTTACTGGCTTAAACAGGAACATAAGACTAGATACCAGTTCATTGTCAATTTATGCAGTTATCAAATTTTGGGGGACTTCTTTTCTCCATTTAGCTTTCCCAGTTCAGCTCAAGGGCTCACTTTCTCAAGAAATAATACTTCTATAGTACCACATAGCAAGTGTCAGTAGGATAGTTCGTCTCATTTCCAGTCAGGTAGAAATTCAAGCAGTTTCTAGTCTGGAAACAGAGGACACAGAGCATGCTCCAGCTTTCAGCAAATCTCAACTGTAAAGGATTACAATATGGAAGCCAATACAGTTACACAGTAAGTTCTATAAACAAGTCACAAAAACCTGCTTGGGTGAGAAACATTTAAGAGTTTTAAGAGCACTTTATTCTGTGAAGACTATTACTTTTAAAAACAAAAGATAAATATCTACACTGTATCAGCATTTCCTACATTCGTAACTCCTACCTTCACTTTTAAACATGCTTTTTAAAAAAAAAAAAATTACTTCATTTTAAATTTAAACCAATATATGGTTGCTACTAATCAGTAGTACTGTTTCTGAATTCTGTTTTGGACAATGATAAGTTATCACTGACATTTGTGGACAATGATAAATAATTTCTTATTTTATGCAAGTTACATTATTAATATACCCGTTTTATTATGCTGAATATCCTTTTAAAGAAGATACAATCAGGGATTGCATAGATAGAGTATGCAGTATTAAATGTCAGTATGATTATGAATTTTAAAAAGCATCTTTCTTTAAAAGTGACTATAAAAACAAGTTCTTACATTTCTGCACTGACCTTTTAACATAGCACTAAAACATAACCCATTAAGAGAAAATGTCTTTCCATTGCTTAAAGAGAAAGGTGTGCTATTTTAACATTTTAAACATTAAAAGGACAATTTCTGGAAACTGAACTTGTAATTACGGTTTGGAAGAAGATAAAAGGGTCTAGATGCAAACCTGATTGAGCAAAGCTTTTCTGCTAGCAGCATGCCACTAACCATCCCCCACCTCCCCGGCAAGCAAATGCAGGTTTAAGGGGCTGCAGAAAAGTTATCTCCAACTATACTGCATCAGAGAGAAGGTGTTTGATTTAAAGTGAAAAGGAACTTTTCAAAAGCACCAGATAAGGAAAAAAAATCTTGGTATCAGCCGATTGCAAAGGATCTCAGTGTGAAATAACATTTTCTGCTCAATAAATTTCCTATTTTTAAGTAAGCTTCATAATTACAACAAGAAATCAGAAGTCAACAAGATCCTTATTTCCTTTTTTCAGTTTTGTTTTTGTTTTTTCTCAGAATCAGAGTACCCAGACCTCAGAATATACTGAAGCTCAGTACTTGGGCATGAGGGGGAGGCAGGAAAGAACTACCTCTCACAGGAAAGGCCAGGTCAGGATGGAGGTACGGTAATTTCCTATAAAACAACTATCTTTGAAAGAAAGAAACAAAATTTAGAAAGTGTCAGTACAACAGAATTGTGAGCAGAGAACTTAAAAAATAAACAGATCAGCATAATTTACATGTTTAAAAACTATATACTTCATTCATAAATATCTTTTCTAATAACCATTCCTAGTTTAAACATAAATATTCAAGTTGGGTTTTGATTTTACTTTTAATCAGTTCATAAGAGTCCTGTAAGTATCAGTTCCTTCTGCTCAATGCAGTCATGTAAGTGATCTTCACTAATGGGTTGTGCAAAGGCCTTCATTACCTAGTTTGTTGTAATAAAACTTTAAAATTCTGCAATTCTTTTATACTTGTGGAAAGCCTGTAAAAGAAACAAACCCCTAAGTGTTAGTAAGTCAGCTGTAGAAGAAGCACAACATTTGTAGGAGGGGACAGCACGACAATTCTCCCCCAAAGATTAACACATTAAGATACTATTTTTCCCTCAGATGATGTACTATCTGGCACTCCTTTATATTTAAATAAAATATTACAGGGATTAAAGTTTAGATATATTTTAAAATGTCCTCATTCAATATATCTAGGACCTCTCAACAGAGGTAAAAATTTTTAATATCCACATTCTTTTAAACAGAAACAGAACTAGAAATCTTTATGCTCAAGATCTGAAGAACTAGCATGATGAACAAAGCAAGTTCTACATGTCCTGGAAAGTTTTATTTCATCACTTTAACAGACAAAATTATTGCTGTTTTCAAAAAAAATTAGTCAAAACTAAAGATCTAACAAAAATAATCACACCATATAGAAAAATCTGAATGCCTAGGGGTATTATAAAAAACTCAAAGTATTTTTGTTCCTTTTCACTACTTTTTATGTATTAACATTTAAAATAGGAGCGCAAAATGTATTTGCAGAACAGCTATAGTTATCAATCTAAGCTCAAAAAGGAGGAGACATACCCAAACTCTAACGATTAAGACTATTCAAGAAATTCAACTGAAATCCAATTTTTATAAGACTGAATTTGTGAGATCTGGGATAAAGAGATTAATTAGATCTCAACATAAAACAAAGACTAAGGCTAATATTCAATACTTCACATACTCAGTTTGATGGCATTAAGTTTATCCATGTCACTAGTAATTATTCAGCCTTTAAAAGTTATAGCTACATGATCAATACCATCTTTCCACAGATCTTATGCCTTGACACTGAAGTTTTTTTTTTTTTTTAAACACTAAGCAGATAGATGACAAACCTACCTTCCAAAGGCATTTACAAGAGCAACTATTTCTTGACGTGTGAGTTGAAAACCTTTTGATGGACTATTCTCAGGAAGGCTCTGTATTTCTTTTTCAGAAAATAAAATCTTCAGAGCAGTTCCTAAGCCTTGAGTCTACGAGAAAATTCCAATGTTTTAGTATCAAAAAGATTACTCCCTCTTACTCTCAGAAAACTGTAAAGAAGTGACCAAATTACTAATCCAGGTAAGAATGTTACTAATTTTTATATATGGACACTCCCTCAACCTAAGAATACTTTTCACACGAACCAAAACACTAACGCAAATGCATGCCAACGGTTATGCACTAAGTTCATTCACTTATTTAAGAACATTTGTTCCTTCAAATGTACTTGCTCTTCCCTCTTGTTTTTAATCTCTTCCTTCCCTTTCTTTTCTTGCCAGCCACAAGAGATGGACCTGAAAGCAGACCTGTTAACAACAGTTCCAGCTCCCTTCCCCGCTAACAGTACAGATGCCTCACTGTTGTGGGAGCTGTTGGATCAGATGTCCCTTTTCTTTCTCCCTCCACTTTTTCCAAGTCAAACTAGGTTTTTAATATTATGATGTGTCACAACATATCTCCTGCTTTTTCCATCTCTAGTCTCAATGCTGGACATTGTAGCTTCAGGTTCAACCCCTGTTTTCTGCACAGAAGTAGAACAGAAGAAGCTGTTTTTACTTCCCCTTTTAATCAGGCTGGGAAAGAACCACTGGCTTTTGGCACAAAGTGGTGGAGGCTGGGTGCAAGAGAATTCTAGAGGTCAAGAAATTCATCTGACCCTACTTCATTTTGCACAAGGAGGGAAAAAAAAAAAAAAAGAGTAGCAGATCAGAAACATCAACTAGAACAGGGTAGGCAGAAGCCTGGAAATTCTGGCTTCTGCATAAATAATGAAAATCTGAATGACTTCTTTTTCTTATACCTCAATTTGTGGAATTAAATCTCATGTCAAACTTCAACAATTGATTAAACAAGTGTAGTATTTCCAGGAAGGCTTCCCGCAGCTGACTCTGCAAGGCTTATCTGAGCACAGAATACAGATGTTGACTGCCAGCAAAATTTTGCCTTGAAGCATTTTGCTCTAAATCAAATCTCAGAGAATATAAACTATACCTTTCCGTCAATAGAACAGCTGTGGAAAGTTTTATCACTTTACATTTCTAAGAAATTAAATACATTTTGTTTAAAAGTAAGCTAAAAGTATCTTTATTTTGAATATATATGTAACGATATCAAAAGAGCAAACTTATGCAGAAAGTCCCGGTATTTAGGTAAGAGATATCCTGCCAAACTGAAATAGATGCTAATCTCCCAATCCCAATACACGCACAGTAAACCATACCTGCAGTTTGCCCCACAATCTGCATTTATCACATCCAACACAATCCATTATGCGGGATATGTTCTTGAAATGCAATCTAAATTCTTCCTAGTCATCAAAAACAAAACAAAAGGTTAGCTTAAAGTACTTCCAGTTTTACAAAAACAGGTTAACTAATTTAGTACCACTACAGTATCAACCCTCTACTGCTAAGACGGAACAAAACCACTACCACACAGGTCAGGCCATAAAAAGGGTCTGTCTAAGCCTAGTTTCTTCTTGCCAAGCTCAGCATTTCCTGAGATGTAAGTACTGTATCTTTGAGTCCTTGCCAGATTTTTTTCTTCCATTAAATTGTCCAATTCTTTTTTGAACCCCTACATATTTTTGACACAGGTGAACAAAGTTACAATCCAGAAGAGACACTTTCTGTTCAAAGTTATGGGCAGATTGTTGCTTTGAGGCTTCAGTTAGAGTGAAAGCTATGGGACCTGTCAAGGAAACAAAAGCAGCACAGAACTAATAAAGAAGATCTAAATTAAATATTTACAGTCAGAAAAAAAACTAGCTGGGCTATAAACTATTAGCATATTTTTATGCTGATAAATTCGAGCTACTACCAAAAACAGACTTGCACCTTTACTACCGTAAGCCACACTAATTGCAGAACTGTAATATGTACCAATTTCAGCAACAGCCTGTTAACATTGGAAGTCACTAGGTAACAACAGCATTCCCATTAGATTCTTGCCTCTAGGAGCTATGCCTTTCTAATGTTAAGTTCATTCTTGTTCATCCACATGTACATATATACATTGGGTATCTGTTTTTTTAAGATAAAAATTACTGGAGGTTTTTTTGGTATGCCTTTGGGGAATCTATTCTATTTAAATACAGTATTGCTTCCAATAGACTTATTTGCCTCACCACAGTCCTAATGGTAGGCCCAAGGCAGTAAAATAGAGATTTTCATCTGTTTGGATAACATCTTTCATTCATTTACTATAAAGGAGATGAAGAAGACTCAGATATAATTCTGCAAGTTTTTATTCCTGCCTTTTCTACTTTACTTTCCCTTCCTACCAGAAGCATGCTGCTGAGAAAGATTTTCTAAAATAAAAACAATACTCTGTGTGTTAATCAGAAATTAACAATTAACAATACTGCTTTACCTTTAATGACTTAGCTCCTTTTTTATCTCCAGCAAACATGGACTTTTCATCAAAGTGCATATGGAAGGACCTAATAAAAAACAAACCACAAAAAACTGGCATAAACTATAGTGTACCATCAAGCTCACTGAGCAGCTGTTATGATCAGCGTAAGCTGGCACATTAAAATCCATATACAAAGACAGCAAAATATAAAGCAAAAATCCAATATACTAACATTAGAGATGTGAAATACTTTCAGATCATAGCCTTTACAGAATAGCTCTTCAAAATTTTTCTGAATAGTAGCAGTTTCACTATTTAATCATTATAACTTGAAACATGTTATTTAGAGCTTTGCTGAGAATCCTCTTCACTGCATTTCCACTGACCAACAATTCCTTCTAATACACAGTGAAATCCTTTTAATATTTGCCTTTTGGCTTGATCAGTTGTCTGACTACATCTCAAATACCTAGCAAGATTACAACTAGAGAGAACAATGAAGCCGCAGAGCATGTTACTTATGACAAACGTTAGTGAGAAGGTGAGCAAAGAAACTGGACTAAAGAACCTTACGGAGTATATAGAAGGAAGAAGGGATGGCTACAACCCCAGAGCTAAACATCTATGCTAAAAACTGGATTAGTCACTAGATCATTAAAAGACTACATGTAGCATTTTTCTTTTCAAAATAAATCATGTGCCTCTCATACTGAAGAGTCAGAAAAAACACACAGGGGTAGCCTTCCCCCCATCCCAGATTGGCCCATTAGAATCTCTGAAAAATACTTACCTCTTCCTGTCAAAAATACAAATTTGCCTTGTTCCCCTCATAGCTTAATTTCATTTCCTCATCCGACTCTCCCTCCTATCCCACACAATCAAGAAGTCATCTATTTTAACTTGAGAATTGAGAATAATTGAGAATTTCAAACTACTAATAAAAAAGCTTATGCCTTACTTTGTATCCCTGAAGATATCTAGTAAGAGAGCTTTAGATTCAGCATCCTCATGGCCATTTCCAGTGTAAAGGTCAACAACTGAACGCTCAAAGTATGGTGCAACCTTTGACAAAGCACGCAGCTCTATCAAATATAGAAAATATAAATTTTTGAGTCTCCTTGGTCCTTCTCCTTTTGTTTCAATAGGATCAAAGCGGCGTGTGAACTCTTTCACATTTGGTCCCCAGCGAGGCTTCCCCCAGGTTTCTAAGCCAAAAGAAAAAAGTGGGGGAAAGGGGGGGACGGGAGACAAATATATTTAGATGAGGTCCATAACTAAGTGCACACCAAACATATTCAGAGAAAATAAATACACATTAAAGATAATATAGAAGTCCATTTACTAGACTTAGTTTACCTTCAAGAAGATAATTTGCACATAGATGCAAGTTGATGCTAGCATGAAGTCCAGAAATGAGTTTATAGAACACTCTTTTCTCAAGGCAAAGACCTGTCCAGCAAAAAAAAAAAAAAAAGGAAAAAAAGAAAAAATCTCAAACTAAATACTGGAAATAATGTACTAAAATTAACACATCATGACCTTTCACATAAAGTCTTCATCATTTAACTTTCAAGAGTTGCAATTGCAGTACTTCAGCATTATTTTAGCAGTACTTTTAATAAGTTCGTATACCCATTATACAGAAAGTATATGTCTTACTTTTTATGTAGATAAACCCTAAGAATGAAGTTTGACATTTCTTACTCAGTATTTTAGTGCTCTACTAAATGCAATCAAATCATTAGTATCTAGTCAATTAGTACCAATAAACTGCCATGCAAAAATAAGATGTTGTTTGAGTGATGAGTTTAAAGTAGTTTTGAATTTTTACAGTCTGGAAACCAGAATTATACTATGACCATCCTCATTCTCATGAAAGCTACCACTGGACTAGAGCAGCTATCTTATGGGGAATAAAACCTGACAGGATTGCAAAACAGCCAAAATACTTCTTTATAACTGTACTGTAAGTTCAGTGAAGACCTAAATGCACTGAACAAAATTCTGAAAACACGACTTTGACTAATAAAGAATTTTACATCAGAACAGAAGTGTAATGGCACAGAACGGCCAAAATATAATTTAAATGTAAAAGTTAATTAAGATAAAGCTTACAACAAGAGATAGAGACCACACTTAAAGTTCTTTAGGTTTGGGTGACTTGCCTGGCACTCCAGCCTCCACAAACCAAAGAAGGTAGGGCTGATGGTGATGCCTATCTGTAAGTGATGCTGAGATATGGCCTCATTTAAAGATATCACTATATTTTAAAGAGCACGTGAATTTAAATCCTTTCCCACAATAGCACCAATTAAAATTTTCCAGTAGAGAAGTAAAGGCTCATGAAATGCAGAATTAACTAAATTTAAAACCCAAGTACCTTTTCTTACTCGATTTACTTCTTTTTTGCACATCTCCAGTATACATTTTGATTGCTATAATAATTTGTATTTAAATATGAATAAGAGGCAATCTGTTTTGCCTTTGAACACAAATTGTTTTTATGTTAGTTTGTATACTGGGGACAGAACCATCAAAAGCTTTAATGCTTTTTTAAAGTTGTTTTCAAATAAGCCCTCGCTACTAATTATCCTATCTTAACTTGTACACCTAAAACGGGTAAAAAATTCAAAGTAACTGGTATCAAAGTGATTTCCCCCTTTTAGAAGGCTAAGCATTGAAGCATTTAAGTAGTGTACCATCTAAATGAGTGAAAGAAGTTTTCCAAAGGCCCTCAAGCAAAAATATTCTTTGAGTGACATTCAGAAGTTCTACACCATTTATTAAAAGCCTACACTATGAAAAGTATTTGGGGAGAGAAAAAAAAAGTACTACTATGTGTTTTTTTTAGTGAATGTATTATGCTAACTGTCCAAGAGGCTTTACCTTCTAGCCATGTGTAGAAAGATTCTCCTGTAAATATAAAACACAATTAAATGAACAGTATTCAGTTTCAACATCACAGTATTCAGCTATTCAGGTGACAACAAGTAGTGAGGTGACTGAATTTTGCAGTTAGTTCGAATCTGTCAGAGTTGAGAAACAAAATACAAGAATAAGCATGACTAAGCTACTGCTAAGGGCATTCAAAAAGTCTGATTCTATGTACTAGTGGTGAAAGACACATGATGGAAGAGTAAATGTGCAAATGGGAACGTCTACGGAAAAGACATCTCATTTACATTACCTGCATCCATCTCTGATCATGTATTTCACAGCAGTCATTTAAAGAACAATTATTTCCATGAGCGGAGGAACTACTGAAACCTGCTTTCCAGTAGATATCATTTTAGATTCTCCAGGTTTAATACCGTGGGCCAGCATCCTCATTTAAATATTGCATTACCCAAGCTTGTAGATATACCAGTTCTTTACCAGATCTGTTCTTAGGCTCTAACCCCACAAAGACCTTATTGTATACCAAGTTTCGACAGATTCGGCTTCACATAGGTAGCAGCACCCTTTCTGTACTGCATCATGTTGGACATTGTTAACAACAATGAAAAACTGAATCCCTGTGCTGATTCAAACAGAGCAGCATTTAAGATAAAGAAACAAATTGCTATTGCATCAGCAGACATCTAGCTAATCTCTTGCAAACTATGTACAAATAGTAACATGTCCTTAAGTTTTACTTCAACTAAAAAAAAAAAGTTATTATTTTAAAAAGTCTGCTGAGCAAGAACAGCTGAATAAGCATTCAGCACACAAAAAAATTGTACACTAAATTAGTCTAAGCCTCAAGGTAGCGCTTTAAAGCAATATTAGCTTTATATCATAGCTAGCATCCAAAAGGTAAACATTATTCATTCTACTAGAAAAAAGTAAGTGTTATTCATTGCTACCTTTAAACGAAGATTCTCCAATAGTCAACATTAAGTAAACTCAAAGTAAAGAGGAAAATCCTACATTTAAGGGATTCACAGTAATCTCTCCAAGTTCCTTCTCTGTTATATGCAATAAGCAATTAATTCATGCCCTTGAAACATAAGGTGAGAAAAAAATCCTACTTTTTTTCATCCTAGCCAGTAAAATAGCTTTTCTATAAACATTTTGTATTTGGATTCAAAAGACAGCTTTTTTGTCTCAGCAGGTCACAGGAGATCATTGGTAAATATTAAAAACACTTTGCAGCTTTAATATTATTGCCTACACTAACTTTCAACCCATTTTTTTACTGAGAGAATAAGATACACGGTGCTGATTCTTCACAGAACTGGCAAGGCCATATGTAATTTTGAAAGTATCCTTTCACTGATTGAATTAAATAATTTCTCTATTTTCCTATCTTAAATAGGCTTTCACCATTCATTCTCTCATCCCTTTTCATTGAAAAGGGGAAAGTTGCATGCTATCCAAAAATCAATTTTCAGAACAACTTGCAATTTTAATAACAATTATGACGACCTTCACATTTTTAAAGAGACTTCAAAGGAGGAGGAGCACAGTTGCCACTTTGGACAAGCCTCAGTCATCTACAAATGGACAAAAGCTCAGTGTCCCTGATCAAAAGAATTTTGGATTAATCATTCTAGCTCTAACAGTTTTCCCCCATTCCTCGAGTAACTTTCACTAATTTTCACTAGTCCCTTCCTGCTTCTGCAATCTCCTTTGGGATATGGAATGACTACAAGTCACCACAATAATTCTGCCAAGCATATAACCGTCTATCAAATGATACAAGCTAACACTTACTTATTTCCTCTGTATCCTAGGTGATAGCCTTTACTTTGTACTGTGCAAAAGGTTTCCCGTAGGCTCTCTACACTGACACTTAGATCTTTTGCCTGAGAGCTTTTAGTTAATGGAAAATCTTAAGTCTATCCCACTGTGGACAGACCCAATACTTTTTCTTCCCCACCCAGCCCTTGCTTTCCCCAAATCAAATGAACATTCAAGAAAGTACACAAAAAACTTGTCTCTCTTCTGACATACACATCTAGAGGAGACCCTAGACCCTGAAATCCTTTAATTTATGTATATCCACTCATCTTGCTAGTAAGGTTATTCCAACAACACAAAAACTCTGTAAAAAGGATAAGAACCAACAACAGAACTGTATTGTGTCCTTTCTCACTCCTTCCCCTTACTCCAATTGGAAGAACTGTCCTGATAAATCACCCTGATAAAAACATAACTTTCCTACCCTTTAATGCAATAGCAATAAAGAAAGTGCATCAGAAGCCCAAAACTCTGTAATGCTTACTTCATTTCTAGAGGTTGAGCATAGTAACATGACTTACCATCATCCCCTCCTAGGAACAGAGGGAAAAAAAAAAAAAAAAAAATCCATGAGCATTAAACAGACCATTTTCACAGCAAAGCAGTAATGAAACAAGCCCTACTACAAACGCTGAAAAAAGCCCAAGAAACCTTACTGAATCTATGAGAAAATGTAGGCAGCTTTCCATCATCATCATCTTCCTCAAGACAACCTGAGACTAAATACATTACTATAATAAAATCACTCGGAATTTGAAATGTTAATAGCAGATGCTATTTTAGGTATTTTTTGAAAGATATGTTCTAGCTTTAGAAAGCCAAGTACGAATCATGTTCTTCAATTCACGTTATTACAATCTGAAAAGTGCTCTTTTCCAAAATTCTGATACATGAGTTAAACTACTTTTACACTACTTGTGTATATGCTGGCAATATAATTATTGTGATATTCTTAATGTAATCTTATGTCTCTTTATATTGCTAAAAGGTATCTTGTCTTTGTAATCTGCTGCGGTGTTTTCTAACTCGATCATTGATTATTAGTTCATTTTTATGGGAAGCGAGAAACACTGATGGGGGAAAGCTGTATACAGATCAATTAGGAACATAAACTTATAATTTTCAATTTACCTTGAAAATTTTAAACCCAAGCCGCTGGTATACATTACAATATTAATTTTTAATACATTTCTGAAGATAACTGAGCATTTCCTAAGAATCTATACTTTCTTACAATAGTGCAATTATTTGCACATCTGTAATACACTAAACATTAATCACGGAAAACTTACAGCTACATTACATTAGGATGTCTGTGACCTGAAATGACTAATTTAAATGCTTTCGGGAAAAAAGATAAGGGAAGAATATAAGAGCAGTGCAAATTCATGCTGAACTTTAAAACTTTCAACTTCTCATATACCTTGGAAAGTCAGTAAGTTAACACCAAGTCAGTAAACAGTTCTAGATAAACTGTAATTCTCGTGTCAGCTCCACTGACACTGATGAACCTATTCACATGAAAAAATTAAGCATGTATGTAATCAAGCATGATCACTAATCTAAATCTGAATTTTGAAAATTGACAGCTACTTCTGCATAAGAGGGGGAAAAAAGGCACATTTACTGACTGAAGAATATTATTTGCATCACTTGCACTACAACAAAAAGGCTTCATTAAAAATAAAACAGGCAAGACCCACCCCTACTTGGCGCCAGTGGATTTAAAGGACGATAGACAGATCGAGGCCTGGAAAAGGAAGTTAGAAAATACAAAAAAAAAAAAAAATCAGTTCTAAGGTAAGTTGAAGTGCAGATATAAAAATAGACTCCCTCTCCATCCCAATTACTTGAAGCAGTTTTCTTCATAGATGCTATTCCACACTCTCCATGCAGAGGGCCCTTTGTATCCAGTGTAACGTTCTGGATTCAGCAGCAAATCTACATACTGTGCATCTGGGGATCTCTCATCTAAATAAGAAAACATTTGTTACATATTCTAGTTGATCGTTTAAGAAAAGACTTAACAAAATCACAATTAAATATGAATTCCAATATAATACTGTTCTGTCTTCTTCTTGGATTATAAATGTCCTGTGCATAACAATTCAGCAAAATACACACCAAATAGAAACCCCAAGAGGATATGATTTCTTCCAGTCTCTTGTGCTGCCATAATTTCTGCTGTGTCTGAACACTTTCTAGGGGCTCTCTCAACACTATCAACACTTATCACAATGTACGCGTTCTCCCACCTTATAATAAGATACAAATAGTGTTTTAGGCGGGCTTCAAACTAAGGGTTGATTTGTCTGGAAGTATTGAGGGAGAGTTAAATGGGAACACTAAGTGGTTTTCTTCGGAAAGACAAAATCAAGGAAGCGCATCTTGTAGTTAGAACATATTGTGCATTTATTAGCTAAAACTTTTCATCTCTCACCAGATACCACAAATACTGGCAAAAAGCTTGGGTCACACCACTTAATTGAATGAACTTTCAGTATATACCAGATGATCTGTTGTTTACAGCACAAAATATGATATTTAAGAAGAATTTCAACAAGTTATACCCTTATCTCTAAAGCTCACTTCAAATTTCAGGCAACATACCCAAAGAAAACCGTTAAACCGCTCTCTCTGCTTGAAAACTCTGTAGGAATAAAAACTTAATTTTTGAGTTACAGCCAGTAAAAACCAGGAAGAATTCCTTCCCCTTCTCTACGTTAAAAGCAACTCATGCTTAAAAAAAAAAAAACCCACAATACAAGCCAGTAGTTCACAGACTTATTCATAAGAATAGGCCAAGCAGCACCACTGAGTATTTCCTCAGGGGTTGGAAAAAAGTCACAGGAATAGACAGTGAGAACTGCTCTAGAAAGAAGAGATGATCCTGCATGAGCAGTTAAGCATCGCTTCAGCAGTATTAGAAAAAAGAAAAAGAGACAGACACAAGACACACAAGAACACGTAGTGAGAGCCAGATGGGATAAAGTCAAACTACAGCTTGCTTTATTTATTTGGCAGCATGGCTAACCTAAGCAGTTCCTACCCTTTCTGGTCACTTCAGGTCCCCACTTGTTCCTCTCATTGTCCACCCATACCTGGAGTCTGTGGGGCAGTGCAGCAGAACAGATGGAAATCTGATCTGGGTTAAGAACATTTTTTCAGCTACATCAATTCCCTGATCTAGTTTATTATAAGCCTGACAAAAAGCTATACGAACAAAACTGAAGGTATAGTTTTGCACTACAGCTGAGTCAATTAAGAGCTCTCTGTCACCACTGGGAAGAGAGGAGACGAAAACAATAACAGTTTCTCCCCGCTCCCAGTCAGGTGATTCTCTCCCTCACCTCTCGCACTGTACCAGCTAAGCGAGTTCATCCCAGCAACCCAGGGACTGGGGGGGGGGGGGGGGAAGAAGAAGATACCAACTTACTTTTTTGCTATTCTAATAAACTGAACCGGCTTACCATACAGTGAGATGCATGCCAGAGCCAGTGCAAAAAGGCACTGGAAATACACAGCTGGGAGCAGCACTTCCCCATTCCGCAGGGCATGATGTGAGGAGAGGTGCAGTGGAATCAGGAACTACTTAGGTTAGTACTGCTTCTAAAAGAAGTGCGCCTTAAACTAAACGCCTTTCCCAGAGGAGTCTTCTTAAAAAGTTGAGTAAGTGGGCAACTTGAAGATAGCAGAGACAACAGCAGCTTATTGCATATACGGTTTAAGGTCTACAGTAATGCTCACTGAATATTTACTACTAAACAGTTTCTATAGAAAGTTTTCACAGTAAGACAATAGAAGCGCTGAAAGAGAACTGCAACTGTTAAGTCCACTACAGCTACTACTTTCTCAGGTGACACCAAACATCAGACTAAAGATAGATTAAAACATCTTGCATTACATCCTGAGTCCTTCCGGCACAGGAGGCCAAGGTATTCATCAAAAAGGATTTAGGCAGCCATTGCTAGATTCCTGAATATGACAATTTTCATGTTTATCTGAAAAATATTCCTCTATGCTTTGAATGTTAGAAGCAAATAAAAGGACTTACGCACGTGCAGAAGGAAGACACAACCCAGTATCCCACTGTTTTAACAATAAGAAAGTCTGTACACATACGGGCAAGTTTAGTACAGAGATCATTTGAAACATATGAAGGCTGGAAAAGAATAGATTTAGCCCAAGAATAGACAATAGAATAGCAGCAAAGATATGGCAGTAAGAAACTAAATCAGGTGCAAGTAAGTTGTCTTATATTTGTACCATAGGCAACTCTTCTGTTAGAAGCAGATTTTAAAAAAATATATATGCTAAAATCCTCCCTTTTATTTTCTTTTCTCTTCACATAGATGTCGCCTGCTCACTATACTAACGGGAGGCAACAGTTTGCACTATGTTGACTACCAACTGCTCCACGTAAAAACTGCATTCTCTGCATGTAAGATGATATGAACTATCATATGTCCATTTAGTACCAGATTAAAACTTTTTCTAAAAGTTATCTGCAGAGCAACTACAATCTTCTATGTGTGCGTGTATGTGTGTGTGCGCGTGTGTTCTGTTTTAAAGAGACAGCAAATAAAACAAACACTCTGAAAAAGCTTAAACATTTTACCATCAAGTTCACAAAAATGATCCTGTGAATCATCGTATCTTGCCCAGTCAATGAAAGCCTCCTTACTTTGGTTACTGAGGGGAAGAAAATACATTTGGTTTTAAACTTTAAATAAACAATGTCAATAAGAGCTACTGAAAGAAACATGATCCACATACAGTAAGTAACCTGGAACTGAATTCTGAATTACTATACCTGACACTCTAGAACATATTGAGTCACCGCTCATTAGCGGCACAGAGATTCAGGCAGACATCAACTGCAATACTTCTAAAAGTAAGCTTAACATTAGACAACAAGAAAGATTTCACTGTCCTTATCTGAACAAACTGTGCACACTGGCAGTGCCTTCTCTTCCTTCAGTAAAAGCTTGGTAAAATATTTACATAGCACAAGTTTTTAAACACTTTTCAAAGTAGTTCTTTAGCAACTGTCATTTTTAATTGATCATAGTATTTTTTTAAACCCTTCCTTTCAAAGGGACCTACAATAGTTAGCCTTGCTTTGAGCGGAAGGTTGAAACCCTAAAGGCCCCTTCCAAACTAAATTATTCTATGAGTATGATTTGTCTTAAGCCTTTTAATTAACAATGGTATTCTACTCATCCTGGCATTTTCAAGGCAGAGAGACAGGTACTTAGAAGTTCTCATACTATGCAACACAAACAGTGCAAAAAGTTGAATGCTTCCTTCTACACATACATGCAGCACAGAACTCCTGAGGCCACTAACAGCAAAATGTAAGCAAAGTTAAGTTTGGGAAATCCTGCTCTAGGGTAGAGTCAAGTGCCTTGAAATGAGAACAACCCATTCAGTCTGATCAAATTATAACTAGCTCACTGGTACAGAGGCAATTCTGCAACAAGATACAAGTCTTGTCTTCTGCCAAATCACAGTAAGAGCCTTCATACTTGGTGTGGAGCCTTAGTTGAGGAGCCTTAAAAGCTTCCCTGATGAACTTCTCTAATAATTACTACCAGACAACAACTGCTAATCATTTAAAAAAAAAAAAAAACAACCCACACACACGGAGTTGATAAAGGAGAATAAACCAAACTCATGAGGATGATGCACTGCTAGGTAGAGAATGTGCAGACTGGCCTACAAAGCACAAACTCTTCTTGCTCTCTCAAGATCCATTACCTGCCCTCTCCCAACTTCAATTGACAACCCCAATCTCATAAAAGGCATTCCTCTCTTTAGCTCTCTGTACACATGCTCAGTTTCATATTCTATTTGTTTTCCCTGAAATACCTGGACAGAGGCTCCACCTAGTTTGGTTTAAAATACTGCACCTCAGGCAGAAGCAGTTGCTTTTTCATGGCAGTCTCATTTTATTACAGGAGAGAGTCCCAACATCTGTATCTGGTAGAATTGTTTCTATGGCCAAAGGCACCAGATCTCTCCTTCAACAGAACTGATTTTCCTATTTCTACTTCTTAAAGGTGGAGAATCTAGGAAAACCTAAGTTTCTGTAAGTCCTGCTGACACACTTTCTTACTCAGTGGCAACTCTATCCTGCGGAATTCCTCCCACCCAACCTTGACTGTGCCATGCAATAAGCAAGATCAGGGAATTGATTCAAGCTAAAAAATAACTTTGTCAACAATAATTCACGGGCTCCCTGATCTGGTTCACTGAATGATCACAAATAGGCACATCAGTGCAACAGAGGACAGAGCAGGATAGAATCCCTTAATTCAGCACAGTCATCAAGAACAACGACAGTTAATACCTGTAAAAAATAAGGAAAATAAAAAAAGTGTTTTCATTTGCAAGGCTCCTCCCTTCCAATGCCGTAAGATACCTGCTTCAACTAATATTGAGATCAACTTTTTAGAAAGGAAAGGGTCTATTTCTCACTTTCTTAAAATCTTCACTTTGAGATGTTCTTGATTCATTTCACACTTACTTTTTAAAGGACCATGGAAAGAATGAAGAATGAAAACCAGCACATTGCAAAAACAAGACAGACAAAATGAAATGCTGCTTTGTTACTATTTTTGTATTATTGTTGCAAATTACAGCTTACCTTAAGGTACTGTTAATGGCTCCCAGCTTGTTAGCTTGCTCACAGTCTTCCAATTCTTTGGAATTATTTGCTGCTTTTGAATACTGTAAGAAAGTTTACATTTAATATAAAAATAAATTACCTAAAATTCTTTGAGGAAAAAAAGGTGATGTGAAAGATATTTGAGTTTAGAAGTGAATTTGCCAGTAATGGGGAAAAAATCACCAGTTTTGGAAGTGGTAAGTAATTTTGGAACATTTCTTACTTCTATCTTTCTTCACTGACTTTCATCAGGCCAATTTCATCCTGCTGATTTAAATATCACAAATAATTCAGCCAAATATGTCCAAAAAAGTTTTTTTTTTTTTATTAAATACAGTTCTGAAGTGGTTTAGATACTTTTTTATATTCTTATAAATTGACCTCGGAAGACAAGCATTGTTATACCCATATACATACCTTGTATTTTGCAAGCATCATCATGCTGCAAGGTTCTTTTGGTCAGTTTTGTAGGAAAGCTTACCAGTTTTGGTCATTCCCCCCTCATGTTTTACTTAACACTGTCCATAAACACCATTTAAGAATGCGCAGTGCTGAAAGAGAGGCTTCTTGAACTGAATTCAGATTTTGATTGTTCTAGAGTAAAACCAGAACTGAAGGATTTAAGCTGAACTCTGATTCTACAATATTTTTAAGAAGTAATCCAGTAAAACAGAAGTATTCTAACAGTCAGAGGTTAAGTGAAACATATGAAGAATTAAAGATAGAATTCCCCTCTTCTACTATACAATGTTTACATCACCAGGAAATTTGTTACCCTATTAGCTAAAAGCCGAAAAATATGTTCTAACAGTCTGGGAACATAATAGATGGTATCAGTGCTCATCTGAAAAACAAATAAACCCAACTTCCTCCTTTTTTGGTTTTTCAGATTGAGCCTAAGGATTACAGAGATTTTTTATCTTATCAGCTTCTAAGAAATAGAGAAAATGACTTAATGTTAGCAACCGATAGCTTACCATAAAGCTAAACCACTGCCCTCACTTCACTCCAGAACACATACTTGCATCAGTTCACAAACCAACACTAAACCATTATTCAGACCGTCGCTGTGAAAATCATGTTTTCAAATTGCAAGATTAGTATCCACTACATTTGATAGTATGAAAGCCTACTATTGAGATCACAACATTGTACTATTATTGACCTGAAGCACTACTATCCACAGACAGCTCAAAATAAAAAAGGAAACTAAGGGTTTTGATCAACTCTTCGGAAACAGTGAAGAGAAAAATTAGATAAATTTAATTTTAAAAAAAGAGGGTGTAATTCATTTCTGAGGACAGACTTGTGGTCAAACTCCAGTTCTTATTTCTTATACGCATTTAGAAAAGCTGCAGAGTTTTTATTTGCAATGCACATACCACAATACCCCTCAGAAAAGTAAGGATTTACTTGGAACTGTTCATGTAAGTAAGCAATAACATTTGTTTCAAAGATACATTTGCATTTGTATTTTTACTACTCCTTAAAAATATGTTAATCATATGTTGATTAACCTAAAGATTGAACTGTGATCCAAGTTTTAGTTTTGACTTGGCACAACTACATAACTTGTGCAAAACTGCGCAACTCAAACTTTTGAGAAAACAGCTAAGTTTGTGACAAAGCTTTGAGAAAATATGTAGACTGGGTCTAAGAACGATATAGGTAAAACTGCAGAGAGAGATAAGATTGTTGAGATGCAGATATGAAGCAGCTTAATGATTCAAGAGCAAAGAAACCAACTCAAAACCTCATAAAATCAGTATGGAAGATGTCAGACTATGGCAGCTCAGCAACACTGAGGATCACCCTATACCAAGGAGCAAGGGAGGCTAACCCTTTCCTGTCTGAAAGACAACTGCCTGGCAAGCAAAGACATAAGTACTTCATCATATTAATATTAATGCTTTGGCTGAGAGTTTGTTGGTCTTCGCTAGCCATTGTGCACATTGGTCAATTGCTTTGAACTTTCACATTGTCTACTCAGCTCACAGAGCCTCTTTGCACACTCTAAAAACTGCCTAAAATGATCCAGAGAAGGCGGGTTATAAAATAAAGCCTTGCACATGATGCCCTGTATTATCCACTAAGGACAGAAAATTTACTTTAGGGAGGATGATGAAAGGCTATGGACAGCAACACTCATTTCTAAAGAGCGTTTTTGAAGGGTGCATATTATCTCATATACCATGCGAATACACGCAATTGCATGGTTCAACACAGCAAAACAAACTTGAACTTTTGTTGTAGGACAGATGAATGATAACTAACAGGCCTTCCTCTCACCTGGAAATGGTACTATGCAAGATGAGTCTAAATATACGCTCAGAAACACTGGAATGGAATGAAATATAATTGTTAGAGGAGAAATAGCAGACCCTACTGAAGACCAAAAAAGGTGGAGGATCTCTAAAAGAAATCATTTAAGCTTTACTAGGGGACTCGCCTCTAATAATTACTCTACGAAGAACTTTTCACCTATAATTTTCTTGGATTTGCTAGGTGTGGGGCTCATTCTTTAGCATTATGTGGCTGTTAAACGGAAAAATTTGAACTAAAAATAAATCTGACCTAAAATGAAACAGATCCTGCTGATGAAATAACATACTGAGATAATGAAGTAAACATTCTGCATGTCTAGATGTGCAAACCAATCCCTACCCTGAAGTGAAAAAAATACTGCCAAGAACACCATCCTAAATCTAAGTTTCCAAACAAAACGAACATTTAAGTCTAAAACATATTTTGAGACTTCGCTATTCTCCAGTATATAACAGACAGGGCTATGGGACCTCTGTGGCTTCTGTGATCTCTGAATAGATCAGGATAAAGTATCTGTTCTCACCGTAGTAAGAACTCCCAAGAGCAGTCTCTGAAAGAAAACAGAAGAGAAGCGGGCAGGAAGTAATAAATGAAGCTAAATGTTGTAACCTTGAGTTACTGCATCCTGTACCTTGCTTCAAAGGTTAACATACCAACTGTCATGACAGTTCTTGAGAGTCTGTTCCAAAAAAAATGCTTTCACCACTCAAATAAAACAAGACCATGGAAAGGGAAGCTACTTTGTACCTCTCCAGAACCTCTTCAAAAAAGGCTATCTTGGTGCAAAGAGTTGAAAAGAGATTCTCTTTTGTCAACCGCATATCTGTGAGGAAGCCGTGGAAATGCCACGCTGATCTTTGTGGCTAGCTGATCTTACAAAAGCAGAAGAGTCCTCTCTGCTAAGTCCTATGGTTTAAAAAAAAAAAAAAGTGAAATAGAAAAACATGAAAATCTGAAAAAAGCTTTACGTTTACAAGCCCTTCTACATTAGGGGAGAAGGGTAACAGGAAACTGCACAGAAGCCAAAGATTTGGACCACAGAAGACTTCTCCACAGGATTCTACCTTGAGTACACCTACTTAAGAAAGTATAACTCAGACAACACGAAATATATGGCAGATAACACAAACCTGGGATGAGTGCCTGAAACAGAGGGTTGCGTTGCCATTCAGAGGGACCTCGGCAGGCTGGCGAAATGGGTAGAGATAAACCTCATGATGCTCAACAATGGGAATTGCAAAGCCCTGCACCTGGGGGAGAATAACCCCATGCACCAGCACAGGCTAGGGGCCAATTAGTTACAGAGGAGCTTTTCAGAGAAGGACCTAGGAGTCCTGGCAGACAACATGGTGAACATGGGTCAGCAGTGCAACCTCATGATGGCAAAGACTACCAACAGTATCCAGGGCTGCATTAGGAAGAACATCGCCAGCAGGAACATTGCTGAAGGAGGTGATCCATCTCCTCTATTCATTACTGGTAAGGCGACATCTGCCCAGTTCTGGCCTTCCCAGTACGAGAGAGAGATGAATTTACGGGAGCAAGTCCAGCAAAAGGCCACAAAGATGATCACAGGACTGCAGCATCTCCCATATAAGGAGAGGCTGAGAGAGCTGGGACTGTTCAGCCTGGACAAGGCTGGGGGGGGGAAGAGGCCTTGATAAGAGGGAATCTTATCAATGTTTCTGATGGGAGGGTATAAAGAAGACAGGGCCAGATTCTTCTCATCTGTGCCCAGTGCCAGGATGAGAGGCAACAGGCATAAACTAAGACACAGGAAGGTCCTCTGAACATGAGGAAAGACTACTTTATTGTGAGGGTAACAGAGCACTGAACAGGTTGCCCAGAGAGGTGGTGGAGTCTCCATCCTTGGACAGACCCAGAACTCAATTGAACATGGTCCTGGGCAACCTGCTCTAGCTGACTCTACTGAAGCAGGGTGGGGGTTGGACCAGATGATCTCCAGAGGCCCCTTCCAACCTCAGCTATTCTGCGATTCTGTGATTATTGAAAGATGCCTTTGGTTATTCCCTCCTTTTCCAAGACAGACACTATCTGGATGAAAGAGATGAACTGCATAAGTAGAAAACTGGTATGTCCCCCGCCTTCTCCTTCCCCCCCCTATTTAAACCAATACTTTAAGGATAAGCCACATTGTGCAAGACATTCCCAAATAGGCCAAGCACCGTCTAATAGCACAGTACTTAAAGATGTACATACTCCTTGAACCAAAACACCCATACTAAGATGAATCTGATGTTTCTTTAAAGGGGATATTCAACGAGATTGCCAATTTTTAATTGGCTCCAAGAAAGATCTTTAGCTTGTATCAGAAGTATCAGAACGGTGTAGGTAAGACTTATGTCAGTCCTGATGACAATTTTCCCGCAGAAGTATTTATAATTGTGAGAGAAAAGAGGCAGGTAAGAAGAGTCTCTTAGATCCACTAAAACTAAAGGTGTGGAATTGCCCAACTTCCAGCACTGCAGCTGACTGCAACAGCCTGCAAGGCAATTCAGAGGAGGAAACTGTAACAACTATACCAGCAAACGATAGCTCCCCAAATCCTCCCCTTCAGTGTCGGGAAATAAAAAGGTGGCTGATGTTTCACTCTGGAAGTCCAACCCAATCTCCCCTACCTTAAAAACAGTATACTCTTTTGGCACTAATTAACCCCTGCATTAGGGCTCACAGGAATAATCAGGAGGCTCAAATGCCTCAGTCTGCACTCACTTATTGGAAGAATTATTATCACTTCTAAAAGCTAGTCTTCAAAAAGGTGTTATTGTATTTCAGGAGTCAGTTTCTCTCCAATCACCCTTAGAAGAGAATAGAGTCAATGAAAAAGAGAAGTAACAATTGATTTTCCAGCTAAAACTCAAGATCTGTCCAGAGACCGCAAAGTTTTTCCAGAGCAACTACCGCTTATGCCAAAACACATTTAGCCACACTTGATTTCAGACGGAGCTTACCGATATGTGTACAAATAGGAGACAAGACTTCCTCTTGAGCTGGAGCTTGGACAGACTTGTCTGCACTGTCCATGCCAGTAGAATACACAGAAGTCACCCATTTACAATAAAGTATTCCCCTCAACTGTCTTTGGTGATCTTTCCCGGCATAAGGTTTAAACCTCATACCAAGGTTATTTATGACACAGTGGACTATACTCAGGCTAGATAAGCAGTGACTATAGCTGTCCAGTGAGGTGGAAAGTCCACCTGAAGTACTGCACTGCCTATGACAGATAACTGGGGAGGATGAAGATATATAGTTAAGCAACAGTGAGTGCGAATCTACAACTGAGCGAAGGCACTCAACAGAAAAACCTTCCTAGTGGGGCACCACGGATATACTACCCCATCGATTGCTAAGACCCTTATCTTGGGCACTGTGGTTGGGGCTTTGGGGCATTCTGGTTTTGTTTTGTTTTGTTTTCCTCTGACCTGCTTTATAGGTCTTCATGCCTTTTTTACTTGTTTGGCTTTGCTAAGATCACTTGATGATCTAAGCAGCATGGCTCAGAAGCAAGCAAAAGCCAGCAGCACACACTGGCAGCTTAAGCTTGCAGCTAAATCATTTTAAAATGGTTCAGCCTAAGTTATCTTTAGGCTAATGACCTCCTCAAGAGTACATGTGGCATAACTAAAAACAATCATTCTTCCTTTCTGAAGATTACAGGTCATATTTACACATCTTACAAGAGAGTGCACTACTACTGCGAACCTATCTGCCTACAGCATTACAGAAGGTAGCTCAGAAAGGAATGAGAATTTTACATCAGGCTTTCAGTGACCATTTACCGCTGCCTTTGGTCATTTATTGATTCAGTTAGTACCAACTCTTAAGCTATGAAAGACTCAATGACATGACTATGCACTATGTTACATTATACGTAAAAGTAAAAATACAAGCCACATACAGAAACTGATCAGTTATGTTAATAATTTCATCAGTATAACAAGATAGGAAGTTTGTCATGGAAAACGAGACACTACTGAAATGTTAGAATTACAGTGAATCAGAAAAAATTTCAAAAATAAGTGAGCACTTACTTTATTAGAGCTCCCAGCTTTAATTCCAACAGGTACTTTGCTCTAAAACAAAAATAATTCACCATTCTTACACTGTTCATAGAAATTATTATGGCTAGATTAAAGTCTAGGAATTAGATATCATTTCTACAGAAGCCAATTTGTTTTATGTAATTAGCTTGCATCTTTATTTTCCTCAATACATCACATCCAAAACAGTGCTATAGCTTATAATAAATTTAAAATTATTTATACTATTGGTAAAAATGACTAAGACTTCAGGGTATTTCATTTATATTTCTACTTTTGAAGGAAAAAATAACTATCATCATCCTTTTATTTAAATTTAAGATTTCATTAGTAAATATTGTTATAATTAATCTGAACGCTGTTAGTTGATGATTGAGTAAAAATATAGATGAGTCATAATTTAAATATAGCGAAACTAGTCCGCAGGAAATGTTTATAAACTGATGTATACAGCAACTTAAATTTTTGACATATTAAGCGCGACATTTACCACAGGTCAAGATAAGACTACCTTCTACTTGAAGACACAAAATTTCCAAATAGGGTAAGAAATGATAGTCTTCTGTGCCTCCTGAAAACTCAGGCTATACATGGTATACATGCCCTGATCAGTCACTTGGATGACAGCAAGGTATCAATTACTGTAAATTCGAGTCTCAGTCAAAGTTTCATTAATCTACATTTGCAAAATGCTTTGTCATCTGTAAAGGAAGAGACCTATATAAATGGATTATTAGGATTCATTGTATAATTAAGAATTTACCAGATTTTTCAAATGGATAGCTAAGTTGCCTTCCCCCTACCCCCCACCCCCCACCCCCAAATTTAAAACCCTTGATGTTTGCTAAGCCTGGCAATGGACAGAACATCTTCTTAATACTAGACACAAAAAGTTGTAAACATTTATTTTCCACTATTCAATTTTTTAAATACAAAATTCTAAACCTTAACTGGAAATGTTTATCTTTCACTGTTAAACCATACAGCTGTGTGAACTAGTGTACTGCTACTACCGTTAATATAACCATGCCAAAAACCCCAAATTTATAAACACTGTTTATTTTTAGAGAAACGTGTTTAGCTCTACATGACAAAACAAAGAGTAGAAATTTCTTTCCATTCATAAAACTGACTCAAAAAAACATATTAAATGAATGGAAGTTAGCATTTCCCATCTACCATAATATTTTCTCCCATCAGCTATGCACTGAATTATTTACCCCTCTTTCTTGTCAAACCTGCAGTTAAAACATTCTACTGTTAAGAGAGTAAAATGTCTTTGTAGACTCAGTGCTTTCCAGTTTATAAAATCAGACAGTTCTACCACCTATTACTTTACATCAATGCCTGTTAAGTGCATGCTGTAGGTCACTGGAGAGAAGACTATCCCAGAAAGCAAAAAGACCTAGGTTCAATGCTACAACTGCCCTGCTACAACTTTGGACAGGCAAGGACCTATCTCAGTCTCTAGATCCTAGAGACCGAGATGAAAATGACTGCTTCTAGAAGTCACTTTCTTTTCCACGGTAAAGTTATGTATTTCACAGTTTTGTTTATTTGTAAAGAATGAAAATATCAGCAGCAGACATTTTGCATGAGAGTCCTGGATTATGAAAGAGCTGAATAAAGCTAACCTTGGATGGCAATACATTTGCTGATGTACTAACAACTATTGCAGCACTTGACTTACAGTCAGCGTAACCGTTTCCTTAAGGAGTTTATACAGTATGACTGGAAAGGAGGAGATTTCCTCTACAGGAGAGGAAATAATGGAACCACATCTATGAAGTCTGATATTCCAAAGGTTTTGAAGTTTAGTGTAGCGGAGCAGTATAGCATAGAGTATCATGCACTGCAATTTACAAACTGTTTAGCCTAACAATCTTCTTCTATCGTATATTATTTGATCCATACCTCTGGACAAGGCTCTACATGACAATCTTTGATAGAGCAGTGGCCATCATCAGCCCAGAATGGGCATGGTCTCTTTAGATTGACCTAAGGATACAAAAACGTACATTTAGCACTGACTTTAAAACAGACAGATCTCAGTACCAATAAATCCTTTCAAATTAAAAGATGATGATATGAGGAAAAAGGGTTAAATTTAATGCTCTTAAGGTTCTTTTTAAAGCACTGAGTATTTCAGCTGAAGCTGGTGGCAGCGAAATTGTGATAACGGTCTCAATAGGAAACAAACACACACTATCTTAAAGCACAAATCAAATCTCTCACCATTAATATAACTGTTCAAAGCAGTAATTAAACCATAAGAACGAACACCAAATCAGACACATGCTGCTATAATGGTCTTTAAATCAGTTGTATTTGTACTTCACTAATCAAGGAAATACATTTCATGGAAGACAGACACTAGTGCAGAAGTTCACTAGTTTAAATGAGTGCTTGGACAACTTCAGATTTTGAGGAATAAAAACAGATTAATCATTACTACACTTCACAGTGATTCAAGAAAGAATGAATATCAAAATAGTAATGGTCTTAAATTAGAGAGCTGACATAGTACAAACACAAATAACGAAGAGAAACAATTTCAGAAACATTGTCAGCAAATTCTGTGATACTTTCTGGTCAATGCTCCCATTTATCAAACGGCACAAGGCAGAGAGTACCACATGTATTACCATCTACTATATGGCAGGAGAGTCAAATATTTTTTCTCTACCTTTCACTTTAATTGTCTGCATGAAAACGTCGGTGAAGAAAAATAGTCGTTTTCTTTTTCATTAGCCTTATATATGCTAACAAAGATTAGTGATGAAAGACCACCTTGGCCTCTTCACTCCTTTAAAAAAACAAAAACAAAAAAAAACCCCACTACCAACAACTAAAGGTTTTCCTGAAAAATGTCTCAGAAACACTCCAAAAGTACACCATCTTTGAAAGCTAAAATCACAAATAAAATATAAAGCATTTATCCCCAGTAGTTATCACTATTTCCTGGTTTAAATGTGTGTGTGTGTGTGTGTGTGTGCGCGCGTGTGTGTGTGTATATGATACACACACACACACACACACACACACACGTATCAGTTTGGCAACTTTCAGAGTAATAGCAAAGTCAATGCTATTCTTTGATATTGTTTTCCTTTAGCACAGCTTGTACTTGCTTCCTTCAGTTGAATGTCTTCAGGAATAGATATAAGTAGTAACTTCAATTGATAAATACTAACAACCTACAAGCTGAATGTTTGAGGTAAGTGTCACTTTATATTTGAAACTGTTGCAGATACAGGATTTGATCCTGCAGTCAGAGTCAGCAAGTTCTATAAAATGCACTGTAAAAATAACCCTATTACCAAAGATGGCACTGGGCCCTAGGCAGTTTCTACACAAGTATTTAAGAATCATAACTGCAATTATAAAAAGTAATTTAATTCTATAAATCAAGTCATAAAAGTAATCCATACACTAATTTAGGAAAATAATACTCAAGCTGTATAGCATATGAGTAGAGTCACACACTACAAAAACAGTATTCTTGCTATAGCTAATTTGTTAAAAGCTTCTGAGATTAACTGCCTCGTCAATTTATCCTTCAGAGAAATGTTTTTTCCCCCCTCATACATAGGAAGATTTTACTAGTATGTGTCTTTTACATACTATGATATACTATGCATTTTACATATGGAGAAAAACAAAGAGGAAACAAAGCTTAAACTCCTAGTGCACTAGTGCCAGAGCAGTCCCTTGTGCACAGAACCAGCAGCTTAACTCCAAATCCCATGCTCTAATGAGCTTGGTGTTCATTGCACGTAGTGCCTGCAGGATTCCTGTTATGATTAAAAAAACAAAACAAACACAAACACAAACATACTACTCAGTCTTTTAACTTGGAGAAAAACTGAAACCACTGAGCACTTTTGTTCCATTAAAAAGAAAAAAAGTTTTGTTTTTTAAATCACAAATCTCTTTATAATGCAAGCTAACATTTTAGCAGCGCTTTGTAACAGTGTTTAAAATGGGCAATGGAAATAAAGGTTTGTTAGGCCTCAAATAATTTTAAAATAGGCTCTTTTTTTTTTTAATTTCACTCCTGGAAAAAATTAAATTGAATTAATAAAATTAAGACCAGTTCAGCTGAGTTTTTATAATTATGTACAACTATATTACATCATGGAAACGTTAAAGAAAAGCAGCACTTGAAGTTTTCACTCAAGGAAATTACATTTTAGATCTAACTGCTTTCCACCAGTTAATCTAAAATGTCACAGTTACTATGAATTAGTAGGTTGTACTGACAACGAATCAATCCACAGGAGAATCACTTAAAGAAGCTTCACCAGCATCTGAGTGAAGAAATAATTTTCTTTAAAATATCAGTATAGGGAAGCCATCCCAGATTTAAGATCGCCTTAAGATTTTTATAACTACGCAAGAGAACACCAGAGACTCAAGAATACTGCACTGGAGTTAAATCCTAACTTACTTCAACAGGCATACTCCAGTATTAGTGAATATGAAAAAGTGTAATCAATATGCTACAGCTTCTTCTGTCACAAAGACAACTGTTGACAAACTGAGCCCAGACCTAATTGTTTATAGGTGATGACTCTCCCAAACACACTCCTAAATTTACTTTTCTTTACTCAGAAGAAATTTACAATCCTAATAACATAACACAACTCTAACTGTATACTTTCAGATAAGTTGTCCTTTTTCTCCATAGCAGATATTGACTCTGGAAATAGAGAAGTCTGAGAAACCTCACTTTAAAAGCTTATTACCAAGATGTCTCTCTTACTACCCAAATGCTAGACAACTTAGAGTGGGGTAAGACCACGGAGTATCATACTCATAGTTCTGGGTAAGTAGAACAAGAATTCAGAACTGCTTTATTCTGAGCCACAACATCAATAACAATAATACAGAAATCCTAGGCTTGATTTTATAAACCACTAAAACTGAGAAGTTATTCCAGAAGTAGGAACTGCAACATTTATTTTGTTTTCACTACAAGCTATGAAAAAAGTGCAAATCCTGATAAATCTTTCTTCTTTAATTAGCATGCTTTACTTCAAACAATCTTCAGCTGTTCCTGGTCATCACCATTCTCAAAGATGTACACGACTCTAATAAGCAATGCTAGAACATTAGAAGGACATCCACACATCTCCCCTGTAACAATACAGTTCGGGGGGGGGGGGGGGGAATCAGTCTAGACTACTTGTTACAAATTTAGTCAAGCTGGTAGTTAGCTTTAAATGCTAGGACTTCAAAGAGACCTTAGAAATCAAAGGACTGCCTGAGAGCTATAGGTATTCTTTGAAGATGGGGAAAAGAATGTTGGCCCCCATCCTCTTATTGCAGCTAATCAAAAGGTCATCCTTTACTTATTAGAAAGAATTTTCCCCTTCTCTCATTTCAAAGAGGCACATATCTATAATGTTAGCTTTGCCTACCTTTCATTCACAGAAACTGCCCAGCATCTCGTAGAGTCTCCACCCTTGGAGATATTCAAAACTGAACTAGACAAGATCCTGGGAAACCTGCTCTAGCTGACCCGGCTTTGAGCAGGGAGATTGGACTAAATGATCTCAAGCGGTCCCTTCCAACACCAACTATTCTGTGACTCTATGATCTTTACTATCCAGTAGCTCTCCTTTATTCAAACAAAAAACTCTCAAAGTACACTTCTAATTATCTTTTGAAAGGCCTTAAAATAGAAAGGCCATACTTCATATTACTGATCTCTCATAGACAGCCTGGCAGTAAAGGAAAGGGGAAGGAATCAAAACTTAAACTAAATTTTTCCATAATATTCCTTTCTCATAACTTCGTTTTCTTCTTAAAAATGAAATAGAAAAAAAAAAACTGCAGTCAGATCACCTGCTTAAAAAAGTTATATCATAAACCACTATAAGTCAGAACTGTTTTAGTTCAAGGAACAGTTACAGCACCTGCTAAAGCTATACAGTTAACGGCAGCCAGGTCCTTTACACCAGAACTTCAACATGTGGTTTTGCAGTCATTCATTTTGTTGGGACAAAGATTCACACCATTAAGCAAATACCATATTACCCACATGTGATCTAGATCAGATGCAGGTATACATCTGCATTCACTGTGTCTAATCTACAGAACACAATATTAAGCTTATGTGACTGTGAGGAATGGAAAGACAAACACCAATCTAACAGACTTTAAGTCATCAGCATGCTTTCAATATGTTTTATTGGCTGAGTGCATTTATACTGGATCAGTGATTTGCTTTAAGTGGCCTCTTTTCTTTCCCTTCTTTTTCTTTTTGATGTAGTATTAGAAGCCTAGTGACTAAATTCACTGAACTGTTAAAGCAGTCTCAGCAGTCAAAAAAGAAGCAAAAGAATTTTTCCAACATTACACATAAAGTACTAAGCATAAGGAGAAATGCACCAAAATGCATCTCATACATCGCAGACACAATATGAAGAACCTGAGAGACATTATAATTATATTTTATTCTCCCTCTAGTCCATTTTCTTGTTTTAACAGCTAAGGAAAAATAAAACTATGTCCTAGAAACAATCTTTCACCTTGAAGGTTTTTTTTTTTTGTGGCACTACTTACCAACCTAAAGAAAACAAACAAACAAAAAAAAAACACACACCAAAAAAAAAAAACTTCTTCGGACATTCTATGAATACCTCTAAAGAGCCACCATCACCTACCCCAAGTTTTAAGGTAGGTAACCTTCTCCGCACTATTTATGTTTCTAAAATAAAGATGAGGTGCTGTTTTTCACCTGAGTAGGAAGAATTTGGCATACCATCAAGAAGCAGAGTTAGAAAAATACATTAGTTTCTTTTGTCCTAACATAAGAAATTAATTTTGTATGTACATGAAATCAAGATTATTCCAAAGGAGCAGGGGAGAGGATTAAGAGCAAAACTAAAATTTGACTTGCTCGACTGCCCATTATACTTGAATTAATTCCTTGCACCTTTCAGAAAGTATTCTTTAATCTATATTTTCAAAACACACATACACAGCTAACTCTTACGTTGGTAGGAAAGCAATGGCTTTGCACTGCTACCCACTAATAACATTTTGAAAGACAGACCCTCTTCCAGGTTTCCATTTTGACGTACTTACGCAGCATGGTCAGGAAACATAAGTTCAGCTTTGAAGTGTTAAAGCCATTCCTCAGTGAAAAAACAAACCAAAAAGCCAACCAAAAAAAAAAAGAAGATACTCAGCAGACGGTATAACTTCTTAGAAGTGATGACAATTATCTGGTTACAGTGCAAGCCATGCTAGCACAGACCCTTTAAAAGCCAAGATTTGAGGCCACTCTCCCCCCCCCCCCCCATTTCCTCTATTAATTCTAGAAACACCATCCCTGGAAAAAACATGCAAAGTTTCAGTTTTGGGGGTTTTGGTTTTTTAAAGAAAGTATAGAAAAATATTGCATTATACATTACCACCATACAACAATAAGAGAAAATATGCCCTCCCACACCAATTTCTACAAAAAAAGTGACCAGCTACCATAGTTAAGACTATAACCTTCTTTAAAAATCAGTCTCTAACAATATAAACACTGACACACTTTGCAATATACAAGAGTCAAGTAACTAGGGCATCTCTCTCCTTATACAGAGGAGGTTGCACAGTACATGTACTTTAATCAATACCAACTATCCACTTACTAAATAAAACATTCTTTATTTTCTCCAGACCAAAGCATAACTTTGTTTGCAGTACTATTCACTATTGTCACAGAATAAACATCAGATTCCTTATCGTTAGGCTTCCATATTTTGTGTTTTGTATAAACAATATAAAACTACACTGAGAAGTGTCCACTAGCACAAATTAAGCAAGACTTTAAACAAAAACTGTCCAGCCCATTAAGTCCTACAGATTAAAGTTTGAGTTCTTCTGTGGCTGTCGGACTAGAAACACAAAGGGAATGGTGCAACTCGACTTACAAGAGTTGATGATCCAAACTCCTGTTACAAGTTAACTTACTTCAGAGTAGCAGTGTTTTCACTCCCAAAATGAATATACTCCCCCTATCCTTATGCAGTATTCAGCTATCCTGTAGTTGACCTGGAGGAGCACCGCATACCCTCACAATCATTTCATTCACCTATGTGCACTTCCACAATTTTGTGCAAGGACATCAAAAACTCCATTGCTTTTATAAAAAGGAAAGAGTGGAAAAACTTTGCTAGTTTCTATAATCAGTTTGTTTGTTCAACACATTCTTCCCTGCCACAATTGAAAGTACATAATTACCACGTGGGGATGAGGAGGACTGCACAGCAGCACTTGTAATTGTACATCAATTAGAAAGGTCAGTAATGCAAAAAAGCTCAAAATTCCTGGCTATCCTCCCAACTCTGTATGTTGGAACACCACATTTTGTTTTCTCAGTTCTGTGCCAACGGGAAGAACACACTTATCCACTGAAGGACTTTCAGTAATATGGACTGATTTCAGCCTGAATAAAAGTATCGCTCAGCGTTAGCCTATGCTCTCTGCAATGTGGGCAAATTCTAAGCATGAACGCTTATATACTTTAGTGTATGAACAGTATTGTTGGTGAGACAAAAACCTCTATGAAAGATGAGGTAGGATTGTGCTACAGACACTATTAAAGTAGGATCTGCAGAACTGCAAGAATATAAGCTTGTGAAATGAAAACGTTATCCTCTCCTAAATTTGCAGGATAAAATTGCCATTGTATAGTTTGTATAAAACCCTGTAAACCTGTTACTCCCCTTCTTCAGATACCTTGTTTTACATCGTCTTGGTGCCTCTGGAGAATCTAATTACCAATACTATGCGATATGTTTTCACTGAAGTTGCACATATCTTGTTTCTCCTGAACACTGAAGTTAGGACTGTATCACATAGCAGGCGGAGATGCAAGGTGAAGTTACATGTTACTGCTTGCTCATACTAGACAGAGAAGATTCTAGCAACCATCTTCTCTCCTCTCATATATAACCCCATCTTTCATGAATTCTGATACTTGCCCAGCTCCAACTCACCCAGACAACTTGGAAAAAAAAAACAAGAAAACCAAAAAAAAAAATTTCTGCCAGGTTAATGAGTCGCACTGGCCTACTGCACAGCCAGACAACTCCCAGAAGTAGAAGCAGTGAAGGGACAGGACGGTCTGCCTAGGAGTGAGACCTCCTCTTTCCAGTAGCAGAGAGCCACTTTATTAGCTCTTTCAAAATGCAACCTCTATTTCCTGCCAAGCACATCTGAAAAAGAACAGAAGTACCAAGTTCCAAAGTCCTATTTTGCTCATAAAATTTTAATATAGAGAAAGACCAATGTTTCAAATCATTAGTGAATAACAGTATATACTATTTGAAAATTAATATTTATACTTGTTTTTTCAAAGTAATAAAGGTTCTCTATAGAATAAACACTAAAACCAGAACAACGACAGCAACTGATAAGAAAAGAAAATTGCAATATTTCAAATACCAATTTAAGCATATTAGTTAGAAGACAAGTGCTGCCTGATACCAAACTCTTTAATACAGTCCATTCCCAGATGTAGCAGGACAAAGATATTACCTTTAAAATTACCACTTCTCAGCTGAATGAGAATAGTCATGACTTACTGTCACTGGCCCTAAGATTAATACAGGATTTATGGCCAGCATAGCTGTCTGGGACTGAAAATCAGCTAATTAGACCAAATTAGACAGCTGTGGGCTTCTAAAAGAGAACTAAATGTAAGTCAAGGTGATTTGATCTGTAATCCTCCCTACATTTTCTGGATTTATTTAAATTATACAGAAAAACGCCATTCTAATTGTACCTTGTAATATCTGAAGTAATCACGCTCTTGCAGTTTCTGTATTTTGGGGAAGATCTTGAAAGTGTTGAAGTCATCGATGCTCTCTATGTCGCACAAGCAGTCATCTAGGACTCCTGTGAGCTATTAGAAAAATACATCAGATTGCATTTTTTGGTTAAAAAAATAAATTTTAACTGTAAAAATCCTCTAAAGAGGAAAAGGAACAAAACTAAAAAGAAATAACTGTGAGATGCAGTTCCATAGCAAATAACTTATTTCTCATCATTACAACACTCTGTAACTAATATGATACCTTACAAATCCAGAAATGGAAAACAATAGATCTTTACACTTTCTTGACTCCACCTCCCAGTGTAACACTGAGCCAACGTCAGTCAGGGATCAACAATTTTCACCCTGAAATTTGTTCTTGCGTAGATCTAACATACAGAATCCCCCACAAAATGAGCAGCAAGATTTTTCAAACCACCAAGACATTACATCAGCACAGAGAGCTGTGTACCAAGTACACTCCTACCAAATGCTCATTGGCTTCCTAGCTGAATTCCCTAAAGTACAATCATGCATTGTCACCCTAGTCTCCTATTCCTTCTCAGAGTTTAAGAAGATTCCAGCTAGTTTCTTCAGAGGCATAGGAAAAGGGGAATAAGTATTTTTGTACCCAACAAGTTAAAAACTTAACTGTGAAGTTTTACCAATAAATATTAGGAAAATCAGGTGCAGGCTTCTATATTCTAAGGCTGCAGATCTTTTTAAGCTGCTGTGAAACTACATCTGAGCTTCCAATGCCCTACGCCTTCTCTTGTGCCAGCACAGCACAGTGGTTCAAGGCACTGCACCAGCTTAAGACTACCACTACCAGAACAACTGCAGGAGAGCTACTGCCAGTGCAGGAGAGGAAACAGGACTGTGCAAGTGGGTAGAGAGGGCAGGCCCAACTTACATCAGCTTAAACTACTGCAAAACAGCAATCTGAAAGTGTCCTACGGAAAGTCTGAAATGCAGAGTGTGAGTCTATAAACATTCATATAAATTTCATTACATCTCATAAGCATAGCTTCCTATACAAATAAACAGGTTTTAAAGGCCTTTAAAGTATAACTTTAATTTCATGTTAATGCTTTAGTCCATGCCTGAGAGAAATGGAACCAAATGCTGTTAATTCTGGCTATTCTCAGCAAAACAAGTAATGCATCAACATACATGATGGCACAGAAAGCATTTAAAAATAGGGAGGCCTGTACACTTTATATCTTGAATGGGTTAGAAGATTTCTAACTATTAAAAGGTTATGTGTGAAAGGAGAAGAAATATATTTCATGTTTGTTTTTCCATAGATTTCAAGGCTAGATGTGATTATGAAATCATCTAATCTGTTTCATGCATGATAAAACATTCAATGACTTTATAGCATAGATACCCTTATATAACCAAAACCGTTGAGCTTGATGTAAAAAAAGGACACTAGAAAGTGGATTGTAAGCTTCTGCTCTTTTATGAAGCATAAAGGAAGCCTGGAAAGTGTTTCCCCCCCCCCCCCCTTTTTTTATGATATTTTTTCCCCTGAGAAAACGGAGAGGTGAGAGTTTGGCAATAAAGCGTTTTTAGTAGAAAATTCAGCTTTTATAGATCTTGCCTTTTCTGAGAGACTAAACAGGCTGTCACAGATCTGCAAATTAAACATCAGGGATGGCAATGAAGTGAAACTCATTTAAGAAAAGTAACTTTACCCAGACTGTTCCATGCTGTTATGTTTGCCATCATTAATATTGTTTAATTTCGAACCTGGACAAGCATCTAGAAAGATGACTGCTCATTTAAAGCTTTTCACAAAAGCCAAGAAAGTTCACAGTCCACAGAAGGGCCAATTTCAAAGTCGGAAGACAAATTTTCAAATTCTTGATACTTCCAGAAATAAAATCCACAGAGATTTTAATCTAGGAAGATTTTGCAAAAAAAAAAAGTTCAGATTTTCTTATCAGTCACAAATAGGCAGAAATTCATTTTGTCATCTTTACATGTAACACTCTACCACAAAAAAAAAAAAAAAACTATTCATCCTAATAAAAATCTCAAAAAAGATAACTAGGAACAAATTGCTCAAATAGTAAACTGGATAAACCATACGTGAGGAAAAGAATTCATTAAGCTGGAAGAAGTGTGGCAAAGATCTCAGAAACTGTATTTGGACTCAGAAGATAGAGTAGGAAATTATTTTGATTACCATCTCACGAAGCTATCCACTGCCTACAAAAACATTTTTACACTATGTATTCAAAACTGAAATGGGAGCTTCAGGGGAAAACCGTCCAAACACACATATAGTCGTTATAAAAAGTGTCAAATCTCTATGAAAAAATACAAGCTGTAGCTGCTGTATTCAACTAAGATTGCACACTAATGAAAGTTGCACCTTGGCAGATGTTTCTCATAAAGTGCTGATCCTGAGAAAATCTTACAAAATGCACTGCAGCTTACTCAGAAGATTATAAAGAGCCAAAGATAAATCCTCTCCCAAAACTAAAAGAGGTCTAAGAAATTTTAAAGAGAAAAATTAATTTAGAGTTACAAGAGCAAGGAAATGAAGCTCTTAGTTTCTCGCAGCTTCTCAAAATTGAAGCAGTTAGCTCGCTGTGTATACAAAATAGCAAAAACAATGTTGCCTTTGAAAGCATGAAATAGAAATAAACACCACTATATATGTACCAAAGCATAATTTATAAAATGCTTTGACAGCACATATGAAATGCCAGTTCTGAGCAACAGAGGAGTCAGTTCAGTACAGACTAAAACAGCAGCAGCACAGGGTTCAAATGTCCCAGTTAGAGCTACTTTACTGTTACTGTAATCTTCAGTGCTCTGACTTGCCAAATGACAGAATACTCTAAAAAGATACAGAAAACTGTTTCATTTTTAATCAGCACTAGGATCCTCCAGGGAATTCTTTGTTACACTACAGACATCAAAATAAGAACAATGTATTACACGATTAAAACTAGTTGTTAAGCAAGACTTGTTTTTTTAGTCATACAATTAGTATTTTGCCTTCTTTAAACTGAACCATACCAGCTAACTTATTTCATAAGTATAGAGCCAAACTCTAGTGTAAGCTATCATAACCTTTGTTACAGTGGCAAATATCAAGTTTATTTACGATCAATTAATTATTTTGAATTCTATGGTAAATTCTAGAAACACTAACCTGCTACAACCAAAGAGAAGTCAGAAGACAGCTGCTATTCCTTCGGCACTTCCAATATGCTTATCAAAGCATTTCTATGAATTGTCAAACCTGGTGTACCCTTGTATAGATATCAGAGCTGCACTGGAAGTGTTAAACGTCTAATTCACCTTCTCCAAGTTAAATCAACCTTTTTTTAATAAAAGATCAGTATCCAACCTCCACCAATTTCTCCTTAAAAGATCTGGAAGGAGAAATGTATATAGCACTTCAGCACTAACAAAAACCTGCATAAGTGCATATACTAACAAGCAACATACTTACATCGACAACCTTTTTAGTGTTACCAGGTTGTTGTACTGTAATTGCTTCAACATACCCTCCTTAGAAGGAAACCCGGGACATCTTTTGTTCCTTCATGTTTTACTTTGCAATAGTTGCAGAAGGAGAGAAAATAAATAGGTACTATGACTCTTGAGAACTAATGGCTAACTTATTTTTTCTCTGCACAAATCAAACTGAAGTTTAAATGCTGAATACAATATATGAATTTTATGAAAGAGCAACAATGAATCTCTCTCTCAGTACTCCTAGGAAAACCACATGACAGTGCATTGATTATTCCATTAAGAATCTCAATAAAAGAATTCCACGTTATACTAACACAGCTACTAAAACTCTTAAAAAAAAAAAAAAGAGAGAGAGAGAGAAAGAGAAAGAGAGCGAGAGCGAGCACGTGAGAGAGAAAATCATAAGTTATAACAAAAAAAAAATACTGCAATAAAAAGCTATCTATGCTAGGCTACACTCTCCCTTGGATGGTCACTTACAGTATGGCAGGTTATTAAACAAACCAGAAATCTAAAAAAAAAATAAAATAAAATAAGAGAAATAATCAGAAACACAAGACACACTTGAACCACGTGGGTATTATTTCATATTTTCATATCAACTCACTCTAATGTCTTTGGCCCAGCTAAAAATCCTTCCCTACTTGACACCAGCTATTATAATTATTATGGACGTACTGCTGATGAATACTAGGCTCCCACCTACAGATACTTCTTCTGAAGCCATGAGGACAACTTACAGAAAGAAGGAGCATTCTTACCCTTCTCTGTCCCACAGGTAACCAGACACAACCTAAAAACATACTGCATTGAGTGGCCAAGCCCAGGCATTGATATCACCATGAGAACATACAGCCATCGACTTCTGCAGGACACAGAAATTTCTGCCTAAAGGCCAAGGGCGTGATCCACCACAGCGCTCCTGAACGCAACGCTTCACAGACTGCAAGCGCTCTTACCTGGAGCAAACTCCTCCGTGTAACTGAACCGTTATATAAAGGCACTACCAGTATCCTGCACCAATCAACTACTCCAGCGCTCCCTCTAGAGCCGTGGACGGCGGGGGGCTCACAGCCCGCAGACCAGACCAGACCCCCAGCCACCCTCCAACGGGCCCGGCAGCACTTCAGCGCAGGACAAGCCCAGCCCCGCGCCCGACCCCAGCGAGCAACAAACCGCACGACATCAGGTAGGAGCCGGGGTGAGGGGGCTACAGGCTTCAGCGAGGGGCTCCCCCACTCCTCCACCGAGGAGGAGGCACAAGACACCGCCTGAAGATGCGCTCTCCCCTACGCCTCTCTAGGGCGCCCGCACCGCCTCCTCCAGCCCCAGGGCCGGGGAGGACCTCAGCCCTTTCTCCCTTCAGGAAGGGGCCCGCGGCCCGACTCCCCGCCGAGGAAGAGCGTTCCTGCACGGCCACGCTGCCCCCCGCCCTCCTCCCCCACGAGGGGACCCTGCCGCATCCTCCTACTCGCCCTCGGCTCCCACCTGGGCCTCCGCTGTCAGGACGCAGCTGAGCACGGCCAGCAGCCGCGCTGCCAGCACTGTCCTCGCCGCTGTGCTCCGGGCGGCGCCGCCGCTGCCGCTCATGCTGCTCCCGCCGCGGCTGACGGGGGAGGGGGGCCCTCGCCTCGCTGCGCAGCCGCCGCCGCCGCCGCCGCCGCCGCCGCAGGAAGCACACGGGCGAGGCGAGGGCCGGCGGCGGCGGCTCCTCTGGGTGCTGCCGCTCCTGCCCGCGACGGGAGCCGTCGGGCGAGGGCGCCGCGCTCACCTCAGCCTGCCCGCGCGCTACTGCCGCCGCCACGGCACGGCACCGACGGACGAGCACCGTCCTCTCGCGCAGCAACCGCCGCCGCGGCCGCCCAACCGCCCGCCGCGCGGCGGCACCCTGGGAACTGTAGTCCGCGCGCGCACCGCCAGCCGCCGCAGGGCGCCGGGCGGGGCGGGGCGGGGCGGGGCGGGGCGGGCCCAGCGCGGCGCCCAATCGGAGAGGACCACGCGCGCCTCCAAAACAAGCAGCGAGTGAACGGCCGCCTCGCGCGCGCGCGGCGGGCGCGGGGGGAGGGGGCAGTGCCCGCCCGCCGGCCGTGAGGGGAGGTGCGAGCGGCCGAGGTGGGGGGAAAGGGCGGAGACGACGGCGGCGAGAAGCGCCGTCCCCCCCCCCCGGCTCGTCTGGCCGGTGCCGGTAACGAGCCGCGGGCCGGGCCGGGCCGCCCGAGCCGTGCGCTATGTGGTTGCGCTGGGAAGAGGCGGCGCAGCGCCGGGAAGTTCAAATGTCGGGTGGCCCAGGCGGGGCGTCTCGCTGGCGTAAAGAGCAGATCTAGAGACTTCGTGTCCTGCTGCTGCTGCAAAGTACTCAGAGGTCCAGTAGTTGGCCTTTTTTTTTCTTTTAGGTTAAAAAGCCCACTTCTTTCAGCACAGTTTATTTCATGAGAAGTCATTTATAGAGGCGGCAGCGTGTATTTTTGTTAACTGCAGGACGCACACGAAGATAGGAAACATGTTTCAGCCTTGTCTAATTTTCTTGTTATCTGCTTCCCTTGAGACCGAGGCTGAAAGTTAACGAAAAAGCTATAGACTTTATCCATCCACTGGCTTTTAATCTTTTATTTTTGCAGTTGTAAGCCCTTACATTTGTTTTCAGGATAGGTGCAGACTACTGCACAGCAAATTGGAGCCTACAGACAAGAAGGAAGTGCTTTCATATTAGCTAGGCTAATGAAATACTGAATTGCTGTGGAAAGAGGCAGTCCCGTTCCCCTCCCCCTCCTCCTGCAGGTTCCCCATCCCTTATGTCTGAGCTAGCAACCCTGCAGTTAGCTGCATGGTAAATCAATTCAGCTACCTGTTTTTTTGTTGTTGTTGTTGTTGTTTTTTCCCCACGGACAGTTTTCTGCCAGAGCAGCCAGCTGAACTGATTCACTCTCTGGCTGCTTGATCACTGGACCTGATCCAAGGGAAGTGGCAAGAGAACATACTCTGGAAGGAACAAAAGAGAGTAGGACCATCCCGTCCAGTGGCTGCTTGCTGTTAGATAAGTTTTGCTACCCCTAGTTTGTTTGTTTTATTTATTTATTTTATTTTATTTTTACTGACTCCTTAGCTGTTAATAAATTGAAAGTTACTCTGCTACATCAACTTAATTTGTCTAGCTTTGCTATACTAATAGCATGGAACTGATCTAATATTGCTATCATTGCTTCTTTTCAGTTCCTTTGAAAATGCTAAAGAACCAGCTCAGGAACAATCTTTTGCTCTCACCAGTTAAAAACGTGGCTGTAATTCTCCTCCAGAATTGCAGAAGTTCACATGCGTGAAAACATTATTGTTACACCGATTTCCTGTGCAGGGTTGCTGGAATTATGATTCTCTTTCAGTCCATCTACTGACACAGGTCCTTTCTGATACCCTCTCACTTAGAAGAGAATACTCTTTACTGGAGCATGGAGACAAGCTTTACAGTCAGGGCAGTTATTTCTGATAGCTTAAAATATTTTAGATTGACCATTATTATTTACTTCCAAGCTAATTCAAATTAGTTTTACATTTTCTTCATCTCTAAGTGTCAGTATGTCATAGGTTTTTGCATTGCTGAAACTGGCTTGAAAAGATGAAGATTTCAAAGCTATGAGTTCAACAGTCCACGAAATGGAGTAAGAAGTAGCTTTATAGTTTGGTCCCAGAGAAAAGATGTAATACTCCTTCTTTTCCCCTCTAAGAGTATAAGCGGCAGACATACAATTTGGAAACAAGGATTAAATTAGAATCCGTTCATTCATTGCAGCTTCAGGAGACCAATACCTTTACTAGAGAACTGTGTAGGAAAAAGTGGCAGAACAGCTAATGCTAATGTTTACATTGCCGTGGCTGGCTTTCACTGTCAGTGCTCCATACTTTTATTGCAAGTGGTTTGTACTTGTCACAAAGTTACTGTTTCTTTTTGGCAGATTCAGATGAGTTCACTGTATTTAACTTCATTTTATAGCTTTGATTCTGGAACACAATTTGAATAATGATTTATGTATATATAAATATGCACACTTGCACTGCATATAAGACTACATTTAGTATATGCAAATTAGGTGTAAACCATCATATTTCCCAAGTCATAATGTTCACTCAGCTGTCAATTCAGAACATTTTATGTTAGTTATGGAGAGTATTTTTTTAGCTTCACCTCAAACAATCTAATCCTGCTTGCATTGAAAATCAATGAAAGCTTAGTTTCTGGCTACAGTAGCAGCAGTATAAGAATTTGGCTGTAGAAATGTATAATGAATAATTTTAAGATGCAAAAAGTGAGATTAATTCTTTATATACATATATATTCTCTGTTATATCAGACCTGAATTTTGCTCAATACAGTGTTTAAACTCTGCAATGTCCTTTATTGTACTTTATGTTTTAGTGTTTACTTCAATCTATGAATGCTATTTTGCCAGTGGTGTAAAATGGAAAAAAAAATTATCCTAATGTAGACAATACCTTTGTGAAATCAGTTTTAGGAAATCCTAGCAGAAGAAGCAGTCTTGCAATTGCCAGCAACCGTAACGGTACCTACTAAGCCTGTTTCTTTTAAGGGAATTTGCCCTGATGTTAATATTATAACTGGGGTTGAAGACAAGTCTTTACTGGGAAAAGGGATAATCGTGTCTTCTGTCCAAATAGTTTACAGCATCCTGGGTTCATGAAAACAGTCTGGTATAGATATTTAATTTTTCAGTGTACATGCATGTAGTCTGGCATAGGAACAAGTATCTTTTCTTATGTGATTTCATAATATGTTGAAAATCTTAAGTTTAATTTGCAAGCTCTGACATTTTCTTTCTACCTGCAAGTAAAGAAAGCCCTGAAGGCAGGGCAACTGCAACTATTCCTCTGTACTAGAAAATAAGCCAAACATTAAATAATTTACATCGGAGTCACCTCTTCTCCGTCCTAACGCTATTCTCTAAAGGGGACACAGATCTGAGTGCATACACAGTAACAGCCAGCCATATAGACAATCAGCTTGCAATTACATGGACACCGTGGCCAAACTTGCCTTTGGTCTGCGGTGGGGGGCATAGCAGGAACTGGAACTGGTAAGGCCTGCTGCTTTACTTGTGGTAGCCCTGTTAGTGCCCTACGGTCAGCTTTTTATTTGCCAGAATCCAACTCATACGCTCTGGCTGTACGTAGAATTCAAGATCTGTGGTCAGCAGCTATGTAAAAGCATATCTTAGAAATTATTACAGATGAATTTAAGCAGCCAGTCAAGCAAAACATAAATGGGTGGCTTCACATTTCACTTTAGGAGAAGCTTGGTAAATCACAGCTGCTTTGTCAAGTTCATGAACTAGATTTCAGTAATCTCAGACGTAGATTTCTGGAAAATTTTTGCCCTTGAAACTTTTGCCTTTATTTATTTTTCCAAATTAACATTTGAATGACTCCTTTCTAAAGTTAGCAGAGTAAACCATAGGAATCAATACGTCACAAATTCCTCTGCAAGTTTGGCAAACAGCAGCTGTGGGAGTGCAGTGTCTGTTGAGCAATAGGAACATCCTGTGGTAGTGTAGTTATGACAGTATGAGGATGTAGCAAGGCAGAGCTGTAGGCTGAGGTAACAACTTTTACTAAATCACCTGATGCAAGTACAAAAAAAAACCCAGACAAGTTCTGGGGCATGTGAGTTCTGTGGTTTGTCAGGCCTCTTACAACTGAAGGGCTTGCAAACCCAGAAACTTCTCTATTTTTTCCAGCATGTCATGCGTCCTATTAAAAGTAACTGTATTTCCTTGCAAGTCATGCTTCACATAATGTGGTATTCTCACCTACTGATACCTACTTAAAACCACAATATACTCTCAAGACTGAGGCGAGTGTTGCTAATAATTTTTGAAAGATACCTACAGACGTCTAGCCATCAAGACACGTGACAAGGACTGTGGCCTGTCAATGGAAAGGCACCAGGTCAAATTCATAACAGTGAAAAAAGGGCAATTTTTTAATCTGAAGATTGCATACAGCAAGATCTTCACAACAAATAAAAACAAGGAAGAAAAAAGATGGAATACAGTAAAAATAATAGCAAAGTATAAAGAGGGAATACATTAAAAAAAGGTTTTGTAGATGGTAAAAAAATAATTAAAAATTTTAGTAATACACCTGAATTCCTGATTCCTACGTTTTGTACGTGTGCTATTGTTGAATGTTAACAAACTGCATTATGTAGTTAGTGTATGACTGCAGCTCCTACTCTGATGCAAGAGTACAGGAGCAAAATAGTCTCTAATGCCTTATTGTGGTCCCTTTACTACCTATGCTTTTTGAAGCGGAAATATCAACAAAGAAATGACTCTACTAGCTATTAAACTTCTGAATATAGCAGGTACATATATGAATATAGCAGATCAACATAATTAGTCTGGTTTCTGAAAGATTCGAAATTTATACGTTTGCACTCTGTGTGCGTGTGATTATCTGTCAAAACATTTGGTGGTGAGGAAGAGGTCTCAACTAAACTATTGCATACTTTATGAAAACAGGCAGACAGGCAGGGAGACCCTAATAACGCCCCCGCAGAGGGATACGCTGCAGCCTGAAGCTAACCGTGTTAGGCTCAGTTTAAATACACCAATCTAGAAAAAGCATGATTTTGTTTCTGTGGCTCATGGAGCTTCTTGTTTGACTTAGACACTTACAGCACAGCCACTGGGGTGGTAGGAGCGTTCCCTGATCATGCAGTCCTGTCAGACAAAGAGATTGTCCACAGGCTTACATAGGAGGGTCCAGATGTGTATCATTTCTTATATTTTCTCCGTTTTTCTTAATTTTGTTTCTGTCAAATAAATGTCTAAACCATGACACTCCCGTAAAGCTATAAAAGAACAATATAATTATCAGCAAAGAAAGTAATTTAATTTTTAAGCTGATGGTTAATTATTCCTACGCTAAAACATTCTCAAAATTTTAAAGAACTGGTCTAGCAACATATTGAAGCTGCCAACAGTTGAAAACTACAGAAGGATACCTGAGCAAGAAGATAAAGGCACATATCTTCTAACGGTTGAAATACATTAGGGATCGAGAGTTGATGTTAAAACAGAGAAGTATTTTGCCCAATAAGAAAGAACTTTCTCACATACGAATGTTTAAAATGTGTATAGCAAAAGAATGAGGAAGAAAAAACAAGATTTTTAAATGACAGTGGCAGGCCCGCAGTTGCTGTGATTATCAGCAGCCCCTGCCTGTGAGGGGAAGACTGTTCCACCATGTTAGTCAGAGCGGCATTCGTGATCTGGAGCAGTAGTTCTCCTTTATTTCTGTGGGAAAGAGCCTTAGATGATCAGTTAGAATAATATGTAATGCCATTTTGCAGAGTCAGAAGTAATATTTTGCTGGACAGGACTACGTTGTCCATGGTCTAATTTGCAGCCTTTTGTTCAGATGCTGGGAAGCTCCTTGCTGACTATGGGTCAATTGTTAGTTCAGACAATGAACTAACTGGCTATGTATTACCAGATAATTTGTAACTCTCTGAGAACTGTCTCTGTGCTGAAAGGTGGGTTTTCTGGATGGGGCCAGGGAGGGGACAAGAAGAGCAAGTGCGTCCTTTTTTTTAAAAAACATTATATGAAAATGTTTGGTCTGGATTCAAGCACAATTCTACAAAATCCTGAACTCTTCAAATTATCATCAGCTAACACTGAATTTAGCTTCTTGCAGGGCTGTGGCAACGCAAGATATAAATGGCACTTAAGTGTAGAAATTTGATTAGAAAGTTAATACACTGTTTTAGAGAATTCCATTATTTAAATTTATCTAATTCCAGTGTTTAATTTTTATAATTACTTTATCCAAAGTAGTTGCTGGTTTTCTTGACTGATCAGTTAAGTAAGTAACAAACAGTGATTTCTGTATTTCTCATTAAAGCCATGATACAAGAACAGGCATGTAAAGGCCAAATTAAACTGTCCTGTTGACAGTACACTGAAGATATTTGCATGTAATTGCAGCATCCTCCAATTAAGTACTAGGAATAAATTGTTAAATTATGATGACTAGCCGAAGTTTTGAGCTAGTTATGTTATCTAGAATATTGACCTCTTTATTATTAAATTCTAGTATTTTAAAGGGTACTTTAAGAATGTGTTTAAAAAAATCTATTTCAAATGTAAAAGCTAATGTGATTTACAGATACACTTTTATAAATACATTATTATAAAGAATTAATCAGTTTTAGCTGCTGGCACAAATGTTCTGCTCAAATTATTTTGTTATTGTCTACTAAAATTATTTTTGAATCCCAGTGTAAGAAGATTTTAGGGTGTAAATTATGGGAAGAGTAAAGGCCACATTGATGGTCAAACCTGGCTTAGCCCCCAATTCCAATACCCTGTGAATATTTTGAAGGATCTTAATGGATTTTATATAGGTTTTTATATAGATTTTATATGGATTGTTCATATATTTATCCAAATCCATAGTCATTAACTTCATCTGTCTCTGAGGTTAAGACCGGTAGTCTTCCAACAGTGTACAGAGGCAATGTATACATGGCCAGACATGGCATTTGTTTTATTGAGGCGTAATTTTGGCAAGTTTAAAATCCAGAAAATTCTTAGTTCTACCATGGCTTTATGATTCATTGCATTTATAGCAGAGGCTCCAGTTATTGCTCCAGCATTTGTGTGGATCTGTGTTAGTAGGAATACATTTTCTTTTCCCTCTGAATCTCAACCTGATTATTCATCACCAAAAACATAGTGCCTCTAAGGAAATCTTCCAGGGAAGCATGTAGAATCAGCAAGTTTTATTTCTAATTAGACTCAAGGTTACCCTTTTAAGGTAAGAAATGGTTCCGTTTTCTTGGAATGAGTTTCAATAGTAATGTGCAACCAATTAGAGTTCACCTGTACCATGACTCAAATTTATGTGCCTGACAAAAACACTTCTCCTTTGTTTTTTTTTTACCCATTATGAATGATGGAAATATTAGTGACCTGGTAGCTGTAATGTGGAGATTAAGCTCTGTGTGTGTGTATGTGTGTGTGCGCACGCATGCATGTAACTCAATGGCAAATCCTCCATTTATCTTAGCAGCTGTCTAAAAACACTAAACACTAAAATTCTAGATATTAGTGAAAAGTCAGATAGCAGAATGAGCCACTGCATTTAATCTAACTCTGAAAATAAGAGCAATGTAATCTTTATCACTGATTTTGAGATTTGTCAAATGCATGAGATGTTTTTAATGCTTCATGAGCCAAAGGCTGCTTTCAGTGACACTGGTGTAATTCAGGCCCCTAAACTGGAACTCTTCCCCTGCAACAGAGTAGAATTTGGCTATAGAGTAACCACCTCAATGCAAGAGTGTGGTGGCTAGCAAACATAGTCTGCCTAACGGTAAACTAACCTAATTCAGTTACATTGGTTTCTTTTGTATGTGCCTGTACACTAAACAACAATACACGGTATTTCATTTTTTAGAAACTGATTCAATGCGCGGACCCCATGAAAACAACCTGTATTGCTTTAAACGTATTGAAACCTGAAGTGAGAGAATCTGCTAGAGACTGGGCTGACGGGAACAATGGGGAACTCGAGCAATTACATTAAAAGATTTGCCGTCATCATGGTGTTGGAAACGCCTTCCAGTGTAAGAGGATGAACTTTATAAATATCTCAAAAAAAAAAAAAAAAGTCCAGTTTCTGATCGCCGCTCCGCAGCGCTCGCGTGCTTAAGCCCCGTCCCTGCAGCGTGAGCCACGCGGAGACGCAACCCAAACCCTTCCCCGCCGGCTCGCCCGCCCGCCCGCCCCTACCTGCGGTGGGGCCGCGCCAGGAAGGGGGCGGCTCCGGGCGCGGCGGCGGTTCCGGGCACGTCGGCGGGCGCCGCACCTCCTCGCCCAGCCGCCCGCCGCCGCCGCCCGGCCGCCCCATGGCCGCGCCGCAGGACCCGCCGCCCCCAGGTGAGGACCCGCCGCCGGGGCTCCCCGCTCCCGGGCAGCCCCGGCCCGCGTTGAAGCGGGTTGTTAGCTGCTTTCTCCCCCCCCCCCCCCCATTAAGCTTGGCAGTAATTATTTATCATGTGCTTCTCTGGGTGCGATTTAGTGCGACTTGCCTTGTCAAGCCCGCGCCGGTGTTTAGCATATTAAGTTGTACTTGCTAACAGCCTTTTGAAAAGCCTTTTTTTTCTTTTTTTTTTTTTTTTTAATCTCGGACTTTAAGTGGTTAGCAAGCCAACACGCTCTAGGTTACACGGCTAATGGCACACAGGAATTTGAGTACCTAGTACCAGGTGTGCCAGTCGGTGTTTTTCCTGCCAATCTGCTCTGGCAGTGATGGGATTCGAGTATTTAACAGCAAACAGAAAAATACTCAAGTGCTGAGAAACTTAGTTTTAGATTTATCAAAGAACTGTAACATAACTTGCTCTGTTTCCTCCTCATACTCAAATCTGAAACTCGTGTGCCGCTGGTCAAAGTACCATTGTTTTTGGTTTTAATCAAAGGGTCTGTCTGTATTAACGTTTGTATTGGCGAGATCCCTTTGAATCGTACTAAACTGTGCCATTGCTGTGAGTGCCCTGCCTTGGCGTGAGGTCTTACATGCCTGTAGTGGAATTACGTAAGGAAGGTAGGCCTTATGTGCTTCACTGGCGGCTGGTGGCGTCCGGGGAGCGTTGCCGGGAAGAGGCTCTGAGAGAGGGGATTACTGACTCTGCTGCGCGGTGTGTTGTGAACCTCCTCCTGCTTAAAGGCCAAATATTCTGAGTTCTGTGAGATGCGCCTTCAAACTTCCTTCCCGTGGGACGATGAAGGACAGATGTGGGACTGGGACTTTGAACATGTGTGTGTGTATGTATATGAGTTGACAATGTTCAAGCCATGTTTACTCTGGTAAGGGCACACAGCCCTGCTTCCCCTGTAGAGCAGCAGAGTTGAACAGGGAGAAACTGTGGTGAAAAGCACAAGCCTCATGCTCCTGTCACAGACCGGTTATACTGGCCAGGCTCAGGCAGAAGAGCTGCAAGGACTATTGGGCAGCCAGCATGCAAGTGCCGGGCTGCTAAAAGGAGCCTTGGGAGCAGCTATTGAAGCTGACTGACATCAACCAGAGTCAATTCGCATGCAATTCCTGGCGGAAAAGTGAGGAAGTAAACAGAGGCCGGTGGTAGCATGCTATCAGTGGGGAGTGATGGTGGGAGTGCTTTTTGGGGGGGGAGGGATACTAGAAAAAGAGGTTATCAAGCTGTCTGTCAAAGTAACTGTCAAATCTGCACTGAATAGTCAATCAGATGATATCTGTATTTCTTTTCAGCCTTTAAACATGCACAACTGGATGTTTTCAGTTTGCAATAAACAGAGAATTTTCCCTTCCTGCGGTTTGAAAAAGCTCTTGCATCCAGCTATATGAAATGAGTTACACAATGCTTTGGGAGATGTGTGTGGGAAAGAGAGAGGGGACATGGTATTTTAATTGCCTTATTCGCAATTAAATATTAGGTCTGTGGTTCTTAAATTATCTACCAACTATCAGTGTTCAGCAAGACCATGGTGAATCATTTGCAGCCAGTACCTGGAACCTTTATGCTCAGGTGCAAATATTCGCATGCATACATGCCACCTGCAGAAAATGTCGGGAGTTGGTAGCGCCCTGCAATGTAAAAAACAGGGAAATTACTAGAATAACAAGAGGGGAAAAAAAGAGGCATAGAGAAAGAAAGATAGTCTGTAAGTATTATTTTGAGAGGAATGCTAAGGAAGAAATATGTAAAGTCAGTGAGTCACAATTACTGTGTTTCTGTGGGAGATTGGGAAAGCAGGAGTCAATTAAAGCTCCCATCCTGTGCCCCATCTCTGCTTGTGAGGTCAATCTGGGATCTGTCAAGGCCTCGTTCCAAATAGCTGCAAGCTCCAAGCTCCTTCCACTTGTTCCATGCTTCCCTCTGAATTGTGGAAAGTACCAACCTTGCAATGTACCTTGGCCACGTCTTGGATGTGTAATAGCAGATAGAGGATGGAGCCTTTAGGAGCACGACAGTAGCCACTAAAACTCACCAGAGCATGGACCTCTTGAGGGGCCTGCTTTAACCTACATTAAGGCTCCCCTCAGCAGGGCCAAAGAAAGATTCCCCCCCCTCCCCCCCCCCCCCCCCCGCGCGACAAGAATCCATGCAGCCATAAGGCTTCTGAATAAACTGATGATACGATGTCAATTACTTAATATTTCTATTAACTAGTTGCTTTGTTGCTATATGTTGCTAAAGGTTGATGTGTTGCTGTGTTGCTATAAATACTTGGTCAGAGATGAATTAAAAATACATGGACGGCAGTCATACAGCTCTAAAGAGCTAATCAGAAGAACAAACAGAAGTTAATTCTAACTAAATATTGAAAGGCACTCTTTAGAGTTATTTTTGTAAGGTTAAGTATTGTGCTACTTCCATTTGACTGGCTATGGAGTTATTCAATGACATTACCTAGAAAGTCCAGCAAGTTGTTGCATGTTGATACTTCTGTGGTTCAAAACAAGATTTGAAACTTAAGCTTCACATACAGTGTTCTCCTAAAGTGATAACTACTGGCAGTGATAGGTTATGATGCTCAGTGGAAAGCAGCAGCACTAAAGGGAATTGAGATGCATGCTTTGCCACTGGTTTGTTGGGTCTTTGCTGATAGTGGAAAAATGGTGAAACTTGGGATCTGTGGGCTGGCATTGGAGGGAAGTGTGGCTTTGAGAGTAGACAGCCTTCTGCCTTTTCCTGCCAAGGTTTTTCCCCTTGGCATGTCACCTCCAGCCTGTTCCTCCCCTAGCTCCGTTCCTGTTTCTTCCTTACCAGTGGCTTCTTCTCTTTGCAGCCTATTCTTTAACCTGAGTTTGTCCATATTCTTCCTCATCATTCCTGCCACTCGTTTTCTTAATATGCTCTTGGAGAAAGCAATATTCCTTTTTTTTTTTTTTTTCCAGGTGATCATGTGAGGCACAGAGCATGAGACTGGTCTGTTAGCTGCGTAAGAAGTTTTTGACAGCATGGGGAAATGAGCCTGTGCCTTTAGCGGGTCCAGCCCCTGGGCCATCTTTTTTCTCTTATCATCCCCCTCCACCCTAGAGCTTCTCAGTGCCTTTCCAGTAGCCCTAATTTCTCCTTCCCTGGCTTTTCTGACCTGGACTATCACACCACAATCCCAGGGTTCCTCCTGAGGCGCTTCACTCTTTCTGACTCCTGCCAAACAGGCCAGCTCCCCTTTCTTCATCCTTGTTTCCTGGTCTCAGCTGGCTCCCAGGATGTGCTTCTTCTGCACCTGTCCTTCACGGGGTGGGCTCTGCAGTTAGCTATGGCTCCCCCTGCCCCAGTTCCCCTTCCAGTTCCTTTGCAGTTCCCAGTTACAGTTGCCGTGTGCATTCTCCGTTTCTGGTCCTGCTCTTATGCCATGCCTTACTCTAGCTTATAGTCTTTTCTCGTATCCCAGTCTGACTCTTACCCACTCTGCATTTGAGTTGAGGAGCGCGTGGTGGGTTTTGTTGTCCCTTGCTGTCAGGGCAGGCTTTCTTTAGGATGTTATGTTAATACCATGTTCCTGGAGCAAGGATTTAAAACTTGGTAGAAAGGTCTTCCGTTAAAAGGATACAGTTTTCTTTTGCTTAGGGGCGGATGCTCTTCTGTAAATGTTTTTCCAGGCTCTTTACTGCAGTGTGAACGTGTTCATCTGAAATTTTGTAGACCTCCCCCATGTAAAAATCTCCGTGGAGTCTGTGCGCATGGGATGCGCTCAACCCTTGTAGGACTGACCCCTCTGGCTATGCGCCACCTGCCTGGAGAACGTGTGTGGTCTTTCTGCAGGCGCTAGTGCTCAGCACCGTGCTTCCTATAACTTCTGCTCCGGGAAAAGAGGGGGCTAGGCACCGGACTTGGCAGCCGGGAACTGCTACTCCTGGGGCTGCATCGGGGAACCCTGGAGCTTTTTCTGTCCCTCCACAACCTATGTTTTTTGTTTTTAGGCCTGTTTCATGGTGCAGTGATGCTTTACCTTGTCACTCTTGTTTTGAGTTGATTTCATAGGAGTAGGCCCAAAAGTAAAATCATGCTAAATGTGAGTTGGTTACAATAGTGTCTGTGCAACTTCACTGCTATTTTGAGGCTCAGTGTTTATACTGTGAGTTTTGTAATTCATTTTTGGGACTAACTGTATTTTAAAATGCACTCATTTCTGTATTTGGGAGAGGAAGATAATCACCTCATATTTGTTTCAACCACCCCCTTCTGGTAGAGGCAGAAAGAGCATTTAAGTCGTTCTTGTAGTAAGAATGAGGCCTTCCAGAATGAGAGTGACAAAAATGCTAATGCTACTACATCATATTCAAGAAAATGATACTTATCAGCAGAAGAGATCCTCCTTGCAGAAAGGAAGACATTAAATTGGAGGAGGGGTGCTGTGAATCCTGGCTTCCGTACGAGATTTGTTTCAGATCCCCTGTGTAATTTTGGTCAGTGCTCAACTAATAGTTAGCCCTCAGTGCAGAGGGGATGAAATTTAATGACTCATCTGAAAGAGCTTTGAAGGTTTGTTGTCGTATTTTTTTGATGTTAATGTAATTGAAGTTTATGATTCTATTGTGCAAATAATTAATGTTTACCTCAAATATGTTTTTATTAGGTTTTGTACTGCAATGCGCTGTTTATTTTAATATTATTTTGTGTTGCAGTGGATATATTTACTGTTTGAATTACTGCTTTAAGGAAGAACAGAGTGGTGCTGTTTGGAGGAAAAGACATTTTTTAGCTGATTTGCCAGATTCTTTCTTTATTGTTGAATTGTTTTGTGATTTTTTTTTAAAATTATTTTTATTAAAAATTACGTCAAACTTTCATTTAAGTCTATCTTTCATCAGCTCAGAATTGGGTGTCCTTGTTGCATGCAGTTTCTTATCTACCAGCTAGTATCTCTGACATTTTCTAGTTTGTCATGTTTTCTTATGTAAATGAAACTTGACCTAATGCATGTAATGGCTGTATAGTTGTGCTTTATCTTGATCAGACACAGAAGCAGAATATGAGTTGCTAGACAGACATATTTTGAGGATTATACAGTGATAAAACTTATTCATTTCCAGCAGATCATGCAGCAAAAGAGCCGGTAGAGGATACAGATCCGAGCACTCTTTCCTTAACAACGGTATGTGTCTGTTCTAATACACTTAAAATCTTTATAGCGCTCTACAGTTATGTAATGAAGAACTGAGCTAAAACATTCGATAATGTTATTAACCCAAACCATGCATATATATTTATAGGGTTTGGATTATTTATGTCATTATACGACTAAAAGTTAATTTACTAACCTTCCACAATTAAGTTGTGAATAAAAACACTGAGAGGTATGTCAGCTGAATTGGATGGTATCAACTAAGCTGTCCATGGGTTAGACAGGAAGGAAGCATTGTCACATTGTTGCAGTATTTTTCATGATGCATTTGATTTATATACCAACAATATATTTACTTGCCAAGTTATTTTGTGCTATAGAAGCAGGCCCATCTAGGTAATAATTTACTCTTTCACCACTGTAGGTTTTTTTTTTTTTTGAATAAAATAATCAGAGGAAGGACTAGTGTTGACATTCTTCCATCTGTATGGGTTGGAGGGATAAGAAAACCAAACCAAACTTAAAATGTCAATTGTATTCAGTTATTATTCCTTCCTATACCTGTTTTCTCTCATGAGATAAGGCAGTAGGAAGATGTGACCAAAACCAAGTGCCTTACAAAGGACATGGGGTGAACCTAGTGAAAGAACAGACGGTGTTCTCCTGGGCTTACTGGCACACCTTTACAACAAGTTTTTGTGTCTTAGGATACTAAGCATGCCAGTCTTATGCTGAGACAAGACGTATATCAGGTAAATGGAATATAAAATTCTGTGACGTCTTTTGAGAGTTTATATTTTTAATATTGCTATGAATTGTTTACTCTGGGGAAAAATAACAGTGCTGTGTAGCCCAGAGAAGGCTGTTGTCTAATATAGGTATATAAACAGATTAAAATATGTTGGTTTATTTTATGGATGGAAGTGCTTTCCCTTGATGTTTTCTTCCAGTTCTGAAGTTTTGCAAAAGGAAGTCAACAAAAACACTTAGAAAATTTGATAAGTCCTTTAAACACTGATCTTCCACTGGGATCCGATATTACAGCCTGTGTGCATACATTTGTGTTAGCAAGCTATCACAAAAGGTAGAGACTTTTATGATTGTTTTTGCGGACTGACTAAGTTAAAAACTGTGCTCTGGCTCAGGGGAGCTTTTAAAAGGTGAGGAAAAGTTTCTGCGTCTGTTTGAGACAAATGAAATTTCAGCCCCCGTCCCACACACACACCCCGAATTAAGAGCTCTTTAGTCGTGTGTTTGGTTAAGAGCTTCTATAAAAGCCCCTGTTTCTTTTACATAAGGGTAGGGGTCATAGGGAAGGAGGTGGATATTTAGATCTAATAGCAAGTTATAACAAGGATGCCTGGAAATCAGCAGCTGTCTCCTTAAACGCAGTAATAATAAGTTTTCTTTTGCATCTTAATCAGTTTTTTAATTTCAAGGCAGAAAGGAAAATATTTTTTTCCTTCAGTGCAGTCACACTTTAATAAAGGTTTATCTTTGTTAAGATAAGAAATTATCTTTGTTCCTCTTGATATGTGCTACCTTTTCTAGATTAATATCTTGCTAGTTAAATGCAAAACTTCTTTCTCAGTCTCTGCTTCCCCACCAAGCTGTTACACTGTAGCAAAGCAACCACCCATATTACTTTTAGACTGTAAGTGATCTGCTAATCAGCAGTGCTATTAGTGTCTCACTTCCCGCACAAGAAGCGCATTACTATATATATGATTGTAGACAGATCAACTAGCAGCAATTTAAAAGCTACAGCTATAATTATGCAGGTTTTGTGCACTCTTTCTCCAGCACAATTACACTGAAAATAACAAACATTTGTGTGTTTTGCCTTTCTGTGACAGACTGAAAAATATCCTGTCCAAGATACAGGAGTACCTAAAGGTAAGTATTGTGAATTCTGTATATTAGTTCAGGTGTTGCAGATCTGTGTTGCTACAGCCAAAGCTGTTGGTGTTATCTAACAGATTGAAATACCTTTTTTTTTGTCCTCCCCCCTAGGTGTTTGTTTTAAATGTAGTGTCTCTCTCTGCATTTTATGGTCAGTTTGGCATACATAACTTTTGAAATTTCCTGACAGAGTTTAGTTTTGGTCTAAAAATCATGACTAGCTATCATCAGAAGATCTTGCTTCTCCCCTTGGAAGGAAAATATAGAGGTGCTATCAAAAAACAGAGTTCAGAGAACAGATGATAGAGACACAATAATGTTAAAAGGTGGCTTTGAAGAAGTTACCAGTGCCTTCAGGTTATCAGAAATACAATCCAGAAATACCTTCCAGGTCTCCCGCCTCTGATCGCATTCCCAGCCCTATAACCAGTTAACTCTTCATGCTGTCTCTTACTTCGGGCAGGTATGAATACCATTTACTTAGGCACTTAAGGTAGGTCCTCTCTGCACAAGTTCCTGCCTCTCCTCGCTGGAAGTGGAGCAAGTGCAGGTTCTGTATTCCACTGAAGGTGGGTTGGATAGTGTAAATAACCCCTTTACAGTTTCCTTGACTGTAGGGTGGATTTTTTTGCATCTCAGACTTTGTGGTTGGCTTTTGCCTAGGGGATGAGCTGGCAGGTGGGGCACACTCTGGAGGAAGGGTGTTCTGCATCTTGTGCCACACTGCAAGTCTGCAACGGGGGAGACACAGGGAAACTAGGCAGAAGATGGTCAGGAGGGAAACTTTTGTTGAGGATACTGGCCAAATAACACTGGGGTTAAAGAAAAGTTAGAGGGTTAATTTGTGGGGCTTAAGGGAGCCAGCCACAGAAAATAAGCATCTTCTAAAACACCTCTCAGTAGAAAAATAGAAGGTGGCTAAAGACTAATTGGAAATCATAAGCTAACTTCTATTTATTTGCAGGCAGATGGTTTGTTCCTTTGAAACTGTTTACCAACACTTAAGAAATTTTTCTGTACCTTTTTTTTCTACGTCCTAATTTTTCTTTCACTCATGACACTAGGGCCCCCTCAAAATAAATTGGGTAATTCCTAACTAGCTAGCACTTTCAAAGTCTTGAAATCTGACATGACATGTTCTGAGTATATTTATTTGAAAAAGGAAAGCTGAGAGGAAATGGCACTTTCTGTAGAAAGGAAACAGACTTGATTTGTTTTTAATTTTAGTTTCTGCTTCCTCTTGCTAAGTGTAAAAAGATGTAAGCATAAATATAGCTTGGCATTTCCTCTTTAGAGTAGGAAGTGATGCAAATGTTAATTTTAATGTTCTGTTCATTTCTAGAATTTCTATTTTTTTTTCTGGACATGATTTTTAGAAGGTTGTCTTTCCCTGCTGTGGGTTTTGAAATTTTGAATCAGTCCTAGACAGTTCCTTAGAGGAGTCGCTTTCAGTGTGCTCAATGAGAATGAATTTTCTTTTCTATAGAAAATACAAACTTTGAATCTGGGAGCTAGAAAAATGTTGCAGATATGCAGGCCTGTTTCTATATAATATAATTTCTGTTTGCTTCGGATTTAATGTTTGAATAAAAAGTACATAGGCCCTTTTTGTTTTGTTGTACGTGTGTGGTTTTATTTTTTTTAAAGTCAGTTAGTTAATGGACCGTTTTAGGACCTTACTTACTAAAGTTCTTAGCACCCTCTACTGATTCTGATTTAGAGGTGAGTTGACGGAACTTTTCGTCTTTTGGGATTAGGCTTAATGTTTACTTCATGTTTTGATTATAGTCCTACTTCCAGTCAAATACAGAACAAAGTTGACACGCGGTATTTCCACGTGAATTAAGTGGAGTGTTGATGACTGTTCTGCATTTTTGGCCACATTTCTTTTTGTCTCTGGGAATAAAAAAAACTTCAATAAATATTTACAACTGCTGGTGGTGGAACACTGGTTGCCTTTAAGTTTCAATGGTCTTATAAAAAAAGAAAAAGAGGAAAATCGTTATTTTTTTTCCCTGCAAGTGTAAGAATGAGTTGTTTGATTCAGATCAATTCCTTGAGTGAGATAAGGAAATATGTTTCCTTTCGGTTATTTGACGATTCATAAAGATAATAGCTGTTGTTTAATAAGGTTTTATCGCTGAATGAACCGCAAGTAGTAACGTACTAATGCTACAAAGGCACTGACCATCAGGGAGCATTCTGGTATATGCGCGGAACATAACTTCTTTTAATTCCCCTTCATGTTTCGTCAGCACTTGACCTATGGGTTTTAAGCAAATGGTTTGCTAACGGAGACCTTATTAATCATGCAGAATGAAACTTGTTTGCACAAGGTTCACGAGAGGCTTATGTATCCTATATATGCCATTTTGAGAGCTGAAGAGAGGCTTGAAAGGTGACCAGAGTTTGTGCTCTTTCTCTGTACTGGGGAGTTCTTGCCCTTTTCAGTGGGCTCCCGAGGCAGGTGGTAAACACGCTATTTGAAATGGATTATTTCAGTGCTTCAGAAAAAACCCTGTGTAATAGAGATAAATAAGATGGTGAACCTAATTCACAAAGGGGCAGAAGTCAACACGCGCACTCATAGAGTACGTATTTCGATAATGATCTTTATAAGTGTGACGAAGAAAGCAAAGCAAAAAGATTATATTTACTTGTGACATTCTTTTCCAGCCTACTTTAACTATATTGGTTTGGTTAGTATTCTTTTGGTTCTACTCCTGGTCAGCTTTATGAAAGAGGATCATGACCCCTCCATCAAAAACTGTGTAGCCGTTGTTTTTTAAACAACGGCTATGCTAATATTTGATCTCTGCAAGGATTACTTTTCTTTGCACAGTCATGTTCTGCGTGATTGTTGCAGTCACTGCCAGTTTAATGCTTTGAGTTTTTTTTTAATCCAATATTTCCTAGTGACTGATTGTGATGTGGAGTTAAATGTTTTGTGTTAGACATGCGTGATGTATGTTTGAGAGCCTTACTATTTAAATTTATTTTTGGACGGGAGGCCGATGTCTCACAACTTTTGTCTTAGATGAGGAATACCTAACAGATCAAGTTACGTTGGAAATTGCCTCTGTGAACATCAAGACTCTTACGTCAGATTCTGGCCTAGTCCAACAGGTAAGGAAAACTTATATCTGAAGTTAAACTAAGCTATTGCTGTTAATTAACTATGTTAACAAAGGAATATATCTTCAAACTGATTTGGGAGAACAAGGAATTATTCAAGTAAAATAGATCAGAAATAGACTCTCATTGTTCAGGATTCAGTGAAGTGAGCTCCTGTAGAAAAAAGCAAAGGAAAGAATATGTAATCCTGAACATTTACTTTGTAGTTTAAATAGCTTTTGATTGATGCATAGATGCTCTAAAGCAGAGCTGCTACTGGGCTGAAGCTTTGGCATGCATGTTCTCCCTCTTTCCAGCTGAAAATAGAGCCGGGACAGAGAATAAGTAATGGAGTGAGGAATCCTGGGTTTTAGACTCCTTGTGTTTTGCCTTAGGGAGCTGTTTGTTCTGCTTTGACTTTGGGACCCTGCTCTTCTCCTAGTGGAAAGACTCTCCCCTGGTTGTGAAGTCTCACTTTGCCATAGGATGGGCAATGCTGAGTGACCCCCATGCATCATGGTTGCCGTCCTTCAGACAAGCGTTACTTGCCAAATATATTGATTTTCTTTGGGTTGAGCAGAAAACTCGGAGAAGAGAAATGAGCATTGTATGCAAGCATTTGTTGCCAGATCACGCCTCTTTTGCTGAAAATGCTATGATGAAGGAGTCACTATACAGATATTTCAGTGTGTTAGAGTGTTAATAGCTCTAAAGAGCTGGAAAATATTCTGCTTCTCTTCACTCTGTGCATAGGTTTATACCTTTGATTAACCTTGTAGAACTTGGCTTGATTTTATTGTAGGCAAAAATACTGTTGTTTAATAGCTGCATTTTATGGGCAGTAACGCTACATTGCATTATTGCAATTACCTTTCAATAAAATGATCTTGAATACACCTGGGTGCATCTAAGTTGACAAAAGTGAATGATCACTGATCGGTAAAAATACTTCTTTTGGAAGATGATGTATGGCACAGATAAGTATCCTTTATTTATTTTCATTTGTACTTCTTGCAGTACTAGCCACTCCTGTTATTTTTATCATGAGAAATGAGTATAGTGACATTTCTTAAAGGCATTTACATATTAGCTTTCATAGTGTGGTTCTAAGCTCCATGACTTCAGTAAGTCTGGAAGATGTTACTGAAGTGCCGCACAGCAACTTAGCTATTGCAAACTAAATGGAAAATGCACGGTTTTCTCCCACTTTTCTTTGGTTGGTTGGTTTTGCTTCTCTTTAAACGGATCTCTGGAGAGAGGATTTAAAACGTTCTGGGATTTTTTCAGTGCCTGGATCAGCAATAGTGCAAATACTTCATATTAACTCCATGTTGTTATGGACCAAGAGAAAGAACTGATTGTTTTTGTTGGTTTTAACATATTTTAATTGCCATACTTAGGCCTAATTAACCAAGAACATGCTGAGCTGTGATGGGCAGCTGCTCTTCCAATATGTTACCCCTTTGAGGATTTGCTCCTCAGCACTAATACTGTTCTCCTCCTTTTTAAGAAATTAGCGGAAATGGAGACAATGACTATAATCAGGATTTCCAGATTTATTTTTTCTTAAACTTAGGATGCTCATATGACAAGAATGTCGAGTTTTTAAGTTAAAAAGCTCTGTCCAGAGAAAGCTTATCTGATGCCAGTGGAAAAGCAAACTACTAGATAAATGCAAGGGTTATTCTGTTGCAAGGTGACATGTGCAGTACTCAACCTCTCTTGAGCGGAGACCAGCCATTGTGAGGTGAATTGATGTTGCATGTGTGATCCTGCAGTTTTCAGGGAAGAGAGAAATAGCGTGCAAATTTTACCTTTCCTGACAGTCTTTAATTTTGGAGATAGTTCACCACATTAACTGAAACTGCCTATAACCTACTTGTAGTGGATTTCTTAGTACAGAATATGTAGATAGGAATAGAGTATCTTATTACACTGTATTGTTACACAGTTGACTTGTGTTTGCACGCACAGCCTGCAAGATGCTAAGAGGCCTGCTATGATAGTTTTGGAAGAATGATGCAATACAAAAATCAACAATGCTTTACTGCAGTTATCTAAGGGGAAAATCACCTTCTGCTTTCATCTTTCAATCTTCAGTAGAAGAAAGCTATTTCACCTGGCTCCACACCCACATAGTTAAAGTAAGGGCAGCTGCAGTTTCCTGCAGTTCTAGGATCAAGGTGCTGTCCTTCCAGTTTTTAGGTGTTCCTCTCTAAATAGCAGTAGAATTGAAATGTTACAATGTGTGTCGCAGTCTCAAGCTGCTAAGTAATTTCATTATGTTTAATTAGCAGACACAAAGCCACTGAGGGAATGTGTACTTCAAACAGGAGTGTTAGACGTGAGCCAGCAGAAATGTTCAAGTCCAGCCATTGTCTCGAAATGCTTCCTATGTATGTGAAAAAGTCTGTAAAAAGCTCCTCTGCTTTTACTAGATCAGTGAAACAGTCCCTCGTTCTTTCATGTTACAGGAAAAGTGCTTGGATCTCTCATTATAAAACACTTTAAAAATCTTTGAAATTAAGTCATCTGAATTGTTGAACAGCTTTGTACATACTTGATTTGAAAAATCTTAAACTAATTTTCATGCTTACAGTATGAGTTGTTGACTCATAGCTGTGGTTCAGCAGCAGTGTTTCATGACTGTGTACTGGGAGGTCATCTTTTAATAATTAATAAGAGATTAATGATTAATAAGATTAAATTATAATCCTAATTAATAAGACTATCATTTTTCAAATAGTGAGTACTGCAGTCAGTATTGAATTAACACCAGTCAAATAAGGAAAATTAAACAAACATGAAAAATGTGGGGAAGCAGAAGGAGGGAGTAAGAGCAAATTACTCCAAAGATGCAACTCCATAGCATGTCCCTGATAGGGATAACATTGTTTAGTAGATGTAACTAAAAGAGCAGTTTTGTGGCAACTTAAACAAGGCTTATTTTAGAGCAAAATGAGCTTGAAGTCTGGAGGCATCTTCATCAGATGCTTTGCTGGCATGGATTCCTCAGCAAGCAGCTCCAAGGTTGAAGGACTTGAGACTTCTGCTATATTCGCTGGAGAAGCATGAGTATGTGTACTTCTTTTTTTCTGTTAATGTCTTAATTTCTGTTTCCAAATAAGTTTATATCTAATGGTAACTAATGAGAGTGGAAATAATAGATTAGTACTAACTGCTAGAAGCGCTAATGCCATTCTATCATAGGAGTAGCCAAAACATAAAAATGCTTCCTGAAAAGACTGCAGATTGTTGCTAATTTCTCATAGCAGATATATTCCCTGTCTGACTTTACAAGTAGCTCAGGATTCTTCTAAGTAATCTCCTGTCACTTGTAAATTAAGCAAGTAGTTACTCTGATGTTTGAATATTGTGTTTTGATCTATATTTGTTTTCTGCTTTTTAGCCAGACGAGAGAGACTCACAAAACCATACTGATGAATCGCTTTCAGGTAATACATCAGCTTTACTGTTCTACGTATTTTATTCCTAGATTTTCTTTGAAAGGGCTTTATTAAAAACTGCTGTTTGCCATTACCTAAAACCGCCTGGATGATCAATGCTGGTGAAGCTCATTTCATTACCAAGGTATGGTCTGTATATGCTCACCAGGGCCAGTTAGAGCCGTCTGTTTGTTCTAAAGGGGGTGGTATCGATAACGCAGATCATATAAAACACGTCGGCTGTCCACATACGTCTAGTACATCCACCTTTGAGGAAAAATCTGTAAACACATATATGTAGAAAGCAGAGGCTGGCAGTAGGCAGTGTGGGCTTATCCCATATGGTATGAGCTTGGCAGGGGGATGGCTGATATACAGCCCTGTTAATCCAACAGTGAACAACTGAGAGTTTCCTTTTAATGAAGAAGCTTGTCCTATCATGTAACATTAGGACCATGCAACTCGGTGGGTAGGTCGTCATTTTGCTCATCAGTATCTAACATAGGGCATGTTAGAAAAGCAGAATTCTTTATAATGCTTTTGACAGTCTGTACAAGGTATAGCACAAGAAGCAGGTTGGTTTAGTTTTGTTTACCTGTAATCGTGCCCTATGTTTTCCTTACCCCCTCTTCTCTGCTGTTATTGGAAGATAAAACTTAGTCTGGCACCTTTGCAAAGCAAAGTAAGATGAAATTCAGATAGGGTGCTCTCCTGCCCTTTGAGCTCATCCAGAACTTTGACTGGATTAGACTCATTTTCCCTTGTTTGTATAACTAAATCCTGGTATGACTAAAGCAAGCAAGTTTTTTCGCACTTCAGCAAGAGTTTAGGGTGTACAAGAAAAGCAGAATAGCTAATATATACCTTTCTTTAGAGAACAGCTGCAAGGCCTGTGGAATACCTGAGAGCAAAGATATCACCAGAACATATTTTCCCTTTAATAGGAAATCTGAACAGTCATATAAAGTTATGTGTCTGCAGCAGTGTTATAGCTGCATGTCTTAGCTTGTTGAAAAGTTCAGAAGTTGTCTTTAGCCTGCTAAAAAAGCAAGCCGATGAGCAACATTACAAAAATAACAATAGCCTGTTTTTTCCCTTAGAAATCAAACCCAGCACGCACACAAAAGCTACATCCAGCTAAGTTGCTTTCATAAGGACTAATATTCAGCGTAAAAAGTCAGTATCTGAGAGTCTTCCTGGAACTTTCGCACAATCTAACAGTAACCTTAACAGATGCTGTTATCTGTATGAGAGGGTGGCGTTGACTGATTGGCCTTTCCCAGAGCTATAGTTCAAGTCTCTTACACCAGCGCTGATCTAGCGCTTGTAAATTGTGTGTCGCTGTTTCCTGTTGTTTTTAAATCAATCTCGTGATTAATACATTTCTCTTCTTGCAATGTCCCTTTTTCAGGCTGTTTCATCCCAAGTAGGAGCAGTTACTTGGCTGTACAATCAGGCTGCAGAGCAGAACTCGTAGAGAGTACTTCTAGGCTATGTCCGTTATCTTGCTGTTCTTGGGACATGTCAAATGCTCCCTCCCTTCATAAAGGGGCTAGTTAAGGTCACATCTGCAGCCAGAATGTTGAAACAGTACCCTAGACTACTGAAATGTTAAAGGCCTTAGTTTTTAATGAGAAACACAGCTAGAACTGGTTTCTACTTACCTTTACAGGTTATTAATGCATAGTATAGTCTGATAGCACTGCACTGTTAAGAGCAGTGGGAAGATATTGATTGTTGTGTGTGGGAGACCTCTAAATGGCAAGTTCTGATATCTGATGCAGATTTTAGAACATATCGCCACCTACTTCCAGCAACGTGGTATTCCTTTTTTTCCTCTGACAAGGAGGAGTATGCATTTTATTTCTTTCCATAGCATGCATTTCAAGTAGGCTTCTTAGAAGATAGAACAGGGACGAATTCTATTGTAAGAAGCTTTAAAAACACAGGAACACTTTCACTTCATCATCATTTAAAGTACTAGATGTTAGCTGTGTTTGCAGCTGTCAACAGAGATACTCCTGGTGCAAATATTTCTTTTTTTTTTTTTTTTTTTTTTGTAAAGGCAGCAGCTCAGGAGTGTGAAGCCTTTGCCTTTATTCTGCCTCGTATCTGTGCAAGATTTTAACACAAGTCCCTTGCACATAATGTTGTTGGTGGAGTAAGTGGGGATTATGGCAGTTTCCTGGAAGAAAGATAGTTCCCAAAAACAAAAAAGGGAATATGCCAGCTCATGCAGTGGCACAAGCTACGTGCCTTTTTTATAAATGGATAAATAATATATTTTCAAAATTATTGTCCTTTTGATTATAGACCTTGGACAGAGTCAAGAGAAGTCTTGGAAAGTTAATTTCATGAGTAATTCACAGGGAAAGGCATTAAAATATCACTATTCTGGCTGTTTCAGAAATGGTTCTCAGAAACATGATATTTTTCAACCCTTTGTGCTTTTAACTTTTTGTTCATGGCGAAACCACAGCATCAGATCCTAACTTCTCCCTCTGTAATGGTTTTAACTGCAGATCTCAAGAAAGCCTGCAAGGAAAATGGCACCTGCTCCTTGTGCTTATTTCGTGCACCGACCATCAGTGACATGCTCAATGATGAGGACTTGTTGTACACTGTGAGGCTAAAGCTGGATCCCTGTCACCCAACAGTGAAAAACTGGAGAAACTTAGCAAGCAAATGGGGGATGACTTACGATGAATTGTGTTTCCTTGAACAGAAGCCGCAAAGTCCCACCTTGGAGTTCTTGCTACGCAATAGTGACAGGACTGTGGAGCAGCTGATTGAGCTCTGTAAATTTTATAAGAGGATTGATGTTGTGAAAGTGTTACTGAAATGGGTGGAGGAAGAATGGCCCAAGAGAGGGGACAGAACTTACCAGAATGACTTCTAGGTCAAAGAAAATTGTTAGTCTGTATCGGTTAAAAGTTGGGACTAGCTGCCACTAGTAGATGGGAAGCTTCCCATTGCCAGAGAAAGAGCCTGTGCTGACAGTTTGTATACTGTGTAAACTTTATGTACTGTATACGCATACATATCCTCTCTGCCCTCAGGGTTGCAAAGATAACCTTCCAAAGTAAGCTGAATAATGCAGGTTGTATTCTTGAGTCTACAAACACCTTCAGTTTCGTTGCTGCTGTTTGTAGGCTTCCTAAGCAGAAGAGGAATGAAAAAGCCAGACCACTAGTTTTACTGCAGCAGTTGTGAACCTAGTCAGTTGCTATTAGGAAAGCCATGAAAAGAAGGCGAGTCTCTAGGCCTTGCTGACAGCCCTTCCACAGTTTTTTACGTGTTCCACCTAGTACAAGATGAGTTTTTTTTTTTTCTTTCTTTCTTTCTTTCTTTCTTTCTTTTAAGGAAGGTTTATGACACTGGTTTTGGCATAGGAACACCTGTGTGTTCCAAGCAGCAGTTTGGATTTGCATGTTCCAATTAATTTAAAGTTTGAACGTCGTGTTCAGAAAAATTAAGTTCTGGTTCACTTTTAAAAACAAGGAGAGACATTAAGCAAAGTAATTGCATAGTTTTACCTCATTAGTGCGTGCGTATATTTGCTACAGAAGAAATCATGCAGTTCAGAGAGGCTTTCCAGCCTGTAACCATTAGGGACAAAAAAGCAATTAAAATGCTTTAGACTTGAAATCAGTTTCCAAAGTTTTGAAGAAAATGCTCACCCTGAATATTCTTATCTGTTTATCTCAAATGCTTCTCACTTTGCAGTGGGAGCAGACAGCTAATGCCTTACCGTAAGTATGTCCTTAGTACTGACTGTAACTTTCCTGTTGACAAGCTGTGGTTTTCTTCAAGAGAACACAACCCAGTCCTGTGGGCTGACATACTTTCTGTCCCGCACCGGAGCAGTTGCATACATGCATAGAATTAAACACAAGTTTATGTATTGATTAAAGTCACTGTAATGGGAATTCACCTACAGTCCTGGTGGATTGTTCTTAAAGCACTTAATGATAGTTTAGACTGACATTTCCCAAAGGATTATGTCACTTTGGCACTCTGAATTGTACTGTTTTACATATAACGATTTTAGAAATTGGTCTTTTTCCAACCATTCTACTGAGTTCTAGTGTTTAAAAAACTCTTGAAAAATCAGTGATATAGTGGGCTGTATAAAGTGCTTATTGCTGTAATGTCATAAGAATAAGAAATGTTGTGACCGAAGAATGCTTTTAGTTGTTACCTATACCAAAACGTCTTGGACGATGCTAATATGTACATAGATGTATTATACCAAAGCAATGGACCATATGCTAAGATGTGGGGCAAATTAGAATGGGGTACAGGTGGATGCACTGTTTACTTTCCTCAAGTAGAAATGACTAATTAAGAATTAGTAGCAAAGCTAATGGAAGTCAAAGTAGGGTTGTATGCTGAGTTGCTTACTGTAGGAGAATGAGAAGGCACTTCTAGTAATACTATACTATAGATATTGAAGGGAATAGTTACAGAGTAGCTAGAAGTAAAGACTAACATTTTCAATGTCAGGCACTAGTTCTGGGGGTGACATAAATTAGCTTTACTGCAATTACTTCAAGAAGTTGAAGATCTTGTTTCAAGGTGAGGAAAGACCTAAATTTGAGGTTTGCATTAAAAAAAAAAAAAAAAAAAGCTTGTGGAAGACTGGGGTTTTCATTGACTTTTTTTTTTCTTTTTTTAAAATCATTACTCCAAAAACCTGCCACACTTTAGAACAGTATATTTTTTAGCCATATTTTTAAGTGGCAATTGCACTGCTGTATGTCACAGAGGCTACAGTTCAGATGTTTTGTGTTCCTCTCTTGGCAGCAGGGGTCTCCCAAGAGACGCCTATCAGCTCTGGCTTTTGCAAATAATCTTCTGACTTGGGTTGGGAGTTCTGGAATCAGCTTTGAGGATAACCGCCCTGGCTGGGCTGCCTGCTAATTGCAGTTCCTACAGAGGCATCCACTGCATACGTGCAAATAGCCTGTATGCAGCTACTCCAACCTGATGCCCATACTTTGGGCCTACCACATATATGATTTAGGGTGATGTGTCTGTGTTAAGTTGCTCTGTTCAGGGATTAGTGTTGGCAGGTGTGCCGACAAATTTTCTCTCTCATAGCGTACCACAGCTATATGTATGTGGTATAGTTTGCTCTGCTGTGGTAGGTCCTGTCCAGCAGGGAATCTGACTGGAGCCCTCACATGAGGATTCACAATGGGAACGTGAAATGATGCAGGGGCATTTCTGAATCAAGAAAAAGTTTAACTGAAATCTATCCCTTTTCCTGTTTTCTGGCTGAAACCTGTAGTATTTTGAAGAAAACCTGTCATCTAGTGGAAATTTCCTGTAGCTCTTGAAAAATCAGTATAAGCTGCAAGGACTCATCTTTGAATAAAGCTGCTTCTGAGTTCATTTGTGGATTCTGTGTAAATTCAGTACTGAATGTTGAAAATGTTAGCTTTAAACTTCATTACACACTGGATTGCTCATTAGTATACTTGAAACGATCTTAAATATTTTTCCCCTTCATATGGCATGAATTAAGATGTACACTTTTTTTTTTTTAGTTTTATATCTATTTACAAGATACTGGGTCTGAATGTCCAGTTTAAGTGTTCTTATATCTCTTGTCATAAAGTACTTAGAAACATAGATTGTCAGTGTTTGGTTTTTTTTTTTGTGTTTGTTTTCATTTCTTACAGCTAGGGAAACAGCTTGTTTTTCCTTCCCTTCAGTCACGATTTTTTGGAATCGCTGAACTATCAACTAGATGTGCTGTGCAAAAACGTCTTACATGTGAGATGCACCTATGTTTGCAACAGCTACCACATCACTACAATGTTATGGAAGATGCACCTTTTTCTTTCCCGTATGAAAGATGAGTTAATTATAAGATGATGAACAAGGATGTTTGCAGAGCTGCTAACTAGAAAGGTGTGAAGCCTCTACTCGGTGAACTCTTCCTGAATTAATAACTAATCTGATAACAAAGGTTAGAGAATCACATGGACACTGAAGACTCCACTAGACCATCAGTTTCATTCTATTATATCTGTCTCCTATTCCCATGCCAGACACAGCCTCCCTTTTCAGTCTTTCCACTAGGAGGCTGGCGATAGCTAGCAACCTATTCTGCCTTCTCCGTGTCTGCAGGATAATCAGTGGCCCTTCCCACCTACTTTGGCTTCATGAGGGCATGCCAAACCACTATATTCTTTCATTCCTGAAGCATTACCCAAGAGAAAAACAGCCTCATAATTGTTCTTTAACGCCAAAGGTACAGTCCTGTGCTCCAGGAGCCTCCAGTTGTGCTATGAAACCAACTACGGGGCATTCTCAAAAAGTCAGGGTGCCAGTGCCCAGTTGCCTTACTCACTGCATGCATATGCCTTTGGTCTGTGTAGAGGAGCGGAAGATGTTTTCTGGGCTGTCCCTTGGATGCCTACAATAAAGGATAGGTTAGTCAGCATGGCTCCAAGTGCTTGTTGAAAGGCATTTGTACAGAAGCTCTGAAACACGCTAGTTCCTGAAGCGCTACCTAATGATAGAGGGTTGCAACTGTCTGAGGTAACACTCAGTGCAAGGCTGCATATTTTTTCCACTGTCTCAAACTGATTGCCCCCCACAATTCCAAGTCAAGTTGTTAGCCAGTGAAAACATGTGAGTTCTGACTTCTGGTGGTGTAAGTTAAAGTAACGTTGTTGGCTTGTGGCTAGACATAGTTGCTGACATGCATCAGACACAACAGGGTTGTTTGTATGAGCTCAAAGAAAGTGCCTGGCATTTATGATAATTTAAAGATTGTCCTACTTCTGTAATCTTTACAGAATATCATGTGCTACCATCCATGAAGGTGATTAGTTACTCATAACTGATTTCAACATGTCGTATAAGTCTCAAGTTTTTAGGTAGTGGATTAGAGTGCCCTTAGACTTGGGTTGTTGCCTTCTTTAACGACAAAGTGCCCCTCCTGCCCCCCTGCAGCTCAGCTAGGCCTGGCTGCCAGGCTAAGGTCAGCTATCAGCCTTAGCTGGTGGGTGGGGTGGCCGAACACAAGGAGCACTAAGAATTGTTGTGGAAAGGTAGACTCTGTATAGTAATTGTAAATAGGTGCAGATCTTGGCCAAGGATTGGGACTGGCCCAATCTTAGAAGAAACTGGTGGCAAAGAGGAGCTACCAGACTCAGGAGAGACTTGTCTGCACGCTTTGTTTTGGGGGCAATTAAACATCCGGGCAGACTTGCTAGTTGGTTTGGAATTGGCCTGGGTTGAGCTGTGGTGGGCAAGCTCATCACTGCAGCCCTGGGTTGGCCTGGGTGTGGCTGTTGAGTATGGATTTGTGGAGAAACCGAGGCAAGGTGAGTAGCATTTGATGTCCTGCAGGGGAGACTTAGAGACAGATCCTGCTGCAACAGGCTTATAGGTGCTCTCCTGAATGCTTACCTAGTCTTATAAATCTGGCCTTTAAAGCCACTGTTTTTTGCGTTTTTTAAATGATGATTCCTGATTTCAAAGGCAGGTCATTGGGGATAAACGTGGATTGGTTGTTATGGTAGAGAGGGTCACGTAAGAATCTTAAATGTGAGAAGAATAGAGCAGCGCAAGTTCTGTCTGGGTGGCTTAGCAAGGTGAGCTTCGACCTTTCTCTACTGAGCCACGAGAGAGCGTTGGTATATTGGATTTGTTTAGGCTTAGTTTCATAGCCTTCACAGCGCTATGAAGAAGAGCATTAAAACTGTAGAGATGAGAAAGAGGTAGCTTCTGTCAGAAATGACTAGTAAGAAGTAGCGTGTATGGTGTTAACTTCCTCTTTCCTCTGATGAATGTAAAGTAGTTATCTTGACTAAAAATCTTAGTCCAGCTGCATCTTTCAGCCTTCCTGAGAAAAATACACAAGCAAGGCCAAATGTATTAGTAACTTTAAGAATAAATAAGCCTGTTGGTGTATTTCTGCCCTAGGTAGATGTGCAACTTAGCATATCTACAGAAAGGTTCTTTTCTTTCTTCCTCCCTCCCTTCCTTCCCTCTTCCCTTCCTTCTTTCCTCATGAGTTTGCTTCAAAATTACCCAGTATGTAGTTTGAGAGTACTTTTTGTCTCCAAAAATAAGCAAAGTTCTGTGTTGTTGACAACATAAAGCACACTTACACAGCTAAAAAGATTCGTAACAGGAAGAGGCAGGATTAGAGTGAGAAAGGGACACCCAAATCTTTACATCAGCAACGCTGCCTAGGGTTTTTTCATGTTTATGCCCAGTATATGTGGGACACTTTCCCCACTTCTCTCGAAATCCAGTTCATTTATGAGGGCATAAATATGGCCATAAATGAGGCCATTCTTTGTCCTAATTTATTTTTGTCTTTAATTTAATTTCTCTGCAAGCTAAGGAGTCACGGACTCAGAGGCCTACTCAAAGCCGATTCCCCTCTAACCGTCAGAAAACAGCTGCCATCTCGTGGTGAGAGGCGATATTGCAGCCCTCTTGTTTCTCCCTTGAAAACGCAGCAGCCCTTTACGGGAAGGTGAGCCCATCTGGAACTGCAGAGACCCAACAGGGAGATGGATCCCAGGAGCCTGCAGCGAGGCTGATGGTGCCGTCCTGGGGATCCTGGCTGCAGTCCTGGGTTCACAGTCTCTGGCTCAGAGCCCATCGCACAGTGTTTTATTTTCCACAGATGCAGGATGTTTCTTGTTTTTAATCTGCCTCTATAGGAAGGGACTTAGGTGCTGTGTTTGCGTACATCTTGGCATGACCATCCTTTGGTGAGGGGGAACGGGACAGAGATAGGCACAGGTTTGCTCTAGTACCTGTTGCAATGCAAATGAAGATGTGATCTTGGCTACTTACGAAAGGCTAGAGCGTTATGTCATTGGTTTCAAAAAGAGGGGGTAAGTATGCTTTATGTGGCCGATAACCTGGGAACTGGTTTTCAAAAGGAGCGGTGGCTTTCCTGTAACTCTTGCGTGTCCTTTGGCCTTGTATCTGATCCGTATCTTGTTTATTCGTATGCTTCTCTTAAACCTTTTGGTTTAAAAGGCAGGCACTGCAAAAAAAAAAAAAAAAAAAAAAAAGGACTACTTGCTGCTCTCTGAAGTGAGAGGAGCATTTTGAATTTCTGAATGGGCTGAAGTGCAAACCCATTTAAAAATAGACTTTTAATTTTGTACACTGTTATTTGTAACATTTGTTCTTCTAGGCTTTAAACTAAAAGTTGGAAGACCTGAATGATCACTGGGGCTAAATATTAACATATCAAAGACAAGTTATGAAAGGCCACTCGTCAACTTGCAACTAAATAACATCTGATCCAGCTAGGCTATGAACCGACCTATTTCAATGTTGCTGTACCAATTGTGCCAATTAAAAGCCACCCAAAAAATGAGGAAAGTTAAACTAAACTGGTGACATGGGCACTTGCTTTCTGCCTTCTCACATAATTAATCAGGTGACTTAACAAATGCCACTTTATTGGATTAAAAAAAAGAACAGTACAACAGGTACAAACACAAAATATTTTGAGCATTCCTGTGATTTCCTGGTAAAGGAGCTGCTACGTCTGCGCCTTACCCTCTTGCAGCAAACCGCTCGCCTTGCACTCGTGCTCCTCCAGTGCGGGGACTGTTATCCCAGGACACCAGCAATGCAAGGAGCCATCAGTGCTCTGTCTGAGTGCAGCCCTTATGAACATCACTCATTTTAAGTGATAATTGTGTTTCCAGATCTTACCGATTCCTTCTTGAGTACCAAGAACTGCTTTGACTTGCTTTACCAAACACTGAAACATGTGATGTTTTATATACTCCGCTCTCCATTTACCTCTTGTTTTCCTTCTCTGCTCAGGAAAAGAGACTGACTCTAGCGCCTGGACAGCACAGTGTCAGACTGCAGCCCGCATTAGGACAGAGAGGTGGTGTCTGGCTTTTGCATCTATGTGATGAGGTCTAATAGTGGAAAGAAATTTTTAGTTTAGATAAATGAAATGCTTAAATTCATGCTCACTAAAGCAGTCTGGCGTCAGCAAAACCGAATTTTATATGTACAATCACCTGTATAATTGTAGCATGTTTTAGTGTAATCTGGCAGCAACTCAGACTGTACCAAAACCTGAAGACTCATGTCCATTTACTGTCTATCACACAGAGCACTGATGGCTCCTTGCATTGCTGGTGTCCTGGGATAACTGTCCCCCCCCCACACCTCCTCCCCCAGTTCTTGTGGTTGGGGCAGGGTGTAGGAAAGGCAGATAACATTGCTCAGGAGTAGTAGAGTCCTCCCTCAAATGCTACCCTTTGGCCAAGAAAAGCTTCTAAATTTGGTTCAGCTGAAATTTTCTACCTGTGTCTTGATGCAGCACTTCTGTTTCCCCAGTAAGGTAAATTTGCTGGAGTATGGAAAACGAGACTATGCTGACAGGATAATACACAACCTCAGCAATGGCTGTATGGACAGTAATTCAGTGAAGTTCTAGTTTTAAAACCAAAAGCCTGAATTAGTACTCAGACCATGGAAATAAAGGAAGATTTTTGTGATTGCCTTTGTAACTGTCAGCAGTAAATGTTGTTAAAAATAGCACTGTCATGTGAAATCAGCAGGAAGATCACAGTCTATAAGCTATCTAAATAAATTTAGTGTGGTGCAAGGCTACTCAGCCAGACTGAGTCATTATCAGTGGCATTTTAGTTTTGAAAGCTGAAGAAGGGATTTTCCTGCAAATGTCACGAACTACCTATGACTCAGCCCTCAAAGAGGTGATGAGCATGTTAATCAAACAGCTGTTTTGCTTTAATAAAGAACTGGTGCACACTTCAAATTAGTTTATTTCTTTTGAGTTGTTTCTTCTTAAAAGTAGAAGACCTTTGAGCCAGAAGGAGTAGAAAAATTTTATTTTCTGTAGTTCCTCTAGAAATACTTCCACTTACTGCTCTTCCTTCCGGTATCACTGCTTTTTCATTCCAACCCTGCAGCACCTCTCCTGTCCCTGTTGTTTGACCTGAACTTTCAAACCTGCTTTAAGGTTGCTTTCTAATCCTGAAAAGGATTTCATATGCTTATGTTGGTCTGGGTTTATCAAAATCTTTTACTCTTTAAACTGGAGTGTCTTGGAACAATAGTTCCAAATAGTTCCAAAGTTTTCAAAGGAAAACTAACTCGTAGTTCAGGCTCTAGGACCTTTTTTAAATTCTCTTTTAAAATTAGCAAATAAATTCTGGAGAGCAGTTTAATAGCAGGCTTTTTGCTGTCATCTGATTACAGACATTAGTTCTTGGTACTCTTTCAATTCCATGTATGACTCTTAAGTAAGATATCTTTCTCCAAGTAGTCTGCTGTGCAGCTGTTTAATCAAATAGTCACTTTATGCAGTTTTCCTCAAAGGAAATGTTCTCATCATACCTTTCTGTGTATGAATCCTTCAGATTTGATATAGTTAAGCTGATGTAACCTTAAAGCAACTATCTTGCAACTATTAGAAGAATTCTAGCAAGTAGGTATGATGTGGTATGTTTATTATTTTGTGCTTAGCTCTCCTAACACGCTGATTAGTTGTGGAATACAAGAAGACTGGCTGTCACCTAGCTAAGTTATTTAAATAGTCCTGTGACAAGAGTGTCTGAATACCACTCCAACTTTGCTATAGGCATGTGCACTGTTTTCTGCAAAGCATGTCATGAGCCAGAAATCATCTAGGGACTTCATTGTCCTATTTGTTGACTACCTCAAAACAGCCAAAATTGGACTTAGCTTCAAATAAAGCTCTGTTATTGCTCAGTGTTCTCCCAAGAATGAAGGAATTGGACAAGAAATTACTTGGTTAAAATGTTTTTTTCTTGACTGCCGTCTGATTCCTAGGTTTCCTTCCGGGAAAACAGTTCTCGAGGAGGTGAGCCTTTGAGGGCATGGGAGGGTAAAAGCATTGCCTTAGGGGTGGGAATAAGATTTCCAGGTTTCAGAAACTCCTCATCACTGGGAAACTACGGGGTCGGCTCCTGGGACTGCACTTCAGATACACAGTGTAAGCAACAGTGACCCAATCAGCTTAGGAAACTGCAGTCAGGTCTGGTCATGAGGGATACTTGCTTTGCTAGGAGGAGACAAGGTTAGCCTGTAATGGAGGATTTACAAAGGAAACACAAGGCATAAAGGAAGTGAAGGGTTTTGCTCGGGGAAGCTGGGGAATATGCCGTGCAGGGGGTAGGAAACCGTCACTGCCCCAGCAGACAGTTCCCACAGCAACTGCAGCTGATTCAAGCAGCAATGGCTGGAGACTGCTACACCTGGTTGCTCTCAGAACGGAGGCAGTTTCTGCCACGCTTGTGGTGCTGTGGCAGTAGGTATGTGCTGCACAACCCTGCCAGCCCTCCCCATCTCCCAGGTAGAGACAGCTAAAACAAGGTTCTGCCACGTAGCCCCACAGCTGCATCAAGCTGCTGGACCCAGCGTGCAGAGTCGATAAAAGTGAACTTGGCTGGTTTACAGGCAGAGCCCTGAAAGATGCTCTCAGCAGTCCCGAAGCTACCCCAAGGGCAAGAGGTTGTTACTGTTTCCTTTTGGATCAGCTCTTGCCAAGCGATGGCTGCTCCCTGGCACCACCCCAGCTCACAGCCAGGCTAATCTGGGCTTCCTGGGGTTTGCGTGGGTCTGGCACAACAGGGAGGGAAGATCCACATTACTGCTGGCATCCTGGGAGGAAGGTAGGTGCCACCCAGACCCTTGGATAAGATGGGCCATGGATCCAGGGAAGGAGCAGAGGGTTGGGGCTCACCACAGGGGCTTCCCCAGTATTTGGGGCTTCCAGCAGGGCACAGTGTTCACAGCTCTTAAAGACACAAACCTGTTTGGCAGCAGGCAGTGTGGCCTGCTCCCCCTCTGCAAGCTCTCCTGCTGGTGGTGGCAGGGGTCCCAGGGCAGTGTGCTCACTGCATTAGGGGAAGTGATGGTAGAGGGTGGGGGCACAGTGCCCCCAGACTGGTGTTTGAAGTGCTTTTTTGCAGAGCAGGCCTCCTTATGGGATTGCCAAGTGTCGAGGCCTTCCGTTCTGGGGAGTTTTGGAGGATTTCTGTGGTGAGATGGGGACTGTAGAGCTGACATAGACCAAGGTGGTGACAGGGAGGAAGAGAGAGCACCAGCAAGCCCTGGTAGAGGTGGTGACCTGTGTTCATGAGCTGTGTTGGCGAAGGACAGAAAGTCTTTTAGAGAACGGTCTGTGTGCATAAGGTGGAGACTGAAGAGATATCAGGGAGAGAAAGCACTGAGCTCAGTAAGAGGGGGCCGATACCGAACAACAGCCCTGCGGCTCTTCAGGGGAGAGGCTGTGGCTGCAGATAGGGGAGAAGTGGCAAAAGATGCTTGTCTCTGCATAAGCACACAGTGAGAGCAGGTTCAGGCACACAGCTGAAGGCTGCCCGCATGAGGAGTACAGAGGGAAGGAGAGAAGCTGTTTTGTTTTGTTTTGTTTTTGTTTAGGTAGTGTAAAGGTAAAGCTAAGTGGATTACTGCTGGAGCATCTGTGGGGGAACTGATCCTGAGCCAGATGAACACAGATAGCCTCTCTTGTCTCTGTACTTCTCTCCCTCCCAGTGTGCAGGAGCTGGAGTTTCCTGGTCCTATTGCAATTAATACTATCAAAATGACTTGCCAGAGCCCTTGCAAAGCTTACGCGAGCTTTATGTGCAAGGTGATGTGCACAGTGTTGGCCAAGCTGGCTTCCAGTCTGTGTCTCCGGTCTGCTTTGTGGCAGTTGGCAGGCTGAATGCTTGAGCCCCAGAGGTTTGGCAGGTCCTACTGATGCAAGCGTGTCGCCTGTGCTTGTCAGTACGTGGTTGCATGATCCAAGACTGCAGAGCTTGTGCCACCCACACCCCACGTAGTTTGGTACCTGCAGATGGGAAGGGGTTCCCCCTCCTCTCCTGTTGCATGGAGGGCAGCTTCTCAAGGTCTCTAGCATCAAGGCTGTGGCCTACCTGAGTCTGCAAATATTTCCAGATAACCCTCTGGGTGCCACAACCAGCAGCTATGGACAGGCCGGTGCATGGGTGAGAAGGAGTGAACGATGCCAGGCTGGGCTGGTTGGCCTCAGTACTGGAGAACATTCCTAGGTCCATTTAGTTGTCTAGACATAGTCCTCAAGTCTGGCATGCAAATCCATGTCCTGCTCTTCCCCCTAACGTGATTCCCAAGTTGTCAGTCAAGGTACTCCCCACACTTGATCTGCCAGCCTGCCACAACTTACTGAAGTACTATGGTGTGGATGTGTGTTTGTGTGTGATCAGCGCTAGAAGGTTTCTCTGCTCACATGAAACTGGGGTACAGTGATGGAAGGAAGCAAGAAAAACATAGCACTTATTTCCTACAAAAAAGAAACTTAGTACTACCATATACACTGACAGTGTATTGCATAGACTCCAGAGAGCTTGGTATAAACAAGAAGTAGCTCTGTTCTGTCACACTGGCAGATGTGGCAATAGGGCTGCTGCTAAAATTGAGCTATCTTTGCGTATGGGCAGTGAGAGAAGGAAAGATGCAAGAACTAGAGAGCATGCAAAGGCCATGAGTATGTGCTAAAGTTAGAAAAGAGAAGCAGGAACCTATCTCTTAGAGTAGTGATTTAGAAAACAGATTCCTAACCTGCAAATAAAAATCAATGTTGATGGGAAATAAAACTCCTATCTGTTCAGTGTTTGCAGGGGAGAGACCGTGATGATCTTCCCCTCAATCTTGTGGGGTCTGTCATCACTATCCTGTCCCTAAGCCACCTAAGCTAATGCTCAGCTGAAAAAGTCTTTTTGCAGTTGTGTTGCATACAGGAAGGGTCTTCAAAGCCTTTGAAGATTTCTGGGATACCCACAACGTACTGGAGGATGACCAGCTGGAATCTGCCAATCCTCGCTTGCATAATGGGTTCAGTATAGCCAGTGGATGTACCAAGTGTTGATTCAGTCAGCTCTGTCACTAGACAAGACTTGAGGAGGAGAAAATGTTTACTTTACATTGTAAAACTATGATAATCAAACAAAGGTACAAGAAGACAAAAAGTTGATATGCATAAGAAGATAGCAGTTCCATCATCATGGTCAAGCTTCACGAGCTAACTACAACCTACTAAAGGTTTAGTAGACTCAGGAAAGGTCTAGGTCCCTCACCTTTTTGGTCTTATTACTACAGTGCCTGGAAAATGTGTGCTCCTCTGCTCAGGCTGGGATGGTCGAGCTCGTTCATTTGTCTCCTGTGAGAAGTTCCTTCCTGCCTGCTTGTGAGTGGGAAGTGTGAGGCAACATGATTATGCCAGACTAGGCCACTTTCTTTTGTGTGTCTCTTGATTTAACATTGATGTTGCACACTGATGTTCAACTAAGCTTTTAGTGCTTATGTCATTCTGGGAAGAGACTATGTGTCAGCTGTGAAGCCAAGAACACCTTTTTATAGACAGACATACGTTGTGGGAATCAAACCTTACCAGGAATTAGAGTAAAAAGTTCAAAATTAAGTGACATTTCCTAATCAGTTGAGTGGTGGAAACTTGTGGACTTTGGCAAACAAAAGAGGAAAGCAAAACTGGAATAATCTAGTTCTATGCAATATTCCGTCTGTGTGCTGCAAAAATGTTAGCTACTGTGTGATTTTGCCACTTGCTGGGGGATTTGCAGTTTTTCTGGATGGATATACTTTGGAGGCAAGCTATTTTTTCCATCTCTTCCATTTCTTTGCCTTGGAGGCAAGCTATTTTTTCCATCTCTTCCATTTCTTTGCCTTAGAAAGAGCTTTGTAATAATTCCGGTTTGTAAAGAATCTGTTGTCAGGATTCTGTGGATATTTAACAGAAGAACGCAGGTTTTGTAACTTGTCTTTTTGGCGCTCTTGCTGAATTCATGCTTCAACCTAGTTTTCCTTTCTCTGATGATTGCCCTCTTTTTTCCTCCCTGTAAACACAGAATCTCTGTCATTGCTCTCATCCCAGCCACTCTGAAAGCAGTAAAAGCTTACATAGGATCTCATGTGAAAGAATTTGACTTCTGACAAATATAACCCGCATGCCTACACAAGAAAGCGTTACTCCCGTTAGCCAAGTTGCTGCTATTCTGTCGTTGCTGAATCCCATTCTGCGCCCCAGGCTACCCTTCTACAAAAAGATCTACCAGGATCCTTATTAATCTGTGCAGCCAGAAAAAAGTAGGAGGAAGGATGGACAGTGCTTGTGCAAAACACTGTTGTTAATGCTCTTTATTTCCAAAATAAAATCCTGTTGGTCAAGGGGAAGAAACGGGCTAAAGGAAGCAGCATGGTTCCTTTAAGCAGCTGGGTGCACAGCTTGCTGTTTCAGGGCATAAAGCAAGCTCACAGGAGTGGGATGGATGTCTGACCCGTCTAAGTCTCTTATCATCTCAATAAGTTCAGCTTTTTAAAACTAAACTAAGAACATCGCGATCTTTGAATATTTTGACTTGTGATGTGGTTTAGGGCCTTTTCTCAGAAAGTGTCTCCATTTTCCAGGCGGGAAGATGTTTAGGTTAGTTACAGAAGGCTGGGCTGTTCGAAAGGGGTCTGCAAAGTATTTCCGCCGTCGTTTCGAGTCCGCTTCTCGCCCCAACAGAGCTAAGTCTCAGGTGGAAACCTACGTGCTTTGATGAAAACTAAAGCGGCGGGAGACGGCCGGCGGACAAGGGATGACTAAGCGGAGGAAGGCGGCTACCCTCCCTTGAAACAAACGGTGCTCCCGAGGGGCCCGGCCGGCCATCAGCCTTCGGGAAGAGAAGGGACAGCAACGGCCGCTCAGCCACAACCGGCTCTGAGGGGGCACCGCGGGGGGGGGGGGGGGGGGGGGGGGGGAGGGGCCGTGCGCGGTGACGCCGCAACGGGAACAGCGGCGCGCGGGGGAGGAGCCGTTGGGGCGGGGCGGGGGCAATGGCAGCGGCTGCGCGGCGCGGCCCGGCCTCAGGACGGCGGTGCGAGTGACGGAGGTAAGTTGAAGGCGGACGCTGGCGGCTTCCCTTTAGGGGGAGCCCGGGGGTTAAAAATAATAACGATAATTCCTCTCCCGCTGCTTTTGCCTCTGCCTGGAGGGGTTTCTGCCTGGGCTGCGGGCGCCGAGGCGAGGGGCGCGTTCTGCGGAGACGCGAGTGCTTCGGGGGTCGTTTGGGGCTTTATTAAGCTTTAGTATTGTAGTTCTGGGTGAAACTATACTCCTGTAGGGTTTTTTGTTTGCTTTTACTCTTCTTTTTTTTTTAAAGCATGTTATAGCGTTGGATTTACAGCCAGAGGGGATATGCTGGTGTGTGTGTTTTTTTTTTTTTTTTTAAACTCTAGTTGCCTAAGAATATCCAGGAAGTTTCTTGCTTATGCTTCTTGTGGAAACCTTGTTTGCCTTGATACAAAGTCTGGCCTTAATTATAAATTCTGTCCTAATTTTGACTTTTTTTTGTTTTTTGTTTTTTGCCTTGCAAGAGATGTTTTCTGTGTGTCAGAAAGTGATAATGTCGTAGCTGATGGTAGGCCTTCCTGTCTTCCTGCTTCTTTTGGATGAGACTTTGTCATTTGTGAATTAATAGGAAAAGGTATACATATATATATATATATATATATGTATGTGTGTGTGTGTACACACACACGTATATATGTATATTTCTTTTTAATTCTAAAAATATCGTTAGAAAACCCTGCCTGTATAATGTTGTGGTTTTAGGACTTGGCATAATGTTTACTTGCAGTAATTGTTCTGATAAAAGAACACAGCTAAACCTTGCAGTTGCAGACCCATCTCTTCCTGGGTTCAGTCAAATAGTGCCCAGAGTACAGCGCTCCCTCGTTGTTGTGGCCTCCTTTTTTAATACAAGCAAATAAAACATCATCACTTTGCCCTAGTACCACCTGATCTGTGAAAGCTGTCAATGGTGGGCTTAAGTTTGGGCATATGCAACCAAGTTCTAGAGCTGGTTCCGTTGCAGGATCCCCCTTCAAATGAGGTCTAGGTTGGTATTGCAGACCAGGGGAAGTTCAGTTGGTAGGCTGCTGGACGCTGAACTGTAAATTTGGGCTTCCTTTCTGGATCTGCTATTAGACTTTCCCATGCTATGGCCAGAAGTGTTGCTTGCTTTGGCATTGGCTTCCCCATTTTTAGCATGAAGATACTGAAACTTGCCTGTCTTCACATGCTCTGTTTGCGAATTGGTGGTGGTATCCCATGAGAGGCTCAAAATAGTTATACAGTCTAGGTTGATCGTGCAGCATCTTATGTTCTATGAATTGCATGTTAGGACTTAGGTAGGTGAATTAATACCCTCCCGACCTTAATCCCCTACACGATAAACTGGATGCTGCTAGGGGCCACTGCATTGTTGAATCATTGCAGAAGGTTAATCTCAGGTCTTTGTGGAGCAGGTCACTGAGTCTTGATTGTGTGTTGTTGTTCGTTTGATTTTTCATTTTGTTAAATGTTGAAATGTTGCTATGAGTTCTAGCATTACTGTTGCATGACGACGGTCTCATTTGTTTTACTCCCTCTATGCCTCTCTTTTCCCCCCATAGTTTGCATGCTATCTTAAGGTGTCTCTCCAGAACGTGCAAGAAATAATTGCCTAGTAGTTTTGAAGTTGAGCACTGAATTGTGGTCACTTTCTTTAGGGAATTTGCTAAAGAACTTACAGTGTAGCTAGATATACCCACTAGCTGTTGTTTCATTCCTTATTAGTGCTGTGCATTTAATGCACGTCTTACAAACTCCTGTAGTTATTTGTGGAGGCCAAGGACTGTGTATGTTGAAGGAAGAAATGGAAAACACCCTTTGCTTCCTTTGGCTAGCGTCTCTTAACTTTATGTAAGCTAGAACTGGAAAAAGGAAGAAGTTCTACCTCCAGGGCTTGTCTCCCATGAGAACTTTGGGAATAGGACCTAAAGTTGTGAAAGAAACAAAATGGCTGTTTACCTTGAAAAACTGTGTTTTGTACTGGGTATCTTTTCCCTGTTTGCTGGCAGGGGTCAGGTGCAAATAGAGAGTTATTGAGGCTCAGCTAAAGGGGCTCTGAGTCATCAGTGTTTCCTGTACAATGACGATTTGATACTGTGGTGCGGCATTCTGTCTCAGCATACATAATCCCCTCAGGAAGCTGCTGATAAAATTGCATGTGGATGTGTGCACTGTCCCTTACTAGGGTAGTGTGTTTCTTATTTAACCAAGCTTTTAATTTTCGTATCACAAAACTCCAGCAAATTCCTTAGAAAGAAGGGAAGGGTGTTTGCATTGTTTCTTGTGCTGTTTGACAGGATGCTCTGAAGGGTTTCACTTTGTTTCATGTAGTTTCACTTTTCTTCTTTCTAATTAAAAGCTTTGGCTTTTTGAAAGGATCACTGCTTTGGTGCTGCCTGACCAGTGAGACTTCTAAGCACAGTTCAACAGGAGGTCACACAGAACTGACAGACTTAAACTGGAGGAGGGAAGATGATGTCCTCGGATGAGCCACAGAAGACAATCAATAACCCGGTAACTGTCCTGTCATGTAAACAGCTTCTCCCCTGGGAGATGGGATTTTGCTGTCAATACTGAGTTTTATGTCAATAATTAGTAAAGCGTTCATGCTGTTTGCACAGTGATGAGTGTTACCAAGAACTCTTTGCGTTGCTCAAGTATTTGAGAAGAACTTACAGGTGGTGCTGGGAGTTGATGGTGCTTGGAATTTGTCCTGTAAACAAATTAAGACTTAAGGCTTAATACCTCCAAAACAGGAAGGAAGCTGTCTCAGCCTTGGAGGATAATGCTTTTTCATACACAGCTTGTGTGAATGTCTGGCATTCTTGCAGAATGTGTTGGAACAGCGGTGAAAATATGATAAGCAGTATTTTCAGTCCTATTTCTCTATAAACATGGGTGGTGTCTCTCAGCTCTCAAGATTGTTTTCTGGTGCTTATAACTTCAGTCTGAAAAAATTAAACTTGGAATCTTTATCCATAGTTGATGTCTTGTCTTGCACTAAATCTTGTTTTGTGGAAAACTTGAGCTACAGCAGTTCAGCTGTTGCAGAGAGAGGAGTTGACAGGATGTTATTAGACAAGTTTAGAGTTGGTGAGACTTTCTCTGAAAAGCTTGAGCATTCTCATGCTCTGGGACAGTTGCTTGATATTGGCATGAGGCTAAAGGGATGAGCTGGACACGTATGTCTTGTTGTCTCTTTAGAAGAGTAAGTTTTTGAGCCTGCAGAAAATAATATTTTTAACATTCCATGCTAAAACATTTCTATAACATTAAAGTCTCTGAAGAATCTGTATGGAGTGTATAGGAGGGCATGCCTGCGCAGGGCTCCCATATCTATTGGACTGGAGAGGTGATGGGGAAGGAGCTTCAACCTTATTTTTTGACAAGAACCCAGGTAGGAGAGGAGGCAAAAGCTGTGTGGAGATGGCTGGAAGGCCTGAATTGCAAAAGAAAAGGGAGGGTGAAAGACTGGGGGTATTGGAACCTAGTTTGGGTGTGGGAGGAGAGCAGGTGTGAAGAGATGGATTAGGAGGTGTTTAGGACAAATTCTCTGTGTAAGAAAGAGTGAAAGACTGTAGCAAAACTCAATGGCTGCCAGGAGACTGAGTATGATGGGTGACAAGACCAGGCTGGAGAATACAGAGGGGTAAAACTAGGGCTTAGCGGTCAAGAGCTTAGGGTGGGAATAAGAGTGAGGATTTGGGACTGGGGAAAGAACATGCCAGTGGCTTCAGGACAGGCTCAAGACAAGGCCCTGAGCAACCTGCTCTAGCAATAGACTAGCTCAGTCTGCTTTGAGCAGAGTATTGTACTCCAGAGGTGCCTTCCAGCTGTTCTGTGATTGCCACGTGAAGCTGCTGAAGGGAAAGAAGTAGGGAGGGTTCATGATACCCTCATATCAAATGCAAAGCAGATGGCATCTGTGAGAGCAAACCCCAAATGAGACCTGATTGTTCAGACTTCAGGTTTGATCTCACTGCTTTGCTGTTTGCAAAAAATCTCTCCAACTAGCTGGTTCAGTCAGTGATAGACTGCTTGAGCTATTGTATGTGTGACCTTCATTGAACTATGGGTTCAGGCTTGCTATTGATCTTTGTGTAGCTATATGGTATAGGTATGTCTATACCACCAGATAAAACTTAGCAGGGATGGAGGGAGGCATGCTGTGAAGTTTTCGTTGTTTAAGTGAATTGTTCCATGAGCAGTAGAACTTAAGAGCTCTCTTGTACGTTTGAGTCTGTGTCATATTTCTTCGCTACCATACTGTTTTGAACTGTCCAAAAAAATCCTACTTTCCTCCTTATGCCCTTTACTCAGCCTGTCTGGCAAGAAGTGTTATGCCCCTCCTGAGGGGGCAGCTCCCTGCTACCCAGTGAGCTAGATAAAAGCTGTGTTATCACAGCCCCTTCCTCAGTAAGGCTATAAATTGTCCTCTTGTTTTATAAAAATTGGCAGACATTAGCAGTAACTTTATCTTTGAGACCTCTCAACCTTGGTTAATATTAGCCAAAGAGATTCAAAGGTAATTCTCGGAAGTTTAGAAGAAAGCTGGGATGATGATGGACCGTTTGATGTCACAAGCCTCGCTTCTTAATGGATGAGGAATTCCGCCACCACCCCCTCACAAAGCCTTAAGACATAAGGAAATTACATGTGTGTTCTATGATGACAAAACCTCATTAAGTCTGTAGTATTACGCTTGGGCAATGCTGAATAATGTCCGTTCACATTCCATGCCTGAACTTCTGAGGACTTGAGGGAGCAACCTTCTTTGCTTTTGGATAAATGCATCCTTTTCGGGTGTGAAGAAGTTTTTTGCCACAGCTCCTCCAGGGGTGAGTAACTTTGACCCACTAGAGTAGTCTAGGGCCAGCGTCCCTGGCCTGTGTCTATCTGTTTTTCATTGGTTCATCTTTGGAGACTGAACCAGCTATTTCTTACCCTACTGCAATACTCAGAGTTCCAAACCACTCAGGAGTAGTGTGTTGAAGCGGTGTTAAGTACAGCAAATAATCAGGATGCTTTTTTTTATTCTTCAAATAAAACTGTGAGCCTCCTGTGTACAGCTTATTTATCGGGGAACCAAGCTGCTACACTACCAGCGGGCAAAGAGATTTCTGCCTTTTTATTCATTCACTAGGGAAGACTACCAGATGACTAAAAATGATCTTTTCATAGGGGTGGTCCTCAAGTGACACCTATACAATACATTGGCTATACAATATGGTCTTGTTGCATGTGGTTAATGTCCTCTTTTGCCTGTACTAAGGAAAAGTTTCCCTGCAAACGGGAATGAGCTAAATGGAATAAACTTTTTAATAGGAACAGTCCCTGTTCCCTTTCTATCTGTGTTTGTTTTGTTTTCCTGAGGTGCTTTGTTTGTAAAATGCTGGTAGGAGTCTACCTGAAGGTATTTGGAGCTGTTTTTGCTGATAAAGTATGAAGACTTAGGGCAGTTGCAAGCAACTGAAGATATTAGATGTTCACTTTTAATACTTTTTTTCACATCTTGCCCCTCTTCTAACTGTGCATACTTAAGCCAGTAAAATACATGAGACTTTGAACAACTTAACCAGTTGTAAGCTTCTTTACTTGAGAAGTAAGTTCTTTGAATCTGTTTTGCTTGATGTAGCAGTTGACTGTATGCTAGGTTTTGTGCAAATTGTGGGTGGCTGGGAAGAGAAGGGGAGAGAGGGCAGGAAAGGATGTGAATCTATTGGCAGAAGTGAGCAGAGAGCTATTAACACAAAACTCTCGATTTAGTTGTTGTTACTTCCCCTCTCCTCTTTGCAAATGTAGTGTTATCAAATACCTTCCTGTTTTCCATGATGCTATATATGTATATTAAAAAAAAAATCACAACTTTCCCCTTTATGGTAAAATACTCTATTCAAGAATAGAGTTTCCTATCTGTTCATTTTTCATTGTTAATTTTTTGGAACTCTTGTTTACAATTGATGTTTCATTTCAAAGATATTCTAAGATCTTACACACAGTTCCATAGTTCATATATTTTTCGAGCAAAAGAAACCTGAGCAGAAATTTGTCTGTTAACCAGAGCAAATGTAACACTTGCTACCACTCACTTTCTTTTTCAATGTAAATCTCACCTGGTGAGATGCAGACATACAGCTGTCCTTCCCGAACAGTTTCCTCGCAGCCTCCGTGGTTTTCTCTTATAGTGCTGCCTCTCCCTACGTGAAATGCTTGGTGCTCCAGGAGGTGGTCAAGGTGATATGTCTGTCTGCATGTCTGAGGCTTTGCCATATTTAGCCATGTTGCAGGTGTTGGTTTTTTTTTTTTTTTTTTTAAACTGACATGTCTCCTCATATGGCTTAACAACTCCTACCATGTTGCCTTTTCAGTTTAGCGTAATGTATGTGTTACCTTCTCCAGCTATTAATAAGGAAGAGAAAATATGCAAGGCTGTTGCTCTGAGACAGACTGCAAATTGCAGATACCATTATGACTGAGATTCCTGAATGTGGCTGTTTCAGTGCACCTTGCAGTTCATTAGGATGAGGTATTTTCCTGTGCTTCTGCAGTTTTTACTAAGATGACACACTGCCGTCGTTGCTTCTCTTCTCTTCCCATTACTGTTTTCCAAAGGGAGCAAGAACAGGCAGAAAGGCAGCTGGTGTGGTCTGGTGTCAGAAGGGTTGTGAAGGAGCGGGATAGTTTGCCTTCTGCTGCCACCAAATAGTCAGCCCTTGGAAATGACCTAATTTGATGCATATCTTCAAACTTTCTTAAAAGTGAGACAATAAAATGTTGCCACTCTTCGTTTGAAGGCCAAGAATGGAAGCTGTAAGTTTTAATTTTACATGAAAAACTTGATTTCCATACATAAAAATCCACTGGGATTTTCTTTCTCATTGAGGCAGATGCTTAATGCTCTTCTGTGTTTCTTTTAAATGAAATGCTAGTTGTCTTTCCTTTAATGGGCTAGAGTGCCACAAAATTAAGTATTAGAATATTATTTTAAAAACTATTTATTTTGTTTGTTTGCCTTGATCCCAAAATTTTATTTTGAATTTTTCCCCCCCTTTCTTCTAGATCATTCCGTATGTTGGGACAATTCTTGGTGGCCTTGTTCCTGGACAGCTGGTTGTAATACATGGGAGTGTTCCTGATGATGCAGACAGGTAATGGCTGTGGTTTTGCTGTGCACTGTGTAATCGTGTGAGCAAACATATAATGAATGAAAGTATTTCTAGGGTCTTACCTACGATTTCAAATAAAGACTTATTCTAAATCCTTGTGATAGCACGACAGTGACTACAGGCTTGAGGGGTTAATGAAAACTTCATGATGAGAATTGGAACATGAACTGCTTCTTGCATTCTGCTGATCCTCTCTTGTCTCTTTTTGCTTTGCCTGCTCTCTGACTGTACCCCCTCCCACCCCCTTCATGGCATATATCTGCTTTTTTGAAGAGATTCTCAGCTGGGAATCAAATGTGTTGCTTGACGGAGTTGTCTTACAAGTGGGAAGAGGCAATGTGAACTCTACTGTTTACGGCACAGCATGGAAGTTCTGTTCCCTGACTTGGCCCAGAGTTCATTTCTGACTTTGGTTATTTTACCTAGGAACGTGATGGGAGGGAAGGTGATGAGCACAATGAGACGCTCAGATGATGTGAAGGATGAGCTTAAGTAAATGCTTAAATTTTTCAATGTATTGCAGTGAATCACAGGAGAACACTTTGGAGATGCATAGGCATTAAACAAAGATTTGTTTCTTCTTATCCAACAACACTCTCGGTGTCTGCCTGTTCTGAGGTTCAACAGTAAAACGCAAAGTGCTTTTATGTATTAAACTCAAAGGCGATTTCTAGAGCTAGAGCTCAGTGTGGTTTGTCTTGGCTGTTTATGTTTAGATTCCAGGTGGATTTCCAGTGTGGCAGTAGCATAAAACCTCGTGCTGATGTGGCCTTTCATTTCAACCCTCGCTTCAAAAGATCTGGTTGTGTTGTTTGCAACACACTGGAGAAAGAAAAATGGGGCTGGGAGGAGATCACTTATGAGATGCCCTTTCAAAAGGGGAAGTCATTTGAAATCATCATCATGGTTTTGAAGGATAAGTTCCAGGTGAGCTTAGGCTGTAGTTCTTGTGGTTGTTATTTTCTTTCTTTTTCCCTTTAGCCAGTTGTTGGGCTAACATACAGAGATATCTTGTGTATGTACAAAATAATTATAAGCCTTGATTTCTCTGTTACGTACGTACAGTCTAATTACAGAGAAGCTTAGAAACCTCTTTAAAGAGGTGTGAAGTAAACCAGACCTCTCCCTTTGCATGATTTCCTTCAAAGTTGCCTGAGTAGGCAAATAACTTTCTGCCGTGGCTAATGACTCTACCTTGCCCTTTGTATGTGCAAAGGGCAGACCTTACAGTAAACTGGGTCCTTCTCTTGGAGAAGGCAATTTGAGGTGCATTTGTCTTTTTCTGTTAGAGTGCAATAACATAGATTCTGTCAGATTGGTAACACCATATTGGCGAGCGATTGGGTGATGGAATCAAAAGAAGGGAAATGCAACCTTTAGTATAGTCAAATCTCCCTCACAATGGAAAGAGAGAGGGTGACTCATGGATGAGCTGGACTTAGTTGCTCTGAATCTTCTGAAACACTTCCTGCCTTTGTACCAAAGCAGCATAGAATGGAGATGCTTGCAGATAATTTGACACTCGAATGGTGTAATGTATGTTTAACGGGACTTTCCTGTTTCGTTTCTTGTCTCTTTAGGTGACTGTAAATGAGAAGCACTTGCTGCTGTACAACCACAGAATTAGCCTTGAAAGAATAGATACTCTTGGGATATATGGCAAAGTGCGGATCAAAAGTATAGATTTTATTTCTAATGTAAGTTATACAGATAACGGACTCCTTGGTTTGTTGTTGTTCTTTAACTTGTAAAGGTACAGAATAGGATTTATGGTGAAACGGAAGTAACAAAAGCAGTTCACAGTCCAACTTCAATACTGGGGAATCTTCCTCCGCAGTTTAACATATGAACAGCTGGAATTGCCTTCCCATTTTAGCCTTGAGGTTGAAGGGGAAAGGGTGATGAAGCCTACAGCTTACAAAGTTAACAGGACAGATGGTATGAAAATGGACTGGATGCAGAATTTGGGGGGGGGGGGGTGAACTAGACTTTTCAAATATTTTGGAAGCTCCAAAATGAACTCTCGTAGAATTCAGTGATTCCAAGTGTCTGTATTTAGCCACAACTGGAACCACTTGCGTGCAGAACCCTTTTTTTTTTCCCCCAACAAAAAATGACTGAATTGTTGAATGAAGCGATAACTAGAAATATGTGCATATTTGTCAGATGGGGGGGATGGGCAGTGTTCTTTCTAAGGGGAAGGTTTTATGGTTTGACTTGCACTCAGACCAAACTGCAAAGAATTTGAAATGCAAGCAATGCTGGGCTGCTTCTGAGCTCTGTTGTAAGGTCTGCTGGAGAAAGTAAACCAATGGTAAGGAACTGAACATCTGGCTCTTTCCTGTGCTTTTCCCCTTCTACTCTGGAATGGTGACACTTCAGGATCTGAAGCAGAAGATGGTAATTTCCAGGGAGATACAGAAGATGGATGATCACCTTGTCCCTCCATCCCTCCTTCCTTCCTTCCACTCAGTGAGGCAGCATACTTACTCCTCTGTAATACTCTGTCTTTTCTGCCCCAGCCTCCCTTCAGTGTGGGCAAAGCTTAGGTCTCTTGCTGCCAAACATCAGGTGTAACTCAGATCAGCAGACTAATAACTATATTGAAGGAATAGTGATGATTTGAGCCTGAGCTTTAAAGATATGTCCAGCTGCTGATCCATCGTAAACCATATGTACCGATTCTTTGTTTGGGCCTCCTCACTTGGCCTTGGGCATGTTGCCAGCATATTGGTAATTTAAAGCTGTTTAAATCCCAGTCTTGGAGGACTGATTTTAAGAGGAGCTTGGGGGGCAAGGAAGTGCTAGAGGTTGGTTTCTGCCCTAAGGACAAAACAAAGGAGTGTTGTTTTAGTCTGTGGTGCTGATCATGTGTCCTTTGGGGAAGAGATGAAGGGAGAGGGTTGTTGTTTCCTTTTTACTTTTCCTTCTAGCATACTCCTCTCAGGAAGAAGAGAGAGGGTTGTACTGAAATAAACTAGCCAAAGATGCAATTTGCCAAGGCTAGGCCAGAATCTGTGTGTGTGCACTGCCACACATGGTTCACGTGATATGCACTAGGGAGGGACTGGGATGCCTGGAATCTCAGGGCTCCTCTGGGATCCCATCTCTGGATGGACCAGCCCTCCTGGTATTCCTACCCCTGTAAGGAAAGCTGAGTGGGTACCCTCAGGTGCTAAGGGGTTAACAGGTGGTGCTCTGATTGTTGAATAAGGATGCAAACTGCAATGAGGTCGTCTTTAGAAATCTCAGTGTGGCTTCACTAATTGATCTTCAGGACATTTCCTTGGTTTATGGGGGTTTGGCCATCTTTTCTTGACCCTAATCCTACGTTCTCATGTTAACGTTTCACCTTTCAAAGCTTCACAGATCCACATACGTTTCTAAAACAATCTTATGTTAGAGTTCTGTTAGCAATGCTCTCTAAATATCTCTTTTTCTGCAGTCTTTACAAGGCGCTCAGCCATCGTCTGTAGGAATAACAAAGATAAACACAGAAAATGTACGTATATTTTTATAAAGGTTAAATGAATTTTCCTGTTTTCTGATAACCTAGTTAATATTTGTTTTTCTTTTGTAGGGGGAAACGCCAGATGGTTCACGCTTCGTAAGTGTCTCACATAGACGTATAGCAAATGTGAAGAGTTAAAAGGGGGAGGGGAATGAAAATGTCTCAGTTTCTCAAGAAAAAACATGCACAGAACAAGGGAATTGAGAACCTTCTGGGAGATGAACATCAGTGAGGCTTTATAGACAGCAGTCATCTTTTCCACTTGCTAGTCAAAGTAAGGCTATTCCTTAAAGCATGCAGAAAAAGGATAAACACGGCATCCACAGCCATACACAGAGGAATAAAAGGTGAGGTACCTAAAGATTTAGGAACAAATAACGCGAAAAGAGTTGCTCAGATAAGCATAACTCCATTTGTTCAACTTTGGGAAATGCTTGCAAAACAAGCTTGTGTTAAAAGTATTTTGCAGACACACTGAGGCTGAATTGCCTTATCTTAATATGTTTAATATCGCCAACACTTTTATGTATAGGACTTAGTAAGTCAGGCTGTTAAACTTAGAAGCGCCAAATACGGTATTTGTGTGATATTCATATTTGGACAAATCTGCAGCCACCATTTCAACCTCCAGTTAGAAGATACTAAATTTTAATACCTGAGTGAAAATTTCATCCTGTTTATCCACAATTTAATGTTCAAACCTGTCCGGCTCCATCTTCCTCTTGCTGACAGATCTGTGCCTACTGTAAATATACACTTCAGAAGGCTGGAGGCAAACGTTGCACCTTAGGGTTAGAACTTGCACCCAGCCAGCATGGAGCCCAGACGAAGTGAGTGCTCATCTTTTTTTGCAAAAAGCTGTACAGGTGGTCAGTATCCAGCATGTAGTAGCCAGGCTTGAGTCAGGACCTCCCTCAAACTGAAGAGAGGTTAGAAGCCAGGAATGCATATAAATAGTTTATGGAGAAGCCAGAGTTGCATTGAGGGCCGTGATTTTGGTTGCCTTGTCAGTTGAAGCTCTACTTCCTTCAATCCTCTAAAACCAAATAATAGATAATACTGTGATTTGCAAATGGTGGGTTAAAAAAAATAGGCTAAAAATCTCTGCCCTGCTTGCTCCCTGACCAAAATAGCATAATTAAAAAAAAAACAAAACAAAACACTAAAAATACGTGCAATATCTATCATTATGAACTGGTGCCTGGAGCACTGAATACTCAGGGACCTTACTTCTAGTATTCTAGTATTTAGGCAACTCTGGGACTACAAACTTATCGTGAGTCTTACTCTTCTGAAGCATAACTGAAGCTTTCAGAGAAAAGAGGTTGGTGTGTTTGTGCACAGGTGTTTGTGTCCAAATAACTGTTTTACAAACCTAAATCAGTGCACAGTTTCATGCTTATTGTAGTAGTTTGTCTCAATCAGCTGATGCTTCTCAAATGTGTCAAACTCTGCTGGAGTATCTGTGTGACAGATCAAATCTGGGGTTTGTTGATACTGGCTTTTTCAGTGTTTAGAAGGGTCCTGTCCCTGGATTAAGGCATTTGTTGTTGCTTTTCCCCAGTGCAGCACAGACATCTTCCTAATTTTTCCCTCTCCACCATTAGTGATGGCAGAAGTAGCTGTGGATCATGTGTATTTTGAACTCAAGGTTCTAGATCTAGGGGAAGAAAAGTGAACATTGATGTGTTTGTGTCAGTATAGCTTTACCACCGTGTTAGCATCCTGGAACGTATTGGTAGGAATAACTTTAGCTGTGGGTGCAGATGTGTAATTATAGGTCAGACTTCTTCCTGCCATAGTGAAGTCCAGCTTGTGTACTGAAAAAGTAAGCTGCATTCAAGATTATGACTGGTTGTACTTCTAGGGAGTTCCTTATGTTGGCAGACTCGATTCCGCGCTTCGTCCAGGACACACAGTTGCTATTAAAGGAGAAGTGAACAAAAACCCAAATAGGTAAGTTACTGAGGGTTGGTGGTGTGTGGGGGGTTTTGTTTTTTTTTTAAAAAAAAAAACAAAAAACCCTACCCTTGCCCTTAACTAAGCTACTCTTGAGAACAAATAGGCTTTTTCGATTGCCTCAGTATATCCTTAATGACTTGCAATTTTGCGTCTGGAATCATCTGAAACTGAAGTGCGGGATACAACTTCAGAGATGACTTAAAGACCAGCTTCATTGTGAAAAGTGAAGATAAAACCTGATTTTGTTTTGTGTTTTGTTTTGTTTTGTTTTTTTCCTTAACTAAATCTGAATTCGCCACAGGATCATGTGCATCTGTTTTGGATTTGCATTGTGCAAGGCATGTGAGTGTGCACACATGCGATACAAGGGTGGCTTTTATCCTAAAGAGATGCAAAAGCAAGGAAATTGGCAGAAGTAGACTGAATATAAGTGAGTCATTGAATGAGATGGGTTGTTGGCGTACTCAAATGCTGCATGTTAACAAGGTTTCTCTGAATGCATCTAGGAATGTCCCCTCAGGGACATGAGGAATGGAAGCATGAAGGTGCTTAACTGACAACAACTGAGTGCTAAAAGCTGGTGGGGGGAGTAGGAGCTATCATTTTCGTAGCAAGTAAGGTGCCTTCTTTGCAATCTGTCATTCCTTATCAGCCTGATTTTTTTTTAAAAAAAGGGGGACAGGGGAGGGGAGCACAACACAGTCAAAACAGAGCTAGGTAAATGTCTGCTCCAGCATGCCTTTTGCTTGAAGGATGTCTTTGACTGCAGAAACATGCCTAAAAATGAAGCAGTTAGTGCAGATTGAGAGGTGTGCTCTTTATTCGTTCTCTGTGTATGCCTTGCAGTCCTGCTTCCTCAGAACACACTTGGATCTTCCCAGCAGCTGTACACACTTTAGGCTCTAGTAATAATTTTAACTCCAAGTCTAGAAATCTCATCAATAAAGCTTGAACGGACTTGAAATTGGACAAGATTTTTTAATACTCAAGTAGTAGCATTTGTGTGTTTTTGTTTGAAAAGCTTATTAGCATGTTTAAAGCGCTCTCTCTACTGCTTATATGCATGAAGAGGCTGTTAGGGGTTAGTTAAAGCACAGTCGGTTGTCTGCTCTTTGCATTTGACAGATTTGCGTGGAGTTTGTAAACTGTTTAAAGTCTTTCTCTCAGTTGACGCAGCTGTGTGTGTTCCTAGGTCTCAGCAAGAAAGATATTAATAGCTTCAAAACATCGCAGTTGCCCTGTGGACTGTAAGCGGTTCTCCTAGGCTTCCCCGGAGGAGGGGAACAACCTGACAGCTGGAGTTAATCTGGGAGAGAAGTGTTTCTTCAGACTCAATGGGGCCTTTGCCAGAGGCTAAACCACTTCTCTAAATTTGGCTCATTCTTTCCTCTGACCATGCTTCTCTGGAGGTTCCCTGTTAGGAATCCAGTGCAGTGGACAGGTCAGGGATTACAGGATGTGTCAGCCTGGGCAGAGCTACTGTACCTACAAAGTACTGTTTTGTATGAATGGTCTCCCACCATTCTTAAATGCACAGAGAGAATCCTCAAACCTTTCCTTACACGGCTGAACCAGTTTGCTAGCAGAAAGACTAAAATGTCCCTTCCATAAAACAAAGCCTCCCACTCTCCATTGCCTGCCCTTGTTAAGGGAAAGAGATGGTGGAGTGTGTAGCATGGTATGTTCCTGTGAGAACACTGCTTCCTAGTCAGCACTGACTGCACTCCGTCAGCTTTGCTCAGTGCCTCGTTGCTCTTCCTTTCCCCTAGATTGCTGAGGCATGAACAGGAAGTTGTTAGTAAGAAAGCAGATCTAGCAGGGTCATATCCTATGTTTGCCACCTCCAGCAAAAGCTTCTGTGCAAAGGAGGCAGTTGCATGGTGTGACTGCCTGCTTGGTTCTTTGATAAGCGCAGTCCTGGTTCCAGAACAGTTCGAGTATCAGTTAAAGGCTTGGTAGACAGCATGGATTAGTGCATCACATTTATAAAGTCTTGGTATAACAAACTTACTTACTTACTTAAAAAATGTCTTCCAGCTTTTCTGTAAACCTGAAATCAAGTGACTCAACGGACATTGCATTACATCTGAATCCGCGAATGAAGACTAAAGTTTTTGTAAGAAACTCTTACCTCCATGACAGCTGGGGAGAAGAAGAAAAGGAAGTTGCCAATTTCCCTTTCAGTCCAGGGATGTACTTTGAGGTAAGATTAACTGAAATGTAGCATCATACTTGCAATTCTGCACAAAAATAGTTTGCATTGGGGCTTAAAAGTCATGCCACTAATTAATACAGAATTACAAAACTGCCATTCCTGAAAGCTTAGGACTAAGTGGGACCACAGGAAGCAAAGATTTCATGAGAGCCATCTCTCCTGGATCTTTTTTTAAATAGCTGCAAGTAATTCAAGCTGTGCTCAGGAGTAAGTTTAACTGACTTTTTCATTAAAGTCCCACTTCGTCTGATGTTTCTTTCACATGGAAGGATTTTTTTTAGAACGGAACCAGGGCTTGCTTGAGTCCAAGCTTGATCATCAGGTGGTTTTTGTCTGAAAAAGTCAGTTTGTTTAACTGAATGTAAAACTTGACTGTTCTTCTTCTTCCTTTCAGCTGATAATTTTCTGTGATGTCCATCAGTTCAAAGTTGCGATTAATGGTGTACACACTCTGGAGTACAAGCATCGCTTTAAACAGCTTGAAAAGATCAACCTGCTGGAAGTCACAGGAGATGTGCAATTGCTAGATGTGAGGAGCTGGTAGTTGCTTTCAATCAATCGGTACTAAAAGAAAGAAGTAAACTTACTTATTCTACTGACACTTATTTCTTCCTTGTCAAGAACAAACTGGTGCTGACTCTTCCTGAGCCTGTCTTTATCTATTCGGGCTTCTGTATCTGCTGCTCCGGTTCAGGCGAGTACCAGAACTGCTAGCTAACTCTGAAATTAAATCTTCCCCTAGTTTACAGTATCCTGGCAAGATAAGTAATTATCTGCTCATATAGATCTCCTCTGTTACTGAATGCAGCAATAAAAAAATGCTGCATCATACTGTGCCTAACAGCTGCACTCTGTATGTTTAACTATTACTAGTCATTCCTTAATAGCATACATGCATTACTGTGAAGCAGCAATTAGACTGAAATAGGATCTGAAAATATTACTATTTATTTACTGCTTATGGGCCACTACCTAGTCATTTAAAATAGAATTATGAAAAGTAGTTTCCTGCTTCCATTTTTTGTTAGTGATTGTAGCCTTTTTGCCAGGGCTAGATTAAGCAACCTGTTGACCCAACAGTTCCTGGGAAAGGCAAGGAGGAATTTGATCCTACTTCTTAGCCTGCTGCTGCACTGGTATCCTCTCTGACATTCACGGTTGTGGCAACTCTACAAGTGAGTGGCTTAAATCAACCATGTAGAAGCATTTGTAGCTTTCATTTTTCCAAAATGAGGCAAAAAAAAAAACCCACCACTAGTTCTGATCTTGTCATGAGTTTCTGAAAATGCTGTATTTGATCTGAAAAGGGCTCCTAAGTGAGTTGAACTCAGAAACATCTACTTCACTCCCTGAGCAATCTCATTTTAAAATGTGTGAACGCAGGTGCTCTAGGCATGGTTTCATTTGAGGTGAGACTTGGATATCCATCAGTGGAATAGAAAATGAATCCTTTTTCAGATTCTTGTATTAAAATGCTATCTCTCTGAAACAAGCTGTTCCTACTCAGTTTTCCTTACAACTGGCAACGGTCTTAATTTTTATACTGTTACTTTTTAAGAATAGTTACTGTCTGTCAGTATATGCTTGAAAGATGTTCCTGTTTAAGATATCTTAATACCTGCTAAAAGACTGAAGCAGTTTCAAGAATAAGATGTACCTGAAAAGATGATAAACTACTAGCTTTGATGTATAAAAACTGTAAATGAAAATAAAACTTGTGAACTATGGTTTTCTTCAAGAGTAGCTAAGTAGCTATGATCCTTCTTTGTCTAGATTTTGTCTTGTTTCGTCCTTCCCGTATCTGCAAGAGTGAGATTTTTTTGGTCAAATGCAGTTTAGTTTAAGTAAGTTGATCTTTAGGCAAATAATCTAATAGGGAGCAGTCTCTTAAAGCACTTACGTGAGTCCTGCGTTGTTTTGTTTTGTAACATCGCTATCTTCTGTGTGGGCTTGCTTTTTTCACTTCTCCAAAAAGCACAGAAAAGCATATTCTCAAGACTGCAGTGCATGCTTTCAGTGAGTACCATAGCATAGCAGCTCCTATACAAGGACATAGTGCAGCCCCTATACAGGGACAGTGTCTGCAGCCCCTAGCACAGTGGAATTCAGCGAGTCTCGCACCTTTGGATGGTGTCTGTGCATAGCTATCAGAATTTGCTTATGGCTTACTCCAGTTTCTTAGTCTTGGAGTAGGAAGTCAGCGGCTTGCAGAAAAACAAACCCACTCCCCAAACCAGCCAGATGTGGTAAAGCCAGATTCTTACAATATTTTATTAAAAAAGTTAAGATCTTAGCTCTGATAAAAATGAGAATGACAGTTTGCCTATAGCACTTGCATGTGTGAAGTTAACAAGATACAGACAAAAGATGAAAACAAAGGGGATAATTTAAAAGTAGCTCTGGAGTGGTTCTCCCAAAATGACTTCCAGTTGCTGAATTGTTTTCTGACACTGGTGTTCAACTTCTTCACATTCATCTAGAAAACAAGTTAAAAGAGGAAAAAGTAAGTAAAACAGAATCACACAGAATCACAGAATCGTTTAGGTTGGAAGGGACCTCTGGAGATCATCTCGTCCAACCTCCCTGCTCAAACAGTGATTACGAAGCTACCACAGGGAGACCTGATCATTCTTCAAGGCCAGAACTGTCTTCAAACAGCAGGTATGAGGTCAGTGCCAACTATTTTTGAACACTGACTCAAAACTTAAGCAAATTAAAACTGACTTAAAACATGCAACCCAAGAGACCCGCATAGGTTATAATATTGAAGAAGCTACCTTAATTTAACTGAATTTTAAGAATGTGGTGGATGCAATACAACCCATTTCAGTTTGTGTTCTGCATAGTAAAAGCCATACTAATATGGCAAACCACACTCTAATTCATAGTGATTTACAGTTATAGCAATCGCCTTGTCTGAATCTTTGAATTATGCTGTCCTTATCCTTTGTTGGTCACAGGCCCGTGTTTACCTTCACTAAGATCACTTTATAACATTTACCTTCCATGAGCTCAGCTAAGAATGGAATAGATTCTGGTAGCAGAACCAGGTAGTTCTCCTTAAGTTTTTCTGCAACTTCTAGCAAAGCAAGCAGAGCAGCAAACCGGACCTAAAACAAAACAACCTGTGTAAGGAACAGTGCTGCTTGTTTCCTTGATTCTTGCCTGCCCCCTCCCACTCCCAAGATTCCTTCAGCTCCTGAAACATGCTAAATTATCTTTCTCTACTGAAGGGTTCTCGTTTTAAACTAACTTAAATCTTTTCAACATCTGGACTAAGATACTATCAAAGGAAAAATAGGCTACAAGAAACATTTTGCCAGAAGCTGTTTGATCTAACACTCTTAACTTCCCTTTACCTTATCAGTCTGTTACACTGTAGTAGAAAAACTTAACTCAGTACAGTAACAAACCAACTGCTCCCCATTGATACCTATAACCTGTCAAATAGGAGAGACATGACCAAATTCCATATAAAAACGGGCTGAAGGTTGATGAATAACTGTCCTCTGAGGCCCCCTCTAAAGCTCCCCTTTCTTCATATATGAACAAGTTAGCTCCTATTCAAACAGCTGGCATGTCTTTAAAAAGTAGTATGGAGAGTTAACTGCTTCCATTAAGAGCAGAAGGCAATGTGTATACATTGCATCTAGAACTTAGGAGCAGCATAGTCCAGCTTCCATATTTTAGTTTAGTATTTTAGCAGCAATTTAGCTAATCCACTTTGGTCTTTTTCTGGGCACTGTTCACAAATTCTAATACAACAACAACAACAACAAACAGAGTTCCTAACCTTAGGAGAGGTGTGTCTCATTTTCAGCAGGATCTGATAATTCAGTGGTTTCCAAAGAGAATCATCTGCCATTGCCACTGAAAACTGAGCTATGCATGGTATCAGGTGGGCTGTCACTCTTTCCTGGAACTTCTCATCTCCTCCAAGCATATTTTCTAGCTGTGGAAGTAAAAAGCACCTAAAACAAGTCCAAGCTCAAATAAACCCTGCCAAAAATTCTTCTAGCATTGGCTTTAAAGTACTCAAGAGTTAGGTCGGAGAGCATTGGTAAAAGGGCACTGGGTCTGCAAGACCTCAAGAACATATATGAGCCTCATGGAGTGTACAAGTTTAGAAAGACGATAAAAGAACTTTAGGCAAGGCAGTTTGTTCAGTCTGTAGCTCAATGACAGTAAATTAACTCCTCCTCCCTTTTTATGAAGGGGGAAAACTGAGGCCTGGTATTTAATTTAAACAAACAAACAAAAAAAAAAACACCTTAAGATGAAAGAAGAATCTGACATGAATTACTTTTTTTGTGTATTTGTCAATACCTGATCGACTAGAGGCATCATCAAGGTTTCCGCTCTTTCCTTGCTCAGGAATTTCTGAGTGTCAAAGAGGAAGAGTTTATGCAGACAGTCCATGGTGAACTGCAACAGTAAGCAGCTCTTTTCAGTGCCATTCTCAGAGTCAAAGAAAGCTTCATCTATGCGAGGGAGGGGAGAGGGGAAAAAAAGAAAGTTACCACCACAAGGACCAGATACTCAAAAGTTCCCCCACAAGCTAGAAACATTGCTAGTTATGAATATAACTAAAGGAGACATTACATAGTGATTGTGTACTTATCACAGAATAATAAACCAAATGCAGTATGTTATCTGACTTTTAGCTAATGCTCTTGCAGGTCAGCTGGGGATAAAAGCCAATACTCACAGGCTATAAAAACGGTGCTTGGCCATACCTCTGGAGATGGAGAACTGCATCAGGTAGCTGGATACGGGAAGGGGGAAATAGTTTCCCATACAAAAAAGTAGTACCTATTCTTGCTAAGGTGGCAGAGGAGTCCGAGTAGACCAGGTGACAGTAGGTTGGCATGTAGGAGAAGTCAAATGAATGAGAAGAATACATATGGGAGGACAAGTACCAGAAACAAGCAATCCTCCTGCCACACAATTTCATTCTCATGGAACTCACTGGGACTGACACTGAAAATTTTCACGTGGCCTCAACTTTGTACTGGCAGTCCAGAGCCCATAGATGAAAAGAATCCTTTGGTTCCATCAGAATAAGAAAGTTGCCTTATTTATAACAGAAAGAAGAGAGAGGTATGTCTTGGGGAATTAATCCTTTAAGATTAAACTTTCAGCAATTATAATTACCTTGCCAATGCATCCACGTAGCCAGTAACTGAAAACTTACCAGTTTTAGAGATGTTGACCTGGTTGAGTGTTTCAGCAAATGGCTTCACTAGATGACCAGCAAACAGGGTGAAGAGACTTTTGAGCTTGTCTGCAATGCAATCTGCTAACCGGTGGAATGTCAGCAGTCTATCTTTTAGGGTACGCTCTGTTTTTGACCAGTCAAAGAGCTGAAAATGAAAGGCAAATTAGCTCTTGCTTGTGTACATGCACTGGAAAATTCAAATGTGCTGATGCAGATGGATTATATTTGAACTCCTTACCTTGAAGAAGAGGGGTCTGAAAGATGCCTCAGAAAGTTTCATAACCATACTTATTAGGCAATCAATAATATAAGTCTCTGTCTTACCAACTTCCTCCAAATCATCCTACAAAAATTGGAAAACACAATTCCAAATTTGTAATGTAAGAAACTGAGCTTTCGAAGCTTGTTTCAATTCTGTCTGTTCCAGGTTAAAGACGTAATCATAATAATTTTCTACCCCCGATGAACAGTATTTCAGACAGAATATTTGATACCCAAAATTTCAGAGCACACGTGCTCTGAAATGAGAACTCTAACGTTCTAACTGATAGAATTAGCATGCAGAAGCTGCCTTTGTTTGTCCCCCTAAACAATCCACCTGGGCATGCTCCGTTCGAAAGTCCAAGGCTTTCATGAAAAATGCTGTCAGCTCAGACTGATGAGAGATCAGGTGCTCCTTCTCCATAACCACAATGTGCTCCTTCAGAATGTTCATAAGGCAGTTCTGTCAGAACGAAAGCAAAGCAAAGCAAAGCCAGCTGTGATACTGACAGGAACTGAGAAAAACAACAAGGAAATTGGATTTTTGCACTTGTACTCATAAAAATAGGATCAATAAAATAACTATGCTTTTTGCTTTACTTTTTTTTTTTTTTAAATTAAAGCTAGTAATACTTCTGAAAAAAGTTTGGTCTCCCCCTCTCTCATCCCGGAGACAGTAGTTAAGACTGAAATGTTTGCTCCTGTGAGGGAGGAGGAAAGCCCAGATGAAAATTACGACGCTCAACTCATTCCCAGCAGATAAAGCAAGACCTTTGTGAACAAAACAATGTCTCACACACTCGTGATCTAACATGCTAACAACAGTGGAACTAGAAGGAGTATACCAGTTTAACTTTTCTGTATAAGCTTTCCAGTATAAAAGAAACAAACAGATATTTAAGCACAATGCAAAAGAATGAAAACCCCCTAACCTTCCTGGTATTTGCAACTTCACCGTAACACTTGCTAATTGCAGGCAAGAGTATTCTGGGAGCAAGCTTTGTAGCTAGAATAGTTTTCAGTGACGTCACACGTAAGCTGATCTGGGAAGTAGGACCAAATTCCACCACAATCTTTTCCAAGCGGACAACCTATCAGGAAATCCAACAGCAAAGTTAGTATACTTGAAAACAACTCAGGAAATTTATTCTACAACAGTTGTCCTTCAGCACAATTTTGCCTGAAAACAACTACAGATACTACATCTTATGGGCACATGCTTATGTAAACTAGCACTTGCAAACACGTGGAAGTGAAGGGCACACTTGCAGTGCTGCAAGTCACTGTTGTCAATGAAGAGCCACCGTCACTAGCATCAGACTGGAATTCTGCTGTTTGTACCCCTCAAAGCACATTAAGGTAAGACGTCCGTGTACAGGAGTTCACTGTCTTCAGAGAACAAACACTGAAAAAACGCGTAAGTCGTTGGCAGAGGGTCAGAATTACCTTATTGACACTGTTATGGACGGACATATTTGATGAGATCATGGGTATTATGGAATGATCCTTCAGGATTGATCTCCCTTCCCAAAGAGGCAAACTACAACTTATCAGAGGGAGGAGATTATCTTACATCGTCTATCTCCGTGATTTGCATATGAAAGTGAGAAGAACAGTAACGGGTTATAATCTTCCACTTAATCAGATGCACACATTCCTACTTCAGTTTCAGAGCTAGAAAAAAAAATAACCTCTAACTTCAGCTTCTTCTAGGAACTGGGCATTCTGCCCCACTTTACACATATCTGTAGGACACAGGTGGCTCACCTGCAGCAAGCAATCCAAGAGATAAGGACTAAGGAAGTGTGGTAATGTTTCGGCAACCTTTAGCAGAGCTGTCACAGCACTCAGCAAGTAAATTTCACTGGACATCAGCTCCTTCTTATTTTTTAAGGTCTTCAGCAGTGCTGGCATCAGTCTGCAAATAACCGAGCATAAACACAGATAGGTGAAACAACTGACAATTCTGAGGTACGTTTCTAATCCAGCCCTTTAAGACTGCAGAGACAATTTTCACACGCATAATTTCAAAAAACTAACTTTCTGTGCTCTTCTGCTGCATTTTGTTCCTTCAAAGATAATGAAGGACACTAGATTTAGTTTAAGGTAATATTAAAAGAGGACATTTAGATTTGTAACGAGAAAAAGCAATCTGAAAAGCAACGGGTTAAATGCTTGAATTCCTCTTGAATAGGTAGAATAAAACAATGCGGTCTGCCTTCTTTAAAGCCATACAAACCGCCTTACTGTTCATAGCAGCAGACTCCGCAAAGAACTGTACTGATTCTGAAACGCTCTCTTACAATTTGCCCAGTAGCTTCATAGCTCTATGAGCAGGAAGGACCTGCAAACGCTATGAATACCTTTATTCGTATCTACACGAAACATACATGGGCAGACTGCCACTTAGCCTTCATTCAGCATTCCTTCCTTCAGTAATCCTTTTTATTGTAACTAATTCCTCCTGCATTTAGTTCTGTTGAGAAGAACCCAGGAATACCTTGGAAGCTGAGGTATTGCTTGGGCTTTCAAGGTACTGGTGACCTCAGCTATACAGAGCAAAGCACTTCCCATCACATTCTTTTCTTCCTTCTCTGAAGAAATCAGATCAATGGCAGTTTTCAGAACAGGTATGAAGGGCACTGGATTTTCTGTGCCAAAACCTTTGCAGAGTAGCTTGAGGCTGAACAAAGCAGTTTGCCTGTTGATGGCTTGCTCCTCTTCCTCCTCTTTTCTTTTACACTGCACAATAGCAACGAGCTCAGGAACTAGCTCTAGGAGCTGCCGGATCTAGGGAGACAAGAAAACATGCATATTAGACAGAGAGTTAATAGTTTGCACCCTGCAAGGTAACTATGGGCAGGTAATCTACATCTTACTATTCAAGAACTGACTACTAGGCTCAGCACTGGCACCTAACGTCCTTACCCAGAGCAAACCACTTCTACATCAATCTCTGCATTCCTTGGCAAAAGGAACCGAGTTTAACCAGTTGGCCTCACCTGGCTCTTCTGCCACCTGGTGCGCTGCTGCACCTTATTGTTCAGAAGGTCCATTGCCTTACGTCTCACAGAGGGCAGCTGATTTGTCATTAGTCCTCTTATTACAGGAATAAAGGTTTCTGTCGGCAGTAAGGCATTGACCTACAAGAAAACACAAACAAAACAAAGGCGTAAACACTTTTCCATTCACTAGGACATAGTAGCCCCAGAATAAAGCAGGTAAACTCTCTTTAACCTCTGCATGGGTTTCAGGATCAAAGAGAAGGGTATAGGCCAGCAACGCTATATCTGAGACAAGCAAAAGGACAAACAAGGTACCATTTACAATATTTAACGTATGTTTGCTAGCTGCTAACCAGCCAACATCTACTAGCTCCGACGTTTTCTCAGCAATTTCCTCTTTCTTGGGTCTACACTGGTTAGCTATCCTTCCTTCCCCTAAAATATTTTTGATGGTGCCCTAAGCATGTGCATTGCAAAAAGTAGAATATGATTAGCAGACCAAAACCAAAAAAAATTCAGGCCATTCACGCAGAGACTGAAGAGAGTTTTGATTCACAGCACTGGTGATGTTGCTAAATAGTCAGCCCAATACAGCAAATATACTTCTGATCAGAAAGAGACTTAAAATAAAAACATAAGCTTTTTTCCCCCCTCTATTTAAATTCCATTTAGAAATACAAAGCAGTTTCATTAGCATTAATTAAATTATTTTATGAGTTAACAGTGAGAAAAGCTGCCAGAAGGCTATTGTTCCCTATCAGACAATTAGTGAAACAACTGCTTCCAGGCAGCAGAGTACTAACTAGAGGAAATTAACATTTCTGAATTTATTTTCTGCTTGTTCTATCTAAAGTCGTTGGCATTGTTTGAATTCAAACAACGCACCAGGTTGTAGACCGTCCAATAAAGGTAAGTCATGAGTTATGTAATATAAATCCAACACCACCACCACTGCAAAGGTTTTAATCATGTTAATAAGCAAAAGCAGAAAAGTCCCACTGTTAACAAGAGGGCTAACGAGACATACTTTATCCAGCATATCATAGGACTTGTTAAGCAGAACCCTCCAAAATTTGGCTGTTGGCTTGTCCGCGTTTCCTTCCACTGAGGATGCCACAGTGTTTATATAGTGAAGAACTTCTTCTAATAACCTAGGTGGAAAGTAAGCGTTTTTAGTATTTTAGTAAGGACATCGAAGAAGTTAATTGAATAAAAGAAAACGAAACATCTACTGGAGAAGACTAGCAGATCACATCTATATATTAACAAAAGACTACAGCAATAGGAAAAATCTTATGTCTAGATTAAAGTCTACCTGGTACCCTCAAGTTAAACAACATCTACCTACAAAAGTAGTTCTAAGAGCTCTATTTTAAAAGAAAAACAACCTGGGAATATATAGAAGTCTCAAAATGAACATTTAAGGAATACAGCATTTCATCTGAATCCCACATCTTTTGTCCCTTAATATAAACATAAAAGTCAAACCTCCCACAGAAAACCCTTCAGTTTTGCATCGTTGCAATATCTGTTATAGCCCAATAACTACAACTATTAAGCTGTGATTACTGGTAGTTTTCTTACAACACTATAGAGGCATCCATGAATAATGAATTTTTTCCCCTCCAGGAGTGAAGTAACACAGTGTTTTGCTAAAAATTTGAAATTTATTTTTAGAGACTTCATAATGTCAGCAACATGACGATTATGGCCAGGTATGTAAATATACATCAAAAATACAGAAACAGCGTGGATACTGGACAGAATTCTTTGGACAGAGTAATCTGTCAGAGATAAATACCTCTGAGTCAAATTTAATAAACCAATTAACTTGCCCATAATAAACACTGCTTGTTACTGATGAGGACATTAAGTGTATCCTTGGAAAAATATTTGGGGAAAAAAATTCTCATGGGACTATATTCCAGAAATATTCCAGGGTTGCAGTAAAAACTAGAAATCAAAGGAAGAATGGAGCAGATTTAAAGCATACCTCTGTTCTAACTTCTGTAGCTCTTCTGTTTCTTCACATTCAACTATCTGTTTTAAAAAGGAAGAATGAATATCCTAATTGTTAAGACTATATCCCCTTCTTAAGTTTATATCCCAGCATACACAAATTTGGTTGCTTTGAATGAAAGGTCCATTCATATGGTCAATTTGAGTTCCCCACATCTGCACTTGAGCCAATATTCTAGAAGGAAGTCTGAGCATCTTAGGCAATACAGTCACAGTAGCAAATACATTTCATGCTGGTGGACGATGCTCAATTGAAACACTGGGAACTACTCCCAGCTACGTCCTCGGCCTATTTTTTAATATATATTGTTTTGTCTTTGTGGGCTTTGTAGTATAAACCCCACCCCAGAACTGAACTTATACAAACTGTGAGTGAAATTTCAGCCTCAATAGTGCCAGTGGGAATCCATTGGAGGCAGAATTTCACTTTTTTACTCATTCTTCAATCATGCAGACTGAGTATCTCTGAAAGAGCCCTATTAAAAAGTAATGAACATTAAGGAGAGATTTCAGAGCTGTGTAGATAAAGGTGTCCGCAAAACACACGAGAGTGTGTATTCTTTTATCCTCCTTTTTCAATATAAAGCCATAATGAAAAGCAAATTAAACCTCATCTTTTACAGTGCGGAACAGTTGCTTAATTTCATCAGTTTAAAGGCAATCTATTGCCACTATTACCTTTTTTACAAAACTCTGAGAAGTTAAGAGTTGTGACATGAAGGAGACAGACAAGAATTTGAAATGTCGAAGTTGTTTGTCTGAGTGAGACTCCACGTTAAAGAGCTGCCCATCCTGATTTTTCAGCTTCGTCTTGCATGTTCTTGTTTTTTTTGGCCCAGAATCATCTGTTAAAAACATACCCAAAACAAATTTGCAACCAAGAGAAGATGAGATTTGATTTCTAATTACAGAACAAAATTACATTACAGTTAGACGTCTATCAAGGATACTAGTTTTTGCAGTATCCAGAATCATGTGGAAGTTTGAAAACAGATAGTCTAAAAATACAGAACATGAATTTTTCATTTCAACAGCCTGAAAAGCAGCACTGCCTTTCCACTTGATCATATTTTTCCCTTATGAATTTTCTTTTTTGTTGGTACTAAAGCTATGCTATGGCACATTGCCTACAAACACCAGACATATTTGAGGCATGATCATAAATACTACCTGTCATATATTTGGGAAGATTGATTTCAGTGTCGTTACCTGGTCCTTCCTGACTGAGAAGATTTATTCAGAACAACAAATACGCTAAGCTCTCCCTTAAAAACAAACCAACCCAACCCCCAAACATTCTTTAAAAATAAGAGACTGGCAAAGCATTACATCATACTGTTTAATTACTGCTTCATTACACTGTAGTAAAAAGAAATATAGCCTTTTTACCTAAAAAGAAAACCGAAAAAAACCAACCTACCAACCAAAAAATGCCACAACACCAACCTGACTGGCGGTTCCTGTAATCTTGTCAGCTATGAATAATACCTTTTATTACAACTAAAGGTTATTCCTGTACCCTCTAAATAAGGAGTACCGTTTGATTGCAAATACTCAAAAGTAATCTAAAATTACATATTAGTCACAAAGCAGCAATCACGTATCTTAATCATATTATAAAAAAAGGGGAGGGGGTAAGTCATTAGAGTAATTCTGCACCCCCTCGTTTACTACCTAGAGGAATAACAGGAAGGTTCACATGCATTTGCTGGCTCTATTTTCAGGTTACCTTCTTTGTTCTCTGGCAGCTTTGTCAAGTAGTGGATTATTTTCATCATGCTCTGGAACTGAGAACGTACATTAAATTCACAACAGATGGAAATCCAAAATTCAGTGTCTGCCTCCAAGACAGCATCCTGTTTATGATTAAAAAAAAAAAAAAAAAGAAAAATGTTTATTTTCAAGAATTAAAAAAAATGAGAAACCACTCAAAAGGATTTGTTACTTAGTTTATGAACATGACATAGTGGGCTGGATACTGCCAGGGTTAACACCAAAGGTAACAGCAGCAAGCTCTTGGAGGGATCCTAGTTCCAGAGCGCGGGCATCAGATAACTCCATGTACGGAATACCAGAGCGTTCATCTGCGACACCATCACCTGCTGGTATAGACTACATGTCCTTAAACCCCAGCTAGTGACTAATGGTTAAACAATCCATATTTCATTAAGGATGCCTCTAGCCGTTTCACACCCTGCTGAAAAACTACCTAAGACAGTGGGAAAAGATTACCATTTTCTCTCTGTTTTGATCAGTGCAAGTATTTGACTCTTTAAACTAACCAAGAGGCAAACAGAAAAAGATTTGTTTTCAGTAAGAAACTCAAGATGCTCTAAGGGATGGCCAAGACTGGCACACCTGAACAGTATCACACACCAAGTTAGTCAAAAAACAGTGAAAATAACAGGGTGCTGAAAAGTTCTCCAAAACACAAACGTAACTTTCCTTTCCATTTTTAACAGCTATCGTATATTCAGTTTCAAAAATGCCTTCTAATGCATTCAAAAATGAGGCTGTGAAAGAGGTTTGGGGGAATTTTGGACGCACATACCACCAAAACTTAAGCTCACATCCAAACCTTAGGCAGCCAGACAGAAGCAAAATGGATCCAGAGACAAAGGACAACCAGCAGAAGCAAACTGGTAGGTAGCTATCTTAGTTAAAAGACTGGAACTTCCGTCTAGAAACGGCATAGCTTTTGGCAGCTGGACCTATCTGAAAGGCACTGCATGTCAATATATGCTGTAAGGAGAAACCGTTATATTTAGGAACACTCCCAAAAACGGTCTTGACTGATTTCAGGCTTGCCCAAAAGGCTTTAAATGGAAATGGAAGCTACCCCAACGCAGAGGCAAGGCACCTCACAGATTTTTCAGAACTAGCAAGCCGGAGGCCATTGCGGGCTCCAGCCAGGGTGAAACCTGTCCTTGGCTCACCGCAGAGCAAGGCGTAGCCAGGTGTTCTGGCCCAATGCTGTGCTCCCCTAATGGCCAGAAACAGCTGCACATAACTGCTGCCTTCTCTGCTGCTGGTCTGCTCTGGTGCCTGTGCAAAGGCACAGCCCTAACCCAACCCAACCACTCTAGTTCATTGCGCTGACTCATTTTACCGCATGACTGCTGATGCCACTGCAAGGGAGGCATGGAAACATCATTTTCTGCAGTTGCAGAAAGGGATTAAACTGCTACAGCAAAGTCTGTATTCAGGGCTTAACCTTCTTACCAGCGTCCCTTTAAAAAAAGGACTGCAAGAGCCTGCCTACACCACGACAGGAAAAACCTTTACATATTTCTGATACAACAGGGTTTATCATAGTTTGAACAACATGACGAGAATCATATTTCACAGACAAACACATCTACAGGAAAAAAAACTATTAAAAGGTTGAAGCACTTAATAACTAGACTATCAGCGTCTAGAACAAGGATTGTCCTTGTGTTTGTGCTGCACAAATGGTAATTCTCAAAGGCAACAGTATGAACACAAAGGAGGAAGTCAGTCTCTCGAAGAAAAAGTTGATTGCTAACCTTGTCTGTGCTTGATGTTGCAGTCACAGTTTTGGTCACATACTGCTCAAACAGCAGCACCAGGAGAACCCAGAGGAACTTGTCTCCTCCCACCGTAGTGATCAACTGGGCCAGGATTGGCAGGCGTCGGTGCTCCGGCACATGGGGCAAGGCATCCACAAACACACGAATGATTTTTATTACCACTTCTTCCACGCTTTCTGAGGCCTCTGACAAATCACTGTCTTCAGCCTATTAACAGCAAACACGTAAGGCAGTTCAAAAAGATTATCACAGACAGGTACAAGTTCTTCCTTGCAGTTCTTCCTTCTCAGCAAATGAGAGCGAGCACTACGCGACTCATAAGAGCAGCAGCAAAATTACAATCCCCAAAAAAGTTAGTGCTCCAAGAAGAATCTTTACAGTATTGAAAAGCTTTCAATTACATAGTTCCTTTTTAATGTCCATAGAACATATTTCAAATAACATCTTCCCTCCTTCACAAAAAAAAAAAAAAAAATCAGATAATGCTGAAACAATGAGGTTTTCAAGGGAGAACAACGCCACACCCTCATGAAAACTTTGCTTACAGTGTGCCCCATAGTTAAGGTCTTCGTTTCTAGAGTATAGGAAAAACTATGGGAGGTGACTACATGAACTCAGGTAAGTCACGTTAGATTCTGCCCACATATAATAATTATATGCATCACAAACATTTTTGTCACAGTAACGAATGATGGCTGCAATTACTTTTCTTTTTCTTCTCTTTTTTATAACAGCTTTATTTCTTTAACAGAGACCTGCAAGAGGATGGAAAAGGTGTATATCTACCATAAAAAAAAAAAAAAAAGGCATACAAAACCCCCCCTAAACCGCAAACCCATCCAGAAGCCCCAAACTTCCAGCCCTTTGCTAGAAGTAGGAAAAGTTTTTTCCACTTTGTTTTTACATAAGAAATGTACACGATATTTTTCGTGTTTAAATGTATGACTGACTGAAAAAATTAAGAGCATTTCTTAGCTGCAAGGGAAACCTGACTGAAGAAAAATGTCCTCTTTGAAAAACAATGCTGTATTTCTGTTTTGGTTCATAACTATTTATGTAAGATGTCCAGACACAAACAAAAAACCCACACAAATACCAACTGGAAAATACGGACGTTTTTGTCAAATATTTTACCCTTCCACTTCTTTCAGATCACGACTGCTATTGGCCACGACTCTTATCATCTGTTTATTGACCATGACCGTTATAACCTGTTTATTATTTTCAACGTTTCCTGGTATTTCTATGGTGAAAAAACAGAACTTAGAGTACATTTCAGGTCTTCTTTAGGCATAGCTCTGATGCTCTTTTGACTAAACCAATTACAGAAATTCAGAAGCTCAGAATATTAATAAGAAGCAGTAGTCTTTGCTGAATTCAGAGCTGGTTAGACAAGGGCCAGTCTGTTGATACATATTTTTTAATCCTAGAACAGTTGTAGAACTTATTCTGCTATTAATATGCTAAACCATTTACTCTACTTAATTTTACTAATGATCTTATTGTTCAGTATTTCCTACTCCTTTTCATTAAGTAGACAAATTTACCTGTATAAGAGCAGGAATAACCATCTGCACTGTCTTATTAATTACTTGGAAAGTGTAAGTATCATCCAGACGCAAGACATTTGCTCCCATGAATGTAAAAATGGGCATGATGTTATGGAGAACTTTATCCTGGAAAACAAGGTAGATGAGATTAGTTCGTTTTTTGAACTGTGCATTTGTTGTGTCCTTCTCAGTACATTATACTGCAAGGCATCTGTACTTCTCCCAAATGTCATTAGATTCCTGTAGTCGAGAGTAAGGAAAATGGCTCTCATCATCATTTACAGAAAAAATCTCCACTAAACTAATTCCAAATGTGTAATGGCTCTGAACACTCTAAATATTACTTAGAAACCTAGATACGCTTCTAAGCAAAGAATTAAATAATAAAGAGTAGAACTCGAGAGCTTAGCCCGATAATAATTCTCAGTGCCATGGTAGTATAACATGTAAAATCACTTATGGAGAGATATGCGACTGACACACATGGCTTCCAGTGATTGTCAGTATCTTCCCCCGCCCCCTTCTTTTAAAACTTGTAAAACATCTACCATATCTACTATGATTCTGTGAAAAGCAACAGCACTCACGTTAAACTCTGGCTTTTCTAGGGCATGATCATAACTACAATATCACTTAATTCTGGGTGTCGCCTAGCTGAAGAATTAGCGTCTTAGATTTTTCTCAGCACCTAGAGTAAAATAGTTATGGTATAGGTTTCTCATTGGGTTTAGCATGCTGAAGGAATATTTTACAAAAAAAGAGAGGTAAGCCTCATACCAAGTATTTCATTTTAAAGTTGAAAAGCCTGTCAAAGCCCTTATTAGGGCAGACTAAAAACTGGATTACTGAGTTCTGTAACAGGTGATGTTAGTAAGACAGTGACAAAGAACAATAACTCCAACAATAAAAAAAAAAAAAGCCAAGCCAAACCCAATCCTCCACCAGTTCAATTGTCAAAATATTTCGGTTTTGTCTTTGGGGAAAGAGTGCCTTTTCAAATGTGTGGAAAAAGTAATAGTGTAAAGATAAAAAACCCAAAGTGAGTTTAGATATGCTTAGAAACATTTTACTGCTTTTACGGATCCGTAGCAAAAGGATCTTACTTAAAAGAATCAGTGTATAGGCAAATTTCAATCCACAGAAGGTCTGTTTCTCAGTCAATTACAACTAAACCAACCTTGGTTTCGTCATCAATTAAAACTGCATTTCTCAGTGCTGTATAACATAGGAACTTGTAAGAATACTCATACAATTGGGCCAGATGTTTTCTATCTTCTACATAAAAAAGCAGGAGAAAGAAGAAACAGTATACCAAAGCTTCGACCACAATAGGAAGGTGAGACAGGGCTGCTGACAGAAAGCTTTTTCCACTTCTGATGTGCTTCATTGCAAAGGGATAAAATAGCCTCTGATGATTAATGAGCAAAGCATCAAGACAGAGATTTATTTCCAAATAAAGGGAAACAGAGAGCACTAAAAGGACAGGGAACCTGTAAGTTTCCCTTCACAAAGGCTCTCCCTAACAGAACAGCTCTATATGTTCTTCCCCATACTCAGAAATGGAAAACTTCAGATACTACTTACAGGAAACATGCCAGCAACAGCACCAAGGAGTAGTAGTGCATGGTGATGGGTCTGGGGCATTTTAGATATTCTGATGCACTGAACTATCAATTCCACATTGAATTTTTCTTTATCAAGGACATCTGCAAGGAAAAAAGAACTATGATTAATACACACCTTAATGGTTACCCACATAAGAATAAACGGTACACTCAATCACTGGTTTCAATATGCAGACTAGACCTAAGTGATCTACAAAAAATGACTAAGAGAGCAAACTCACACATGCTATAGAGGAATCTACCTCTCCAGAACAATACACTATAGACTCACAAAGAAGAAGGGGGGGGGGGGGGGGGGGGAAAACAAAAAAACCAGACATCACTGTTTCAATGCAGTACTGGTGAGAAAATAACCTAAAATAACCTAGGAATGGGTCCGGCAGTTTTACCTGCTGGGATCTTGCTACCATCTGAAGATAGTTTCTGACAGATGTTTAGCAGGCAGCTGAGGATTAGCTGTTTTGTATATTCCATATTTTCTTCTTCTGATGCTAGAGGTTCCAGACATCTGTACGTTCAGGAACAAATTTAAGGAACAGCAAAAGGAGATAGAACAATAAATCAACAAATTGCATATTAAAAATACAAATCAGAAACTGCAATATTCCTGCTACAAAAGTTCTAAATTGAGGCTTCTAAAAAGTAAAGCGTTTACCCCAAAAGTGTCTGTTCTTTTTTGTTTTCAAATATATCAACTGGTCTGAAGAAGACATTTAGCCAAGCTCTGTCAGGAGTTTCAGATGTTTACCTGACATATGACTCGCAGTCTATGCAAACACACGTGATAAGAAAAAAAAACAAACAAAAAAACTACCTAATCTATTAGGTAGTTTTCTTAGGTTCCACTGGTGACGGCATCACCATTTTTTGGGAGGAATTTTAAAGCTTATTTTATTTTATACTTGCTCTGCAAAAGAAACAAATCTTGTCGTGCCAGTTTCAGCAAAAGTGTCACCCTTCGCACTCCCAAACTCTCCAGCCTGAGAAATAAAATCTACACTTGAGAAGCTATACATCAGGTAACAGTCTTAAAATACCCCTCATACCGCTCACAGCACAAAAAACTCATAGCAACCTCACATTGCTCTCACCCGATTTACCTGAAATAAATTCAAGTAAAAAAGGCAAGTCCCAGAACATAGCTACAAACAACAGAGAAAGTAGTCTTGTTTTAATGCTTTACATTCTCTGCTGTAGAAGAGAATGAGAAAGGACTTGTGTTTTACGAAGGCACCATTACCGGCTCAGCAGGTTAAAAAGCGCAGGTACCAGCGCCTGCGGACGTTTAAGTTTCTTCTTATGCTGCAGTAATTCCAGAACAAGCATAACCCTCTGCCAGCTGAAATTGCTCGTTTCTGGTGCCAGTTCTGCATCTTGAGGCTTTCTAAAAAGATAAGACAAGTAATCAGGATATACATCTCTGGACAAAACAGTACAGTCTTTCAGGGAACCAGAAGAGACAGAAGTAAATATTTTCACATAGCCAGTTATACCCTATACTGCAAGGAAAGGTAGCACTGTGAAGGCTTTTGACTGAAGTAACAACAGGTTTTAAACAGCAAAGAGAGAAAACAGATGTAATTCGAAGGGGGGAGGGGAGTACAGTATGCCTGCTATACATAAAGTCTACACTATGAAGCTGACTTCTGTGGAAGGAAAAAAAAAAAAAAAATCTACTACTGAATAATTTCCCAAATGCTGACCAGAACAGCCCGATGCCATCCAGAAAATTTGCATCTTCTGAACTACTGAACATTCAGGTAGTGAGTGCATGTGTGTGTGTGTACACACTCTGACAAAAGTTTATGGTCAATCAATCTAAGGTGCAGTGACCCTTAAAGAAAGGTCAAGTGAAGTAAAATAAGAACAAAGGGACAGCCATTCTAGGTCAAACTAAGAAATCCAACCCAATATCCTCTCTCAATAGTGGCTGATGGCAGATGCTTAAGTAAGAAAATTAGTACATTGATTTAAACAGTTCTTTCCTCTTGAGAATGAAGGGGAAACAAAATAAGATGGAAAAAATATAAAAAATATTCTTATTACATTTACCTTTTTAATTGAAAGAAAATACTGCCTTTTAATTGATTAATAGCAACATTTTGAGGATTATCTAAAAGACTTCAGTCGCGTACAGTAATTTGTCCATACATCTTTATTACTAATGAAGTGTAATACCTACAAAAGTTAATCTTGCCCAGTGGTGTCAAGTCAAATTCTATGATTGCAAACGCCAACTTAGTAAGTTCTGAGAGGAACTGTTTTGTTTGTTTGTTTTCTTATATAGAACTACAGTTCCATCAGCTCTCGAACACCACCACCACCAGCAGGTTTTCTCCTGCCACAGGTAGCTCGGAGTTATTTTACTATGGGCAGGGGGGAAGAAAAAATAAGATTCTTACGCTTTCAATACAATCTGTGAAATGCAGTAAATCAAGTGGCTTTTTCAAACCATAAAACAAACATTTTTGGCTCTCCAATCATTTTACCTCTGTTGCTGCATTTTCTGCCTTCTAGTTTGCTGAACAGTGGCCAGACTTTTGGTTTTCTCAGGAGGTTCCAGTTCTGTGACAATCTGCTCAGCACACACTGAAATCTGAAACACAGTAAAGAACAATACTGCAATTAAGTGTGTCATATCACACACATACAGCGCATTTTTTTTTAAATATGCCCCCTTTCATGCACGTATGGGTATATAATCCACATGTTCAAGTCAGATCACCACAATCTCACTGCCTGTCCTACTGTAGTTCTTACAGCAAACAAAACGAGGAAGCGGTTTCTAGCCTATGTAATAGGATAAATTGCTATATGGAAGTCACAATTAATGAAAATCTTCTGATAACAGAGGAAAAGAAAAAGCAAAACAAAACAAAAAATTAGATTTTATCCAAAAAATAAAATTCATGTGCAGCGTAAGGAGTGACTTCTGCTGAAACCATTCTCATAGTATAATGAATAAACTTTGATACATCACTTCTATAAAAATATCCTTTAAAAGCAGTAGTTAGGCAAACTTTTCATGCCATTAATGCAATTGTATTATGTGACCTAAATTGTTTCTGATTAGTCCATGCTACGAATGATACACATAATGAACATTATTGATTGTAGCAACATAGAATCATCTCAGTAGGTTTGAACTTTTCTTTGTTTTAGAGTTTACCACTTACCCCTTTAAACACACTGCTAATTGTCTGGGCACAAAGTGGGTTTTTACAGTTTAACAGCAAGTCAAATAAGACTTTTAGCAGCTTCTGTTGTACCATCCCATCTGACACAGCTGCAAAGAACGGTTTAGTTATCTACAAAAGAGAAAAAAAAAAAAGATTTAGAGAGAATCGCTGTAAGAGGATAACTTAAAATTGCAAACTATGTATCTTGGCTATGTTAGGTTACATATGATACACACCCAATCATACACGCAGGTGTATGAACACATACAGTAAAACATTTGCATATTGGCTAGGTATTTGTATACATGGAGGAATGTTTACATGCAAAGCACATACTTCTGGAAAACCCAGATAGCTCAGTACTCTAAATTTTTCACACACTTAGCTGACGGGTGGAAAGAACCTGCTGTTGCCAGTCTTTTATAAGTACAGGCTAATACCCGGCTAATAGAAGCCCTGCATTTGTAGCCTGCTTCAAATAAGGTTATTTCTCACCTACTGTATTTTCTTGACAATTTTTCCTCAGAATAAAAACATGAAATAAAGTCCCTGCACAACTGGCAAAAAGCCATGAAATAAAGTCCCTGCACAACTGGCAAAAAGCAAGGGCTCTGGAGCAGCCGTGTCTGCGAGCAATGATACAGGTTTTCAGCTGCACCTGCAGGCAAATACTTTTTTTTTTTTTTTTTTTTAAGTACAGAATACAAATAAAGCAAGCAGCAATTCCTCCTCATTAAATTTACAAGAAAGTCTTGCAGCACCTGTTTAGGTGTTTTAAAAACACTATGGAGACCTTGTAACATTTGTACCAAAAGACAGACAGTTCAAAAGCTATGGGCCCCTTAACACAGAAATAATCCTTTTAAATTCAATCCTAAACACTAGCATCTGCTTTAAGCATAAAAATAAATCAAAGATCTTTCAGAAAGCCATACCTGCCCAAGTGCTGTGATCTGGAAAGGTGGAATTTCTTCGTAGATTTTCTTGGCAGCATGCAGACTTTTGATAAATAAATCCAAACTCTGCTGATTCTTGCAGAGGAGGGTTGCTGAATGCTCATTGTATTTTCCAAGGATGAGATGCAGGAGAACAACTTCATCTTTCAACATTGCCTCAGGTTCCTTCAAGACCTTCTCTAGCAACCGGTCTAGAGCAGGCAGGAGGTGAGAAAGAATCATCTGCAAATAGAAAATTTCAGAGAGAAGTCTGCTTTCTATCCATTTTGTGTTAACAAACTTCCAACAGCTTAGCTTCATTTTACTGCAACACCCCCTCCCCAATACTGCCAATACATGCAAACGTTTTATGTTTCACTAAATCATTCTTTGCAGAACTACGACATATTATCTGAAGTGTCAACTTAGTGCCTAATCATCTATAAGTGATCAAGAAAGTTACACTGCATTATTACCAGATAAAATCCAATTTCAACATTAACTGCAGTTAATGAAGTTAGGAAATGTAACCACCCCATAAAACAAGTGTGGCATTGGAAAGGCTGCACTCACCTCACCATGGACTTCATGAAGAATTTTCATTAAGTTTCTTGCAATGTATGATGGGCAAATAGGGTTTTTTACACAATCAAGTAGGCTTTCCAAAGCTTCTGACATTTTTTTCTTCTGGGATTTCTGCTTTGTTTGAGGAGCTTCAGATACAAATAGAGTTCCCACAATCTAGTTCATTAACAAAGTAAAAAGTAAGTTCTTCCCTTACAATACAAAACAGTACCTTAAAGCAGCATTTATTAACTGTTTTTGTAATAATGTAATCTAGATACAAACTGAATTATTCATCTGTAAATAATTCACAAGTTAACTCCTGTTATTTGACTGGTATCTCAACTCTCTGTACGTAACAAGTCACTTGCATGTTTTCATAAGCCTCTCAGCCTTTTTTTCTTTTTTAATCCATCTACTATGGTTCACAAACATAGGCTCCTTAGAGGATGGTCCAAAAATGTTATTCAATAAGCGTTATTTAAAGAAAACCATCACAAAAGAAACCCAAAACACATATGCATTATAAGACACTGGGAAAGGCTCTTCAATCCTTAAATAAGCTTGAGGAGGATAACTCCCATGGGAAAAGGATATGCAAGACTTGACATTTTACTTACTGGTATCAACCTCTTGCACACAGCCATTACTGCAATTATTGTTCCTGAAAACGTGGCTACTGCTTGTTCAATCAAAAAGAATTTGCTAACGTCACTTGAACACAAACTAAACGAACCAAAATGCTGTAAATTACGTTTCACAAACAGACAAATGAGATGAAGCTCCTGCTGCATTTCATTTTTCACTATGCTAGTGGTTACATCAACTCTCATCGGGTATCCAAGTGAAAATCACTGCCTTTTCTTCTATGTTCTAGTTTGACCGACACACACACGCACCCACCGGTGCCTCTTTCTATTTCTCCAGTTCCCCACCATCTACAGCATCTAAATGAATCATCTTCCTTTAAAGCGGACAAAAACCGGACAGAGAAAATCAACTTTTCCAGTTAACTTGATACATTTTGGAAAATACAGAAGTTCACAGCAGCAGACAAAACTTATATTAATACTTATCTTAATAACCAAGATACCTGTGTTATATATGTAGGGTCAGATATGATCTCTTCTGTTTTTTGCCCCAGATTCTGAAGAACAGGATGAAACACAGACTCCTTTATCCCACTCAAGGAATGGAAGCAGTTGAGAGCAGCTCTTCGAACTTCACTCACAGGACTACCCAAATTAATTAGCAAAGATATCGCCACTGAAAAAAAAGAGTAAAGGAAGAGAGGAGGAAAAGACAATAGAATGAAATAAGCGGTCCGAGTTTTAGCTTATCTGCCTATCAAGAGGCATCAACAGGCCTTTAGAATTAGAGAGTCATCTCTTTTTGCTACAAATCTCAGGGCCACACGAAGACAACGTGAAGTTCACAGATCCCTTGACTCCAAACTTCAGCATCACAGTCTTTGTACTTGTGTTCAAGTGCAAAGAATTCACATTTTGCTATTGACTGCCAACTTTCTCTTAATTCCAGGATTGGGCTAGCAACTGCCAGCAGCCCATAAGCAAAAAAGAGAGCCGACTCAGCCTCGTGCAGCTGAACAAAAATAACTAGAGATACTCTTCAAAGTATGAAATACAGTAAAATTGCAAGAAATTTAAAAAAAAAAAATTTCACTCACTTGTTAATATGTGATTAAGCCTTAAGATGAGAATTCTTTTTTTCTTTACCTGGAGATGACAGTGAGAGCAGCTGTTTCTTCTTTTGGTATGTCTGTAACACAAGTAGTGCACTGCCAATGTACAAAGCTCGAGTCTGTAGCATTGCATTGACTTCATAGTTCAGCTGATTTGAAAGGTTATAGCTGTAAGTCCATAAAATGGAAAGGAATTTGAAGAGAACCTCTGAATCTTCTAGATGTACCTTAAATTTAACAATAAAGGTCAGTCGTTCTACAGCTTTAATTTATTTGGCCAACTCACAACATCAGATAAACCATCCAAAAGCAAAGAAGGAAGCAAAAAGAGAATGAAAGATTCAAAAGCATTGACTTCTGAGAAGAAAAAGTTGCTGATTAAGATGCTTCAGGATAAGCTTGTGAACACAGTATTTGCACGTGCATAAAGCCCACAGGTTGCTGACAAAACACTTGTGGGCTATAGGTATGTAAACGCAGTACATTTTTTTTCTTGTCATTACAGACTGAAAAGGCATCCATATGAACACTTGTATAATATTCGACTGAGCATGAAAAATGTTATATGCAAAATAAAGCAAAATTAAGAACTTTTATTTCTTGTTTTGAGCAGTAGTTATCGTCATATTAGAACTGTTCTAAGAACTAATCCCTGGCTCCTTCATCATTTTTACAGTCTTCTGAAAATCACTTTTAAAATTAGTTTCTCAGAAGAACTGGGTGTGCAATTTCCTTGTGCAGCACAGCTTTCAGAGTTGAACATGCGTATTGAACTTTATTCCTAAATTTCATATTGGATTTGCTGCAGGATTTGTAATAGTGCAAGATGGAATGATTTTCCCCCTCTCCCTCAACAGCTATAGCTGTTACAGAAAATTCAAATCAGTTTTTCACACAACTATATCCAATTACCTCAATCTCTCTTTAGGGTCGCGGGGAAATTCTGTCAAAATTATGAGAGGAGCTTCTGGTTTTGAAGTAATTACATTGTGTCCTCATAGTTTCCCAAATCAATTTAACGTTCTTGTTTATCCCATGCACTGGTGATAGCTAACAGTTCTTCTGTCTGCAAAGGTGCTCTCTGGAATCCTAAGAGCTCTCCATGCATCAACAGGAGTGCCCATGCAACATCCTGCAAGAGCAAACAACTGAGCCAGCCTCCGACATACTCTTGCCTATTCTCTTTCTCAGGAGTCTATTAGGATCTAACCTCTGGCTGTATTAATTATTCTGGAGCAGACAGAAGTATCTGTCTTATCCCTTTCACATTAAACACACTCAAAACGGGAGACCAGCAGTACTCCACGAGTGAAAGAATCAAACTATTATTGCAACTATTGCTTTCACCAGACTCTAGGACATTATCAACTCTATTCCACAAACTTTCTGTAATCCTCCCCCTCGCCTGTCTTAATTAATCCCTGTCTTCTTCTGTGCAGTATGAAGCCAACTTACTCATTCAAAAACCCCAAAATAACATCCTTGTTTCCCTGCAGACAGCCTGTAACTGGTGAGGCACTGGATCAGTCTCTCCAACAGCTCCATGTCGGTACAACCTCACTAGATCTTGGAGCGACTGATAATTAGACACAAGAATCAGGATCAGAAATGAGTTTTGTTTTGAAATTATTGCTATTCTTTCCTTCTCCCATGTGTTTGTCGCGCACTATTCTTCATTAAACAGCATCCAATTCTAATAACAACCATATGAGCCTATGTCAACTACCTGCTTCTTCTCTGTTCCTCGGAATGAACAGTTACTACTCCCTGTCCTCTAGAAAAACTGCCAAAATCCAGTTATTCTCCTTGCAAAAAAATCTTACTACATTGGTGAGAACAAGAGAATATGAGATGATGTTATAAGGAAAGATTTATATAGCTTTGCAATACCTTCCAAAACTTCTCCTTTTAATTTTTGTATTTTTTAAGAATTGTAACTAATTTTACAGAGCAACTCTTTGCCTTGTTCTTTGGAAGTACAGAACTTCTAACTTAAAACTCTAGCCGTTTATCTCGTCCTACAAGTCAGGGTTATGCTTTCACACACACTGGTACGTGTATATTTTTTACACTTGAGTTTTCTGTTACACTCAGCTAGGGTTGGCTTGCCACCTGAAGCTTAGACCCCCTTCTGCTCACAGTAGTAGCATGTCACAAGTAGTACTGCATGATTAATTCTTAGTTTTCTTTGAAATTCTGAATTTCTGCATAACAATGACTGATAACTCTGAACAATAATTAAGAAAAATAAATGCAAAAAAAAAAAGTACCTTGAGTAAGAGATTCATCAATGCTCTGAACTGAACAGCATTGCTTCCCTCACTAGCTCCACAGACAAGTAGGTCAAATAGACCCAAAAGAAGGTGCAGGTAGTCTTGGCTATCTTGATTCAGAGATTCAGGATTCCACCAAGTTTCTTCTAAAAATTTAGATTAGAAACAAATAAGACACAGTGGATATATATAACTTCAGAAACAAAAGAGAAAACAAACATATCTACAGTTAAAAAAAGACAAGACAAGACATTTAGCCGATTTCATGCTCACAAGTAAGAAATCTTTACTGATTTCAGTACAATATAAACAAAGGGAAAGGTTAGGAAAGCAAGGCTCGCTCGTTTTCAAGAGCTTTTAAAGACCAAAGAAATTAGCTTTCCTTCTTCACTTCAAACTGATGTTGAACAGATCACAGTCAAAGCCTTAACACCTACCTTTGGAAAAGGACAGAGGAGGTTTCAGGCCGTTAATGAAGCTCTTCAACAAAAACATGAACATAGCTGAATCTTCTGCATCAACAGTCTGACCACTACTGAGCTTTTCTATATATGCAGTTAACAAGTCCGCTGGCACCACAGTTTCCTGCGTTATTTCAACAGACCAGTTTGAGGGAATTTCCTGCAAATGAAAACTCATTCTAATGTATGCCTTCACAATCCCATGCCACAGAAAAAAATGACAGGATTTAGAACGAGAATTTCAACAATGCTTGATTTCCATAAGGATACCTCTTTTGAGGTTGAAGTGAATTTTTGATTTCACATTTAAAATTCATATTTTTGATTTCATATTTAAACTTGCATCTGCAGCTATGAAGTCTATACCTGCTATTACTGCCGTTATTAAGAGTGTACATAAGCAGGGGAACAGAAGGGTAAAATATAAATCTTTCTAAAATACCTCTTCAAAGAGATTAGATATTGCTCATAGCAGTTTGTGGACACTCAGTTTCACCCTTCCATCTAGCTCTGCTCAGGCAAAATAATCCACCCATTTCAAACACCTGTACATGTAAAATCCCTTTCACAGAATAATCTGAGTTCAGAATAACTAATTATCATGTTCTGCTAGGGGTGGGTGGGTGGGGGAGTGGGTGTGTGGCGGTGCACACAGAAATACAGCCCTGCTCACGTTGGTTTTGCTACACACAAAAGACTCCAAACTGTTTTAATAAGAAAAGTTAAAAAAATAAATGGGGACTGTGAGGAAAAAAAAAAAAAAAAAAAAAGCAAAAACACGCAGAAATATTCTCTCAATACCCTTCCCACTTCTCTGATGGCTCCTCATCCCCCTTCTCACCTCCCAACAACTGCAACAAGCGCTAACAAAACTGCCCGCAGAGCTGTGCAACGAGCCGAAACCCAGCAACCCACGATCAACTTTTTCAATATCGTTCTGAGGCTTTGCTCGAGATTGCAATTAATACAAGCTCTTCTTTGTACTCAGCTGCTTTTCTATCCTTCCCCTACTGAACAAGCTGGGAAACCCTTTACTAACAAAACTGATACTCCTAAGCTGAACAAGGATACCATACGATGCAACAGCACAGCTCACAGAAGTGCCCCAAACTCAGTGCCCGCCCCACAGCACTGACACATGGAATCACTTGGTAAGGTGATAGCCTGAAGCACAAAAGTGTTTAAACTTCCACTGTGGACTCCTTAGAGCAGTAAAACATAACAACAACTGTTAAATGACAGCTTCTAGTACTGCTGCCAAGGGTATGATTTTGTTTTGAAAACAAAAGAAGCCAGGATTTTCAGTCCCTCTCAAGGTTGCAGTTCCTCCTATGAAAAAGATCCTTCCCTTACAGAGGAAACATCACCTCCAGACTGTCTATACCTTACCTCTGCAGGATGACAAGCTTCAATATTTCTTATTTTTTCATCCAAGAAACGGAAAACTCTGATAGCCAGTGAAAAATAATCGTCCTTCATCTGTGAACTGCAGCAGCACTGAACAAGCACTGAACCAATTACATGAGCAGTTACTTTCTGCCTCACACTGTCAGACTCCGTTTCAGCAACGGGTATCAGATCATCAACCTTGGAAAAGAGAGGGAACCAACAAGAAGTCTCTAAGATGGTAAGACTCAGCTATGACTTTACACTATGTTTCATCTGCATGTTCAATTAAATTCCTGTTACTTTTTAGCATTGGTAAAAAATTATTGTGTGATGCAATGGTACTTTTGGAATCCGGGAATGCACAAACATCAGCGTCTATGAGCTAGCCAAAGATACACGTTTATTCTCTATAAGAATTTCTTTTCCCAAGAAACCAAAAATTCCTGGAATTTCGTAACACTGATAATTTGTCCAAACAGGTAACTGCTTCACGTGTTACTTTCCTTATCTTAAGATAGAAATCTATTTCCACCAAGATGGTATTGGAGTTATACAATAAATATATTTTCCTAGCAGCTTGATGATGACATTCTAATGGCAAGAACAGCACATATCAAGTTCCTCTGTATCACATTCCTTCTACTACAGTAACCACCTGGAAAGTAAGATCTCTTAAGGTTAGGGTAACATGGTGCACATACCATTTGCATTAGTAAGGAAGGGTCCCCTGAAGAAGTCATATTCTCAGAAAACAGCAGAATCATTCTCTTGTTGACCACACCAATCAACTCCGCAGACTTGCTAGTTTTAACTGCTTCTTCAAGAACTATTCCAAGGGGGTGGGGGGGAAATCAAACAAGGTGGATATATAAGTCACATATTGAAACACTGGCAGCTCAACTGTATTTAGAAACAGTGAGAAACATACTAGATAATTTCTTCACCACAGACTTGAATGCTTTTCCTGCTCAGTTCTAAGAGCTCTGACGTTGCCCCCACATATTACCTTCACTTATTTTCAACTTGTTTTTTTTTTTTATCCCTTGTTTCTCTTTGCTCTTCTCTGTATCAGGAAGTTTATTCTTCTGTGCACAAGAAAGTCTACCATTTCCTTCAAGACAGTAACTCTTTTTTTCATTTTGTCTAGTCACCTATTGCTTACAGCTCCCTTCACACTTCAGTTTAATTTACTAAGAAGGCTAAGCCTCAAAACAGGAGGTCTAAGAAAAGAATTCCTTGATGAATCACAGTGATAAATACTACCACAAGTCGACCTCATTTCATATCAATGTATAACTGTAAAACACAAGCAAACTCACAAGAGCTTTTAAAAAAAATTGTGATTGTACTATTAGCATAACTTGTTAATGACAGCCAGTCTCCTTCTATATGCATTCAGGTTCAATAAGCGCAAAGTTCCAAATTGTCACAGTTTTTCTTTTAATCAAATTAATTATAATTAATACTTTACCTTCTGGCCAACCTTTTAGTAGAGGGTGTAATGAGCAGAGACCAGATTCTGACAAACATACTGCCATTTTCCATTCTGAAGATTTTGAATTAGCATTAGTAATTACCATAAAAGGTAACAATTGCATTACTGCTTCATTTAGTAGTTCTTTTTTCTCTTTTAAAATCTCTTCTTTGACTAAAATTTGTATTGCTCGCTCCAGAACCTTATACCTAAAAGAAAAAAAAAAACCCAACACTGAAAAACTACTGCTCAGTCATATCAGCAACAACATTTCTTTGGTTTGGTCTCAATTTCCTATGCTTTTCCAGAATTCAAATAGCAAGTAAGAACAAATAAGGAATTCACAGGAAATAGCGCAAATAACTGCAAGTTGCTCTTATAACTCAGCATAACAATAAGTATTCAAGAGTTCAGAGTTAATTAATTATTTAAACAGAAAGAAAATAGACTGAAGAAAAACGTAAACATACCACTTTCCATCCTTTGAAAGATCAACTCTTTGAAAGATGTTCAAAAGACTTGAAACTACTGTTTCTGGATTGACTTGTTTCCTGAAAATCTGGAAAGTAACAAAGAGAAAGAAATGAAAGTATAATGAAATAAAACATAATTGACCGTATCAAAATGGGAAGTGCAACTGCCACACCAAGAGGAAATATGAAACATGACTGAACCAGTGATGAGCCCATACTAAAAATATTATTCATGAAAATAAATGTTATGTGGATGGGCAGTAGGCCCTCTTGATATGCTAAAGTAGGCAGAACTTAACTTAATGCAGAAATGCTTGGCAAAATTGGTAAACATACAATAAGCAGAACACTTTATAATTTAGTAAGAATTTTTACTTTACATAGCATATGATAAAAAAAGGGCAAACTAGCAAAAAACATTACAGTTTGGAAGATAATCACTCCCATGCTTCTATTCATATCTTTTTGTGATTGAGAATGAACGAACACACAAGACCAATTATACTATTGCTAATAATATTCTCAGCTACTACTAGCAAAAGTAATAAAGAAAGACTGTTACTGTAGTTGGAAACAATCAGTACAATGCATACCAGGGTCCTATCCAGTAAACCTGAGCCGGTGTTTAGGACTTGGCTACAATCAATTGACCAAATGCCTCTCATATGGAAAAACTCAACTGAGCACTTCTAACTAGAGTAATGACTTGTCACTGCCCCATTTTTCATCCAAAGGGCAGATGACACGGTTTGTATTTTTACAAAAGAACGTATGGGATACGCAGAAGCACACTTCAAATAATAATCAAAGATTAAAGTATGCTTTAGTAGCTACACACCAAAATATAATGCAAAGATAAAAATAAATGTGTAAGGAGGAGGAGGTAAATAACAAATGTGTGCGCGATGTACATCTCCTAAACGTGCGCTGCTTCACCTGGTTAAACGACAAAAGCCACAAACCAGACAGATGAGTAGAAGAACAGTCATTACAAAGAATAGCTTCCAGATAGACATACACAGAACCAGCTAAAACCTTACCTGATGCATCAAAATATATACACTTACCTCCAAAGCACTGAAAGCAGACATTACAACATCTTTGTTGTCATCCTTAAGCCGCCCAAAGATCGCTTCTTCTATGAAGGACTGATCAAAGCCTTCCTGGAAGAAAAAAAAAAAAAAAAAAAAAAAAAGGAAAAAACAGCTGGAAAAAACACTGTTGGAAGCATAATTTAAAGGTTTTAAATGAAATATTTTAATCTTAGTACAAGAAAAGTGGTAACATCATTGAAATCAAACCTCAAATAACAGTCAGGCTAAATTTCAACAACAAAAGAAAGAAAAACAGAAGTAGCCACTAACTTAGATTTTATCCTAGGCTACAGGTAGCTTCATAAACAAAAACTATACCCAGCTACTGGAATACAGGGAGCAATGGTGACAGGAGCTAACTGGAAACACCAAGAAAAACATCAGGTTGATATTTCTAAACAGTTTAATGTAGCACTTGTCTTCAACTGATATTTCTGGCAAACAAGTTTTTCAAGACGTTTTATGTTACGTAAGTTCTGCAGCTGAAAGATTCGAGACACAAACCTTTGATGTTTCAATAATGTCTTTCAAATGCTGAACAGCCAGGACCCGCACAGCCGGCTGGGGATGATTCAAACTAAGCAGAAGAGAGGTATCAGAGTCTTCCAGGAACTGAAATACAGATTTCAGAGTGACTCACTGCATGTTAAAAATACTTTAAGCATATGTAAGGATAATGACAGAGATTCAGCAGTCTTTTGGACCAGAAGAGAACCTGTGTAATTCAGACCACAAAGTGTCAATTGCACAACTGTTTCAAATATGGTCTTCCTCATATTGCCAGAGAGTTTTTGGAATATAGCTTGAAAAGTACAGTAAGCCACAGATACATTTTCATGCTAGAAAAACACTACACTTATCTAAGGATTCCGAGAAAGCTCTAGTGACAAAGCCAGTATGACAGAGCACAGATAGAAACTGTTAAAAAGGCATCCCTGCCAGTCCATTTGCCTGTATTTTATCTCAGGAACCTTAAAGGCTTGAACGGTCATATGCCTTCATTCTCCATGCCTTGTCTGTTTTTTTTTAAATCCACTTAGCTCAGTCACAGAATCTGTGCCTTCCTTAAACCAGTATAAAATATATTACAGCACTATTTTATATAGTTTATCTTTTCCTGTGTGCTTTCAGTCATTGCAAACAACAGTCACAATGGTAACCACTTTATAAAAAGAAAAAAATAACTCCAAAGTTCATTAAACAAATCTGTTGCACTCATAGTTATTCTGCATTACAGAAGAGTTTCAGTTACTCTTCAGAAACTGCACAGAAAAACTCTGTAATCCCTATATTCCTCTATGTTACTGACTGCGAGCATTGGTAAAATCAAGACAGCAAAAAGGACTGAACCACTTTCTCTCAACTGGGATAAATTTGTCACCTCCCCCAAAACGGACGCTTTGACACTTATATAGTTCTTGAGTAAGATGAGGCCTTGTTGAACACCACCATGTTATCATTATCTACGGGTACAGGATTAGTAATGGGAAAGTTCACAAGAGAAAAAATTATTAATAGTAATCAGAGGGGAGGTGGAAAGGTGTACGTCCCATCACAGAAAAAAAGCTCACACTCATGACTGTTTATGATAAAGGGGAATTCTAAATATCTGATAGGTTTTGATTTCATCACAGTTTTGATCAAGCCCCCGAAAATCACGCTTCAATAAGGGTTTTTGTGGGGACGGCAGAGATGCGTTTAAAAAGGAACACAAAAAGGCGCATTGCCAAAACACCAGCCTTCTGGCAGTATAACCAGATAAGAGCTAGATGGAGGAACTGACCTTTTACCCACCTTATATTTGCCACAGCTTAACGAAAGAGAAATAAATTGGTGAAAAAGCATTTGGTCAGCCTGATCTGTAACGTCTTCCAGATATTCCTCCAACACAGAATCTAAAGCTTTAGGATACCTGCCAACAGAAAAAAAAAAAATCCACAGAGCGTTACTGAAGAACATGTATTTGCTAGAGAAATACAAGGAAATACAAGGAAGTTGAAAGCACCTGTCTGAACCAACTACTATAAGTAGCTATGCAAAAGCAATCAACCATTATGTCTTAAAGCAGATGATATGCAACCCTCCAAGATAAATAATGAACAGAAAAGGTCACGGTACATAGCAAAAAGCCATATAAAGCCAGCAGCTCTGTGTCCAAGTACCACTGAAATGACAAAATACACAAGGACAGATCGCTTAAATATAATTTAGACAAAGATTAGGAGTCAGTTGCTTTTACTGTATTTATTTGGGCAACAACATTGTCCTTATTATGCCTAATAAGTTAAAATTATAGTTGGCATCATCAACCTACACGCTGTGGCTCTGTCACAGAAAAATGGAACTTACTTTCTCTCAAGAAGTCTGATAAGAGGAAGCAACTTCTGATTGAGTGCAGTCATTTTGGTGGGATTAGATTCAATCTCTGTACCATAGGAGATAAACTCTTCAAGAATCTTGCTAAAATTGCAAACAAAAAAAGTCATCGTTTTTAGGACAACAGTTTTCATTAGTGTTACAGAACATGCTGCTTAGGAGGTTACAGTTAATACACATTAACTATTACAAGTATACCTTTGCCCCTGGCCTGAAGTTTCACTCTTTGTCTCACCAAATACTCCCGTAACTGCTTAAAGGGTGGCCGTTTTGGACTAGTGAATGCCTCAGTTTCAACATCCAAGTTTGGAGTTAACATAAGAACTCAAAAACATGACATTAAAAGACATGGTCCTACAATTCTAATGACACTGTCAGATATTAGTTACTATACCACAAGTGACTGTTGTACAATGGGGGGGGGGGGGGGGAACCTAAATTAACTCACGAGGCCAATAGGCGATCTAAATCCTTTTCCAGTGTTATACTCTGAAGAATAGCTTCAAGATGCCTGATGTAAACACTGTTCTCTCTCTCCTCAGATTCTTCTTGTTCATCTAAGGACAAAACATATAATCATAGAAGATGAATACCAGTTTGAGAATAACCTCTCCACACTGATTAAAACTAACTGCTGATACAAGCAGTGTCATCTGGTGAGCCGAACGCTGAAGACAGCGATGTTTATCCAACGCTAGCACTACCTCAGTGTGTGCTGCTAGCAAAGCTTCATACTGATGTCATAAAACGTTAAAGGCTGTATCTCTACCAATAAATTCAACTACAGTTTGGAACATTCCAGATCTGCTATTCACTACCTGTAGCAGCAAATTGTTAATCATGTTCTCCAGCATGAATCTGGCCCTTTTCAACTAAAGGCCTTTCCCAACCATAACTGGGCAATTAGAGCAGTCCACAGTGCATGCAGCCACCCTGTTTTGCAGACTTACTAGCACAGACACAAGCCACTGCATGACATTCGACCTCACTGCCCAGGAGCATTCCCAGGCACATTTAATTTACTAAGCTAAACACAGATGTCCACCACTTAAACTACATACGGAGTACATGGGAAACTACATACGGAGTACATGGGAAACTACATACGGAGTACATGGGAAACTACATACGGAGTACATGGGAAACTACATACGGAGTACATGGGAAACTACATACGGAGTACATGGGAAACTACATACGGAGTACATGGGAAACTACATACGGAGTACATGGGAAACTACATACGGAGTACATGGGAAACTACATACGGAGTACATGGGAAACTACATACGGAGTACATGGGAAACTACATACGGAGTACATGGGAAACTACATACGGAGTACATGGGAAACTACGTAACAATGATCTTCTATGTACAGGATTGAAGTCATGGATTTTGCAATACTGGACTTGTTTAAGAGTCAGAAACATACATCAAAGTAAATGCTAAAATGTTGCCAATCGACATCTAAATCATAGTGACATAGATTTAGCAATGCCTAAAACAGCATTCTCTGTAAGAACTGGGAAAACAAAACACAACATACAGAAAAAGCACAGCCAGGTCTTCACACGTATTTGTGCAGTTTTTACAGCAGGAGCAATTAAAATTACCCAGCTAAGACATTTACCACAGCAATCTGCCTACAAGACTCTACAAAACACTTAATATACATGCTAACTTACCTGTATCACATTTAATGACAGCGCAAACAAGATGAGGCAACAGGTAACCCAGAAGAGGAGAGATATCATAGCTTGCTGAAAGGCCTTGCAAAAGTGTTACCAGCTCTAGGTTGCTGCACAGATAATTAAACGGCCTGCACAAGAGAACAAGGAAGAGAGGGGAAAAAAACGCACATTGGTTTACCAACATTATCAAACACGTAGAATTCCTAAGGATTCAGTTTTCAGCATCAATCAACAACCTCATTGTAAATAAACGGTCAAAAAAACTAAAGGGTTCCAATTCCCAATTGCCAGAGCTGTACTGGCACATTTCATATTCTACAAGAAAATGGCCTACTGCTAGTCATGTTGAATACAGCTGCTGCATCACCACAACCAACTTCCTTATGCTTTCGATAAGTTGGCAGTACAAGGAAAAACATTTGCATGGATCGCATGAAAACCTATCCTCAGAAACACCTCTAGGTCCTTTGGCTATGTACAATTAGACACAGTAAGTTCCAGGACCTATGTGGAAAAAAGAAGGTAGGAAGCAGAGCATTGGGAAGAGCACATCACCTATCCAGTGGTAGCAAAAGGAAGGGAGGAGAAATAACAGCTCAATGACAGGAGCTCCTCAAAGAGCAAAGTAATCTCTCTCCCTGCTAATGAAAGTTCCTTTCATCTTATGTGCCTTCAATCTCTTCCAGGATTCCCATTGTAAAGATAACCTTTTATTGACAGGCTTCAGTTTTGCATGTTGAAAGCAATCCCTTACTGAAAAGGGTGACAGCTGGGGGACCAAAAACCACAAACTTGCACCACAGAGACTATAATTTACTGTAACGATCATACAAATTCTCAAAGCAAGCAGAAGAAATCTCAGATTCCTTTGAAATATCAGCTATCCAAGAGCTGATATTTCCAATGGGGAAATACTCCTTTAATGAGCTGGATGAAAACATTCAAATTATCAAAGTGCAGTCTAAGCTTTTAAAAGCGCGGGGAGGAACTCAATTCACATGGACTTACTTTTTCCCAAGGTTGTCTCCTTTCTGAGTTTGCAGAAGAAGGTTCAAACATGCCACCCCTTCCTTGGCTAATGAAGGCACTTTAGACAATGTCTTGCTTATTTGTAACATCAAGGAATGCACCAGGGAGGTCTCCACTGTCACTTTTACTGTCATCTGGCAGATTATCATGTATGTTGCAGCTCTGTAATCCTGTACAGAGGATTTCAGACCCTAGGAAAAGAGACAAAAGATGCTTTTTTGACACACACAAATAAAAAAAAAAAAAAAAACAGCCCAGGCATATTAATATAAAAATCATTTTCATGCCAACATCCGTGGAATCATTCTACCTTCTTTTCAATGTGTTAACTCTTAAATAAACCATGAACTTAATTTTAAGAAGAAAATGCTGTCATATATGGTCCAAACGTACGCAAAAAGACACACATTCATTAACAAGGCAACATTCCTATATACTGGAGCAAAGAAGGCAGCAAAGCAAGTTGTCCGCTCTGATTACACTTCATTGTTTACCACAATAAGCCTCTAACATGAAGAGGGTTATTTAGGCTGGGTATACACAGCTCCACAGCTGCCTCTCACAGCTCCATTCCTCATGCCGAGTAGGAAAGAGTTCTTAAAGTGCTCATCTGAGGTTTGAAGAAACATTTACTAGCCATGAACCTTCACCTGCCTAATGTTTCAAAGCAGGGTAAAAAGTGGTACAAAGCATTTCATACACACTCTAACTTGCACAGCTGTGAACGTCTCTCTTGAATGTTAGCTGCAGGAAGCACGTTAGCAAAACACAGTACACGTCAACACACAGGAAGGAAAACAAGGCTTCAGGTACCTTTTGGATGTAAGGGAGCAGCATGGAGACTATAGTGTCCGTTACTTTCTCCGTGGCCCCAAGAGCAGACACAATGGTGGAGGCATAAAATGCAAGAAGAACTCTCAACTGAGCTGCGTTGCCAGGATACTCTGAAAAGACCTAGACCATAGAAAAATAGCTGTTCAGACATCAGGAAAAGTGTAAACACAAGTATGGCTTTCCCCAAAAGTGCAAAACTTCAATCCTCCAGCATATAAACTCTACCAACTCCTACTAGCATGAGTGAAGGGATCTCCTCCTCCAGGACCCATGCTACTAGAGGCTATTACTCCACTTTGCACACTGCACAGAATGAAATGGGTACTATTCCTCAGCCACTGTAGTTTACCATAATAAGGTAACTTAAACCACTTGTGATTTTGGTGCAATACTCAGGACTGTGAACTGGACAACTGAAAAGTTGGCTGATGTATGTTTAGTTTTAACACCCCTACTATATGTTTGAACAATCCCAATTATTGTGTGCTTTGCATACTTTGATAGTACATGCATTATAGCTCTCTAAATAACTGGGACTGCTATAGGTACTGTCCTTCCAAAATTGTATGACAGATTTTCTTTTTGACATTAACTGCAAACAAAACAAAATGACCATTTACCCTCCTAGCACAAGGAAGGTAACATTCTCAATTTTAAGTTCTCATTAAGTTTGGAAACATACACTTACAACACCCATGACAACCCCAAGAGAGAGATATGACAGCCCCATCCATTTGATAACCCCGAAATTCAAAGCATAAATACAAACAAATGGCAGGTATGAGTTTATAAAAGAAATGAAGAAAGTGAAGTTGTTCTTTAAGTAATGCAGTATTGCCAGATAGTAAGAAAAAAAGATTCTTGTATTGCTTATTAGCATGACTCCTTTTATGTTTGACACGCAATTAAAAATAATAAATTGCATAATCTTATATGTATATAAAGATGGGGAAAGCAACACATAAATATTGTCCTAGAATAAATAAATGGACAACCTTCACAGATTTTGCCACCAGCCTGCAGATGAAATCCATGAAATCCAGGTCTTTGTAGCAGTGTGTAATGAGAGTACCCCTTGCCAGTGGGACTCCAGGTTTCTTTCCAGAGTTTAAAAAAAAAAAAAAAAAAATTAGAATACTCTAAGGTAAAATGAAGCAAAGCACCCAATGTAAAAATTAGTATCATCTCTAAAATTAAACCTAGTGATCAGATAACACGGTTTAAATTGCAATAAGTAATGGAAACCCACACACCTCTCTAGCATTTTTTATTTCCACATTAAGACATTTGATGAATAGCATTATATATAGTCTATATTCAAACAAGCAAATATTTAGGTAATTGACATGCCTTCCTAGCAGTAGCAAATACTTGCACCTTGGAAGCACGCTTCATCTTTGCAAAAACATCAGTTATTACAATCAAAGCTTCTTATAATTCACTTTATATTTAAAGAAAGATAGCACAAACAACAGGTGGGCATTCAGGCTCCAATTCTGCAATTAAATCTTTCAGTACAGTCCTACAAACTAACCACACAAACAGGTGGACCACATTCATAAAGCCAGTAGCAGAGTCAGGATATTATTATTAAAGTTCTTCACGTTTCTCCTAACTTGCATCTGTTAAGTACTTTACCCTTATTGGATCCAGCCAATGCCATTTATGAGTTGGATTTTTTATATTTAAAAGCTGAATAACTCTCACAAATAGCTTAGTTTCATGATATGGCAAAACACAACCAATCAGACTGTCTTGATTGTAGAGATGGATGTGAAATCTAAGAAAAAACAAATATATATATCTACAGTTAAAAATTCTCATGAAATTGAAAACAAAGACCCAGCCATGCTCCTGTTTTTAAGCCAGACCACAGAAGATGATCATATTGAATCAATGAGCCCACCTGCAGTCCAGAATCCAATGGTGGCCACTAGCCCATAGGTGTAGGAAGACACCACAAGACAGAACCTATACTAGCAAATTTCTTCTTCGCTCTCCTAGCTTTACATCCCTACAGGACATAAGTCTACCTTAGTTTCTTCGGTATAAATTTTAATACTAAACCATGCATGACAGCAATTTAGTATTAGCAATTTCAGTATAAAACATAAAACTTTGCGATACAAAGGCTGCATCAACAGTAATCCTTCATTCTTTCATGATGTGAACTATCACTGCATCTGGATGTGTCAATTTATACAAAGACAACGCCACTTTATAATACCTAGTTTATTTCCCTCACATCTTCTTATGTAACCTTGAAATAAGAATATTGATCTTGTGAGTGACACACCCCTGTATTATAAAATAACATTTTATGTTGAACAGTTGCTATTTTACTCATCCCTTTTCTCAAAGCCTACATATATGCCTCTCTAGATCCTCTGTAAGGCAGCTAGATCTAGGTAAATTTGGTGGAAATCAGGCAAAGAAATAATTGCTTTCACGCAAATTATCATGGAATCATCAACAACCAACATCTTCCCAGAAATCTATCAGAAGAATTACATACGGCCCCATAACGACAAAGCCTGAATTGCTATTTTAAGCATTTTAATCTGTACTTCCAATAAGCTTTGGTAACATTGTTCAAAGTTATTCCTACCAGGAAAAAAACCTTTTGCCTTTTTCAGTAGCCTTAGATATTAGCATACAGGGTAGTTATTGGATTACCTGTGAATCAGCCACTCAAGGCACTTTTGGGCTGGTTTAAGCATGAAGTAAGGCGACAGGTGAATTAGGAATAATGAAATATTCTGATTCAGCTGCTGATTTACTGCTTTAGTTTGAACACTGCGCTCGAGGCCTTTGGACATGGAACTGAACAAACTGGATTGGAACACTTCAAAGGAAGGATCGATTCCCATCAGCTCTTCTAAGCCGGTGCATCCTGTGGAAAGGACGGAAGAACGCTTTAAACGAAATCGTTTTAACTACGAGTCCTACCTGTCTACCTCCTCAACAACATACCCAACCTCTGTGCTATACTGGTGTATGTCATCCTTACTGAGCAAATCAAACCAAACAGTAAACAGATCTAACGCCAAAACTCTTGATACATTTAAAACATTTGTTAACTGATGAGGATGAAGGATATTAACAAGTATTAGCAGTGTGCTCTTGGAGCAGCGAAGGCCAACAGCACTTTGGGTTGTACTGGCAAGAGCGTAAGCCAGCAGGTCAAGGGAAATGATCCTTCTCCTCTATGTTGCACTTGTGAGACTGGATCGGGAGTACTGTGTACAGTTTTGAGCTCCCCAAGAAAAACACTGACATACTGGAGTGAACTAGTAAAGGACCACCAAGATGAACAGGGGACTGGAAAAATGACAGACCAGAAAGTTGGAGAAAATTGCGTTTGTTCGGCCTCGAGAAGAGACGGACAAGGGGAAATCTTATTGCTGTCTACAACTGTCTAATGGGATGGTGTAGGTTATAGAGAAGATGGAGCCAGACTCTTCTCAGAGGTGCACACTGGAAAGATGAGAGGCAGCGGATACAACCTGGAACACGGGAAATATTAGGTCAATATAAGAAAAAGATCAACCTGAGCTAACTGGCCCTGTGGTGAGTGGGGGTTGGACCAAATGACCTGCAAAGGTCCCTTCCAGACTTCTATGATTCCATACTGGGAAGCAGGCAAGGATCCTTTTCTGAACAAGTTAAAATACAAAACTCTGCACAATACACACATGAAAAAGTATACTCCACAGCAGAATCATAGGAATTATTTCATTATTTTACAGAAAGCTGGTCAATATTAATGGCTAAGTACAAAGCAGACAACTACAGAAACGAGGCAGCTGGGTGAAACATGGAAGAAATATATGATTATATGCAGGGTGTTCCATAATGACTATTTAAGAAATACATAACTGAGAGAAATACCTGTCTTAAAAAGTGATACATGTCTACAGTCTTGTTACTTAAGACAGACCTATGCTATCAAATGCAGCCCAGACTTTCTGTCAATTTCTGTGGCTTTAAAAAATGGCTTGCCTATTTAAGAAATTTCATATTCCTAGTTAAAGATCCACACAGGAAAAGAGAAGCGATAAGCACAAACATCTTTAAGCATGCAAACAGAGTAATGGCTTTTTCCATTTTCCTTACATTGTAACTATAAGGTTACCAAAGCGCAGGATATCAGGATGTTTTCATGAAATCACAGAATAATGCAGGTTGGAAGGAACCCCAGGAGGTCTCTACTCCAACTCCCTGCTTCAAGCACAGTCTGCTCTGAGGTCAGACCAGATTGTTCAGGGCTTTAACAAGTTAGGTTTTGAAAACCTCCAAGGATAGAGACTGCACAACCTCACTGGACAACCTGTTCCGCTGCTTGACTGACCTCAGGGTGATGTCCTTATATCCAGGCTGAACCTCTCTTGTTCCAACTTATACCTATGGTACCTTGTCCTCCTGCTATGCACCACTGTGAGAAGCCTGGCTCCATTTGCTTGATAATCTCCTTGTAGGTATTATCAGGCTGCTATCAGGCTCCCCCAAAAAGTTTTCTCTTCTCCAGGCTGAACAAGCCCAGACCCCTCAGCCTCTCTTCACAGGGCAAGTTCTCCAGCTCCTGAACACCTTGGAGCCCCTGCGCTGAACTCACTCCAGTTTAGTCAATGCCTTTCTTATATTGGGGGGCCCTAATCTGGACCCAGTTTTCCAGATGCGATCTGACAAGTACTGAATAAGGGCCATATCACTCCCCTCAATCTACCTGCTATGTTGATATTAATACAGCCCCTATTAATATAGCCCTGTTGGCCCTCTTTGTTGTCAGAGCACACTGCTGGCTCATGCTCAGCTTGCTGCCCACCGGAATCCCCCCAGGTCCCTTTGAGCAGAACTGCTCCCCAGCCAGTCAGCTCCCACTCTGTGTCACTGCATGGGGCTCTTCCTTCCCAGGTGCAGGACTTAGCACTTGTCTCTATCGAATTTCATACGGTTTCTATTGGCGCAGCCTGTCCAGGTGTCTCTAAATTGCAGCTCTGGGCCAGAGCGTATCAATTAGCCCACCCTAATTTGGTGTAATCTGCAAACTTGACAAGAGCACACTCATACCACCTCCTTCAGATCTGATAAAGATGTTAAATAGGACAGGCCCCAGAACAGACCCCTGCAGTGCTCCACTTGTTACCAGCCTCCAGGCAGAGTACAACCTACTAAGCGCTACCTCCTGAGCCTGATCATCCAACTACTTATTTTATTAGTCTCATTGTACACCCATCTAGATTGGAACATCCTAACTTGGATACAAAAATATTACATGAAATAGCATTAAAAGTCTTACTAAAATTAAGATAAAGGACACGCACTGCTCTTACCCACAAATCCCGTTATTTTATCATAGAAAGCAACCACATCATGCAGACATGATTCACCCTTAGTAAATCCCTGCTGAATGCTATCAGTTACCTTCTCCTTCATATGCTAGAAACATGATCCAAGAGAACTCACTCCACAGTTTTCCCAGTGACTGAACTGAGGTTGACGAGCCAGCAGCTGCCTGATTTACCTTTTTGGCCTTTTTTGAAGATGGGCTGCCTTCGCCATTTAGGCTTCTCTAGCTGTTGTTGGAATAGATAAATGACTCCTAAGTCATGAACATCTAAAGAGCCAAACTCACCAATGGCAAAAAAGGTGTCCCTGTCAATAGTAGCAGCTTCCTTACAATCAAACAGCAGCGATGCTGCTTCAGCGCGGGATAAGAGGCTGGGATCATTCTGGGGAAGAGCGAGCCGCTTCAACTGCTCCGCGAGGGACGTCATAGCTTCGCGTTTCTGGGAAAGAAACCTAAAGAAAAGAAAACAAAACAGAACAGGACCGCAGATAAAGCGACTCTTGAACAACCCCTATTTACTGTCCCTGAAAAAGCCGCTGCCACCGTTTAAAGCCTGCCCCAAGCACCACCAGCTCCCCGCACACCCGGTGGCGACCCGCCCCGCCGTACCCGGGCCCCGCCGAGGCTCATCCCGCCTGCTTGGCTGCCGCTGGCGCTGCCTCGCTGCCCGGCCCGGCCCGTGGCTGTAACGGGCGCCCAACGGCCGCCGGCCCCGAGGGCAGCGGTTGCCATAGCGACACGCGCTCCCTCATCTCCCTCCCCAAGCCCCGGCCCGGGCCCCGCAGCCAGCTGCCCCTCGGGGACGCACATACGTGGGGGCAGAGCCGGGCCCAGCCTGCCCGGGACAGAAGAGGGGAATAGCGGCAGGCGGCGACACGACCCCCTCCCCCGGGCGCGGCGGGCCCGCACACCGACACCGACCTGGCTCCGAGCCTTGCTGCCCGCCGCCACGCTGGGCCCCACGTGGGCTGCGCGCGCCGCGAACCCGGAAGCAGCGGCTCGAGCGGAACAGGAACCCCCGCCCCCGAAGAGCAAGGAGGCACCTCCCTCCTCCACTTCCTCCTCCTCCTCCTCCTCCTCCTCCACCACCTCCTCCTCCTCCTCCTCCTCCTCCTCCTCCTCCTCCGGCGGCGGCTGCAGGCACTGAGCATGCGCCCGCCTGCGAGCCGCTAGCCGGGGTGGCGGGGGCGGGGGGGGGGGGCGAGGAGAGGAGAGGAGAGGAGGGGGAAGTTGGCGGCTGTTGGGCGCGCGCCATTGGCGTGGCCGTTGGCGGCGGTTGCGCGCGCTCAGGCGGGCGCCTCGGCGCGTAGCGTGGTGTGGTGGCTCTGTGCCGGTGCGAAGCGGGGGCCGGCCGGCTTGTGTTGAGCAAGTGGCCGGTCCTGGCGACAAGTCCGGGTGTGAAACCCAGCAGCAGCCCCAGCGCCGAAAGGTAGAGGGGGAAGCCTCAGTGACGCGTCTGTGGTAGGGCGCACTGGTGGCTTTGTGCTGAGCCCAGCAAAGCAGCATCCTGCTCAGTGGTGGGGGGATCACCTAAACACGGTCAACATACGGTTTTAATAGTAAGGGCATGTGCAACTTGAGTTGTTCCACCTTAAGCTTTTGCTGTATATGGAGTCAATGATGCTAAGGAAGGTAGAGGAATCCTGTAAGCAGAAGGTCTTGAAAGCTACGGTACTGTGCTCGGACTGTATTCCAGCTACAGGACCATAGAATAACGTAGGTTGGAAAGGTCCTCTGGAAGCCATCTGGTCCAGCCTCAAAACAAGGTCAGCTTAGAGCACACTGTGGCACGAGAGCCTCGTCCGGTTGTGTTTTGATTATCTGTAGGGATGGAAATTGCACTGCCTCCTTGCACCTCTGATCTGAGGTTTCGTTACCCTGAGGTTAAGGAGAGATTCCTAATCTTAAAAAGCATGATGTCACCCAGTGTTTTGCATTTGAGGCTGCAGAAACTGCTCTGCGCGTTGGAGTCTCAGCACAAAGGGAACATGGCTTGTGACGATCCAGGAAAAGCCTGGAGAAAAGCAGAACTAAAACTGATTTCGATTAATGTGAGCTGATGGACAAAATGATAGCAAATACAATAATTCCGGGATCAGATCTGTAAAATTATTCTCATATGTGGTTGAGAAGCTATATAGGTATGACACAAATAACAAATTTGTTTACCTAGTAAAGCTGCCTTATTTTGGCGTTAGACATACAACTGATAAAAATTCAGCCTTACAGAGAATTATTTAAATCCTTAATATTACCTATTAGGAGTTGTTCCACTGACTTCAGCAAGACTGTATGCTTATATTAAGTTAAATATGTGTGAGCCTTTGTAGGAGTGGAATCCGAGAGAAGAAATGAAGCTGGACAAGTAACTGTGCCTGACTATATTTACCAGTGCCTTGTTAAAGAGAGTGTATTAAGAATGCATTGTTGTGTTACTTCTGAGATGGTGTTATCTGGGTGTACATTTGCAGCAACTGCTTAGCTGTTAAGGGTTGTTACCACTACGGTTATGTGTTAAAGTATTTGTAGGTTATTGTTGATTTATGGGATTACTGTTATTTTTCTGATTGCTCTGACATTGAGATTCTGATCATCTAGCAGATGAGCTGGCCGGGGTGATGCAAATCGAGATGCCAATTTATGATCTTTTTTCACATTCCCTGTGGCTTCTGTGCATCTTTTTCCTTTATGAAGCCTTCATGTGACCTTATTTTTAAGATAGTTTAAACCTGTATAAATATGCATGCTTTTATGTTTATAAATACCAAACATTATTAAAATATGTAGACTCTCCAAAGCACAGGAAGTCGTTTCTAAAAAAGGACTGTACTATAGATACTTAGTTAAAACCAGAAAAACTAGAAGTTGTAAAAGTATTCAGGTTTTTCAAGACTCTCCTATCCCACTATACTCTTTCCCATAGATGGCTGCAAGGCAGGTGTTTTATATCGTTGTGCTTTCTGTTCCATCTTCATTTGGTTTCAGAGTCAAGCTAGGATTCCCTTAAGGACGTTAATTGGAGGAACAGAGACACCTTCTGCAGAGAGAAAAAAAATTGTTTTCTTGATCTAATTCCAGAAAAGTTTATTCTGGGAAAAAAAATAAAAATAGACTATGAGGAAATACGGTTACTTGGCTTTGTAACTCCCCAACTGTTAGGCTTCATATCACAGAGATTTGGTCAAATTTGTATTTATGTGAGTTAAGCTCCTGAGACCCACACTGAATGCTAGAGAAACTCTGAACGTTTTTTTGAACTTAAGCTTGTTTTGACCAGTCCATTGCGCTTCTCAGTGCCGCGTCGCTGGTCTGTGTGGATAGAATACTGGTAGCTATACCATGACTAAGATCACCTCTGCTCCTGGTTGCTATTAAACTGCTTTTGACAGATTGAGTTCAATCTGATAAAAAAAATCTTGGAGTTTTAGAATGCAGGTTTTCATGTGCTGATTTTTATTTGAAAAAATTTTTTGTTTCAAAATTTTTTTTGTAAGCTTAGTCACCCCTGAGAGTTGGTATGGTTAAAGATTTGGTTGAGAAATGCAAACTCGATTACTCTTTTCATTACCTATGGAAAGATGTTGCTACCCCTGGGGGAAATATAACCAATACCATTTCTATGTAGTTCCTTTCCTTCCAATTCATTTCACTGGCTGTGCAGATATAGAGCTATATCTGCATTAGTAAGTAACGCAGCCTAGTGGGATGAAATACGTAGTCTAAAGTAGGTGGTGCTGAGGACCCTTGTCCACACTGTATGTTTCTCGAGAGGTTTTAGGTGGACTAGCTCTTGTTCTGTCCTGTAGACTGAATTCCCTTATGTGTGCTCGTGGAATGCATCTTCTGTTTGGTTCAATATGTAGGCAACAGACAGGAAGGAAGTTCATCTAAAGCAGAAATGGTTCAAAAAAGAACTGCTCAATAGAATTCAACTACAATATATAAAAATGCAGGCAAGGGATTGAGTGCTACCTATATATACAATTTACTATTTACATACAAAGTCATACGCTTGACCAGAGTATTTGTTTGAAATACTCTTAAGAACTCTCAAAAATTTTTAAGTTTATTTGCTAAGATGTTATTTCTTGTTTTTTCTTGCACTACCTCCTTTAACCTGGTGTATGCACCATCATTTGGGAGTGTTAAAACAGTTCTGAAGCAGAAGGAAGAGGGCCACCTTCCACATGCTCCACCATCACTTACTAATAATCTTGGTACGTTCCCTGACATTTCCCCATGCTGTTGCTAACAGTGAATGTGCCTGACATCTTAAAATATGATCGGATCGCAAAGTAATGAAGTAATATTAAAACGTTTATAGGATATGCAGAGGAGAGTGTAACTTTTTTTAGAGTGTATCAAGTTCTCTAATTTTTTTTCAGCAAAAGTAGGTGTTAACAGATCTGTGTGTTTAATGTGACTATATGTATGCTAACTGAGCTGTCAACCGATCTGTGTTCTAGAGGAGGGGACTGAACAGCTTGCAAGCCAAGGCAAACTTCTTGTCAAGAGATATATTTTGTTTTGCTCTTGGTTGCAGTGGGCACGCCAGCGTTTTGTAGTTTTGGAAGCTGTGCAGTTAAATTTGGTACTCAGAGCTAATCTGTGTCCTTTTGTTCTTAATTGATACACTTCTCTGCTCTCTACTGGAAGTTCATCATGTATAAGAAGAGTTCTGTAGTCCGTGAAATTGTAGCTTTACCATAATTTTTAGGAAGAAGACCAATGCTTTCTTTACTTTAAGGCTGCAGTAATGTATCTTTCTCAGTTTTCGGTTCTTTCTGCTCTCTGTGCCAATGCAGCAGTTACTCTTCGCTTCTGGACTTCACTGTTAAATGATACAGACAGCACCCTTCTGCAGCGTATACCTTGATAAGGCCTTGAGGCCATTATTCCCTTGCCTGGGCAGCTCGTAGAAGCAAGGAGACTGCAGTTATTATATTATGTAGGAAAGCAAATATGTAAAACTAGAGAGTTAAAATTTGTCTTCCCTAACTACCCCTCCTTCCCTCAAGACTCAATCCTTTTGTGCTTACATCAGTGAAACTGAGGAGACACGCTGATGAGGTCAGTGAAGTTTTATGAGTGTGTAAGCTGACGTAACAGGAGGCAGAAACGCTCGAGCATAATTTGATGGTGGTTGAGGTTACAGAGAATTGCAGTTCTGGTTGGAACAGGACTGAAGGGAAAATAATTATTCGGTTGAACTGGAGGGCTGGAAGGACCTTGCTTGCTAGGCAGTATCTAGCACATCATCAAATTACTGACCGCTGTGGCGGACAGTATCACATTTCCCTGATCTAATAATAAATAGAAACCCTCTGGATGGCTGGAAGGAGGCTATTTCGGGGATTTTGCTGTATTAAAGGCTTTCTGGTACGATACTGTAAACTAAGGTCTTTTAATCAAAATAATTGTAACACAAACTTTTAAATGTTTCTTTTGGACAACCTCACATAAACAAGCTAGGTCTGTATATGCAGAAAAAGCATTGGCTTGAAAAGGGTGGGCGAAGGTTGTCTTTGTAACTCTTCGTTTGTGCACGCCCAGTGTAGGTCTAGTTTGTCCCCAAAACATCAGGGAGAATATGGAAGACAAATGGAGATGGTGGAAGATGCGAGAAAAAAGCAGTCATTTCATTGCTGAGCTATGTGATGGAGTAGAATATTTTTAGTGTTTATTACGTATTGCTGTAGAAAGTCAAGAAGAAAGTTGGATTTTAATGACCGCACAATTATTGGAATGAAAAACAAGAAAATGTCTTTCATGATTACTGTGATTTTAGTCCTTTGTTATGATTTGATATTTATTAGGCTGGGAAATAAGGTAATGTGTCTATAAGCTAGCTATTTATTATTATGAAAAGAAACCTGTGCCAGACAGACTACTGAGAGAGTAGATGTTATAGGTCTGCTGTGTTGTGGTTGTGAGTCATGTTGTGTAATGCGTTTAGAGAACTTTGTAATCAGAGCGTAGCAATGTGGCCATTAGGGACTTGGATGTGATAAGCAACAAGGAGAGTGCTGTGTGCTAGATGTCTCATCTTTCATAGCAGGGCTATAAACGATGAAAGAGAAAATATAGAAGCTGAGGGCTGGGGAGAAGGAAAAAGTGATCAATAAAGCACATACTTTTAAACACAGCCTGTTTCTTCTTACTGCAGTATACTGTCTTGCAGTCAGCTCCCTCAATTGCCTCTGTTATTCAAGCAACTTACAGGCAATGGAATAGCAGATCTCATAGGGCACAACTGCCCGTTCCTGAGCTGCAGCTGTTTGAACCTCTATTTACTTGTCAGCTAGCCAGTTGCTGGGATTTTTTTGAAATGCTAAGATGAATAACAGCTCTTTTCCTGAAAGAGAAATAGTGTAATTCCTATCTAGATGTGCTAAATATAAATTTAAGCTTTTTTCCCAAGCTGGCCATTGAAGCCAGTGCCACTTCTCATTTCTTAATTTGCTTCAGTTGCTGTCTGTCCACATGCCTTTTCCGTACCTGGTTAATGGATGATTTGAACTAGAATGAGATCACAGCTCCAAATGATAATGCCTGAAAATGGTATGGTCCACATTCAGTAGCAGAGAGGAGAAAACATAGCTAGTGTTCTTTCTGTTAGTTTATATTCAGTTAAATACTTTTATCTGTCCACTTTCTAAGATTTATTTTACACGTCTATGTAGGAATAGTTTGTGCATTCCTGTAAGGCCTAGCACATTGGAGACCCAGTCTCAGGTGAACACTGCGAACAAATGAAATATGATTTTTAAACATATGTATGTGTATCATATCTATGATAGGGAGAAAAACTGTGATGCTTAACGTAATACTAAAAGTCACAGAGTGCATTTCTTTGATCCTGAATTATACAAAATATCTGGAAAAAACTGTTGAAACTTTTCTGTGTATTTCAGTATGATTTTAAAAAATGTTTGGTTTTTGCATGTGCTTTCATTGCACCTTGGAAACTGTCCATGCTGTTATGTACTTTGGTGATTCTTGGGGAAAAAGTATTTTCTAAAAGAAATAGTGTGTTTGATTTAGGTGCTGGGGGCACGCACTTGAGTTTTACTGATAAGGCTAGATCTCCAGATAGGCTGTTTTGCTGGAGGTGCTATGTTTTCAGAGTTAAAATAGTGGCCCTGCTATAATTTAAAGACTCTATGCTGCCTTTCATAGAACAGTCTTGACAAATTGAAATGTTCTTGATAACGGCTAATTACGCTTACTGCCGAAAGTCTATGTCAGTGTTTCTTTTTAGTCCGTTTCTTATCCTGTGGCACTCTGCATCTGTTGTGTATGCCCGTGTCTTAAGCAGCTGTTCTGCAGGTGCTGAGAAGCCATGTAAGAGACCCAGTAACATCAGAGGCAGTTCCTTGGTTATGCAACTGTTAAGCTGCACTGGAAACCTTCACTGCTCTCCTTAACATTGTGTAGAAATATTTTCCAATTCGGAATTTATTTTCTCTATAATTAATGTCATATACAAACCCATATCTTACAAGAGCATCAAGGTCACAAGTCAATTAATGGTGGGCTATGCCAGAATTAGTTTTCCAAACAACCTTAATTCAGCTACTTTGTTTGTATCATCACGCAGACTTCAATTACTTAGTCACAAGCTACGTTTTCTCCAGAAAGCATGCTGTATTCAGTGCATAGCCTAAACTATGCTTTACAGCATTATGATTTCTCTTTTTTATTCAATAAGACTTGTTGCACGCTGTTGAAACTCGTTCCCAAATACATATTATTAATTTTCCGCTGTGGTTATCACCGTATTTGTATTTGAGTTCTTACAGATCTATTTGGGAATTTATTTTCACATATATCCTTATATTTCACAGCATGAACACTATGCCTGGTCTACAGAAAGAAATCTAAAGCACGTGCTCCATTTCCTCATCCAGTGGGTTTTGGGGTAATGAGTGCTGATGCTAGGGAATTTTTTCTCTTCTCTAAAGTGCTTTACAGTATAGAATTACCGACGTTCTTTTTACCAGCAGGCTCAGCACAATCCTATTTTTGCCTGGTATTGCCATTTCAACACTATTTTAGACATTCTTTGCTGCAATTGAAAGTGCAGTCTATGACTCTTCTGAATGTTACTTCCACCACTAGTGCCTTAAGCAGTAAAAAGTCAGGGCCTGAATTTACAGGGCCTGGCCTGCTCCATCAACCTAATTCTCCATAGATTGTCTTTGTGGCAAGGTAACCCGTGAAGTAGATGCAAGGGGACTGCTGAGCCATGGGGAAAGAATGAAAAAGTCTCTTGGTATTCCAGAAACTCATTCCTGACCCAGTAGTCTGCCCTAGAGGAGTCCAAGATACATTTCAATCCATCCGTTTGAGCTGCAAAATAAGGTTTCTGCTGAATACTTTTATCAGGGGAAAAAGAGACTGGGGAAGATGTGTTCAGACTATCTCAGCTGAAAAATGAATTCCAGAGTGTACTATAAATATATGTGGACCTTACAGCCTAGGGATAGGCTCACCTTTGTCCTAGTTCTTGACTCAGCCCACAGTAACTGTTGTCCATATGAATTTATGAAAAGTAGCTAGAACAAAATCGGACGTGAAAGGCTGTGAATTCAGTTCAAATATGAAATTCAGGAAGATTACAGCTATTCCAGATTCAACTCCAGGACACAGCAGAGGGCTAAACTGCGTATTAGAACAGCTCTGCTGCATTTATCCTGTGGACAAATTGGCTTCAAAGTGAACAAAGGTGGGAATACTCTCATCTCCTCCTTCACGTATGCTAAATGAAACTTGTATAGGGAGAGAAGTGAGCCCATCAGGAACCAACCGGCTCATCCGGAGGGAATGAGACTGTACTAGAGCCATCAGCATGACTGGTTTATTGCTGGTAATGACTTTATGAGCCACCACTCTTTTACTGGAAAATATGGTGTGTAAAACTGATACCCGTTGCTCCTAAGATAAGAATATGGCCAAAGTTAGCGGGAGATATCCCAGATGGACAGAGAGTGATCGTCTTCAGACGAAGAATTGGAAAATTCAGGCTCTGTTGCTTAAATGTCAGACGTGGCAGGAACATTGCTCATTTTCTAAGTGCTAATTCTTAATACCACTGAGTGTCAGAGTAAAGCTTTGTTGGTCAAGCTATAAGAGCAACAGTTCTGGAAAAGGAAAATTTGCACTGTACAGGTTGAAAAAAGAATGTAAAACCTTATCCCTGTTTGGCAGTAATTCAGGTTCAGCCTGACACTGCCTTATACCGGGATGAATTTACCCCTTTTCCTGATCTTTGTATCACTCCTGCAGAGCGAAGAAGCGGTTGATACTCACTTTTACAGATGGGCAATGTATCCAACCAAGTTACTTTCCTGAGTATATTGCTTTAATCTCATTGACATTAGTGAAATTACATTGGTGTATGTGGAAGGAAAATGAGGCCGGAGATACTGCAACTTGTCTGAGGTCATTCAGTGAATCAGTACAAATGCTGAGTTTAGAACACAGCAGTGTCTGATTTCCAGTGCCCATATCCTGTGCCCATAATCTCTACCTCATGCCACAGTGATTTGAAACCTGTTAGGTCTCGTCTGTGTCCCATAGATAATTATTGTCTGGAAATTCTGACATAGTTGATGGTGTTTCTAGATAGAGAAATACATATTGTCCATGCGTTCATTATCTGGCCCACCTCTCTGTTCTCTTTTCTCAGTGCTACCCAAACTGTTCCTGAATAATGTGCATTTTTTTAGAAAATAATCTGGGGTAAATCGATTATGGGCCATATACTGGCTCTCTAAGGGATTTTTTAACTGCTAATATTCATGAAATACAAACTATGTAGTTAGTTGCAGGCTTCAGCATTGTACTAGACCCACAATTTCTTGCTTGCTTACAATTTTTGTGTAATAAGGCTGAGCTAACATAAAACAGTAACAGCCAGGATTCTGAGAGCACATGACGGTTCTTCTGAAACTTTGTAATAGGCCATGCTGTACCCCTAGTCCTGCCCCTTGCATTCTCATCACTGAATCATTTTTAAAGTCCTGGATCTGTCTCACCATTTTTCCAATCTTATGCCAGCACTATTTGTGGTTTCCCCACCTGTTACCATGTGTATTATATTGTAACTGTCTGCATATTGCTCTACAACTCCAGTCTGCTAACAGACTTGACTGTGCTGTTGTATATAAATTGTCGTATACATTTACCAGTTTTTCCTTTGATACCACATTTCTAATCTATGCAAGGCATCTATCAAAGCTTCTGATGTTGTTTGCTTCATGATCTGTCTTTGTGAGTTGCAACTACCCGGGCAAGAACCATTAAACAAAAGAGGCATCATCAAGAGGCTAGCTCAAGTGAGATGGGAGTTCAGCTGTCACCATTTCTTCTGGAATATTTGATAGAAATATATCAGAATCTAAGGGGTGATGGCTCTTCTCATTCATGAAAGGCATGATCTTGTGTAATGCTGTCTGGCAGTAGTCATCACTAGAGGGTTCTCCCTCTGCTATGTTACATCTTTCAGCAGTCACACTGGAGACTGTGATTATTATTATGTATCATAGTACTGCATAGTGGTGCTGTGGCAGAGACCAGATGTAGCGTGTTTCCTGCTAACATCTGCCATGAAGCCTCCCTGGGAACCAGGACCATCCGCTGTGCTGGCTGCAAGTGTAGCTCTAGGAATGACTGGGACTTCTCCTCCAGAGCACAAGGGACCCCGATGCCTTAGCAAGTCTGACAAACTAGCATGCTGCCGAGCATGTTTGGGAACAGGCTACACACAGGCCTGTGAGAGGGCGCGGGGAAGTCGAGTACACTCTAATTATAGTTGTTCTGCAGGTTGATCAGAGCGTTCAGAGAGAAAAGGCCAAAGGAAGTATTGCTGACGCTACGTTAGAGATGGAAGAGTGGCAGCGCAGCAAAGTTGTTTCTGTTTTTTTTTGGGATGGGGAGCAGTACAATAGCTTTTAGCTTTCTTTAGCTTTTTGGGAAAATTTCACCTGAAGTGACTTATTAAAGGTCACATAGAGTGTCTTAGCCCGTCTGGATTGTACAGTGTCTCAGCCCCGTGATTTTCCTTCCTCTCAAAGAGTTGGCAAAACCCAGTGATCGTTGTGCAGTCATCATTTTCTCCGTGCTCCTGAAGCTCAAACTATGCTTTGGTAGTATTTGTTCTATAAATGTTTCTCGCTACACTTCATCCGTGGCAGCATTTCAGGGGCAGAGTAAGTTGTTTCTATATATAGCTGATGAAACACTTTGGGAGCTTCTGACAATGTCAGTTGTTATCATGAAGCCACAAATGCATTTTTCAGCTCTTCTTCCATTTGTGTTTCCCAACATGTCATTTGAAACAGCATGCTTTTTAAAGAGACTAATAGAATGTATGCTTAGCTTCTTTATAGCTAATACCAGCACACATGAGTAAAATGGGGACTTTTTGGAGTCAAAATTTGGGTCCCTTGGTGCTAGGTGTGGCAGGGTTAATGCACTCGGTGCCCACTGTGCTACTTTTGCTTAGCTCAGGCAGAAACAGAGCTTTGGTTCCCAGATGTATGCTTCTCTTCTCCCTTCTCTTTTCCCTTTTCTGTGTGTTCACTTCAGGAATATGAAGCGAGTTTAACGTTTATTCATCGTCTTTGAATGCAGAATTTCATTTCTTTGTTTTCTTCTGAAATTACGAAATAGTGTATTTGTGTTTATTACATTGAAGAAAGCAGCTTTTTTGTTTTTATTACATTAAGAATGTTTATTTCTCTCAAACTCTAATAAAAAAGAAAATACATTTTGTAATACAGACCCCTCTACTGAGATTTGAGTAACTCATGCATCATTTTTAACAGAATCCAACGTTCTGGCCCAATCTGAATGATCAAAGTTGTCTTCAAATAATTTGAATGTCTATAGGTTAAATTTTTTAGGTTTTTTTGTATTTGCTACAAGCAGAAGGACATTATAAGCAGCAATTATGATACGCTTTGAAAAGAGAAGGGTTTTTTGATTCCTGTTTTAAGATTCTGTTAACAGTTTACACAAGAGAACAATCACACTGAATTTCTTTTATATTTCATTGACGTCTCTCTTGAAAAACCATCCTGCGGTTCTTTTTCCTAGAGAAACAGGCTGGTGCCTGTTGCAAGATGATTCCTTAAAGACTCGCTTGCCAATTTATCAAACTCTTAAAGGTTCCTCATCTTCTTGTGACCTTTCTGAAACAGTTCAGGCAGAAGTAAGATATTGTACCCCTGCACAGAAATGTTAAAACCAAAAACTAATCATTTTCACAGCAGTTGATTGTTTCACAAATGATTATTTAAGTAGAGAAATCTGGCCAATTCTTTATTCTAATCTGATTAAGTTCAGATAAAAGAATCATCTAGGGGAATATTGTTGCAATGTTTAACATTTTTGAAGCTTTATTTAAAAGGGTTTTTTTTTATCCTTATTCTAGGTTTTTGTGAGAGAAAAGAATAAGAACAGGGTTGAAGGGATTGAAAGTCTGATAAACAGTGAAAATAAAGAGGAGGGAGTTCTTGAGAGAATGACAGAGGACTGCTTTTGGGGAGCAAATGAGTGTTAAAAATAAATGGTGTGAAGCAATTTCCATTTCATTAAAAAAATGACACAGACTAGCACAGGAGGCGAAAAATGTGCTTCCTTTAGTTAGAAAAACCCTTTGACTTTCAAGGGGCTTAATGGAAAGCATGCCAAGAGGCTTTTGCTTAGGCAGTATTAGCTTCATAAGTTGGAACTGAAATGAAGAAATACTAAATGAGTTCACCCACAGATCTGCTGCTCCTTTTAGGAGAATGTTGGCCTACTTGGTGCTCCTTTTGCATGGAAAATGGAAATCGTATCTTGTCACCACAATGTTCTCCTGGGGTGAGGTCATTCTTCTGGGTAAGCATTTGGTACTAGCATTTGTATTAGCATGAACTACAACTGCACAGCTCTTGCCAAATAAAAGATAAAAATAGTTGACAATTGAGCACTGCTGTCTCCATTTCTGACCTCCCAGAGCCATCTTATTTCTTCTAATTTGTGTGGAAATCATGAATGTTCTTTTTGTTTTATCACATTATAGGCAATCTGTGTCATTTCTGCCTCAGGCAGAAATGGCTCTCAGTGTCCTTCCATGTCAGATCAAAATCCCTTTTCTGTAAGGGTCCCAGTGTTTCTTCCTGTGTCTCTACCTAGGACTATTGTCCTTTCTTTCTCGCTCAGCTTACTTATTTCTCTTGTTTAATCTCATTTTCTTTCTCCTTAGGGACACATGCTGTGTGACTCTGCCAGCTTTAGTGGGGATAGTCCTAACCTACCTGATGTGGGAATAAGCCAGCCGAAGCACGCTGCTGCCTGTTCATGACTGCTTTCTTCATGCTACTGTGCTGGGCACAGCTTGCTTTTTCTCTAGGTGGGCTGGAAGAGGCAGCTCCCTTTCCACTTCAGATTTGGTGTCAGAATTCTGTTCTGGCTGTCTTTCTGCTACAGAACTCCATTGATGTGCTTCTCATTACCATCTGCACAGTTAGTTTATAAAATTAAATAGAAGTAGTAAACAAAATACCAGATACTCCTCCTAAAGCTCCATCTGTAAATATCTCCCTTGCCTACTCATGCTTTTTGATGAAGGAAAAGTAAGCAGTTAGAGAACCTAAAACAGGTTGGATTACGTCAAAACAGGCAGTTCTGTTAAAATCAAAACATTGCTGTTTGATATTTTAAGCGCCTGATTCTCTCAACAAGCACACTGACGAAACTGAAGCTCCTTGTTTTGACATTTTCAGAATGAAAAGTTTAGATTTTTCATTCTGAAGTATGTTTTCATCCAAAATGAACTATCATGATCTACCAAAGTTTAAAATACTTTTCCCTTATAGAAAAAATGTGGGTTTGTTTGGTTTGGATTTGCTCTGATTTGGAAGGAACTTGAAATTTTTTGATCTCTCAGTCTTCCCATTCTCCCTACAGTTCTAACTGTTGGTTCCCTAAGAACAATGATAACAGTCGGTTTTTTTCCGTATTTTTCTTGTTACTGAAGTACTAAGTTTACCTATGCACCAAGTAAACATGAAAAATTGTACACTAAATTTGCAGTAGTGGCTAGCTGTGTTTTCAGTAAATTCAGTTATTAAAAAAAACCTTCATATCCTTACTTCAGAACTCTAGAAAACCTGGAGCAATTTCCCTTTGATTGCCAGGAATCTAGATGTGGAGCTGATTCCAGTGCTAATCCACAGTGTGATCAGATGCTCTTTGTCATCGTCATGCCTCGATTTCTATTCCATGGCACAGGGAGTCTGACCTGTGTTATATGAAGAAAGCAAACAATTAATGTGTGTCTTCTCACTGGTACTTCTCTGTATGAAGCTATCAATACGCGTAAGGCTCATCTATGCTGCGCGGAGGCAAGTGGCATAGTGACATGTGGCTTCATCCACTTCGGTCACCAGAGGAGGCAGTGCTGAGGGAAAGCACTAAGCTGGTTGCAGTGGCTCACCTGTAATGCAGCAGCTGTTAGGCTTGCTTTCTGCATACAAGGTCCCAGGTTTGTCACTCTGTAAGTGCAAGACAGCTGTTCACACAGGAGGCAGCTCTGGTTCGGACCCTCATCACTTTATGTGTATACTTCTGTGACTTTTGTGACTTCTTCCTACTTTTCCTGAGCCGTTATAGTGAACAAAAAAAAAAATTTGTGTTACTGACTTCAAAGGCTTAAATAGTCATTTAAGCGGTTGAAATCGAACATGTATTAGAAAACATAGATGGCTACCCATCTGTAAAAGTAATCCCCACAAAATACATCAGCATACACATCATGTACAAATATGAAATATGTTGCTTTGTAATCACTATTTGACATGGGCTGAGAGTTCCCTGAGGTAGTACTCATTTGCACTGGAACAAAAATTCCAGGCACAGCATTCATCAACATTTGCCTCTTTAAGGATGGAAATGCTGTAGCGACTTTGAGAGTATTTGTATTGAGTAGGTGAAAAGCATGTGGCTCTGACATAGCTTCTTAGGTTTTGATTTTTAGACTGTTTATCTTATAGCATATTCATCAATTTTAGGAAGTTAAACTTGCTTTCATTGTGTGAAACATGCTTCTAAGGTTGAAATTTGCAACCACAGTGTTGCATTAATGAAGTTTTTTGAACTGATGGATGTGAATCCTCTGTGCCATGTGTGTTTTCTTCTATACTGCATAGAGTTATAGGATAGAAGGCAACTTGGCAGAGAGCAGATCTTTAATTAGCAGTATGAAGCTCAGGCATATGCTGTCTAGCAGTTACTTATTCTGGTTATTCAGTCACATTGGCTTAGAGACCTTTAGTTGCCCACACAGTACAGTTCTCTTCTGTTTGGGTTTGTCTTTCACGACTGCCAAAAGCTCAGCTTGTGTGAGCGTTTTCTCTTTGTAAGTAAGGTTCAAACTGTATCCAATAAGGACACTGCTAGAGAGGATGACCTTGGCTGGTGATACTGTGCAGGCATTAATGACGGACTAGATGAAGAGCATAATAATCTTGCCAATTCCCAGAAGAAATACTGTCGCCAGGACAACTGAAACGGTATGACACAGGAGATAAGGGATATGCTCGCCAGTATGCTTGATCGCAGTGCTCTCTTCAGATTTTACCCAGCGGAAAACACGGATGGTTCCTTTCACACATTTATAAAGTTAATGCTTCCACGCACCTTTGCCCGTGCTTCTTGGTGTCTGCTTTTGTGAAGCACTGAGCATGTTTCCTGGAAGAAAAAGATGTTGCTTTGCCAAGTTGTGCTTCCCACTTCCTGGTTTAACTCCAAACCTGATCTCCTTTGTAAATTGTTTCATCTCACATGTGCCATCTTCTGCACTGGCTCTTGTGATACTTAATCAGAAAAAGAAAGTGGGAAGTGACTCAAAGGTCCACAGACTGTAGACTATGCTAAGTAACGTAATACAACATTTGCAAATCATAGACAGCTCTTAAGAAATAAAGATAACAACTAGGTAGAAGAAAAGAGAGATCTTCAAAAGAAAGGTGGAAAGACAGACAACTGAGAACAATGCTTTGGGTAGAGAGCCCCCCCCCCCCAGGGAAGTGACTGCCATCGGCCAGCCTTGCCCTCCTGGGACACAGCCTAGCTGCACAGCACAGGAGCAGCGCAGCGCCTGGAGCCGCGTCGTGCCACGTGACGGCCCAGCGGGGATAATAAGCCGCAGCAATGAGCCGCGTTGGGCTTCTCCGGAGACTCAGCCACAGGGACCTGCAGCAGCAGCAGCAAGAGAGGGAGAAAGAGAGAGAGAGAAGGTCACCACAGGTCAGCTCCTACCTGACAGCTTCAGCCTGTGCTCTCAGCGAGACTCATCAATATTCACACCCTGTCACCTCGGAAAAAGAAAAAGAGAAAGAAAAAAACCAAACTGCTACCAACCCATCAGCAATTAAACTAAAAACTAACAACAACAGTTTAAAAGTAGTCAAAGCCACAGCAATTGAAGCTGATCCTGGGTAGCATGAATCAGATAGAAACAAACATGCAGTACACCTACAGCTATGAAGAAGAGGAGTACATGACCCAAGAGGAGGAATGGGACAGGGACCTGCTCCTGGACCCAGCATGGGAGAAACAACAAAGGAAGGTCGGGAAATGAAGTAATGTGTGTGTCTGTATATGTGCTTCTTTGTGGAATTATGTCCTGCTCTAGTGCCATGCTGCATCAAGATTTGCCAGGCGTGTGCACTAATGAGTTCAGATTCTCTAATGTTACAAGAGTTATATTATCCATTGTATAAAATATGTATATAATATATACATTTTTAGTTATGTCCTTACATCTTGTGGAGAAAGCACTCACTTTTTGGATCCTTAAGTGATAGCCTATAGGTAAGATGAAACTATAATCAGTGACAGTCAGGAGATGGTTTTTGGAAATATTCTCTCAGTCCTTTTACGTTTATATGTTAGTTGTTGATAGAGATTCCAGTAATTTTTAACTTCACTTCCTGGGTCTTATTTTCCAAAAGCAATCTCTGAATTGATGCCTGTGCCTGATTGCTTTTAGAAGACAGTCAGTTGCAAGTGTAACCAGGAAGATGCATGAGATGGTTCACAATGGGTGTGCAGAAAAATCTGCATGCAATATTTCTGAGAGCAAACTAAGATATCACTGCTGAAATTGTGATCCCGTGAGTCAGCTCTTACTGGAATTTACTGTCATATCTGATTGAATCATCTGACAAATAAAATACTGCCTAGAAATATATACGGCTTGAAAAACTATATTTAATGAGCTAGGTTCCCAGATGCCAATTCACTGTCTAGGAAGAAACAGCTCTATAAACTCCTCGGAGCAGAGAAAGTAGTTCCTGCCTTTTAGGTATAAGAAAACTGTTGTGCCAGCAGGTACTAGCCGTGCTCTGTTTCTGAACCTAGCCAGAGATTGTAATCCTATCAGCAATCTTGTCAATGGTTGGATACTTCAGTAGTAATTGACAATATGGCACGTCTAAATTGTGAAAAAATAAAAATTGTCTCATTTCAGAACACTGAGTTTTAAGCAGCATTTGGAAGAGAGAGATAGGAAATATTGTAAAGTATTTGTTACTTCCTAATGTAAAAGGTGACGTTGAAGTCACAACTGACAGAGCTGGGATTAAAAGGTTATCAGCTGGTTGCGGGAATGGGGAAAAAAAAACGCTCTAGAGTATAAGGTCAAATATGCTTTTTGCTGTAGCTGATCAGCTCACTCAAAAACCTTAAGTGGAAGTTGCCGAATTATATCTGAAGATAGAGTCTGGCCCACTGTTACCGTCACAGCTTCGCTACGACTGAAAGTTAAGAGCTGTTAGAATCACTGAGACCAATGAGTTTGCTTTTCCATTAAAATCAGTGGAACCAATATGCTCCTCTCAGGTTTTGCTTGTAGCCTTCCTCCTTCTGTGAGTTTTACCTGCTTTTGCTCATTTAATTGTCCATCATTTGCATCTGTTCACACACCCTGTTGCTCAAGTATAATATGAGAAGTGCTGGGCTGTGCTGAAGTTTATCTTTCTTGATATATCTACTGCTGCATCTTCTAAATGAGTAATAACATTGTGCTCATCAACGCTGGCATTTACTTAGTTTGGTACTTTTTAGATGATTTTTTATGTTTTATAATGAGGAAGGGAATGATTTCGGTACTAGTAATATGAAGCTACTCAACTGTAACAGCTTATGCTTACAATTCAAAGAGGTCTAAGGCAGACAAAAGCCTATGACTACATAACCAACTGCATTTTTAAACCTAACAGGTCAGTTCTGTGCACAGAATTTTTGTACTTCCAGGAAACATCAGCTAGATTTACATTAGTTCTTTAGGAGAGAATACCTGGCATGAATCAGTTTCTCGGTACAAAGTGAGTAGGATGATTGCTCAGCATTTCAGAGAATGCTGCGTTGTTGAAATGAGTAAGGGGCAGCTAACTAGATAGTCAGCAATCGGAAGGAATTTCCTGGAACATGGATAAATAATCCAGACAGTTGGGATTTTGTAGGCTTTCTTAGGTTACAGTAAATCTGTTGATTTTTACAGAAGGGGGAGTAGTTAGTATAAGACCCCCTGGCGAATTCTGTGCTTCCATTCGTCCAAACAGACAGTGCTTCAGTGGAAAGTCAACAGTTTCCACACTGGTAAATGAAAGCTTACGTGCATAGAATAAAGAGATTTTTGCTTTGTAATTTTATGTTGCCTGTCCCCAGCACTTATCTTTGATATTAAAGTGATACCATATTTAAATGATATCTAAGAAGGAGCATCCTCCTTCCTTGTCTTGAAAAGGAGTCTGATTTCGTTATAACATGAAAAATAAATACTCTCATGATAAAGGGACTGATGATTTTATAAAATTGGAAGGCTTCCTTTTTTTTTTAAATGGTGCTGTGACAGTTGCTGAAAGTGCATGTGTTATTCCCTTATTTATGAAGAAAAGACTGTAGATACCTGGGCACAGATCCTTGTTCAAACTGGTAATATAATATTGAAAAATGATCTCAGTGGAGCCCTGGCAGTTGGCAGCATATATTTTCTATGAGACAGTCTTGGAACAAACCAAAAATAAATGCCATTGTTTCTATTGTGGGCTGCCCTCTCCAGACTTGCCATTTCAGTGATATGCGTGGTATGAGATCTGTCAACAGATGCTGGTAACACATGATGACGTCCATAGGATTACAATGGAGGCGACGCCTAATTATAACTACAGTTCATAGAGTATTATAGCGTGCAGTAATCCAGGCTCCTTGGTGTAGAATTCATGGTTGCAGTTGTCTGAATAAATATGAAGTGCCCTATATGAAAGGAGGCTGAGTAGTAGGTTAGCTGTTCCTCTGTCAATGTGAACACCAATCTAAATGCTGATTAGGGTAACATTTAGACTGTGTCAAATCAAGAAATCAAGAAAATAGAGCAGTTTGACCATTTGCTGCGTTAGACACGCTGTTGGTAAAAAAACTTATACAGGATGGTTGGAATTTCCAGCCATGCGTTAGAAACCAACATATGATTGGAAAGTTCAGGAAACAATTTTAAAGAAAGTCTAAATAATGAAACAATTAATTTGTTTTATTCATTATATTTTGGATGGACATGTCTTCAGTAGGAACTGAATTACAAAACTATACCTTTGGTGTCTGTTGAACATGTAGATAGGAACCGTGAGACTGGAAACTGCTGAAGTCTACTGCTTGACCGAATACACTGCCACTGTCAATGTGCACTCCACTTTGTTAACGTGAACAGCACTTGGAAGATACATGAAAGTGGCCCCTTATTTCCTCAGAACTAAGTGGAAATCAAAAAGCAGAGTCTGGCTTGAGGAAACGGTACAGTGCTTGTGGCACTGGACACGGGCTGGGATTCTCTCTTGACTCTGCTCTGTAACCTTAGGCAAGGTCAGTTCACCTCCCTACACACCAGTTTTCCTGCTGGTAGAAGCAGGGCAACAGTGATGGTTTGCAAAACACTTTGATCTACTGATAGAAGTAGTTGTTGGTTTTATGGTATGTCGGACTAGTGATTAGCTGTCTTTCGATCGCTACCCTGCTGAACTGGGGTGAAAGTAAAAGTCATACCAGCTCATAGTGGAAGACTTAAAACCTTGTATCTCTTCTCTCCGTGTTAAAATTATTTCTTAAGTTCCCCACAAAGTCCAAACAACTCCACAAAACTCTCTTAACCTTCACTAGCCTATATCTCAATATAACTAAAAGGGACATAGGAGAACACAATATCCGCTAGCTTAGGAAACCAAGGACAACAGTGCTACTCAAAATGCAAAAAAAAATATTGTTTGCAGTATATCTGAATTGCCAACACTAATCAGTGAGTTGTGTGTTAAATAATGCTTTTTCTTCCCCTCTTTCTCTCATTAATGCTAGAAAACAAAGTTTTGAGATTATTTTTCTCAAACTTGAAAATGATCTTTGGAAAATAAGGATAGGAATGCTGCAGGGTGTATGCTTTTGAAAATTAATGAGTCTACAGAAATGCATCCATTTTACTGAATTGCCATGCTCTGTAGTTAATAAATCTATAGAGATAAAAGTGTATGTTGTCAAAACTAGAAACTAGGCAAAAAAATTGAATTAACTTTCTACCCATTTAAATAATGAGGCTTTAGACACTGTCTCCCATGACATCCTCATAGGCAAGCTCAGGAAGTGCAGGCTGGAAGAGTGGACAGTGAGGTGCATTGAGAACTAGCTGAATGGCGGGACTCAGATGGTTGTGATCAGTGGTGCAGAGTCTAGTTGGAGGTCTGTAGCTAGCGGTGTCCCCCGGGGGTCAATACTCGGTCCAGTATTGTTTAACTTATTCATCAGTGACCTGGATGAAGGCATAGAGTACGTCCTCAGCATGTTTCCTGACGATACAAAACTGGGAGGGAGTGGCTGACACACCAGAGGGCTGTGCTGCCGTTCAGAGGGACCTGGACAGGCTGGAGAGTTGGGCAGAGAGGAGCCTCCTAAAGTTCAACAAAGGCAAGTGCAGGGTCCTGCCCCCAGGGAGGAATAACCCCATGCACCCCCAATACTGGGGGTCAAGCTGCTGGGGAACAGCTCTGCAGAGAAGGCCCTGGGGGTCTTGGTGGACAAATTGACCATGAGCCAGCAGTATGGCCTTGTGGCCAAGACGGTCAATGGTGTCCTGGGTTGCATTAGGCAGAATGTTACCAGCAGGTTGAGGGAGGTGATCCTCCCCCTCTACCCAGCCCTAGTGAGGCTGCATCTGGAGTATTGTGTCCAGTTCTGGGCTCTCCAACATAAGAGAGATGTGGAGCTACAGGAGCGAGTGCAGCAAAGGGCTAGTAAGATAAGATGCTGAAGGGCCTGGAGCATCTCTCACATGAAGAAAGGCTGAGAGCTGGGCCTGTGTAGCCTGGAGAAGAGAAGACTGTGGGGGGGGGGGGGGGAGTCTTATCACTGTGTATAAATACCTAAAGGGAGGATGTCAAGAGGATGGGGCTAGACTCCTCTCTGTGGTGCCCAGCGATAGGACAAGAGGCA